>NW_028139142.1:0-630623 GCF_964270905.1 Leucopleurus acutus
CAGAGGAAAAGGGCCAATATTGGAGAGGTCTATTCCCTTGGCCGTCGGGGGGGCCATATTCTCTAAGAGGTAGGGCAGTGGAGTCCGGGGAGATAGCCCTCCGGCTCCTAGTGCCCGCTGAGGGACCCCTTTCTTTTTCCATCATGGATGGTTCCCTTGGTGCCGAGGGCAGTGGAGCTGGGGGTCCTCTAGGTGGTAGGGGATTTGGGGCCGGAGGATAAGGGGGTGGGGAATCCAAAAGAAGTAAATCGGACTGCGGGTCAGGATAAATCGCCTTCGGAGGATCCGGGGCGTCGGGTAGCTTCTCCGTGTTGGGGTTTTTTTTTTAAGGCTAATATCTCCGACGCTGCTGATGTGTGCGCGGACGTACCTGTTGAGGAAACAAAGGGCCGGACCCACGGAGGTGGGGAGAGAATTAAATCTTCCCAGACCAAGACGTATGGTACTTGGTCTGGATGTCCGTGGGGATCTATATTAAATATCTTAGACTTCAGCAGCTTAATCTTGTCTAATAAAAAGGATCCTTCGGGGGGCCATCCTATCTGAAATGTTGGCCATTCAGAGGCACACAAAGTCTGCCACTTTCCTTTCTTTACCTCTACCGAAAAATTATGGGCTCTGGCCCGAACTTCGGTCCAATGGCTTAGGGTGAGGGAAAGAGGAGTCGTCATAGTTTGTCCCCTTGTCGTCCGTCAGAGAAGAAGAATAGACCACAATACAGAAACAGTTAAAACTCCACGAAACACACATACGCATGGGCCACCGCCAGCTCGCTTCAAAACCGAAACCTCTTCAGATGGCAGTTATCACCAAGGGAACTGCCGAAACCGAGTGAAGGGGAGACAGAGTTTGCCTCTCCTTCCAGATGAGCCACCAGGGCGTCCCCTAGGGCTCATGGACGCCGGCTATTAGCACGTCTGCCTAGCCAGAGGTCCGATACAGATTGCATAATAAGCCGATTCTTACGGCTTTCCTCCGATAATGGCCCACAAAGAACAAGGGACAAACAGACAATCAAGCTCGAGCTTACCTGGTACCTCCAACTCCCGATGTTCTTGTGGTCCGGGGCGAGTGGAATCCCGGACGAGCCCCCAAATGTTAGACCTACGCGGTCTCCTAGGAGTTTCGACTCGCCCAGGAAACAACAAGAATCGGAAGCTGATGCAAAACGCAAGAGGTTTATTGAAGGCCGGTGCACCGGGGTTCCTTGGTCCTCACGCAGGAGGTCGAGGAAGGAACCCCTTTTGGGCGCGAATATGTCAGTTTTATAGGTTCCCACGTCCCCGTATGTAAATTATAGATTTGGTTGTGTTTTCCTGCTGATTGGTCCCGGCTTAGGCTCAGACCGGAGAGGGAACTTGTCCCCAGCTTCCTGATTGGTCTTTGACAGACACCTTTTTTACATTTTGTTTATCTCCCTCCTTCTCGGAAGGCGGCCGGACATCCTGGAAATTCACCCATTGTCTAAGAAGCCCCTATTGTCTGGAGAGTTCTTAATCATTAGCTGGAACAATGTCCCTCGAGTCCCACAACTTCACATTCACTAATGTCCCATGGGAGCATAGGTGATCGTCAAAATATTTAACAAACTTCAAGTGAAGGCACTAAACAATCAGAAGGCTGTCTGACTAATTAGAATGACCGTAAAACTAGTGTTCTTTGGATCACTATTTAGAGGAAAAATCTGGTTTAAAACTGAGATCTTAATTGATAATCTAATGCCATCAATCTGCAAAGTTGCCTTAATTAGTAGGGTTTTTTCTTTCTTTTTTTTGGTTACAGTTGCTGGACTTAAAATGTAGCTGATATAATGTAAACCATTTCAAAAAGGTCAAATGTATGATGTCACATGTTCTCTAGCATCAAATCCATTTCACTAAGTCTAAAATAATCTCTTTCAAGAGACGCAATATTTTTTTAACCCTGGAAGGTTCGGTTCTAACCTTAAAATAACTTAAAGACACTTTTCAAAACTAAACTAAAAATTGAAAAAATAAATAATACGTAGAAAAAGGCAAGAGCTAAAGTAAGAGACATTTTCACTGGCCATTAAAAAAATTCTCTTCTTAAATCTGATTTTTAAAAATTAATAGAAAAGACTGGCAATTAACTTATTTTCCCTGGTGACTACTGCCTGTTTGGGGTGATACAAACATTTACCTAGATAACTGTGATTTAGGAGTAATAAGAATTATATTTTTGGTCTCTGTCCCAGTTTCTGCCACAGAGTTTCTAAAACCCTTGGGATTTCCTATGTGACGAGATGATAATGGTGTCTTTTGTTATGTTAACAAGGTGATCTTCCAAAAGCACCTAAGGATGGGAGCAGGCAGCCTGTGGAGCCAACCTTGTGATTAGAGGTTGGAACTTTCAGTCCCACCCCCTTGCCCTCAGGGCAGGGAAGAGCCACCCAAGATTGAGCTCAATCGCCCATGGCCAATGAGTTATTCAGTCACACCTGTGTACTGAAGCCTCCATAAACCCCCAACGACAGGGTTCAGGGAGCTTCCCAGTTGGTGAGCACATGGAGATTTGGGGAGAGTGGGCTTCCATGCTTTCTCCCCATACCTCATCCTATACATGTTTTCTATCTGGCTGTTGCTGAGTTTTATCATTTTATAATACACCGGTTAATCTAGTTAATAGAATACTTCTGTGAGTTCTATGAGTCACTTGAGCAAATTAATTAAAGCTAAGAAGGGGTTCGTTGGAACCTCTGATCTGTGGTACAAGGGTCAGAAGCACAGGTGACAACATATACTTGGTGACTGGCACCTGAAGAGTGTGTGTGTGCATTCCTGCTGGACTGAGCCCTTAACATGTGAGATCTGATGCTATCTACAGGTAGATAGTGCCAGAATTGAGTTGAATTATAGGACACCCAGCCGTTTGAGCACTGCTACGCTCTCTCATTGGAAATGGGGTGCTCAGGACCACTTAATGCTTTCCAGGCTCTGGCTTCTGTGAATTCATGACAACAGCAACCTCTGAAACATACACATGTACCTTTGCCACAAAAAACTTCTGATAGACACATAAGAAATTAATAAAAGTTGCTAAGAAAAGGGGTAAGGGACCTAACGTTGGTTGGATGAGGGGCAAAAATATTCCAGAAGGAATTACTACTACTATTTATCTTTTGATAGTATGTGATTTTTAAATATGTGATCTCATTAGATTTTCCAAATACAAATAAACAAGATAATTATCATTTTTTTAAAAAAAGGCTGAAGAAAATGTAGTTTTATATACTTCAGAAAAAAGAAAATTGAGGGAGGATTTGATTATAGCGTTCAGTAGGCCAAGAAATGTGAATAAAGAAAGAATTACTATAAAGGGGCCAGAAAAATGATTTAGGAGACAAGACTCTAGGAGACACTTTCTGATAAGCAGAGCAGTAACTCTTGCCCATTTCCTTTGTTTTTGGCCACGAATGGTTAAAGGCTCCTGTGAGAGGGCTGCAAGGGGACGAGTGTCCACAACAAGTGGATAGCTTAGATCCTGATACCAGCTACTGGAAATTATCCAGGGCCCAGGAAAGAAGTACTGGTAAGCTGCAGTTGCCAGCACGGTGCTTGGTAGATGTAAATATTTGTGGGTCTGCTAAATTAACGGTAAGACTATAATTCATAATATCTTGCACACAAACTAGATTGGTAAGTTTTCAGTGGATGACTTTATTACCATTCCGAACTCAGTTAGATGGAACAGTACTCCTCAATGACTGAGAAATCAATCTTCCTCAATCTTCATGTATCACCATCTGCAAACATTGCTCTCTCTCACAGATTACCTGCCTTCAGCTATGGATGACACAGTGAGATGCATTTCATTCTCCTCTTCCTGGACACACAGAACAATGACCTTTTCTAACCTCCCTTGGAGCCAGGCAGAGGTCAAGTTTTTGCATTCTTGTTGAAAGGGTATGGGTCTACCACTTTCAGGCCCAGCCAGGAGATATTATGCATGATTGCCCATGTTCCCTTCTGCTGTCGTTTAGGTAGTCATGCATTTAAGACAACACCTCAAGGTGGAGGGGGCATGGGTTCCTGATTCACTACTTGAAAGCAATCTGCTATGAATGAACCACCTAATTCACACTGGTCTCTGACAAGAGAAATAAACATTTATTAAGTTAAGACACTTGGCTTTCAGGAGTGTTTGTTAGACTACCTAGCATCAACTACCTTGAGTAATTCATTGCTAAACTGGTACACTGGTAATAACCACGGACTAGTGATGAGTCTACTTAATTCCAATCCTCTCCATTTCTCATTGCTGATTTACTCTATACTCACCAGAAATTATTTTTCATAGGACTTCTTGATGACCATGTCAGTCTAGAATTATCCATAGTACCTCTATGTCTATCTCTTCCTCCAATTCAACTTCCCCGTAGGGGACCTGGCATTACCCCTCTGTGTAGATACAACCATGGAGGATCAGGTCCTAACGAGATCGTATCTAGAAGGGCCCTGTTCTGCAAGGTTTATGGTTTATTTTGCTATACCTTGGATTCATATGTTGGTTTAAAATAAAAAGTGACATGATTTTTGAAGGTTGAAGCTGAGTGGCTGAACCAAATTTCTATAATCAAGTTAACATATATTTTCCCCCTGAGTCTGTACTAGGTCATTTCTTAAAAATTATTTTTTCTATCCTATGAATCTATATGTTTACATAAGCATTAGCTATTATTCCCAACGTCTATGTTATGGACGGAAAATAGGATTCTTCTCGTGTCCCAACTCAAATCAAACAGTAAAGCATTGTTTACATTATACAAGGTTTACATTGCACAGGACTGTTTATATTCTACAAGCATCCTGAGGTCATATCTAGACCCAATGGGAAAAAATGTCATAATAGATTAGTAAGGACTGTAATGAAGATGGAAGGGGAAGAAAGTGGTGGCATATGTGCTAGGCATTTATTTCCCCAACTGAGGTCATTTCCTTGTCATGTACAGTAAAAAATCACAATGTTACTGTAGTTGCTCATGTGCTGCAATCCACTGCCCACCCATCCACGCATCTAACATTTTTGAGGACTTAATCTGTGCCAAGGACTCTACTCTCTGCCTGAAAGGCAAGTGAAAAATACAACCCAGGTCTTTCCTGAAAGAGCACATAAAGGAAGACTCATCTCTGAATAGTGACACAAGATAATGGCTGAATGGGTGCTTTCTTTTATCGTGCACTTGCAGGATAGAAAGCAGAGAGAAAAATAGCTCCAAAGAGTTGGACAGTTATATTATCATTGATTTTCGAGTGACCACCAATTAAAGGGCATGCTTAGCAGCTAGAAATGAGGACCTCATTAGATGACTACAAGAGCCAGACACTTTCAAAACTTTCCCCTAAACTCTCAGTTCCATTTTCATTTCATGAAGAGACAGCTTGGGAAGTCGGAGGTCACGCTCTTGTATGTCCACAACAGGGATGATTTAAGGCACCGGTAAGCTCCTGCTGAGCTGCCACCTAAGGTCATACGACTGTGAATCATGGCGGGATATAATGACTTGGGCAACATTCTTTCCTGCAAATACGTACAAGATGGATGGTGAATAGTATTGAAGTATAATATATGGTGCCGATCATGAATTTAAATTCCCTCAGAAATGGAGGAGAAACAATTAGCAAAGGGCATTCTTGACTTCGTTGAGCAGCAATGCCTCTCTGACTCCCGAGACACTCATTTTCAGCAGTCAGGCCACAAGATGTGTCTTCAATTTCTGCAAAATCTAGTTCTAGCTAGATTTTGGGAACTAATGGGAACATGATCTTAATGGATGTCTCATGTTTCTCATGCAGTGTGGCTGTGGAAGTTTATGGGATGGAGTCAACAAAAAAGACAGGTCCTTTTTTACAGCATTTTTTATATCTGTTCAATCTTGTCACTACTATAGTGTCCTACTAAAAGGACGTTTCAGGGATTGTGTGAGGCCTGGTACAGTGTGTTTTTATAGTGAGAGTGGGTCAGCGGATGGAGAATCACATGAGAGAAAACAAGAGGATGAGGTGCTATTCCTGGCTCCGGCTTCACCTCAGAGAATGACCTTGGCAGAAGCACTTAACCTCACTTTGAATCTTTGAACCTCAGTTTTCTCATCTGTGAAATGAGGAAAGAACATCTGCCCCTTTGCTCCCTCTCAGGATTGTTGGAGGATTAAACAGATCAGGGCTATAACCTGAACTACGGTGAACCCATGAGGAAAAAAATCAGACATCGCTTAACTATATAATATTCTTTTTAATCATCACTAATTTCCAAAGGTGAAGAAAACCTTGTTAAAAAAATATGTAAGCTGATTGTTTTTCTGGAAACAAAATAAAGGCTCAACTAGCAACCCTGCATTAAAAAAGAGAACCTGAAATTCACATTCCAAATCTACTTCGAGACAGAAAGACCCCCAAATTCCTTCCAGTTTCCTAAGATTTTTCCCTATATTTTTTTTTCGTTATTGTCTTCTTCATAAAACGTTAGTTATATTTTGGGGTTTTGCTATTGCATAGTTTAGCATATATAAGGAAATCGTCTTTCCAATTCACAAATAAAAAAGGGAGTACAGGAGAGAAGAAGGAAGAGAGGGAAGGAGGAAGGAATAAACAGAGAACAAACCCACGTGGCTAAAAGAAACTGACCTGAGAAGACAAAACAATTCATAATTTAAAATACTATATAATACAAATGAAGTTGAAGATGTGTTTGCCCAGAAGAGGACTGACTGCAAGTAAACTGATATGATTTTCTGGATAACCCCCTGTATTTCCCTGCTTTAGTGAAACAGTCAGTCATAGAAGAGCTCTATCTACAGGGAAATTATGAAAGAAATAATCTTCATTTCTCCATGATTCTTTAAAACCAAACTGGACTTTATTCCTTCTTATTTCTCTCTCAAACTCCACTCCTCGACATAGAAAATAGCATTCTGGAATGACTTAGAATTAGAGATCAGTCAATATTTCATGATTTTAAGGTTCTTCATTAGGAACAATGTGAATTCGGGCCCAATAATCCTAATCCTAGCTTTTTCTTTAGTTCTATAGTTCTATTAGGCCATGTTGTTAGAGCACTGTTTACACTTATTGCCAATAGTCTCTGGATTGGAGGTCAAACTGTTACTTACCTTCTTCAGCATACCCTTCAACGATTAAATGCCCCCAAGGACTTTTAAGAATCATTTTCATCTTGTAAATATTTTTTAATTGACATCTTAACTTTATAGTTGCTTCCCCTGTGAGGGAAAGAGACTAGGGTGATGGAGGGTTTTTGCTTCTTACTTTGTATTTTTTCAAGGACTTATTACTTTTTAAATTAAAATCAAGGAACCAGTACAAGAATGCTAGTAAGGTATAAGTGAGATGTAATGCTTGGTGTGCATAAGGGTTCAATAGTCCACTGTGAGAGTGCAGCCTGTTGAACAACCTCAGTGATAAGTGGGAACCACTTGTCCAAGACTATTTTATTTAAGATGCAATACTCATTTCTATCCCCTTCAATACATTATAAGTACCTCAAGCTAGAATAATGGGGCTAGAGGTGCAAGAAGAATATTATACCAAACAGGGGCAATATAAAAAAACATTACAATCAAATTTTCCTTGTTAAAAATATAAGTCAAAAGCCTAAATACAATATTATTCCACAGAGTTTTAAGGTATATTAAAAACATTGTGATAGGATGTTTCAAAAATTATGGTACAATCCCCTTCTGACACCCTCATTCCTGAGTCACCACTTCAGCAGGACTGGGCTTTGGCATACTCAACCCACATGATGAGACAATAGCAAAAGAGCTTGATGGCTCAGTTGCCGAGGACTAGCCCACTAGGTTCTGAAGACAAGTGGACCAGGTGCTCCCACTGTCCATGCCAACCACCAAACCTGTGAGTGAGGCTGTCTCAGACCAGCTCTCACTCAGCTGATCCATCAGTTGACTAAAACTGCATGAAGGAGCCCAGATAAAACCAAAAGTAAAACACTACCCAGATGAATCCAGTCCCAAATTGCCAGGTAATTGCTATTTTAAGCCACTAAGTTTTTTGTTGTTGTTGTTTTGTTTTTTATATCTTTATTGGCGTATAATTTCTTTACAATGGTGTGTTAGTTTCTGCTTTATAACAAAGTGAATCAGTTATACATATACATATGTTCCCATATCTCTTCCCTCTTGTGTCTCCCTCCCTCCCACCCTCCCTATCCCACCCCTCTAGGTGGTCACAAAGCACCAAGCTGATCTCCCTAAGCCACTAAGTTTTGAGGTGGTTTGTAATACAGCAAAAGCTAATCTATACTATAATACGATTTGGTCAAGTGGGTTTATCCTTGAGAATGCAAGGTTGGTTCAGTATCAGCCAGTCAAATCATGTGATTCACTGTATTAGTTAAATAAAAGGAGAAAATCATATCATCATTCTTTTTAGATAGAAGAGATAAAAAGCATCCCATGAGGTTCAAAATCTATTGGGTAGGGTAAATTTTATAAAACTAGATCCAAATAATAACTATCTTTCCTTGATAAAGGCTATATGCCAAAAATACATGGCACATGTATACACTAACAAAAATTATTATACGACTAATTTTTTTAAAAAATTAGCATTTCCTTTAAGGAGAGAATTGAGATAAAGATTTCTAACATTACTGGTCTATTGGAACTGACCTTTTTGGAGCTGTGTATTGAGAGAAATAGAAAGAGAGAGAAGGTTTAGAAGAATATAGATAAAAATGTCATATTTATAGATTGTTTTGATTATGTATTTCATTGGAAACACAGGAAAATCAATAAGCTATTAAATCTAAGAAAAGAGCTCAACATAGGGGCTGGAAAAAAATTAATGCACCAAAATCAATTGTGTTCCTCCATACCATCAATATCCAGATACAATACAAGATGAATTTACCATAGTAACAAAACCTATAGAGAGTGTGGGGTTTTGCCTAATAAATTATGCAGAAAATCTTCATAATGAAAACTTTATTAGAGAACACATGAGTAAAAGAAATATATATCACAGGTATGGATGAGATGACTTACTATAATAATATAAATGTCCTTATATTAATCTATAAAATTAAATGCAACTGTAATAAAAGGCCAAGCTCTCTTTTTTTGAGGGACAGCATAAAAAAGTGATTCTAAAATGTATCTGGGGGACTTCCCTGGTGGTGCAGTGGTTGAGAATCTGCCTGCCAATGGAGGGAACATGGGTTCAATCCCTGGTCCAGGAAGATCCCACATGCCACGGAGCAACTAAGCTGGTGCAACACAACTGCTGAGCCTGCACTCTAGAGGCCACGAGCCACAACTACTGAAGCCCACGAGCCTGGAGCCTGTGCTCCGCAACGAGGGAAGCCACTGCAATGAGAAGCCTGTGCACCACAACAAAGAGTAGCCTCCTGCCCCACCCCTCGCTGCAACTACACAAAGCTCACACGCAGCAATGAAGACCCAACGCAGCCAAAAAAAAAAAAAAAAAAAAAAAGAGCAGATTGCTCTATCTCCTATAAAAACATTAAAATAAAATAAAATGTATCTGGAAGAATAAAGTTCTCCATACAGCTAAGGTAGTTTTGAAAAATAAGCTCAAAATGGAGAATGTGCCCTACACATTAAGATATATTGGGAAGTCATGATAGATAAGAACTGTGTGATGCCCTTGGAAGAAACAGCAAACAAGAAAACAAATCAAACAGGTGGCCTAGAAATAGAGCTATATACAGAGAGGAAGTCGGCACATGAAAGAGATGGAATCATAGTCCAATGGAGGAAGTTGAATTACAGCTTTTGGGGAAACAGTCTCATTTTCAAAAGAGATATGAGACTGGATCTTAACCTAGTGATATCACTTATGTTGTACCCAGTCCTATATAGCTCACCTAATCTTCACAAAAAAATCCACAAGGCATAAACTATTATCCTCATTTTACAGGTGGAAAAACTGAGGTATGAGAGATAAAATGGCTAGCCTAAGAAGTACATGGTGGAGCTGGAACTTAAACCCCACAGAAATCATTCTATTAACCATTATGTTATATAATTCCACCTAATGTACAAAACTAAAATACAATAGTTTTAATATCTAAATGTGAAAAATAAAATCTAGAGAGAACAAAAGAAATTGCACGGGAATATATTTGTGATTTCAGGCTAAGAGATGGAATAGATCTTTGAAAAATAAAGAAACATACATTGTATGAGGCAAAAGTGATGAATTTAACTATATTAAAATTATAAATTTATTAATATAAAAAATCTGATTTAAAAAAATGGGCAGAAGAGCTGAATAGACATTTTTCCAGAGAAAACATACAGATGGCCAACAGGCACATGAAAAGATGCTCAACATCACTAGCCATCAGGGAAATGCAAATCAAAACAACAATGAGAGATCACCTCACACGTGTCAGAATGGCTATCATAAAAAAGAACAAAACGAACAAGCCTTGGCGAGGATGTGGAGAAAAGGGAACCCTGGTACACTGTTGGTGGGAATGTTAACTGATGTAGCCACTAGAGGGGTGGGATAGGGAGGGTGCGAGGGAGACACAAGAGGAAGAAGATATGGGGACATATGTATATGTATAGCTGACTCACTTTGTTATAAAGCAGAAACTAACACACCATTGTAAAGCAACTATACTCCAATAAAGATGTTAATAAAAACAAAAACAGAACAACCATATAATCCAGTAATTCCACTCCTGGGTATATATCTGAAGAAAACAGAAACACTGATTTGAAAAGATGCATGCACCCACATCCAGTGTTTATAACAGCATTGTTTACAATAGCCAAGATATGGAAGCAACCTAAGTGTCCATCAACAGATGAACGAACAAAGAATACGTGCCATATATACACAATGCAACACTGCTCAGCCATAAAAAATGATTAAATTGTGCCATTTGCAACAACATAGATGGACCTGGAGGGTATTATGCTTAGTGAAATAAGTCAGACGAAGACAAATACTGTAATGATATCACTTATAAGTAGAATCTAAAAAATAAGACAAATGAATGAATACAACAAAACAGAAACAGATTCACAGATATAGAAAACAATCTAGTGGTTACCAGTGGGGAGAGGGAAGCGAGAGGGACAAGATACAGACTGGGAATTAGGAAGTGCAGACAACTATGTATAAAATAAATGAGATACAAGGATATATTGTAGGGCATGGGGAATATAGCCAATATTTTATAATAACTTTCAATGGAGCCTAATCTATAAAAATATTGAATCACCATGTTGTACACCTGAAATTAACATAATACTGTAAATCAATTATACTTTAATAAAAAATTAGAATTTTATGTACAATAAAGGATACCAAAGTCAGACTGAAAAACAGTTGATGGGTAGAAGACATATACATTATCTAAAACCCAATAAAGGACTCAACATCTGAATACAAAAACTTCTACATCTCTAAAGACACAGAATACTCAATAGAAAAATGAGCGAAGGTCATGATAGGCAATTCACAGAATGGAAAACATGAATAGCAAGAAAGTATATGAAGACCTAACTTTTCTAGAATCAGAGCAATGCAGAATTAAAACACCTTACTTCATATGAATCCACACATGCCAAATTTCCAGAAGTTAAAATGCAAATTATGCCGTGGAGCAACTACGCTTGTGCATCACAACTACCGAGCCTGCGCTCTAGAGCCTGGGAGCCACAACTACTGAGCCCGCGCGCCTAGAGCCTGTGCTCCGCAACAAGAGAAGCCACTGCAATGAGAAGCCTGCGCACCGCAACGAAGAGTAGACCCCGCTCGCTGCAACTAGAGAGAGCCTGAGTGTAGCAACGAAGACCCAATGCAGCCAAAGATAAATAAATTAATTTTTTAAAATGCAGATTAACAGCATGTGGTGACAAAGGATATGGCAAGAGAGAAATTCCAAGTATTGCTGGTGAGGGGAAAATGGTACAGCTATTCTGGGGAGGAATCTGTGAAATAAGGCATATATATGACTTCTACCTCAGCCATTCCACGGCTGCACTGTTACTCTGCACTGTTACTCAACGGGACATGTGGAAAGAGTGTATTAATGCTTTATGGTGGACATAAAGTGTTGAAAATAGCCTAAGTATGTATCACCAGGGTAACGGATAAGCAAAACATGGTATTAACATATGGTGGAATATTAGACAGTGGCCAGAAGCAATAATTTCTATGGAGCAACACAGACAAATTTTAAAACAATAATTTTGTGTAGAAAAAAATAAAAGAATGGGATGTGATTTTTAGTCGATACTACTTTTGCAAAAATTAGAAAATACAAAACAATTCGGTATTTCAAATATATACACATGTTTAAAATAACTATGAAAGGTGAGTTGGGAAATTACATATTAAATGGCTCAAATGGTGCTATATAGGGGAAAATAAAGGAAATAAATCTGGCAGAGGAACGTCGGGGCCAAAACCAATCTTAAAAGTATTAGAAAATAGAGTGACCGTACACACTGATGGTAGAGTAACATGAACTGAGGCGTATGGTCCCTTTTGAGTAAATGCCTTAAATACAAACTAAAAACATAATGTCATAAGATTTACAAGCACTATAAAAATATTTAGCATTATTGCAGTAGATAGTAGAAATATATAACCTTTCAACTTAAATAAAAACAAGACTGATGAAATATCATCTTTGTTCCCATGTCACCCATGCTAAGGAAGAAATAATAAATCAGCTTTTAAGATAGGATTTTTTACAATGAGAGATAAAAAACACACAAAAAGAAACCCTAACTGTTTATCCTATGAAGGGAGAAAAAAACAATTTGAAAAGTCAGAGTAGAACTCTCTGAGGACAATATTTAACATCAATTTTTGTAAAACAGAATTTTAAGAAGCTGGTTTTGAATTGTTTATAGAGTTTCTAATTAGCATGCTGAGGAAATACAGGGTCCATCTTAATCCAGAAGCAAATAAAAAGTTCTGACTCTTAAAATTCTAGGCTCTAGAGTAGGTGCGTGCAGGTGTGCTGGTGTGTATGTGTGTGTGTGTGTGTGCACATTTGCTGTGTGTTTTCAATAAACTCAAGAGTACATAAGCGTGTATGTTATTACATTGTAACAATTCTTGAGCAAGTCTAACTGAAGGTCAGTAGCAAACAAGTAGATGCCGCTTGGGTGGCCCCCCAAACTCTCAGGTAATGCGCAGATCTGGCTTGGCAATCATGTTCTGCTTTTAGACATAATGCAGTTTTATGTTCTTGTTAGCATTGAAAGACTAACTTGAATATTCTGCAACTGATGAAATGGACAACAGAGCAGTAACCTAGAGTTTACAAGTATTTGGGGCAGTAAAACTTTAGTTCTAGATTTAACTTGGATTTTAGTCCTAATTTAACTTGGATTTTCTACAACGCATTTTCTTCCTATAAACTGGAGGTATATACCACCATAATCCTAAAAAACCTGTGACTTTGGGCTTCTGGGGTCTAAGCCTTCTCTCTAAGTGACTGAAAGGTACAACTGGATATTAGACCTGTCTAAAAATTGTCCTTTTCTGTCCTCACATACAAGGGTTTAGCTTGATTTTTGGATAGCTGTCATTAAAAAAAAAAAAAAAGTGCAAAGAGCTAATGCCTTTTGCTACAAGACAAAACAATTTCTCCTGGACATGCAGTAATAGGAGGCAATGCCATGTGTTGGAAGCATGCACATATTTTATGATAGATATTAATCTGGAGGTTAACAGCTAGATGCTCTGGTTGAAGTAGTTTATTTCAAACATACATATAATGTTAACCCACTTTGTAACAAAGTCTTCAACATTTCATATGCAAATTCGTTTTTCTTTCTAGTTTAAGCCCAAGGAAATCCCTATAAATCTTGTCTCCAAACAGAAAATATAAAGAATTCATAAGATTAAAGAGTTCTTATCAATTGTATAAAAAACTAGAACTGTACTAACTAGACAAAAATGTAGACGTCTAAGAGAACGTCCAACAAATAGAAAAGTAGAGGACTGCACTGAGATTGCAATCCTGAGAAAAATACATTATTTCTAAATGAAAAAGTAAAAGGAGATAGTATAAATTAAAGCCAGAAGAAAAATTTTAAACCTACAAAAATACGAGTCAATACAAAGTTAAAAACCCATTAATTTTACTATATACCCAAAAGATTCACAAAAGATCTCATGAATATCACAAATTAAAATAAAACAAACAAAAGCCAGAAATATTGTTTGCCCCAAATTGTACTACTACCTGCTTATTGCTTCAGTGGTAAGAAGAAAAATTATCTTCAAATAGTTAAATTGTATACCTACTTATATTTTAACTCTTAGGTGGATCTTGTTATATAAGATCTTTAAAGAAAACTTGTTGATTGTTTATTTTGGCATCTCTTAGGAAATTCCTATTTAATTAGATAAATCTCCTTAGATAACTCTTAAATAAAAACAGATGCAAATATAGTATGTTTCATATCATTCATTTTAGACCTCTAAGAGTTGGAAAAGCTCAACCTGGAGAAGAAACTAGTTTTATTGAGGGAAAAAACTACTTTCCAGTTTAGAAGAGGAGGGATTATCCCATTTCTGTAGAGGAAGCAATCAGGAAGACACAAAAAGAATGATCCTTGCCTAGTGCTAAGGCCAGAACTACTGTGAATATTGTACCAGCTCTTGTAAAAACAGCCACTGTGCTGGCACTCACAGGCCTGGGTCATGGTGTGTTCAACGATAAAACTTTGTTCCAAAGGATGGAACTCCTTCGGGCCAAAAAGCTTTCACCTGCATTATTCCATTAACCTCACTGTTTTGTTATGGGAAGTGTGTTTATTTTTTGAAATGACATTGAAATATATCCTTAAAAGAACACTTTAGGTCTCAACAAGATCCTCTGCTCTTTCAGCCAACACATTACCTTTTAGAAATCAACAGTCTACTTCTTTCTTTAAATCATCACATTTCAAAGCTGTAGCAGCTAATAAATGTTAATATAATTTTTCCAAAACTGCAATCTCCCTAAATTTCTATGCTGTCTTCTTTATCCTGTCTTTTCAAGATAAAGGTATCTTTCCAGTTTCCTTAGCATTATCAGGATTATGGATTTTGTTCATTGTTAAAGTTCATTATTTACGGACATAAGTTAATGTAAATGCAAAAATATCTCGTATTATTCACAAGCTGGCTGACTTACATCACTCGCTCTGAAAGCAACTTCACTGCTCTCCAATCTGTTCAAATGCACGGAAATATAAATTCAGGGTGATGTGGCTTTTCTGCAATGCTTTCTTTTCAGGCTGCAGTCTACATGACAGCGTTATACCTTATCCTTGCTGCGGTTGTTGTTCAATCTATAAAATCTCTCTTGAAGACCCCCCAAAACAGCTTGTAATTTAAACTTTTACTCTTGGTGACTCACTGTTTTCAAATTGCCATCTCTGACCATATCCCCCTTCCAGGGGAATTTATGCAGACTCTTAACCCATAATCGCTTTACTCTTTACCTCTATTTCTGGGTTCTTAAATTAACTGTTACATCAGTGTTCTTCATTACTCAAATTATTTTTTCTTAAGAACTTTTCCTGGAAGTAAGTTCATGCTATTTTTGACAAGCAAACATTTGACTTCTGAAGGAATTCTTATGGAAATGGGTTTATATCCCAAATGCACCACCAAAAATCTTTGTGACCTTGCATAAACGTCCCTTACCATTTCAGGTGCTATCTTGGCTTGACTCCAAAGTGAACTGATCAAAACTATGAGCATCTAGCTGTTATGCACTTTTGTCTCAGTTTGGTCAATGAAACTCTCAAAAATCCATCAGATTTTCATTATTTTTATCATTAGCCTGTTTGTGTAAAATAAGTTACCATTTATGGAGCCAGTGTTCTCCTTTATTCCGGCATCCAATCATCGTAAATATTTCTCATGGACACATTCTTAGAAGGCCTATGAATAACCTGGCCTCTTACTGATTCTCCCTTTTGGAGTCTTACTAGCCAGACTTCCCCAATAACTTTCAGAGAGAGTTTTCCCCCTTTCCGGGTCTTCTTTTTGACTTCTATACGCCATAGA
Organism: Leucopleurus acutus; assembly: GCF_964270905.1. Lineage (NCBI taxonomy): Eukaryota > Metazoa > Chordata > Mammalia > Artiodactyla > Delphinidae > Leucopleurus > Leucopleurus acutus. Next base: position 16,056 of record NW_028139142.1, read on the forward strand.
ACTTTCAAAAGTCATCACACCAATACTAATATTACCACATACCCTCCAAAAAGCTCCAAGCTGTTTATGCCTATTCATTAAGTTAATACTTTATCAAAACTTGTCCAATTGAGTAGTTTTAGCACAGATATTTTACACATTTTAGCACAGACATGCTCTGTTTAAGGCTGACAGATCCATTAGGAATTAACTTTCTGGTACATTTTCCCTCCGACATTTTCCTCACAACTGCGTTTCCTCATAACTGAGCCATCAGTTATCGCTTGCCTATAGAAAGGCAGATAAGAGAAAAGAAAGCTAAGTGAGAAAAGATATGTAAATAGACTAGCACAATATTGGACACATAATAAGTATTCAATAAATGATAGCAAGTATTCTTACCCTTATCCTCACATTAGTTTATATGTATTAAAAACAGATTACTGGACTCAACTCTTACTTCCATTTCTCATTAGATCCTCACAGAAACCTTGGAGGAAGCGAGGTTTTATCCCCATTTTACAGGTTGGGAGACTGCAGCCTAGAGGGCTTAAGTACCTTAACTGAAGTCATATAGTCAAGAAATAAGCCTATATTTGTCACAATCACTTGCCCACGCTTTGACGTGACACCACCACCCATCATTTACCCAGCTTCACCAAGGTACTACTAAATTTTTTACTCTTATTCTCCTCTCTTTGCTTCATACTGCCATTGCCACCAACCCAGTCAAATTCACTTTTAATTTTCCAATGTTAGTGAAGGGAGTAGAAGGTGGAAATTGAGGTTAAAGGAGGAAACTTTAATGTTATTCAAGGATGACTTCATCTTAACTTCCAGCCTTCGTCTACCCATTCTCTGCTCCAGTCACACGCAGAGTATTTGCTATCTCTTCCATAAGTCTTGACTTTTCTTGTCTTTATGCCACTTTTCTTTTCTCCATTTGCAATGAATCTCCCTTTCCTTTGGTTCTTCACCATTTCTTACTCCATACTCTCCATTAAAATTCAAATCTACCTTTAAAGCCCAACTCATATACCAGTGCTGTCCTGCAGTCTCCTGGATCTGCCAAGTCAGAACTAACCACTTGCTCCTCCGTGCTCCTGCAATGGCAATGATGTCAGAAGGGCGAGTGATTTTACAGCTCGCTCACCACCTGCGGGAAATATGTCCTATTTGCCCTTCCACATCCTTTCTCCACCCAACTCTATGTGGATGGCTTGCATGGCCTATCCTAGTAAGTGTCCTTGCTCTGGCTTCTGTTTGGCTCACCAATGAAGAGAACCAATAGAAGATTGTAGGGAATGAAGGAGGGGAGTGAAGTTAGGGTATTAATTCTTGCCAAATTGCTGGGAGTTGGCTGCATCCCCCAACTAACGTATAGTGCTTCTCTGTGGGGCATCACAGCATCTTTGGGGAGGACTCTCCCTCCAGCAAGGCTTCCTTTCTCTTTCATCTCCTGTAAAGTAGCCACACTTTTACTGAACACAGGGCACTATACTATCTCTTGATTCTCTACATTGGGCTCAATTTATCCTTATTGAGGTACCCCTGATTTCCTGCTGAGACCCTGTCTGATGAACTTCGTAATATGCTCTTCTAAGCTGTTAATTTTACAAACCACATTATTACACTTATTAGAAGAATGTCTTCAGGATGTGTCAGTAAGCTCTGACTGATGATAATGGTAAACAGCTAGAATTTATGGAACATAAAGCATGCTTTGGTTACTCTCTTGAGTACACCGTGTGCATTATTCTAATTAATTTAAATCACTATTAGCTAAGCAAGGCACACAGATGCTAAGAGGTTCCCAGAAGTAACTTGCTCATGGTCACTCCAGTGTCTCAGTAGTGTTTAGGACTCAGATCTGTCCAAAGCCTAAACCTTAAGTTCTAGGTCTAAGCAGTGGGTCTCAAACTTGAGTATGCATCAGCATCACCAAGAGAGCTTGCTGAAACAGGTAGTGGGCCCCACCCCCAGAGTGTCCGAGTCTGTAGGTCTGGAGCAGGGCCCAAGACTTTCACTTCTAAAAATTCCTACGTGCAGCTGATGTGCTGGTCTGGGTACCAGACTTTGAGAACCACTAGTCCAGGCATTTTAGGTCCAGAATTTCAGGTGTTAGAATAATTTTCTGGTGATAAATTGTCGAAAAAAAAAAAAAAAAGCACTGCATTTTCCTGTTTGTAAGGAGGTAATACATTCAATCTTAAAGAGTCAATAATGGGGCTAAGTATTTAAGAAAGAAGAGTTATTCTCCAGGAAGATGGGAGGAGATGGACATTCTAAGGACAGGAATGCCCTTTCAGGAAACTTGCAAAGGGAACAGAAAAATAACATAGTAAGATTCTGCTATCCAGTGTTCACAGACCATGAGTAGGATACTCTTGACTGTAAAATGGGAAGCCAACTTTTGTTGACCATATACATACCTTATTCAGTACAAACGTTTATTAAGAATCTCCAAAAGCTAGACACTAGGCATCAGGGCTACACTGATAGAGCAGATAAAGTGCCTGGCCTCAGGGAGCTTGTGCTTCAGATGATGTACATCAGCTAGATAGACTGAATGATGGATACTATATTGGGTTCACACTTCGTCTCAAGAAAAAACTATATCCATAGACGTGATCCAGGAGTCAAATGGCAAAAGACCTAGCCTCAAAGTGAGCGTTAATTTCATTAAATGGTAGGTAAAAATTATTTCATATGCCGAGATAGGACCTGCTTAAAAGACACACTATTCCTCCAAACGTATTATACAAGCCAGCTTATGAACCTGTGACTTTTTCTAGGAGAAATGTCGCCTTCTTTCCCAAGAAGGGAGCGGTAGGGGTCGGGGTGGAAATAGTTTCATCATCAGAGGCACAGTCTCACTACTACTGCTCAGCTCCAATTCGCAACCTTCTGAATGGTTTCCAGACTAAGTCATTTAGCAAAGTGACGAAGAAAAAATGGCCCATTAATCTTATGATGCGTGTTATAACTTAACTCTGGGTTTAGCATAGGAAAAATACTATTTGCATTGATTAGAAATATGCTTTATGGTTGCATATATTATTCACTCTGAACATTCTAAAATTATTAGCTGGGTTGACATGATGAACTGCACAGGAGTACTTCTAGATGACATCTCAATGTCATTTGTTACTCACATCATATAGGTCTAGGAATCAATATGTATTTTACTCAATATGAGATCTTATTCCAAACACCAAAATATGCCTGTTTTTATTCGATGGTTATCATCATGAAACTACCAGCTAAACATCATTTAGAAAATTCAAAGCAAGTAAATTACTGTATTAACCGTCCAACTATGATTATGACTTTCCTCCACTTATAGCTGAACCTAATATAATGATCTGGTCAGTCTGACTAGGAGGATTTATTCATTAATTTACTCAAATGTTCTGAGGTATATTTTGAAGGACTTAAATTATGGTCTGCTTTGTAGGATCCAACAGTAAGGGTGCAGGTTTATCTCCTATAAGCTCTGTGACCTTGCCCAAGTGACTTAGCATCTCTGAGCCTCACTTTCCTAATCTGTAAAATGGAAACAATAATAGAACCCAAGTTGTAAAGCTGAAGGAAAAAAAAGTAATATGGTAATGTATTTTGGCACAAAAGAGCAGTTACGCTGATGGTCATTATTTGTGAATACTGTTGCTAAGATTATTGAAAACCTGTTGTGTGTTAGGGTGCTGTTCAAGGACTAGAATTTTAAGACTGTTCTTCACCTTTATCCCAGTTTTACCTGCAAAGTTCTGCCATGCACTGGAAAAACATACCGGTATTTCTAGGGAAGGGGACCACTCAGGTGACATTTTTGTTTCACCAGGTATATAAAGTATACAAAGGTTATAGTGTATCTTTTAAGTCCTTTGGACGTCTAGTTACCTTTCACTAGAATGATTCTAGTAGATCCTGATAGATACCTGAGACAAGGTCAGGTCAGTGATGTTGGTACCTTTTCTGGCTTAAGAGCATAGGGCAGAAACACAGGAAGAGAGGTCTTCCTTTTCCACTCCTGTTACTAAGAACCCTCTCGAATAATGACAATCTGAAACAGATCACTACATTGTTGCATGCTGTAGAATCACAGCAGTGTACAAAGCAAAGAGCACTGGCCTCCACTATACTTGCATTTCACTCGAGATTCACTTTTCTAGACCGTGGAGAAAGCAGATGTTCCAACACTTTCCAGGTACTGGAATATTACAATCTGGCAATCTCCACCACTGCATGTTTGATCACACTATTCCCTGCAAATGGAATGCTGTTCCATCAAGGTCAGATTGACCAGTGCAGATACCTGATTTTATCATACGGTCAGAACCAAATTAACTTACTGAAATTCTGCCCAGCTCAGGGTCTACCTTCTCTGTGAAACCTCCTGTGAGATCCCAAGTTACAAACAACTCTATCTTCTTCAGAAGACACTGTATACTATATAAATAGTAATTTACATATAAATATATGTATATGTGTGTGTATTTCTTTGTTACATTAAGTTACAGCTCCTGTGGTTTCTCTTCTTAACTAAACTGGACCCCCTTATCATCACAGTGGCCATGTACATCATTGTATCCTCCAAAAAAATCCAGATAATAATATCATGGATTCAGTATATAGTTGTTTAATAGAAAACAATTAACTAACCACTGCAGAATACTAGTGTCTCTCAAGGTGTGTTCAGTGGATCATAAATCCTATGAGACAGTCCATGAAGGAAAAGATTTCAAATAAATTTGGGATCTGTTGTCCACTACATCTCCTTATCAGAGACTCATAATTCACAAGACTCGTAAAAAGCTCTGTAGCAAAGAAACTGGTGACTTAGTTTGACCCAGTATTTCTCTTACAAGGGTATCAGTTCTGGAAGTCAAGGACATTTTCCACCTCTAATACAACGTCTCTACTGCCTAGTAGAGTGCCTGGCACTTAGTAGACACCAAATAAATATTTGAATAAGTTTCAACATACATTCCCCTTTTAAGCTATGGAAGAAAAACACAGTATATAGTAGATTTTGATTTACTTGGGGAGAATAATAGTATGAATAGATAAATTTACACAAATCATTTTGAAGTATATATATTTGATAATACTTTTTTCCACAAATCTACACAATTGCACATTTAGTGGTGATAGTAAACGAACTACATTTGCTTCTGAAAACTTGCTAAGAAGGATGGCTACTAAAAACTACAACTTGAACCCAAAACAATTGATTTAGTTCATTGGTCCCCACTCCTTAGCAGTTTTAATATAGAAGAAAATAGACGCATATATTTCTTTTCTGCCATAATATGACATCATATAAGGAATGTGATTTTATTAGCTAGAAATAAGATTTGCTTTTGTTATTTTAGTACATTTGATCACATAAGAATAATTCTAGATTTTTTCCCCTCCTGTGACTCTCATAGCATCCCCATCTAAAATAGACTTTGGAGATTTAGATCAAATGTCATATCAATTGTCCTAGGCTGCTTACTATGTGCTTTCACTATAGATTTTAATGTCAATAGAGAAAGGAGAAGGAAAAGTCAGAGGGAAATGAAACAGGTGTATGCAACACCCCTCTCTACTACCGACATTTCTCAGAATTCTGGGGGAAGTTGCATCTATAAGTGGAAAGTTTTTCACCATGGAACTCACGGTGGTTGAACTTCTCATGAAGAATTTTTGTTTCACTACTGAAGAAAAATATGTTTGATTTTACCATAACTGAAAAGTTCTCCTGTTTCTACTTCTGAGGTTTGCCCTCAAGACTACTGTTTACCTAATGGAAGGGACTCCTATGCATGGAGGAAAAAGTGCACCATTTGAAGGAAAAGCTAAAGGAGTGATATTCAGGTAGCTCCTCATTCCACCAATGAAAACATACACATAGATTTTCCACTTTACACCTCATTTTCCACCTTATTTTCATGATTTTGAAATGAATATGTAGGGTCTGATGAGTTTGTCAATAGTCTATAATTATTAGTGTTATTCAAATTGAATACAAATGATAAGCCATATGTAAAAATGCTGTGTGAATAAACTGCTATACCCCAAATAATACAAATGAGTGAATGGCAGTAAATGCTAAGAGGGATTAACAACATAAAGGATATTAAAAAAATGATGACCGTATTTCATATTTATGTGTCTTTTTCTCTCTCACTCTTTTTTTTTTTTTTTTTTTTTTTTTGTGGTCCGCGGGCCTCTCACTGTTGTGGCCTCTCCCGTTGCGGAGCACAGGCTCCGGACGCGCAAGCTCAGTGGCCATGGCTCACGGGCCCAGCCGCTCCGCGGCATGTGGGATCTTCCCGGACCGGGGCACGAACCCGCGTCCCCTGCATCGGCAGGCAGAACACTCAACCACTGCGCCACCAGGGAAGCCCTTCTCTCTCACTCTTACTCAACTCCTAAATAACTAAGAGAATATGCTCACAAATGGTAAGCATGTTTTGGATGTTCGATGTGTGTTTGTGGGAAAGAACAAAAAAAAATACTGCCTCAATTAGGTCAAATATCATACAAGAGATGAATGAGATTAGAGATGGGATTGGGATTTGTGTTAGTTACTCAATAGCTAACCAGTCACAGATATGACAGTGTAGTGCAATACGCAAATATACTTTTAAACAACTTCTCTTAAGTTATCTACTGTCTGTAAAGACAATCACACTCAACTGCTCTGCACTTAACCCCAGAGCTTCTGACTTAGAATCTGTTGGAAATAGGTACACGTTTCATTGCTTTGGCAACATTTACATGGCTCTGCATCAGGCAATACAACTGCTAAGATCACACTCTGGGAATTCAGGAAAGGCTAGTGTCCAGTTCTGGTCGTTCTACCACCCAACTGTGATCTAGGGTAAATTCCTGATGAAAAAAAAAAAGAAAAAGAAAAACCCTGAAGGTGCTGAAACAGTATTTCCTACTTCACAGGGTCGTCATGGGGATAAAAGGTCATTAGGATAAAGTGCCTCTCACCCAGGAAACACTGATAAATGCTACTGATGCTACCATCATCATCATGATGACCGATCAAGAACATATTGCCACATGGAAATTCAACATTCCCTGGGCCATTCACAACTTTCCTTTAAAGGACTCATATTCTATGTGGGGTCTTAACACCTTCAAATAACAGAAAATACAAGTCTTTACGCCTTTTTTTCTGTAGCTAATTTTGGCATCTTTCACCTCTGTCCACTTAAGTGTTGGTTTAGCATATTCTTGTCACACAAAGAAGCTACTTCCCAAAGAGAGGGACGATGTGTCAAGTGACAAACACATTGAGTGAAGTCTTTCACATCCTAGATTGTCCACGGTACAGCTCAGCTGGTCTGTGGGTTGGAAGGCCTGGGTCTACTTTGCTCGTCTGTTACAGGCGAAGGGACATGGTCCTTGGCATGTGGTCTGTGAAACAGAGGCAGCTGAGGGTAGAATTATAACACAAGCAGAACTGGCTTCAATTCTTCCTTCTTAGGTCTTTTTCTTCTTGTTCACCTGTTCAAGGAACTTGCCTGCCCTCTGTCCCTGCCAGGACGATGTTACATCTGCCTGGATAAGTAGGTCACCATTGTATATCAGGAAGGGTCTTATTTGTAATCATCAGGAACCAGATACGGCTAATTTGAGCAGAAAAGGAAACGTTTGGAGGTTTATGGTTAGGTCTCAGTAACTAGAAGCAGACTAAACAACCGAAAGCCAAGGCTACGCTATTGCAATTATAGGATCAGGCCAAAGTGATGTTATAAGTCCTAGCTGGCCTTGCTACCAAGCAGGAACAGGAAACAGGAGGTTGACCCAGCACTGCTGGCCTTGCTTCTTTACCTCATTTATTTGTAATTCAAAATCCAAGAGAGGGGTGCAGTTGGCCAACCTGAGGTCGCCCGACTGTTTTCCATCTGTAAGGGAGACTGAGCATGTGAGTAAACAGTGTATCTGACATGTTCAGCTTATATAACGAGAGGAAGGCTCTGTTTCTCACCAAGACCCACAAAGTGGAAAATTCCCCAAAGAGAAAGGAATTTCAGATCAGATGCTTGGAAAGTTAAAAACAACAACAACAAACAAATGCAGATGTGGAATTAAAGACATGGAGTCATTAAGAACCTATATGTGGAGTGATTCAGACCTGAGTTCACATCTGGAGCAAGCTACTCAATCTTGCCGAGCTTCAATTTTCTTTAAAGGAAACAACGTGGAAGATGATATCCACATGTAACTTGTGGTACACATGAAGGAGGGTAGTACAGTAATATGATGCCTGGCACATCCTATGCATTTTCTAAAACTACTAGTAGTACTATTATTATTGTTACTTATTATACAATTTATTGTAGAAATTAACAGGGAGAGTATTAATAAATGTTAATACAGTGCTAAGTGTCACATTTATGATCTCAACTAATTATTTGTTGATTCAACAAACATTCCACATATCAGAAAATAACCTGTTAGTGTATATATATATATATATATATATATATATATATATATATATATATATTTTTTTTTACAGAAGAAAAGAAACCCTGAGGCTTAGAAAGTGTAAACAATGTACCAACAGTCACTCATTTAAGAGGTAATGGAATATTATTCAGCCTTAAAAAAATGAAGGAGATCCTTTCATTTGTGACAATATAGATGAAACAGGAGTACATTATGCTGATGAAATAAGCCAGACAGGATAAATACGAATGATATCATTTATATATGGAATCTAAAAAGAAAAAAAGCCACACTCATAGAAACAGAGTAGAAAACTGGTTGCCAGGGGCTGGGGTGTGGGTGGGGAAAAGAGGGGAAGACTGGTAAAAGGGTACAAACTTTCAGCTGCAGGATGAATAAGGTCTGAGGATCTACTGTATAACATAGTTACTACAGTCAATAATACTGTATTGTATAACTAACATTTTCTGAGAGAATAGAACTTAAGTGTTCTCACCAAAAAAAGAAAAAAAGGAAAAAGGTGTCATGAGCTGTTAGATGTATTAATTAACGTGATGGGAAGGATCCTTTTACAACAGATATGTATATCAAATCATCATGATATACTCTTTGACTATCTTACAATTTTGTCAATTATACCTCAATAAAACAGAAAAAAAAAGAGGTAATAAAGATGAGACTCCAATCCAGGATTATCCAGCTCAAAAAACTACACTCTTAACCATTACAATATAGTATCCATCCATATGTTGTAACTGTAAAATGCTTAACGCAAAGGAAACGTTAAATAAATGGTATTTATTCTAACTCTAATGCTTACTAGATATTAGTTATGTGGTATGCTTTGCTTCTAACTACAAGGGTATAAGGTGCAAATTCTTGCTACAGAACATAAAAGCCCCTGTGGTACCCTGTAGGATAAACACAGTACCTGTAAATCTCTCATCTCTCAACCCAGAGTCTCCTCAAGTTGGAGGTCTTTACCCCCTTTATAATGTGGGAATAATGCCTTTCCCACATTTGCACTGGGCATGAAAATCCATACTTCCAGGTGTATACTGAACCTCCACTTAGCTCCTCGTCACCTTGGAATCACCAGACCAAAGATCATTTATTCCATTAATATAAATGATGTAGGGATAGAAGTACAGAATATACAGAGAGTGTTGGAGGAATCCAAACAACAAGTCCTCCACTCTCAAAACAAATTTTAGAGTTCCAAAAGTAAAGAGCAATGTTTGGAAATAAAACTAAAAATGAAACTAACATCTACAATTAGCCAAGTATTTATTATGGGCCAGGCTACTTACTAGGCACTTGATAAACATTACAGCTCACCTTCCTGCAGTCCTTCAAAGCATATAATATTGTTTCTATTTCATAGAGAAGAAAATTGTATCTAAGCGGGTTAGTGATTAGCCCAAGACCACAGGGCTAGGCTGTAAGAAAAGAAGGCCAAGTTTCAGTGGTCAAAATGGTGATGGATGTTATAAACTAGAAGATTACGGCTAATCAAATAAAAATATTCAAAACGGTCCTAATGTATTATTAGGATTTCTTTAGAATAACTTGGGTGCCTTAGTGAATACAGTAGTGGTAGGCACTACAGTCTCTTTAATTTGCTAATCATACAAATCTACTTTAATATTCTTGGTGACAAGGAGCTAACTACTGATAAGACAGCTTCTTCAGTTTTGGGGCTACTCCAGGGTGAAATGCCGGAACGTCTTACTGCCTGCAATGTCACCTAGTTCTACCAGGGGGAATAAAGCAGAACAAGTAGCCACTGTTCTTGACAAATGGATACAGTTTCAGTTTTTCAAAATATGAGTGTCAGATTCATTCATTGTATCAGATAGATCTGTCAAATGGCTTTGCCCATTTACTAATGGATGGCACACTGCAGACACACGTTGGGTCAAAGGACTCAATGTCACCTCATTGATACTGTCATCAATATGATTTGTATTGGCATTTTGTCTCACCCTGACTTTAAGGACTATGTGAGGAGATCCAAGTCTCCAGACCATGGACTGATCACCTCTGCTTGACACAGTATTCTCTGCTCATTTCCAGAGGGGACCAAGGATGAGCTCTTGTACTTCTGAGTCTACTCACCCTACCTGGCAACACATACTAGCTGGGCTGATTGGATCAAGCAGGAGCCCCAGAGTTTAAATTTCCAGCTGCATTGGAGGAAACAGAGGCTATGCCCCAATCCCATAACCCCTCACTTCTTACTGCTAGCCTATCCTAGGCTGTTCTTGCTGATAGGAGTACTTCATGCTAAAAATTAATTTTGCTTACCTGATGGCAGTCACACAACCTCAAACGCCATTTTTATAAATAAGGCAACCACCAACGGAGTGTGATTTAGGGTTTTTTCTTCTGTAGACCCTGCCTACCCTATAAAATCTCCCATTACTGCATCATGGAGACTATAATCCCTTTCCGAGGGAATAGATTCTTTCCAACCATAAGATGAAATAAGAACTTACATTTCCGTACTGCCCAAAAGGAAATAAATTGATTACAAAATGCAGGAGAATGACTGATTTTCCACATTTGTTGTGTTCATTAAAGGGTTTTTGAATGGACTTGACAGTATTAAAGCAGTTCAACACACACAAAATAAAAATTAATAAATGAAGAGAAAAAAATTGCATTTACAACAAACAACAAAATAAACACATTGATATATAAAAGGTTGTTATACATCAATGAAAAATGGATGTCATAAAGTCACAAACTAAAAAGTATTAACAGCCAATAAAGATATGCAAATATGTTCAACCTTGCTATTATTAATCAAAGAAATACAAATAAAATAATTCAGGTGTCATATTTTACTGACTAGAATGACAAAGTTTTAAAAAACTTGATAATACTGGTATTGATATTGATAATACTGGTACTGATGAGTGTGTGTAAGAAACCACACTGGATGTTAAATTCTTGGTAGAAATAAAAAGCACGGTAACCTTTCTGGAAGACAATATGTCAGTATGTACCAGAATTGACAACCAGCCATTCAAGTTCTAGAAGTCCATTCTAAGGAAATAAACAAATGCTCAAAGACATATGAACAAGGATGCTTGTCTCATTGTTTTGCAAAGCAAAACAGGAATAATCTAAATGTTGAACAGTAGGGACTGGTTAAATAAATAATAGAATGCTGTTCAACCATGAAAAATGATGCTGCAGATTTTTATTAGGTGATGAGTAACCGTACTTATATTACTAAATAAAAATGTTATAGAACTGTTTTGTAGTTTGATATAATAATTAAAGGTATTTTATACTTGCATTGTATTTATATGCACCCCGTCACAAAAAAGTTTCCAAAGATACCCTCAAAAATGTTACAGAGATGATTTATCAGAAATGGGATTTTGAGTTATTTTTCCTTTTTTCTTTAAATCCTTTCAATTTTGGAGTTTCTGCAATGAGCCTGTATTATTTTTACAATTAAAAATATTTAAATTTACAACAAAAGGATCTAAATTCCTCCAGTTTTCCATTTATTTTCCACCCTGGCTCAGGGCATTTGTGTAAAAAAAAAAAAATCAGCTTATTTTCTCTTTTGTATCAATCTAAATTTACTTTTCATAAGTTAACTATTTTAGTCTGGCAAAAGTTTCACACAGGAAAATTGTTAAGGTCTGAGTATTCTATTACCTTTAAAAGCACTGGAAACTTTGAAATTCTTTCTTTCAGAATTTTCATATAATACTGAAAGGCGGGGGGGGAGGTAGCAAAATGAAGGGAAATAGATAGTAGTAGTCAACTTCAATTAAGAAAAAGCAACAAGAGGCAGTTTGTACTCTTTTGATACGGCAGAAGCCCCACGTGTCAACTCATGCTAAAAAATGTATATATACACACACATATATATGTTTGTGTGTATTATATGTATATGTGACACACACACATAATTAATCCACAGTCTTAGGCTAATCACTCATTGTGGCAGAAACAACGAGCTGTTGACTACACTTTAATTAGCTCCTCCAGCCTGTAGAGGCATCACTAGGACCAAGATAGGAGCAACATTCTCCATCTCCGCTCGCATCTGGGTATGGTTCTATCCCAAAGAATGTGACCAGAGGTGACCTGAAGAGTTTATGTCTGAAGGATAACGAGTTGATAATTGTAGCTTGCAGCTTCCTCTCTCCTTTCCTCTTTAGGACAAACGTAGAGCCACTTGATGAAGGTGGTGGGTCCCTGAATAACTGAACAGAAAACTGACCCTCAGACCACCAAAGTCCATACTACACTCCTGAGTGAGTGAGAAATGAACTGTCCGTGTGTTGCTCCACTGAGGTTTAAGGTTTATTATTTAGTGTTTAACTAACGCATTTTTTCTTTAAACCTCAGTTGCCTTCTCTGTAAAATAAAGTCTTTGAAAAGGATCCACTGTAAGTTTTTTCCATTGCTTATGTTTTTATCTTAGTTTTTAATTCTCAGAAACATTGCGCGCATTTTACCTTTTAAGTTAGTAAGTCTACTTTTTTCCCCACAAAGACAGGTTCTTCAAGCTATGGAGAAGTCATAGCAGACTGTTGCTTCAGTTTAAGATACGCATTCACATATGAGATGAGAAGGGTGAGGACCCAGAGAAACGCCTTTGACAGAGGGGAGTGAGAGCATACTGAAGAATGTTTAGTAATAAAGAATTCAGATGGGAGAAACGGATGGGGTACATCGAACAGATTTGCTCAAAGGAATTCTGGAAAGGCAAATATGTGAAAATGTATAGCAAAGACATGAAATGCCTTTTGGTCCCTAAATGGATTTCATTTCAAAGACGTGCATATTGCAAATACATGTACCATAAGACTTCTCTGTCCACTTCTAGAATTTTCTAAAGCCTGACAGAACATCTGCAGAGAGAGGATGTCATTCCAAGATAATCGACTGCAAGTTACTAAATTAAGATAAAAATGTCCTTAACCTTGAACAGTTTTTAAAGAGATTTTAGAAGAAAGGAGCCCTCCAGGGGGTTGTATAACTATATAATTGTACCCTTTCTAAAAGGCTATTTACAGATACATAATGTTTCACCTCCATTCTTTAAAGTAAAATATAGGATAAAAAAAATAGTTTGGGGATAATATTTGTTTGGGACAGCAGGCACTGCTAAGCAGTACCACTCTCTCCTTATTCCTTACTATCAGAGCCCTGGTTTAGGAGACCCCATTATCCTTACGGCTAAGGTGGCCAGTTTAAAATCCGAGCTGATGAGATCTAAGTGCAAGTCTGTTGACCATCTGTGGTAAAATATTTGCTCTCTGAGTTAGACACTGCCTTTTTTTTCTTACTTCTTTTTTTTTTCCTTTTCTTTCTTCCTGCCCAAATTGTTGGAACACTATTGGAGATTCTGGGGTCACTTTGAAGCTATGTGGACATGCTAGAGATGTGGAAGCTGGAAGAGCGAAGCAACCCAGTCCCCTGGTGATGCCCTTCAGCAGCTGGACTAACGCTAGAGGGTCTATCTCCAAACTTCCTGCTACCCGTGGAAAGTAAGGTAAATCACTCATTCACTTTTTCTGTTACCTACTAACTGATCCAGAACTCTAACCTCAGGGTTCTAGAACCCTTCTCAGTATCCCATAGTCATACTCATGTTCCGGACTCCTGATCATCAGACTTACTTATAGCAGATGTATGGGGAGGGCGGGCTCTTCTGGAAGCCCTCATACTTCCTCCCCTACCCCCACCACACACAAATAATGATCTTTATGTCCACTCATCCTTTTATCTACACTCAGAGGCCAGGGCCCCCAGGAAGGCTTCACTGACAACCCTTTACTCCTCTCTACATGCAGAAAGGGTAGAGGTGTGGGCTCTGGAATCAGACTTCCTAGACTTGAATTCTTAATCTGTTACTTACCAGTTTAGGATGTGGGCAAAGTAGTTACCTTCTCTGGACACCCCTGTAAAAGAGGAACACTAAGTAGCACCTATGTACCTTACTGAAAGGATTAAATGAGCAAATGCAGGTAAAGTTCTTATAATTTTTTCTTGGGTCAATCAATTCTAGCTGCTATTGTTACCTTTGACTAATTTAGGGCAGAGTCCCTTTGCCCTCCTTTGGTTCTCTGGGCCCGTCTCATTCACAACACACACAACCGCATACTGCAGAGTTTTGAAAGGTGGTTCTCAAAATGTGGTCCCTGGGCCAGCAATATCAGCCACACCTGGGAACTGGTTAGAACTCTGGCACTGGAGCCCAGCAATCTGTGTTTTAACAACATTCTCAGGCAAATCTGATGCACACTAAAGGTCGACGACAACTGAGAACATCTGTCTCAGACTCTCCTGGAGGCATTCACCAAAAATAGAGTTACAGGACCTTACACCGGACCAGCTGGAGAAGGGCTCTAGTAATTGCCCTGGTTATCATGCTTGTCATGATTTTTCAGCACATAAATGTTTGAGAATCACTGCCATTTTGAATGTGTGTTTCACTTGTCTGTTTTTCCAGTGGACTTTACTTCCTTGCAAGGAAGGTTTGTGAAGATTTGTTGCTGTTGTTTGCATTATTAGTTTTATTATGCTAATTCTAGAATCTCTGGTGCATAGTGCAATCTCAGGCAGGAAGTAGGGGCTCATTAAAACAGGTATCCCAAAAGTCTTAGTAGAACTTCAAGATTAATTCCTTCAGGAAGAGGTAAAATTGTCATTAGATGCAGATGATACGATACTATATATAGAAAACCCTAAAGACTCTACATGAAAACTACTACAACTGATAAACGAATTCAGCAAGGTAGCAGAATACAAGATTAACATACAGAAATTGGTTGCATTTCTTTATACCAACAATGAAATATCGGAAAGGGAATGTAAAAAAAACAATGCCTTTTAAAATCACAACCCCCAAAATAAAATACTTAGGAATAAACCTCACCAAGAAGGCAAAAGACTTATATGCTGAGAACTGTAAGACATTAATAAAGGAAAGTGAAGATGATTCAAAGAAATGGAAAGACATCTCATGTTCTTGGGTTGGAGGAATTAATATTGTTAAAATGCTCATACTACCCAAAGCAATCTACAGATTTAATGCGATCCCTATCAAATCATCCATGACATTTTTCACGCAATTAGAACAAATAATCCTAAAATTCATACAGAACCATAAAAGACCCAGAATTGCCAAAGCAATCCTGAAGAAAAAGAACAACGTTGGAGGCATAGCCACCCCAGACTCAGACAGTACTCCAAAGTCACGGTAATCAAAACAGCATGGTATTGGCACAAAAACAGAAAGATGGATCAATGGAACAGAATACAGAGCCCAGGAATAAACCCACACACCTCAGTTAATCTTTGACAACTAATCTTTGACAAAGGAGGCAAGAATATATAATGGGAAAGAGACAGGCTCTTCCGCAAGTGGTGTTGGTAAAGTTGGATAGCCTTATATAAACCAGTGAAGTTAGAACACATCCTTTCACCATACACGAAAATAAACTCAAAACGTCTTAAAGACTTAAACATAAGACATGACACCATAAAACTTCTAGAAGAGAACACAGGCAAAATATTCTCTGACATAAATCATACCAATGTTTTCTTAGGTCAGTCTCCCAAGACAATAGAAATAAAAATGAAAATAAACAAAGGGGACCGAATCAAACTTACAAGCTTTTGCACAGCAAAGGAAACCATAAACAAAATGAAAAGACAACCTACAGAATGGGAGAAAATATTTGCAAATGATGCGACCAGCAAGGGCTTAATTTCCAAAATATACAAACAGCTCATACAACTTGATGACAATAAAAGCAAACAACCCAATCAAAAAAAGAGGCAGAAGACTTAAAGAGACATTTCTCCAAAGAAGAAATACAGATGGCCAATAGGCACATGAAAAGATGGTCAACACTGCCAATTACTAAAGAAATGCAAATCAAAACTACCATGAGGTACCACCTCACACCAGTCAGAATGGCCATCATTAAAAAGTCTACAAATAACATATGCTGGAGAGGGTGTGGAGAAAAGGGAACCCTCCTACAACACTGTTGGTGGGAATGTAAGTTGGTGCAGCCACTGTGGAAAACAGTGTGGAGGTTCCTCAGAAAACTAAAAATAGACCTACCATATGATCCAGCAATCCCACTCCTGGGCGTATATCCAGACCAAACTATAATTCAAAAAGACACATTCACCCTGATCTTCACAGCAGCAATATTCACAATAGCCAAGACATGGAAACAACCTAAATGTCCATCAACAGATGAATGGATAAAGACGATGTGGTACATATATACAATGAAATACTACTCAGCCATAAAAAAAAGAATGAAATAATGCCATTTGCAGCAGCAACATGGATGCAACTAGAGATTATCATACTAAGCAAAGTAAGCCAGAAAGAGAAAGACAAATACCATGACACCACTTATATGTGGAATCTAAAATATGACACAAATGAACCTATCTATGAAACAGAAACAGAATCAGAGACATAGAGAATAGACTGGTGGCTGCCAAGGGGGAAGCAGGTGGGAGAGGGATGAACTGGGAGTTTGGGATTAGCAGATGCAAACTGGTATATATAGATTGGCTAAACAACAAGGTCCTACTATACAGCACAGGGAACTATATTCAATATCCTGTGATAAACCATAATGGAAAAGAATATGAAAAACAATGTATGTACATATGTAGAACAGAGTCACTTTGCTGTACGGCAGTAATTAACACAACGCTGTAAACCAAGTATACTTCAATAAAAAATAAGTTAATTAAATTTTTAAGAAGATTAATTCCTTCAGAAGAACAAGTACTACACATTCACAAAAAAAGCACCCTTTGAAAGTTTAAATTTTTGAATTTCTTTGCCACTTCCTTAGTTTTGATCATCTTGGACAATATATTTTTAATATTGACTTTAAAAAGAATTGTGTTTCAGTGTTTGCTATCCTTAGAGAGACAGAAACAGATAAGTACAACTAAATACTTATTTTTCAAAAGTCTCAAAAGTATAAGGGAAACAAAAGTAATTATATCTTCAAATGATTTTGGGGTATGTTTCTAATTTCATACTTCTGATGCAATTAAAGATTAAAACTGTATTAAGACATTTGAGACATGCCGCATTGGTATTAAATGAATTTAATTTTGTGTAAAGTGGTAGAAATATTTTCTTCAGCAAACATACCTGCAGATATAAAATCACAACCATAAATCTACAAAAAAGCAAGCTACTGAATGAAATCTGATTGGTTATTTCCCTGCAGTATGGATCTGCTAATAATTTAATTTACTACTTGCTAACAGAAGCCAAAATTTAAATATACATACATATATATGTGTGTGTATATATATATCTATCTCTTCAATTTTAAATCATTCATATACATGAACGAGTATACATACACATATATAACAACTGTTCATATATATATATATATATAAACAATTTAAATTAAAGAAAGTACAGCTGGTGGCCTATTTTTTCCCCCCGATTTCTAAAGAAAACCATATTCTATTCTAGGCAGTGGAATGTCAATCCACCTTAAGGGTTGTTCAATGAGCATATCTGAGAAACCACTGGTTTAGCCCATGATGTACTTATTGAGGGAGGCCCTAGTGCCACTGTCAAGAGCTTATCCACAGGAGAGATAAGATGGTACTTGTTTGGTTTGTGAAAAGAAGGAGTAGTGAGGAACGGCAGGTAGCTGCAGGCTGATGACACGTGATGTCCATATATATGTAGAACCAACACACCCATAATTGCACCCATTTTCCATACCCAAATCCAAAGCCTTTATATCATTAATCCCAGGCAAAAATGGTAAGATTCATGTGTGTTACTATCCCACGGCTTCAAGATGCCTATAAACTCATATGAGTATGTCTTAGTTTTATCAGTGGAGGACAAACCAGGCTTCTATCACCAAGCCCCATTCCGTAACAGGCAAACCAGTCCAAGACTTCTCTGAATGCTGCAGGAGAGTCTATGGAAGGGGCGCTCACTCCACTGTGATGCCTAAAATGCCTTTGCACAGAGCAAACATTCAATACATGCTGAGTGAATGAATGAGTGAACTGGTGTCATAAAACAGGCTTATTTCAGGGAAATTCCATTCAACAGGCTGGCATTCCTTCCTACCCATCTTAACTGTTAAGCTTGCCATCAGACAAAAATTTAATTATAAAACGTTAGAGCTGAGGAGATTTTAGAAACTATCTACTCTCCAGAGGTATACAACTTTAATTTAGTGATAAAAATCACTAGGAGTGACTTAGGAGTCTATCAGACCTGAGTCCAAATTCCACATCTACCATATTTTCGTGAGCAAATAACTACTTCTGAGGCTCTGTTCCATGTATGCATTATGGGATATCATAATAATACATACATTAATTGTATGACTATCAGGGGATGAAATGACACAATCCATTTGCCATGGTCGGCTAAGTAATTTGCACCAAGCAAGCACTCAAGACATTAGCCAATATTAATAGCGGAGAGATGAAAACAAAACTCTGGGACTGATGCCTACCCTAGTGGCCCCAGTGGTCATAATGACTTTCTTCCATTCAGCCTGCTCTCTTCTCACTACGACTAAGGAAGAGAAGATGAACAAATTAGGAATAACAATTTGAAAATGGTTTCATACTCCCTGAATGAATGGAATTATAATAAAATGATTCATGAGTTCTGCAGAAATATGATGAGACTTTAGATCTTTATGTTAGTTCTCTACAAAACCAATTTATGGCCCTAAGATGTACCTTCCCACCCAGCCCCATCCTTACCAGTATCAAATATCATTGTAAATGGAAAAGTCAACAACACATAATCAACAAGCTAAGTTACAAGCCAGTGAAGTCTCGGAGGTTTGATAGAGAAAATTCAGATTTATCGTTATATGTAAAAATAAGACGATATGAAGAACTCCATCTAAAAAATATTACCTGGAGATCTATAATCTCTACAACAGTGCTATAAAAAGTAAAGAGCTAGAAATCTATTTAGATGGTTTTCCTTATAAGAAAGCACTTTCTGTATAACTTTTAATGTACTATTGATGAGAACAATTCAACAAAATTCAAATAAATATCTGCAGATGTCCTACGAGAAGAAAAGAACGGAGTTAGATGCGACAGGGGATAACTGGACTTCAGGATGAGTAAGACCCTATACTTGACCTCAATAAATTAACGTGAAATACAGTGGATGAGTCACGTACAGAATGTCAGAATCCTAAAAGGCCAAGCTAAGTACCAAAAGGAACATGTGCGGACTCTTAAGAAGGAAATAAAATATTGGTTAGTTGATTACGAAAAGGCAGAAGGGAGTAGGTTCCCTTTGGCTGCTCTTTGAAGAGATCACTTCCTTTCCCCCCAGTCCTGAGGCTAGGGTGGCATGGGCAATAGAGGAATGTGGGGACTGAGAATCACTTCTACTCTCACCAGAGTGGCTGGAAGCAGATTTTCTTACCAGGATGTAGTAGTATGCTAATATTTAAGGGTTCTTGAGGTCAGAGAGAAGGGTTTGAATACTCCGGCTCCATCTCTTGCTGTGGGTCAAGTTTCTTACCTTTCCAGCACCTCGGCGTCTTTATCTGAAAGTTGGGGATGATGATAATGTCTCCCACCTGAGTGTGAGAGCTATATGCTATAGTGCATACGCAGGGCTAAATTTGGTGCCTGGCAAACAGAAAGTGCTCAGTACAGCAGGCGAGTGTAGGGACAATAAAGGCAAAGATGACAGGGGTAGTGCCGGTGTTGCTTCTGCCCCCAGAACAGGCTCTGACTGGGAGAGAGTTAAAGCACCTTTGGGTTCATGGGGGTTTATATATAAGCAACGGTTGATCAATGTGAGCTTGTTGTCCAAATGATTATGTGCAATCTAAGAAAAAAATGGGCCTCGGATCTGCTCAGCTACTTAATAATATTAGCAGCGGTAGTAGTCAAAGAAGCTAAATTTTATTAAGTGTTTATATGCCAAACAACGTGCTGAACATTTTAAAAGGATTTACTCACTTATTACAACGAGGCTATACGCTAGGTCCTGATAATGTTATTCGTCTCTTTCAGATGTTGACTGAGCCTCAGACGGGTTACAAAAGCATCTAAGATCCCGTTGTCAGTACATGACGGAAATGAGTTCAAATCCAGCCTGTCTGACTTGTTCTTAATCACTAAGGTATGAAATTAAGCATGTTGCCCTTTGCCTGATGCTCCTTCTGAGGCCTGAATATTTCACTTAGCTCTCTGAGTGCAGAAGAGAGAAAATTCTCTCTCCTTGACCCAACTTGGCATCAATATCCAACTCCCCTTCTCAAAATGGGTTGCTTCAACGAGCAGCAATGAACGCCGGGTCGTGGACCAGTCACCTTGATGACTAAGAGTCAGACACTAGGGAAAGAAAATGCTCTGTGACAAACCTACCCTTGTACAGAAACAAGACAGAAATGGGGAGACAGGGCAGAAGATAATGGAATAAGGCATAGGAAAAATAGCACCTGGCATCGTGATAGTAATAATAATAATAGTAGTAGTAATAGTAATAATAGTAGACTTTACTATGCTCTAGGCATTGTATTAAGTGCTTGGTGTAAGTGACTTCGTTTTAACATTGAAAACAAGTCTATGGGGATGAAATATTATTAACATCATTTTATAGGCAGCAAGTGGAAAGCAGAGATTTGAACCAGCACCTACACTCCTAACCATTATGCTATAACCATTATGCTGAAGACATAAGAATTCCAATGGTCTTTCCCCATAACCCACTCCTGCACTCCAGACTTAAATAGTCCAAGATCAAGAGAGAGCAAGCTTGGAGTTGCCACTCTTCAGTGAGTGTCAATCATTTCAAAACAGTGTATTTGCTAACAAGATGCAGTTCCTGTGATAATCTTCTCAACCAGGTATCAAGAAACAGGAAGCAAAGATTCAAGTAACAGTATGTTCCTACTTACGAGGAAGGTGGGACAGCATAGTTGACACTGGGCTTAACTGTTCTGGAAAACGTGGTCCCAGTAGGCATACACGCTGGTACATTTTCCCCACCTACCAAATACAAAAGAAGTATTTCATTTCCATGTTGCTCTTCAAAGTTCCACCTCATTCGTGCCTGTCATTCATCCTCTGGCCTCTTCCTGTCTCCATTTCTGTACAGAAAGGTGCTGAGTCTCTGCTCTCAGATACGAAAAGGGTGTGTTAGGAGAGGGAGCCATGGTACCTCAATGTCTTTTTTTTTTTTCATCTTAATTCTATTATGCCAACTCCACTGAACTTAATTAGAGTGAATACAGAATTACACAATTACCCTCTGTTCTATTCTTCAGATGTTATATTTTGATAAAATTTACGACATGCTGCTCTCCCCTTGAACACCAGATGAACACTAGAAATGGATGTGTGTTGACATAAAATCTGTTATAATTACAATTAAAGTATAGCTTACATAATGATAGTGTTAACATAAAATTATAGATGTGTAGAGACAACGTGGTCATGCATTTTTTAGTATAAGTACATGCTTAGACCAATATCTGTTAGCAGAATGAAGATGGAAGAGAATTTTGGTTAAGCCACAAAGGCTGTTTAAGGACTTGCAGATAGCTAAGGGGAACTCAAAGACCAGTAAGGTAATATTTCCCCTGCCATGTTTTCGATTGCAAAGTGAAGGGAAGATGTGAAAGTAAGTACCCCTATGGAAATTACAAGACAAGTACATTTTTTTCCTTGAATACCTGGGCAAATGCTTAAATTCTAATGTATATCAGTGATGCAAATTTTCAACTGAGTTTGATAAATCATAAAATAATAATTATACATATATGTATATAAAACTGCATGGAACTAGACAGTTCAGAATTACTTCTAATTAAAGAGGTACCCTATGACAACTAACTTAAACCTTACAAAATATGGTTCCAAGTACCCTATCAGAGTGAAAAGTAGGAGACTGAAAGGTTTATTGTAAATGTTTGTAGTCATGGTGTCTTAACTAAAACTACTGTCACAAATACTATTAAAATAATTGTGACATTTTCTTCACTTTTACTGCAAACAACAAAACAAACTATAGGTATTTTTTCATTTCAGGTAATTATTTTAGCTAACAGTTATTAAATGTTTTGAGAAGACAGAGTGCTAATTGCATTACTTCATTTTATCTTTAAAATAGCGCTTCCGTGTAATTATTCTTAATATCTCCATTGTATTAAAGTGTATCTCTAGTTTAGACCTTTCTTCAGAACTGCAGACTTGTGTATCCAACTGTGTACTCAGCATCTCTACTTGGACGTCACGAAAACAACTCAAATCTTATACCTCCAAAACTGGTCTTTAATGCCCCAAACATGCTCTACCCCAAACTTTTTCCATCTTAGGTGACAGTAACCACACCTTTCCAGTTCCCCAGGCCCTAAATCTCAAATTCACCCTTGACCCCCTCTTCCTTTCCATTCTTGCATTCAATCTACCACGAAATGCTGTCACAACCTTCGCAATGTGCCACTTCTGAGAATTACCAGCCGCTAGCAGCCTGGTGCAGGCCACCAACATAGACCTCGAGGATCCTGTAGTCGCCTCCCGAGATTCTCCCTGACTCCACTCTCTCCCCACATCCTCAAGGCCACAGATAGAGTTATGCTTTTCAAACAAGAGACAGTTCATGCCACACCTCGGCTAAAATCCTGCCCCTGGCTGCCTACATTTAGAGTAAAAGACACAATGCATGTGATGGCCTCCCAGGACTTACCCAATCCATCCCATCACATATCCGACCTCCAGCCGTCCTGCTGTCTCTTCCTCCCCACTGACTAAGTCAGCCAGGGTGGCCTCCTTGATATTCCTCCAAGCTGCCCGGCATATTTCTGCCTTAGAGTTTTGGGACTGGTTATTCTTGCTCCCAGGGAGTGGTCTCCCCATCATACATTCTGACAACTCCCTCACTTCAAGTCTTTGCTCAAATGTCAACTTATAAAATCCACCCTGACTACCCTATTTAAAATCAGAACCTACCTGTACACTCCTCCAGCACTCCCAACCCAAGCCTCTTCAGTGAGCTTCACATCCTTTTCCTTATCCCGTAGCGCCCATCAACTTGTGACAAAGCACAGAATTTATTTATAACATCCGTTTCCACACGAGAGTGTAAGGAGGGAGAAAGCACACAAGAAGGAGCACGCAGGCAAAGGCTCTTGTCTAATTTATTCATTGATACGTCCAAGCATAGAGAACAGGAAGATCCTTGATAAATAGTCCTGAAAAAGATACAGATGAGGAAACTAGTAGTAAAGCTCAGAAAGTTTAAGTAACTTCCTCAAGGTTCTAGAGCTAGAAGAGGGTCACAGTAGAATTCACACTTGGGGATGTCTAACTTCAAATCTCTTAGCCTCTCTGCTATCGTTTTTTTCTTCTTTGCGGTACGCGGGCCTCTCACTGTTGCAGCCTCTCCCGTTGCGGCGCACAGGCTCCGGACGCGCAGGCTCAGCAGCCATGGCTCACAGGCCCAGCCGCTCCGCAGCATGTGGGATCTTCCCGGATCGGGTCACGAGCTCTCAACCACTGCGCCACCAGGGAAGCCCCTCTCTGCTATCTTAAGTCCATGCAATTCAGGATTTGTTTTAATCAGTGCCATGGAAATTCTCACTCCACTGAATAGGATCACTAAAGTGTTCTCTGTCTAGATTTATATACATATTTTCCATTTAAACAAAGGAAACAGAAGAGGGGAATTCATCATGGGTTATTGCGGTAGTTTTACAGTAATTTAAGCAATAATGACATTTAAGTAATAGTGATATTTAATGATAGCATAATAATAATAAAATAATAGCTCTTAAATGTATTGAAGATGAATTGCATGCTGAACTCGGTGCTAAAATATTTCCATGTATATTTTGTGCAAAATCCTTATGAATATTCTATCAGATGAGCTTTATGTGTAACTCCACCAGGCATACTTCTCTTATTCCGCTTTCAAAGATAAGGAAATTGATGAGAAGTGTGGTAACCGTTTGATCAAGATGAGACTGGTAATAAGTTGTGAGTATGAATTTAAATTCAGGTCTAACTCCAGAATTTGATTCTCAATCCATACATGAAAATTCTGATAATTCCTTTGATAAGGGTATGGTCTATGTTCTCTCCTGGAAAACATCCCCCATTATGTCTGCCTGTGCTCATACCTTCAGAACACAGTCAAGTTTGAAACATGATAAAAATGTTTAAATAGTGTGCTTTAATAAATGGAAATATCTTCATCTAAACAATAACACAAAAAGGCAGGCTGACGGAGATGGAAACAACCTAAGTGCCCGTCATCGGATGAATGGATAAAGAAGATGTGGCACATATATACAATGGAATATTACTCAGCCATAAAAAGAAATGAAATTGAGCTATTTGTAATGAGGTGGATAGACCTAGAGTCTGTCATACAGAGTGAAGTAAGTCAGAAAGAAAAAGACAAATACCGTATGCTAACACATATATATGGAATTTAAGAAAAAAATGTCATGAAGAACCTAGGGGTAAAGCAGGAATAAAGACGCAGACCTCCTAGAGAACGGACTTGAGGTTATGGGGAGGGGGAAGGGTGAGCTGTGACAGGGCGAGAGAGAGTCATGGGCATATACACACTAACAAACGTAGTAAGGTAGATAGCTAGTGGGAAGCAGCCGCATGGCACAGGGATATTGACTCGGTGCTTTGTGACAGCCTGGAGGGGTGGGATAGGGAGGGTGGGAGGGAGGGAGACGCAACAGGGAAGACATATGGGAACATATGTTTATGTATGACTGATTCACTTTGTTATAAAGCAGAAACTAACACACCATTGTAAAGCAATTATACCCCAATAAAGATGTTAAAAAAAAAAAAAAAAAGGCAGGCTGAGCCCTTTGAAGTGGCTTCGTTGCTATCTTCCATCCAGAACAAGAGAAGGAATCAACAGCTGCAGAGTAAAGAAAGCATGAAACCCAGAGATGGAGGATTCTGTAAATGACCAATTACAAGACTATTAAGCCACACTTTCATAGCAAGAGGCAAAATATTCCATTAAACTGAAAATTCTTCTACCCCTCACTCCAAGGCCCACACAAACATTAATGTTGCATTTATTAGGATGTATTTCCTGTGCTCTATCAACTTGACTTTCAGCAACTGTATTAATGCAGTCCTTTCGCTTTGCACATATATCTGAATGATGGATTCCATGACTGGAGTTTTGTAGAAAGAGTGGAGTGAATGAAGTAAAGTTTGGGACGAGCCATCATAATCCATAATGATGGGCACTGAATCAGGACAAGAAGAAACCTCTCTTCTCATTTATTTGAATGAAAATTCTACTATATGTTTATTGCCTCTGTACAGGGCCATCTGTTGAATAGTGGAAAACAAGCATCTTTCATTTGGAGGTAGGATTTGTGTGCTCAAGTTTCTATGGGCCTGCAGAATTAATCTTGTTTTAGAAATGAAATAAAACGTAATTTCTTACTGTAAGTAGATGTGGTTAAGCAACTGGCAACTTTGATGTCTTTAAATCACTGCAGTTTCAGGGTAGGCAAATCTATAATTATTTCAAGCACTTCTTTATTGGTGCAACAATTGAGCAGTGTACATAGTGGTCAACAACCTGGGCATTGTCAGACGACTCTAAGTTTGAATCTAGACTTTGCCACTCACCAGCTATGTGACTTTCAGCTATGAGAAGCACTTTCTTCAGCTTTACAGTGTGGATTATTACATGCCCTTTGCAGAACTACTGTAAGAACTAAATGTATATGGGCACAGTGGCTCATAGTAAGGGCTCAAATTAGTACTGTGGTCACTACTAGTAGTATTGAAAAGAAATTAGAACTTCTATTCTCATAAAGTGGGATATGTGTCCCTTTATCATTGTAATTTCATACCATTTTACTTTTGACCTTATAATTTAATAGCTTGATCCAAGAAACATTTAGCAGTAAATATAATTGAAAGAAGATTACCTGTCAAACATGAAATACTGTAGCATCAAGTGTGCTGGCACAATACTCTTCTCCGATAATTAACCTGTAAAAATATGTTATTGTCTTCTTTTTAATTAAGCACATTGAACATACATATTTACTGTGCCAACTGGCGAAAGGTCCATTAATTAATCAGTCTAACTATATGTTGCATAAACGTCTTCTAAACATAATCGTATATGTATTTTATTTGTTGGGAAAATGTGTTTGAGATTGTTCTTTTCTGCCTATTTAAAGTAAAAGAGGGTGAGAAGTAGAGTTAGGCTTAATGTACTTTGTACTCCATTATGCCATGAAAATGCTTCTGTGCCCTGGAGACAACAACAAAAGATTTGCTTTAATAACAAGAATCAAGTATGTTCTAAAGCTTCCAGGTAGGAGGCGTATAGGTTGCAGTTTATATCAGAAGTCTTTGCTCTCTCTCTCAACTGCGTCTAGATGGGAAAGATGTGGTCACAAATGCTTCAAGGTGATATAGTAAATGTTGGAAAAGAGGGGGGTAGGAGGCAGAGTTTTGAATATCTCAAACCTGAGCTAGAAGGATTTTATTTAAAGAAAATAGCGGATATTATTTTTCACTTAAGGAATGCCACTCAGCAAACCTGACATTAATGTAGGAAATTAGCTCTTTTAGCTATGATGCTTTCAAATGCACATAGCTGAAAACAAATTCAAAATAGTCAAAGGAAATTTAAAAACAAAAACCAAACAACAACAACCACCTCAACAAACAAGTACTAGAAATTCAGGGATGCAGCCATATTCAGATACAGTTGGATCTGGAAGTTCCAGAGTATCAGCAGGGTTCCAGCTCTCTCTCCATCGCTCAGCCCTGCTTACCTCTGCAAGACTTTATTTTACAGAAAGTCTCTTCTTGTGCTGGGTGGTAACTGGGAGTCCCAGAGTCGTATCTCCCCAGCTTAGAAATTCCAGAGAGAAAAGACAATTCTTCCATTTTTCTCTGAGAGAAAAGTCCTGGGGAGGAATCTGATAGACTTAGCCGAGGTCAGATGCCTACCCATGAGCCAATCACCTGCTTTACTGGAGTTCAGTCCCTGGAGACTCATCCCGGGGCGGGGGGCCGTGAGGAGGCAGGATGGCATTATCTGGCAGTTCTCCAAGAAAAGCCTGCTGTTTTTGTAAGATGAAAGGGGAGAGGACATGGATAATGAAACCTGTATCTGCTTCTGTAAAATCCACAGAATCTTACTCCCTGCCCTGTGTCGATGACCATGCAGTAAGCTGACCCAGGAGGTCATTTTTCCCACAACAGTCTTCATATATATGACTAAGGAACACACTGGTAAAAGAATATGGGAGAAAGTCTGAGTATGACAAGTCAGCTAGACTGATATTAACTAAAAAAGCTGTGTGAAAATATCCTTAAAAAGTTGCCCCCAACTCACTCAAAGTCCAAAGTTGGAGCTGGAAATACAATGTCATGGAGTTTGGATAAGAACAGGTTTTCTCCAAGCTGAACTATGACACAGAGATTAGAGACTTCTAGAAACTATACTTTTTCAAAGAAAAAACATCACATGAGAAAAATGAGGCCTAGAAAAATTAAACGACTTAAGGTAACATAGCTAATTAATGGCAGGCCTGAGACTAGAGTATACTTTGTGTAATTGGCTATGGTCTTTTTTGTTTGTTTTTGTTATCACTTCAAAACGAGACAAACTTAAAGAAAGGAAACACAACCAAGGCTCAGTGGTTGGAAAAGAGATGGATGTGAACGCCCACTTGTTTCTTACGTATAAAGTTACCCCTCGCAGTGCTGTGGAGGAGAAAACGCTGGCTCTTCCCAACGTTGGTTACATACACAAAGATTCCAAAGACAAGACAAGTGCTTTGCAAACAAAGTAACTAGAACCAGCTCAGGCTTCCCCGCGCCGGGTCCTACGTTCCACGGTCAGAACCACCAACTGTATCCCCCCGGGGAACAAAGTGATTCAGAAAAGCTAGCGTCTTCAGAGAAGGGAGAAAACTTAGCCGGGAAGAGAGTCAGGAGGAAACTTGCTCAGCTTCTTGCTGGGGTCTGAAACGATCCCAACAGAGTCCTTAAACCCCTCAGGTTTCCCCAATCAAGCACCCTCGCCCCCAACCTGGGCCACCCCAGATCTGACTATCAGAGGAAAGAAGTCTGCGGACGCACGGAGAGCTGACCACCCCACGAGAAGGACCTACGCGCGGCCGCGTCCACTCACCCGCCGCTCCCCGGGAGACTGGAGACCAGCCCGGGGTCCAAGTCCTGGGCGTGGCAGACTCGTCGCTCTCCGGGCCCAGCTCCAGCTCACCTCGGCGCGGCCCGCCTGGGCGCCGCCATCTTGACCAGAAAGGGGGCCTCGCGCCGGAGGCCCCTGAGCGGGCGCCCTGAGCGGAGCCGGAGCGCCGGGGAGCCCCAGGTCGGCGCCCTACGTCCGCCGCGCGCTCGCGCCCCGTCCACGAGCGACGAGAGTCCCACACGCAGCGCCCTACCCAGGCTTCCGCGGAACCGACGCCCCGCGCAGCCCGCACCACGGCTCAGGCAGCGCCGAGGGCGGCCCGGGCGGAAGAGCGGGCGCGGGGCACGCGCTCGGTAACCTGGCAACGCGGAGCAACCCGGCGTCTCCGGCGAACCCCAGCCCTCCACCAGGAGGAAGCACGGACCCCCGCACCCGCCGCCCAGCCCGCGCCGCCCGTCGGTCGTTCCGCCCGCCGCTGCCCGCTGGCTATGGTCTTTTAAATCCATGATACAACGTCTATATGTAACAAATCTGTTAAACCCTAAATGTTTATGATATTCAAGTAATCCATTATCTGAATTATTCTTGAAGATAAAACATCCAAAGACTTCTTAATTGTATGGGTATACATACATAAAATACACGTGGAGGTAACTTCAAATATAGTATGTGCCTGTCTCTAATTCCTTCCCTCTCCGCTCTTTTAAAAAATGCCCCTTTAAAAATTGCCCACTCACCATCTGTTAGGTAAATTTGCTGAAACACAGTAAATGTGGAGACAGAAATTGTTATAGAGACTATTCTAAATGGCACCGACACCTGTATTTATGAAATTTTTAAAAGGGTAAGTTAGAGTTGATTTTTTTTTTAAATCCCACTACAGTAACACCACATCATCCTAGGTGCCCAGTTCTATCCAATTACATAAGATGGAGAAAGAGAGAGAAACAGAGAGAGAGAGGAGAAAGAGAAAGAAGAAAGGAAGAAAACCAAGTACTTATGTATAAAGTGTTGCTCCCAAAGTTTGAGATTATACTCAAGCATCAATGAACAGAAGGAAAACACTTACAAATTTACAAATGTATTTCATTTATGGTATGAGGGACACAGGTTTAGATTTGCAACACGCTCCCACAAGGGTCAAATTGACCACTTTTTTCTATCTAGTTGCTCTTGAGAGAACAAAACAATTGAAACAGATGCCATTCAATTCCAAGTCTATAGCTTAGACCATGTCGCTGCACATGAAATATTGTTCATTCAGAGTCAGCACATAGCAAGAGTAATTTATACTCTCAGAGTGTTTGCTCTCAAGCCAATAGCAGAGAAGCCTTGACTAAAAACGTTCCCATTAATTTCCATTGTAATATATCTTACTTATAGCCCATGAAACAGTGGTCAGGGGAGATTTATTCTTTGGACACCATATTATATAATCTCTCCACTTTAAGCCATCCCCCACTCGGCGATTATTTTTTAAATGTTACTCGTAGTCAATATTAATTTACATTTAATCTTTCTTAGCATTAGGAGAGTATTATTTTGTACAGGCTCAGAAAAAAATCTCCCGAAATTCCTCCCTGATGCTCCCTTCAGGCTGAAAATGCATTGCAGGGTGGCTGCAGTGACTTAATTCTAGTTGGCAGAGCCCTGGCCACACACTAATTTCATTAGCCTCAAACTCCTGGATTTGAAAGATCCACTGAATATGATTCCTGTCCTCTGACATGTCACTTACTAACCAATTCAGCGTGCATACAGAGGAGAGAAAGGACTTGCTCAGCTCTGGCCCACCGGCAGGCAGATGAGAATGCCCAGTCAGAGACACTGTTTACATCTGAGTGGTCATTCTTGCCCGGGTCCTCATTTTCAGGAAGGAAGTTCAATCCAGGCTTTGCTGGCAGCTGCAGCATTTGTTACATCCATTACTATCTCCTTGTTCCTTCTTGCCCCCCAGTGCTTAGCATCCCCCATTTCAGTCACTAAGTCTTCCTTCCCCCAGCCTAGAAGCTTACCTCACCATAAATTTTTATCTCAAATGATAGGTTTGGCACATTCCCCACAGCAACCCACAGGGACTGGGGAAAAGATAATTCAGATCTCTGGAGAGCTAAGAATTCAACCATTTAGAGGAGTTTCTTTTATACAGGACAGTCTTCATTGAGCTGAACCCTGCAATCCCAGAGAAGATTCACCTACCCGTTCTTTTCTTCTTTCCCTAAAGTGACTGTGTCTTTGAACAATGGGTCTGTGTTCCACTATTCTCTCTATTCATTTTGCAGGTTTACAGAGGCTGGGAAACTGGGGACTGGACTTACATGCCAGGAGCTTCTAAGATCACACGCAAAAATAAGGCTACGGGAAGAGATTGTTGGAATCTATCTCTGTATATTTGAACATGGGCAGTGGTTAACCAGGATGCTCACACCAAGCTTATATCCAGCTTGCAGCACAAGCTACAAGTTGGTGCATCCCTCCTACTACCAGCCTGTTCTCAATAAATGCAGGTGAAAACTGGGGGCTCTTTTCCCTCAGCTGTTCAATCCAACATGAATAGCTGCAATTTGCAAATTAGAGGAAAATGACAGTGTTTTCTCTGAATGGTTTTGGTCCCAACCCACACTGCTAATGTTGGCATTCAGTTCCTTTCCTTCCCAGCGCAGGGAACGGGGGAACTAAGCATAAGGCAAGCGTTCTCTTTTCTTGCAAGTGCCTCAGATCCACACACCAGAGAAGGAATCAGCTCCCCCTGGAATCTTTTTCAGCAAACACGTTCCTTCAGCCTAGTCGGCAAGCTCTCTCTTGACTAAGATTTCACTCTTTTTTCAACAGGCAGGCCCCTCTGCAGTACTGCCCAAGCTCCAAGTGAAGGCACCAAAATAATTTTAAAAATGTCAAACAGCAAATGTGTCTTCAACCCCCAGAGCTCCAGTAAAAATACTGTGAGTTGCCCCTGTGGTTCTCAGGTGACCTCTGGCCTCATCCTCCCTGCAGCGCTGCCTCCTCAGGTTCTCTAGTTTAAGCTCAGAGGTAAAGGAAGTGCTTCTGGGTTTTGCTTACAACAACCCAGGCTCTTCCTGAAAGCATTACCTCAAAGTGAAGGCTGCCCAGAAGCACTTTTGGCCTTGCAAACATCTAGAGATCTCCATGGTGGCATACTCAAGAGGTGCTAGAGATGCTCAGAGGCTCAGAGGGTCCATACCAGGCTGCAGCTTTAGACAGGCACCCCTCCTTCTGGCACAAACACAAACTTCATACTCCTGGGTGCTGATGTAGTGACAGCTTGAATCACAAGGAGTCCCCTCCAGAAACCCAACATGCTTCAGGAAAGGCACTTGAGAGGGAGCCAACTTTTTAGCTACGGGGAGCATAAGGGTCAGCCAGAACATCTGGAGAAGGGACTAACTGAGCTTGGGTCCTACCAGGCAGGGAGAGAGCTGTGCATTAGGAAAGGATCACTTCAAGACAGAGATGAACAAAAAACTTGGATATAGGGGTAGAGAAGGAAAAGACAGGCAGAAATTGAAAGGGAGAACATAAAAACAGAGAGACAAAAAAAAAAAAAAAACAGCAGGGAGAAAGAGACACAAGGAGAGAGACACACAGGAAGAAAGACAGAGAAACAAGAGAACCCATAGTCACGCAGACCCTGAAACTCAATTTCTTCATCCAGAAGCCATCCATCTATACCCAGGGCGGCACAGGAGCTGTGGGGCCGAGGCTGCGGGAGCAGGCGGTGAGAGAGCACTGCAGCACCGCCCACGGCGCAGCTGGCCCGATCCGCCGTCCTCGCATCTTCCGCCGTTGCCCGCCTGCACCCGGAGCTAGAGGACCGCCCGGCCTTGCTCGGCGCACCCTACTGCCTCCCTCCAGGCGCCTTCTTGTCTGGCTCTGAGAATCGTCCTCAAAACCCAGGACTGGGGTTGGGGGCTGCGTTAGGGAGGTCGTGGGAAAGGATGGGCACAGGGTGGGTGCAGAGAAAGCGATTGTGTTTCGCAGTTAGCATGAGCTCACCTCCGGGCTCTGAGCTGGCAGGAGTAGAAAGCTGATCGCCCGGCTCCTGCCAGTGGCCGGATCGCAAAGGCAGTTTAGACGGTGCAAACAACTGCCCAGAGCAAATCACCTGGGGGCACGTCTGCCGGTGGCTTCTCCCCGCTTGAGGACAGTCCCCACGCCTTCCGCCCCATGCCCTCGCAGAGACAGGTTACAGGTCGGGAAATCCAACCCGAGCGAAATGGGCAATTCACGTCCAAATGTAGGTGAAGACCTAGCCTTCGGTTTAAGAACTGCCTCCCTAAGCTCTTCTCGAAATTTTCCAAGGCAGCTGCAGCTTGTCGGGCGGCTTGGGGCAGGGTAGCTGGGGGGTTGAGAAATGCCTAGTTTCTAGGCGTCTTCTCATCTTTCATATTCCTTGCGCCTAGGTGGCTCTCACAGGAGCCCGGCACTTTTACAAGCCTGTTTTGGAACCATATTTCACTCGAATGCAAACCCATTTAAATCATCGCCTTGTTTTTCGGAGACTGTTTCTTGTCAATGGGGCCATAAATCCAGAATGTCAAGCCGGATGGAGCGGAGCGCGGACAGGGGAGAGATGGAAGGGAAATGAATCAAGCAGGGAAAGTACCTCCTCGGGTGAGGTGGGAGGGATTCGGCAGGATCTCCAGGGTGGAAATGAGCGAAGGCTGACCAGACCCCGCACCCCTGGAGTCCAAGCCAGCCTTCAGGATAAAGAGCGCGGGGAGCTACGGCGCGCTCTGCCCCGGAGGGAGCGCCCCCCTACCTGGAAAAGCCTCAGGATGTTGGCTACCACGGTGGAGACCAAACTCCCCGAAGCCCCAATCACTCCAACTACTTTCTCGGGCTTGACGAAAACCGGAGGCTCGCCGTTGGTGCAGCGCACTTCGGAGGTGTCCTTCTGGATGAGCGCCTGGACGAAAGTGAGCGACTGTTCGAGCGCATAAGTGTCCCTGGAACAAGTGTCCAGGATCCGCGCTCCCAGCGTCACGTTGGGCAGCAGGTTGGGATCGCTGTTGATCTGGTCCAGGGCGTAGAGCATCGCTTCCAGCCTGTGGATCCCGTTCTCCCTCTTGATGTCGCCGCAGGGCACTCCGCTGGGACCCTTCGCGTGCACCGGCAACAGCCCCCCGAGGGTGACGTCCCCCTCGATCCGAATGGAGTGCGAGGCGTACATCTCCTGGCCGCGCGCCGCCGCCGCCAGCGCGCACAGAAGCACCTCCAGCACGCAGCAGGGAAACTTCATCAAAGTCAGGGCGCGGAGCAGCTTCCCCAGCTGGACCATGCTGCTCCCGCGGCTGCGGCGGTGGCGGCGGCACTGGAGGGGACGGTGGCGGGCCCGCCGGAGTCCTGGCCCCTTGGGGTGAGCTCCTCCGGTGAAGCCCAGGGTCTCCTGCGGGCGAGGAGGGTAGGGGCGCCCGGGGAAGGGCAGCCGGCGAGGATGGGGGGTCCCGCGGCGCCTGCCAGCTTGGGGCGCCGTGCGCTCTCGGGTTCCCCGGCCAGCGCGCCGCGCTCGAGCTCGCGCTCGGTGGCTTGCAGCTCGAGCTCTCCAACAGCCCAGCACTGGGGAGAGAGCGAGGATGGCTATCGCTTTAAATGCGCGTTCGGCTCCCTCTCCTCCTCCGCCCACTCCCTCCCACCCTCGCTCGCTCTCAGGCTCTCCCCACCCTTCCCAGCGCCCACCCTCCCCACGGTTTTGCAACATCACGCAGGGAGGGGCTGCGTGCTGAGGTAAGGGGGGAGGGAATGGGTGGGCGGCTGTGGGGCGGGGGGAGTACCTCCGATTGGGAGTTTCGAGATCCCCAGGGAATCTGGGGATTGCAGGTCGCAGGCGAAGGCTGAGCTCCTGCTTCGGTCTCACTGTAGAAGCCGCTCGCTCGCCCGCCTGCACCCACACGCACATTCTAGGCACAGGGTGGCATCAGCCCCGGACAGGGCGGTTCTAGCTGGGGCTGACTGCTTCCAACCCAGAGGTCCGGAGCCGGGGCTGTCAGCGCCGGGAGAATGCGAGGTAGTCGAAAGTGATGCCGCCAAGCATGCAGGGTAGTAGGGAGAGCCCAGTCTCTACTGCTAATTCGTCTGTGCCAGTTTTTCCTAAGAAAAACACACAGGAGCCTGATTTATGATCTAAAGAACCTTTACGCAGAGACTTCTCCGGGGCCAGGCACTGGGCTAGCCTGTAGGGAAAGACGCCAACAAGAAATGCTGGGAATGGAAATGCATCTTTGGTCTTCAGGGGTTACTGTGGCCGGAGCCGGATGAAGTAACCCTGGTCTCCAGTAAATCTGTGGCGGATTCGCTCCTTTTCTTCCTTTCATCGCAAGAGATGGAACAACTGAGAACTCTGCAGAGCGCACTTTCTTCTCTGGCGCTGACAGGTGTAAGGCTCCCTCCTACCCATTTCCAGAGATGCTTTTGGGCTGATGTCAGGTTTCCTCGGGCAGGAAATAGCAAGAAAGAGGTGACAGTAGGAGGAGCAGAAATCTCCCCATCGATCCAGTGATCCATTCTTTTTTTTTTTTTTCTGCCTGAAGATTTGGGGGGTTTGGGGAATGGAATCAGGATGCCAGAGCAGGTTGTAGTGCAGTTAGGAAGCTGTTTTTCAAAGGTGTCCCATCCTGCAGGTCCAGCCCAAACTTGGCCCAGTAAAGCAACAAGTGGCCCTAGTTCCTACACAAGGAAGGGCAATGTATCTGCCTTTGGTGCCCACGTGTACTGCTTATGGTGGTCTCTACTCTTGCTGAGCCTTTCTGTTGGAGTGCAGCGAAACTGTCTTATACAGAATTGAGGGCGCAGAGAAAACCAAAACAAGACTATACTTTCTGTTGTAATGTTAGTGTACTAAAGAAAAATGTCCTTGCACATAAATAAAACAACACACACACACACACACACACCTAAAAAGTCAGAAGTTGGGAAGTTGGTTGTCTCTTCCACCAACCACCTGTATGACCTTGGCACTTCTGTTCCTGTGCCTGAGTTTTACTTTGCCCATCTGTAAAATGATGAAATTGAATTGAATGTTTTACAGGTTAACTTTTAACTTTCAAATCCTCTGTTGAAATAGGCCATGCACCTTTGGCCATGGTGTTCTTTTTAGACCAATATCCTTTGTTGCTTTATGTGTAGGGCACCCGTTTTTTGATACCCAAACAACACTTCAAACACTTCCTGGTACAGAGGATATTTTTTTTTCTTGTTGACCACCCATTTACCGTCCTTCTAGGGAGAGTCCAGTCCATCATTTTCTTTTCAGACATGCCCCTCCTCCAGGTTTCAATACTTAAGGTTTGAGGAGGAAAAAAACCTTCTGGCTACAGTGTTCAAGGAAGGGAATAGAGGCTAACAAGAGTTATGCAGGGCTAATCCCTGGACTTCTGCTGGAGTAACGAGGGTGATGACATAGGGTTACCACTGTCCAATAGACAATCCGTGCCGGAGTTAAAAGAAAAAGGAGCCTCCTTCCTCTAAATGCTTTATGTATATCTTTTGGACAATGTTACACTATTTGATTTTGTAAAAACATACCATTTTACTGCCATCTTCAAGAAAAGTGATGTAAAAACTATGCGAAGGGCTTCCCTGGTGGTGCAGTGGTTGGGAGTCTGCCTGCTGATGCAGGGGACGCGGGTTCGTGCCCCGGTCCGGGAGGATCCCACGTGCCGCGGAGCGGCTGGCCCCGTGGGCCATGGCCGCTGGGCCTGCGCGTCCGGAGCCTGTGCTCCGCAGCGGGGGAGGCCGCAGCGGTGAGAGGCCCGCGTACCGCAAAAAACAAACAAACAAACAAACAAACAAAAACACTATGCGAAGCTACCCCTGCATACAATGTGATCATCCATCACTCATAGATGTGATGCCCTGCTATATAAGTGCACACCTTGTGCAACCTTATGCTGTGATGCGCCCGCCCCTTCCAGGCAGCCCTGGAGCTGCGAGAGTATAAGCCTGCAGCTGTGCCAGAAGCTCCCACATAAACAGGGAAATATTTGAATCCCATAATGAGAGATACCAGAGAGGAGAAAAGGCAGAGAGAAGAAGGGGTGGGGAAGAGAGAAAGGGACCTGGTTAAAACATGTGCACTCCTGGATCCACATGTGCCTGAAAGATTGCCTCTGGTTTTTTTTTTCAATTATATAGTATTTTATTTCTGTTGTTTGAAGTCAAAATATCCTCTTGTAACTCACCTATTCTGCTATTCAATACATTGGATCAAAAAGGCTGGAACAAGTGCAATAGATATCCTGTTAAGGCAGCATTAGCTAATTTGTGTTCCCAAGGATGCCTTTCTATTGCTTTGCTTTTTTGGAAAGGGGAAAAAAGCAATTTGGAAAGGGGAAAAAAGCAAAGCAATAGAAAGGCATCCTTGGGAACACAAATACTGTGATCCTAGTATTTAGGCATCAGTACCTCAGGCTATATTTGATAGAGACTGTATCCTTATTTAGTTTTTAATTTAAGGCTATTTAGTAGGCACTTGGTGCCAAAAAATATATTTGAAGAGCTGTGTTACAAGTAATAACACTTGATTTTTCACCTGCCCATGTGAAGATTTATGCTCTCCTCTTCCATTTCCAGGTCACAGCTTGCAACTGCTCAACAAATAGTTCTTGGCTGACTGTTGAATGTTGCCTTATTCTGTGTTCTCTCTTTGCTCTACTCATTCTCCCCAAACATCTGGCAGCAATCATTATCTTCTTTTTGTTGCAGTCATCTGTGTGCATGTTTTATTTCCCTTGCTAAGCTGGAAGATCCTTGAGGGTAAGGGGCTAGGTATTATAAGGGGCTAGGTATTATTTATCTTTTTACCTCGGACAATGTTCAGAATGGTGTTTTGTACCTAAGAAGCACTCATGTGTTGAATGAATCAGAATTGGTTTGCCATTCCCCACTGCCTTTATCTCACAATACCAGAAACATAAAGTGGGCAGAGCAGAAACGACGGCAAATAAATTGTCCTCTTAGTCACAGAATGCAGTTTCTAGAACTTAAAGAATAATTAGTAGATTTTGAAATAATTTTGTTTTACAAAAATTTCATAAGATTGAAATACTCTAACCTTAAAGCTCTCGATCAACTCTAAAGGAGGGCTTTAATTGGCTCTTCCTGAGTCAAGTGTTTATTCCTGGGCCGATAACTAGAGCCATTGTCATAACAGAAAGTGTGATTTGTTACCAGAGAAGGAGGAAAGTGACGCTGGGCTTGCAAGATATTTATATCTTCAGCCAGAGTGCATAGGATCTGGAACTTAATTGGTGACGCAGTATTTGTTTGAGATTATATGAATGAAAAATCTTTGTGTAAGAGTGATTAATCTAAAACTTGGCCAGTCATTGTCCTAGTGTCATATTAAATTGCAGGAGAATCTAGTTTTAGGCACAAAGATCATAAATATAAAATGTGTTCCCAGGCTTGGTTCTGTGTAGTCAGTAATCTATACTCACCCAGTCATTAATAAAAATGAAAGTTAAGGACTCAGTCCTAACTTATATGCTTAGCATTGTATTTTGTTAACAATCTCAGTTTTATTTTCTTTGCTCTCCCCTGTCCATCATCTTCTGCAGAAAATAATGTCTCCACTTTCAATTCCCTGTCTATTTAAATCCAATTTGTAATTTATAAAGTTGTCCTCCTTAAGGGCTGCTGCTTCTGCCACAGTAATGTACTCTGGCCATTATTATACTCTTCCATCTTTCATGTAGGTCTCCATCCATAGGTTTTGTTTTCATAGCTTTTTTTTTTTTTTTGGCGGTACGCGGGCCTCTCACTGTTGTGGCCTCTCCCGACGCGGAGCACAGGCTCCGGATGCGCAGGCTCAGCGGCCATGACTCACGGGCCCAGCCGCTCCGCGGCATGTGGCATCTTCCCGGACCGGGGCACGAACCCGTATCCCCTGCATCAGCAGGGGGACTTTCAACCACTGCGCCACCAGGGAAGCACTATACTTATGTTTTTATATTTGCTTATTTACTTTTGTCTCCCCCCTCAGCTCAAGAGAGACTATATTCATCTGTGTTAATCACTGCTGTGTTTCCTGAACATGCCTATAAATCATACTGAAGAAGGGTGCCTGAAATTTGGTAAGGGATCAATCAATTTTCTTGGCTGGATGAAGAAATGTGTTCATAAATTAATGAACAGATCTTCGGGGCTTCTGACTTGAGGACTAATGGGAAGAGGATGGCAAATGGTTGGGACAGGGTACTGCAAGAAGTAGTATCCTAACAGATAAGATTGTGTTCATTTAAGTAGTTTTAATGAGAGAGCTGGGAACTAGGGACACACAGCATTAAGGTTTTTATAATGCATTCTGTAGAGTTCTTTTTAAGTCTGTACAAATATCATTGAAAATATATGCATACATATACACCTGTGTTACTTTACTTAGTGCTTTACAAGAGCCCCTCAAGGAAAGGGTAGTAGCAACTCTCAGTATCCTTCCTTTATGATGAGCTTAATTTATTCAAAGTTACATCATAATTTATTTGTGACTGTGAAACTAGACTTAGTTATTGAATAGACCCTCCCTAGAAACGTATGACGTTAATAAAACCAACAAAAATTTGTTCAGTTTCCAATGATAGACACACTACAGACTCAATTATGGGCCATCCAGTTTAATGAAGGGAAGAAGTGATTTAACAAATATAGAGCAAACAGAATATGAAGTTTTATCCTCCATTAATATTAGTAACGGATAGTGTGGGCTCCAGTGCCTTCAAGATAGCTTGAGACCATCATCTCTGTGTCATGGGCAGGGGGATGTTCAGCCAGGATGTCTTTCACCGTCACTGAGAAAAATTTCCATAATATACAATGATACCTACTGAAACTGATATGGGGCATTCGGGTAATAAGGAATCCATTAGCATATTTTTCCGGAAGCCTTGACTACAAAATGAAGACAGTAGATTTGGACACTTTCAGCCATGAAGAAGTTGTTTGGATATTCATCTTTATGCCGAATGAAGTAAGCTTATTTCATCTCTGCAGCTTCCCATATACCATTTTCCCACCTCTGTTTTATGTTTGGAAAGAATTTTAGAAATTGAAAGTCAAGTTAAAAAGTGAGTGACAACTTAAATGATATATGGAATATTTTGCTGACTTACAAGAGCATGCAGAATTAAATATGACCCAGTTCAAATGTTTATTTTAATGTGTATGTTGAGGTGGAGTTTTCAAGGGGCCAGAAAATGAGAATTCAGCTTCCAGTGTGTGTTACCAGTTCTGTTCATTGCACAGAATCATCTTCATAAAACATACTGTGTTCTATGTACCTGGCATATATCTCAATTAGTTTGAAGAATTTCTCAGATACCTCTTAATATGTAATGCTCCAATTCCAATCTTGCCATGTCCTGTACCAGTGACACAGCACACAGGAGTTTTATTTCTCTTTATTTCTCTGGGCTGTTCAGAACCCAATGAAAGAACAATGGAATGGGATCAAAGAGATCAGGGTTTTTGTCCCAGATTTATCATAAAATAATTGTGTCCTCTTGGGAAAATTATAGTCATTCTAGGTCCCTTTTCTTTACTTTGACAGAGTTGCACTAGATGACCCCAAATAATATAGCACTCTTTCAGTAGTAGCTTAGATGTTATTGGTATTCTGAAACAAATGAAGACAATGACACATGGAGCTGTGCAACATCTCTGTAACTCTGTTGTCTTAGAGTTGCCTCCATTTTACAGATGATGACTGTGCATAGAAGTAGATGTTTGGAACCAGCGGTTCCAAAGTAAGTGGAGGTAAACCACAAATTTCCTTCCTTCCTGAAGCTCACTTAGCCAAAACATAGGCTTCTGAATATTAAGCTGTAAAGCATAGTATCAGTACATTTTAAAAGAAGCTATTCTTCTAGGATTTCCAATTAATAGCAGGAGGTTTTGAAATTCTTAAAAGATCATCTAGTTTTGTGAGATTTACAGCTCTATTTTCCTGTCAAGCAAGTTGTATTAGTGCCAGACAGTCATCTGAGCTTCTGGATGCTTCTCTGAACCTCTTGAAGTTTTCTTCTTGCTATCTGAAATGCATGCCAGATAAGCCTTTTTCTAGAGCGTATGTACAGACTTGTCTATTTTTATATAGGAAAGCGATGCAGTGAGTCAAGTCGGGGGTTAAGCCCTCATTCTCAGAGTGGTATTGAGCTCCTGGTGAAATATAATCATCATTTCCTCAGAATCGAAAAGCAGTTATCTCAGGTGTATAATCCCATTAACTATTTATACATTTACGTATGATACATGTATTTATTGTACCTACGAGGTGTGTTCTCTTTGGGAAGTACAAAGCTCTTAGACACATAGGTTGTTCGTTTTTTTGTTTTCCCACAAATACTGTGACCCTTTGAGCAGGAAGGTCTATATTTTACTAACATCTAGAACCAGCAGTTAACACGGTGTCTAAGATGTAGTCAATAAATATGAAATAGATAAACGAACACATTTTTATGTAAGGGCCAGGACATGGACAAATAGAAATTTTTCATTTTCAGTCACAAAGCAACAACAGACATAAAAATGATACAGACAACAAGTGCTACGGTCATTCAAAGAAGGCATAGAATAGATACAACAAGGATCTCCTCTATGGCACAGGGAACTATACTCAATATTTTGTAATAACATCTGTATGGGGCATCTGCTCCACACCAGGCCCTATGACAGGTGCTTACATACTTTCCCTCTCCCCCATCCTATGGGGAAAGTACCTCTGCTATAGATTTAACATTTGCCTCCCACATTAATAACTTTTTTAAACCTTATTCACATTGCATCAAAGGGATGCTTTGATGTACTGCTGAGGTCTTCTCAGCAAAGCTCATGGGAATTTGGTATATGAGGATCCACAATAGCGATCCATTTCATCGGTGTCAATCTTTCTGGACAGTTTGGGTGGAAAGGACAATTCCTGAAGGTGCGATACCTTCACCACATGTACTAGCATTGGGTCTTGTTTGTGTGTGTGTCACCGACTTCAGACTTGCTGTAGCAATAATAGCTACGATACTGTAGAGCTGAGAGGCTATTTAAGTGTTTATAGATATATACATAAGATAAAAGCACCTAACATTTTTCTACCTATTGCTTACTTTCCACAGCGGTGTACACACCACACTTTAGGAAACAGTGATGTTGTCCAATTTGTCTTCTCATTTGAAGATGAGAAATGAAGATCTGGAGACCTTTCATTGCTCAAGGTCATTCGAGTGTTTAAGGGCAGGATGCTGGGGTTCCTGACTTCCAGGGAACCTAACTTTTCTCTGAAATTATACTGCCCCTTAATCTCTTAGCCGTACATAAAACAAATACTGGTGACCTCGTGACATGCCAGCCCTTGGGTGAAATGGAGATCTGTGACTGGCTCTCAAACTTTTAAGAAATGGGAGTCTAGAAAAAAAAAACCCAAAACAGTCATGCAAAGACTCACTGGGCTGGAAGGGGAGCCCGTGGTCGTCTAGCTCAGTGCTGGGCTGAACCCTGGATCGTCCAAGGAGGGTCTTGGAGGCCTCTCTGCAGGCCAAGTAGTCAAGGCATAAGGGGGAATCAGGCAGGTTTGCTTCTGTTTCTTCATGTTATTTTCATGTAAGATAGCACTGAAAACTTCAAAAGTAACACTGGAAATGTGCTGTGCTTGTCCATTTTCATCTTATAGGTAATGGCATGAAGGCTCAAAGGGGGATCATGTTTTTCTAGTTAATAACAGACAACATTCCTCATCCAGCATTCCTATAGCTTAAAAAAGCAATAGAGGCAAGTGGGTCCATGAACGTGGGTTCTGTGGTCACGCAGATTTGAACTTGCATCCCAGCAGGGCTTGAATGGAGTTTTCCTCTCCAAATTAGGCAAATTGCTTCTCCAAGGCTCATGGAGTGGTCAGTGTTGTTATAGGGGAGTGAGGTAAAAGCATTTTCCTCACCATAGCCTGCCCCAGACATGTTATCTGAAAGGAAGGAAGGAAAAATGGGAGGGATATATGGAGAAAGAGGGAGGAAACTAAGGTGGCAGAGAACATTCCTAAAAGTCCTCCATGTTACTTCTGCTGTGCTTCCACACGCTCCTTGGGACCTCGCTTGCCAACAGAAATGTTGATTAAGCACTCTGGTTCTTATGTACTTTCTGCATTGGGAACACTTATAGTTAGGTTTCAGGGCTCTGAACTCCCCAAACTAGGGAACTTG
Organism: Leucopleurus acutus; assembly: GCF_964270905.1. Classification (NCBI taxonomy): domain Eukaryota; kingdom Metazoa; phylum Chordata; class Mammalia; order Artiodactyla; family Delphinidae; genus Leucopleurus; species Leucopleurus acutus. The sequence continues at coordinate 58,911 of NW_028139142.1, forward strand.
TCATTAAAAGGTCCTTTTAAAAATCACAAGTGCCCCAAAGTTTAATGGCATTAGATTTTGGAAATGATTTCTTGAATATGACACCGAAGGCACAGGCAACAAAAGGAAAATAGAGAAATTGGACTTCATGAAAATTTTTAAAACTCTGTGCATCAAGACCCTATCAACAGAGGAAAAGGGCAATCACAGAATGAGAGGAGATGTTTGGAAATCATATATCTGATAAGGGATTAATATCTAGAGTGTACAGAGAACCCCTAAAACTCAACCACAAAGCAAACAACCTGGCTAAAGAATGGGCAAAGGACTTGATTAGACATTTCTGCTAAGAAGATGCATAAATGGCCCATAAACACATCAAAAGATGCTCAGCATCACTGATCATTAGGAAAATGCAAGTCAAGACTACAGTGAGACACCACCTTACACACATTAGTGTGGCTACTATGAAAACAAAAAATAACAAGGGTTGATGAGGATGTAGGAAATTGGAACCCTGTGCACTACTGGTGAGGATGTAAAATGGTACAGCCATTGTGCAAAATATCATGATGGTTCCTCAAAATTAAAAGTAGGATTACCATATGGTCCAGTTCCACTTCTGGGTATATACCCAACATAACTGAAAGCAGGTTTTCCAAGATACTTTGTATACCTATGTTCATAGCAGCATTGTTCACAATAACTAAACTGTGGAAGCAACCCAACTGCCCACTGACAGATGAATAGATAAGCAAAACGGGGTGTATACACAACAGAATATTATTCAGCCTTAAAGAGGAAGTTCTGACACAGGCTACAACATGGATGAATCTTGAGGACATGATGCTAACCTACCAGTCACAGAAAGACAAATGCTCTCGATTCCACTTGTATGAGGCACCTAGAGTGGTCAAGTTCATACAGACAGAAAGTCGAATGGTGGGTGCCAGGGGCTGGGGATAGCGGTTGCTGGAGGGCAGAGAGTTCCAGTTTTTCCAGAAGAAAAGAGTTCTGGAGATTGGCTGCCGCACAACGTGAATCTCCTGAACGTTTCTAAACTCTACACTCATAAGTGATACAATGATACAATTTTATGTGCATTTCACTACAATTAAAAACCAAACATGGACTTCCCTGGTGGCGCAGTGGTTAAGAATCCGCCTGCCAATGCAGGAGACACGGGCTCGAGCCCTGGTCCGGGAAGATCCCACATGCTGCGGAACAAGTAAGCCCATGCGCCACAACTACTGAACCTGCACTGTACAGCCTGCGAGCCACAGCTACTGAAGCCCGTGTGCCACAACTACTGAAGTGCATGCACCTAGAACCCATGCTCTGCAACAAGAGAAGCCACCACAGTGAGAAGCCCACACACCGCAACGAGGAGTAGCCCCCGCTCGCCGCAACTAGAGAAAGCCTGAGCACAGCAACGAAGACCCAACGCAGCCAAAAATAAATTAATTAATTAATTTAAAAATTAATTTAGAAAACTATTAAAAAAATAAAACACCAAACACAAGTGGCCCTCGGAGACACAGTAAATATTTTTGTCATTCACAGTTTAGAGCTGCCTCATTGTCAGGGTGCTAGTCTTCAGTCAACTAGCTGAGAACTGGTAGGGAGGGGATGGGAACTTCCATGAAAGAGCTTCTGAAGCTAAGTAGCCTGGTCCATTTCCTAATTTCTTCAACGAATATCTGAGTGCTTGCTGGAGCCAGTCACTGTACTTGGTCCTCGAGATAGACAGCTGTGAAAACATTATACAGGGAGCCTTGCAATCTGGGAGTGAGAGGTGGGGTAGGGAAGGACCCGCAAATGAAAGCATGGAAGTTTTTAGCATGTTACCAGATGATGCAGGTTACGGGAACAATAAAGCATCAAAGGGAAAGAGGGCTACCCTAATTAGAAGGGGACATGTGGACAGACCGGAGAGAGCAGCCCCTGTAGATATGGAGAGAAAGATCATTCTAGGCAGAGAGAATAGTAAGTGCAGGAGGCTATGGGGAGGGAGTTGCTAGGAACAGCCAGGGACAGCGTGCCAGTGTGTCTGGAAGGGCTTGAGGGAAGGGGAGGGACGGTGTGTGTGTGTGTGTGTGTGTGTGTGTGTGAGAGAGAGAGAGAGAGAGGGAGAGAGAGAGAGAGAGAGAGAGAGAGAGAGAGACACGGGGGTGGGGATGGGGAGGGGGAGAGAGGGAGAAGACTGCTTTTATTCTAATCCAGATGGGAGCCTCTGAAGGGTTTTGAGCTCCGAGCAACACGATCTGACTTGGGACTTACCAGGATCACCGTGACCACTGTACCTAGAACGGATTGAATGGGAGGGGGCAAAGCAGAAAAACGCATTTGAAAGGGGTGCACAGAAGGGGAGAGCAGAGCTGGTGGGACCTGAGGGGAGAGGTTTTCTGTCTCTTGCAGGGTGCCGGCTAGGGTTTAGTCTGGGAGTGGCCGCCCCGCTCCCCGTCTGCAGCACTCTGCCCTCCTCACCTCCTGTAAACGGAGGCTAAGTGCATCCTTGAGGCTCTCCCAGAGAGTTGATGGCCTGCCTGGGACAGTCCTGAGTCACAGCCCCTTGGCTATCACCAGCTCCAGGGATTCTCCTGTCCTGAGCATTAACCTCCCTCAGGGGGAGTCCTCATTCTCCAGGGAGGAAATGAATATCTCACTGCTGTGGGCTCTTAACTCCTGTAAAGCTGCAGGACAAATGACTTCACTGAACATGCTTCATGCAGGGAAGAATGGGTAATCTCAGAGAAGGGAATAAAACTTCTCAAAACTCCGAACCAGGGGATTGCAGAGAAGCTCGCTGTCTTCTCTCTTGGGTGTGTGTGTGTGAATCGGGGAAGGAGAGGGCAGGCACCGACTTGGGTCTCGGTTCGCCCCCGCGGACCACTCTTCCAGGGCAAGTTTTTCTTAGCGTCACTCGATTTCCTGAAGTGGGAGAATGAATACCCAGTGTAGAAAAGGGGGAAGAAAAGCGTGTTAGTTAGCATGAAATATGGTCATCTGATGACTTGTCCATTATGTATTTGAGGAAGCGAAGATTCCGAAGACCTTCACCTACTCAAGGAGAGGAAATTGCCTCTGTCTACACCAGGACCTCTTACTTTTGCCACTGGTGACATTTTGTGTCCAATAATTCTTTGCTGTGGGCTGTCCTGGGCATTGTGGGATACTCCTACAGTATCCCTGGCCTCTGCCCAGCAGACGTCAGCAGTCCTTCCCCAGATGTGACAGCAGAAATGGCTCCTGAACTTGTCAATTGTCCGGGGGGCGGGGAGCTGGGGGGAGGGGGGCAGAGTTGCTCTGGGTTGAGAGCCCCTGACCCAGGCTCAGCAGGCACATGGGTGAAGTCAGGACTGTGTATGTCATGTCCTCTCTGGATAACAATAATCGATGGAGTTAAAACTAATAGTGGCTTCTGCTTGGTCACTGGGACAGCAGAGCATTCACTGTTCTGCCTTGAGAGAACAATTTTCCTGTGTTTTAACTAATAAGGCCCTTGTGATGGCTGGATTCTGGGCACCCCAACTAATAAGCGTGCCTATAAGGCAAAGAAACCAAAACCAACGTCCTCCCTGATTGCCAGGGAAGGGGCATGTTTTCTTTCCCCTCCCTCTCCTGGATCCATGCAGTAATTAGCCAAAGTAAAATGAATATTAGCTCATGCTTAATTGCCTTTACAGTGTACTCGCCAGCACTGATGCAGTAGTGCTAAAGCAATGTTTTTTAATAAATGTTTTTAAATTTATTTTTATTTTTGGCTACATTAGGTCTTTGTTGCTGCGCGTGGGCTTTCTCTAGTTGTGGTGAGCAGGGGTTACTCTTCGTTGCGGTTCACGGGCTTCTCACTGGGTGACTTGTCTTGTTGCAGAGCACGGGCTTTAGGCGCGTGGGCTTCAGTACTTGTGGCATGCAAGCTCCGTAGTTGTGGACACGGGCTTAGTTGCTCCACAGCATGTGGGATCTTCCCGGACCAGGGCTCGAACCCGTGTTCCCTGCACTGGCAGGAAGATTCTTAAACACTGCACCACCAGAGAAGTCCCTAAAGCAATTTTTTTTAACTTTATGGCTTTAAATAATCCTTGGTTCTGAAATTCCTTGTACCCCTCAGCTACGTAACCACAGGCCCCTCTGCCCTAAATCCTTTTCTTATACTTTGTAGCTTTTTAAGCAACGCCCCTCTTTAGGAAGACATAATCCCTTATCTGTAGAAAACATGAAAGACCTGAACAAATCAAGATTTCTCCATGGAGAATTCAGCTAGTCCTGTGCTTAGCTCCGAACAAGGAAATCCATCTCTACACCAAGCACGCCATTACCCGGACTAATGCCTGACTTGAATAACAAGCAAATTATTGTGCTTTTAATTGTACCCTGCTCAGTCACAAAGCACGTGTGAGAGAGGAATGTGCCCAGCTTCTCCAGGAGAAACAGGTCAGGCCTCTAATCCTACTTTTCTGTCACCTTCCCCTCCCCCTTTCCAATCCTTTCTCTTCTCAGCAGAGCAGAGAGAAAAAAAAGAGACAGCTAAATTATGTTTAAAATGGAAGAGTGTCAAAGAAGAAAAACGGCGGTCAGTACTGACTTGGGAGAGGATGCATTATCTATCCACAGCCTCTGCAGTGTGGGCCATTTGAGGACAATCAGTGTTCTAACCGGCTTGCTGGAGGGCGATATCTGCGAGCCTAAACCAGGCTTTCTCAGCCTCAGCACGACTGCTGGGTGGGGTTGGATGCTTCTTTGCTGTGGACCTGTCCTGTGATGGAAGGACTTTTAGCCTCCCCTAAGCTGTGACCATCCAAAGTGTCCCAAGACACTTTCAAATGTCTCCTGGGTGCAAAATTGCCCCTGGTTGAGAACCACGGCCCCAAGCCCTTCCATATTGGGATGGACTTGCTCTCTCTCCCATTCTCTCCCCCCGCATACACAAAACCCAGGAAAATCATGGTTCCTGTGTTAAAACTGGGGAGATCAACGTGCTCTTCATGTAGGTAGAATGAGCAGAAAGGAAAAAGACACTGACTTGTGTGTAGTCAGGGGACAGAGTGGGAACCCCCTCAACGCCAAGACTGAAAAGAGTCTTAGGATGTGGGTGTGTTTCTGGCTCCCTCTGGGAAGTGGCAATGCCCCTGGTTGAACAAGCCAACTTTCGAACGCCTCTACCCTGTGCACTTTGGAATCGGGCTTGCTGTAGGCGAGATGAGGAGTGATGGCGAGGCTGCAGAGATGAAGGCGTCTGTGAAGGTGCTGACTGTCTCCTCCCACACTACTTGGGACAGGGGAGAACTACCCAGCTTCGGAGAGATACCCATTGCTCAGACAATGACGATCCTGTCTTGGACCTAAACATCGGGATGAAAGAGGGCTACTGACAAGACAGACGTTGTGCAAGCACGGGGTTGCACTTTCATTACAGACATTGAGGCAAACATTTCACTCCTGGTGATATAAGACCTCCCCTATTTTTAGGAACTTACAAGAAGCATTATTGCTTGTTCTTACCGGCCAGAAGGAAAGGCAGGAGAACGAGCACACTGCAGTGAGCGCCCATCTCCACTAGATGGCGGTGTACATCGTCCTCAGAAGCCAGGCGGGCAGCGCTCTGGGCAGCTCGTTGGCCTAAGCAAGACAAGGGCCACTCTTCTTTCGGGAGACAGGCGTCTCCTGTCATTGTCGGCACAAACAGCCCCAAACAATTGCACTGACCACACAGCTCTAAGCCACGTTCCAGGGCACTGCCGTCTGTTCAGGAGTGAATGCTGGGAAAATGAACCACGCTGCTAATTTGCTTGATTGGGGGGAAAATAAGATCTCAGTGACAGTGGGTGTAATTTATTTTTCCAACAAGAATAGGGGCAAAGCCATTTCATCCCCCCCACCCCAACTGCTACCATAAATGAAAGCAATCACCTAATTAGTCCTGAATTACTAACTGGCAGGGTAAAGATCTGCTGGAAGTCAAGCTGAAGTGGGGAGTCTGGAGAAAGGGATGTGATTTCTGCAGGGGAGGAGGGGAGGGGTAGGGTGGGGTGGGAGGGGCGGAAGGGGAGGGGAAGGCCTGAAGCCCATTGTGAGGCCCTGCGCCCCTGTGATCTGGGGGCCGTGCTGGCCCTGACCCTGGGAGAAAAAGAGGCTCAGTCATGTCTTCAGGCCGTTTATTTTGTGCAGGAGAATGACTTTATAAACCGAAGGAAAAAGAACCTGTTGGAGAAAACCTATCCGAGAGTTTCTCTGAAAATGCTACAGATGGAGATGAACTGGCTTGGGAAAGAGAGCACAGCCCTGTGGCGCCTGGCCACCCCGCTGCTGGTGGACCCCCCAGGACGGTTCTGTCACGGAAACGACAGGCAGATCTGAAACCAAGTTGGGCTTTACGTCATGAAGAAATCCCCCAAAGGAATGGAATAAAGGCCTCCTTTCACACTTTGGGTTTTGCATGTGTCCTGAGGAAGCGCCTCTTCCCCAGCTGAGACAGCGCGCTGTCCCCGCGACCCGGTGAGCGGCCCTCGTCCTGCGGGGAAAGCAAAACAGCAGCGGGGTGGGTGCGCGCCCAGAGCTGCCCCTGTCGCAATTGATTTGTTCAGGGGTGACTTCTTGCATTCTAGTTAGATGTGACTTTAATCGAAGTGCTTTCCTAAGGCGATTTATCACAGCTGTGAACCGTCAGTTTGCACAACTGCTGCTCTTTTAGGGAAACGCACAGGCTCGGGGGGCGGAGGGGCCGGCGCGGGCTCCCCTCTTTCCCACGGACCGGCCCGCGTGCCCCTCGCCCACCAGAAATATGTGCGCTGCGTCCTCAGAGGCCGCCGCTTCTGTGCTCGGGCTCCTCTGCCGTTTCTGGCTGCTGAACAGCCATCTCCTCTCTCCTGGGAGGGGCAGCTGGTTTCCTTTTGGGGCGCTCCCCTTCTCCCCGTCTCAGCTCCTGCAGCGGAGACGAGGCTGCCCCTCTATCCCTGCACGCTGTGGGCTGGGTGTGCAACCCGGCTCGGGCCACAGTCCCCCACCGTCCCCGCCGACCCCGCTCGGCGCCCACCACAGCCGGCAAAGCCCACACGGGGCGCCCAGTTAAAGCTGAACCACAGATGAAAACCACGACTTTTTAGGGTGTCTTCAACATTGCATGCAACATATTTCTACTAAAAAAAATACTGTTTATCTGAAGTTCAGCTTTAACGAGGCGGGCATCCTGTATTTTGTCTGGCAGCCTTCTTGGTTCTAAAGAAAATGTTTGTCCAGAGCAGGTCAAATTGGAATCAGCCTAGGACTTTTAACTGGAGCTTTGGGGAAAAAATACTTAAAAGGTATCTGTTGGGACTGCTAGGCTGGTAGGATTCATGCTTGCAACTGCTGGGAGCCAGCTTTGCTATCATGTGGGGAGAGCTGCTTGAACTAGAAGCCAACACCACAGAGAGCAGACCTGTTTCATTTGAACAGGTGGATCCAGCTGTTCTTGAAGCTGGCCCGGTGGGTGGTAGAGGTCAGGGTGCTGATGGCCAGGAGGGATAATAATTTCCTACCCCTCAAATCTGGGAAGTGAAAACAGCAGGGCTGAATGTGCCCACGGGGCATGGCTTCTGTTCAACTGGAAGAGTGGTGAATGGCTATTGGGTGACAAAAACAGTCGGTCTACTATATTCTTACTTTGTTTGCTAATTGTTTTGCTGCATGTAAACTCTTTGTTGCATTAGCTCTTGTTCATGACATCATGTCTGGAGACAGGGTCTGATAGACTTACATGTGGAATTGGAGATTTAAATTTCAAATCTGCCTCTGCCTGGTTGAGTGGCTTTAGGGTCCTCATAACCTCTACAAAGTTGAGTTTCTGGGTCTGAAACCTAAGGACAGAGGTTATCGTAATCCATTTGGGCTGCTATAACAAAATACCAGAGCCTGGGTAGCTTATGAACAACAGAAATTTATTTTTCATAGTTCTGGAGGTTGGAAGTCTAAGATCAGGGTGCGAGCAAATTCACAGTCCGGTGAGTATCCTCTTCCTGGGTCACAGTTGGCGTGTTTTCTCTGTAACCTCCCATGGCAGAAAGGTCGAGGGACCTCTGCGGGGTCTCTTTTATGAGGGCACTAATTTTGTTCATGAGGGCTCTAACCTCATGACCTTATCACCTCCCAAATGCCACACCTCCTGATACCATCACTTTGGGGGTTAGGATTTCAACGTATGAATTTTGGGGGAGGCAAATGTTAAATCTATAGCAGAGGTACTTTCCCCATAGGATGGGGGAGAGGGAAAGTATGTAAGCACCTGTCATAGGGCCTGGTGTGGAGCAGATGCCCCATACAGATGTTATTACAAAATATTGAGTATAGTTCCCTGTGCCATAGAGGAGATCCTTGTTGTATCTATTCTATGCCTTCTTTGAATGACCGTAGCACTTGTTGTCTGTATCATTTTTATGTCTGTTGTTGCTTTGTGACTGAAAATGAAAAATTTCTATTTGTCCATGTCCTGGCCCTTACATAAAAATGTGTTCGTTTATCTATTTCATATTTATTGACTACATCTTAGACACCGTGTTAACTGCTGGTTCTAGATGTTAGTAAAATATAGACCTTCCTGCTCAAAGGGTCACAGTATTTGTGGGAAAACAAAAAAACGAACAACCTATGTGTCTAAGAGCTTTGTACTTCCCAAAGAGAACACACCTCGTAGGTACAATAAATACATGTATCATACGTAAATGTATAAATAGTTAATGGGATTATACACCTGAGATAACTGCTTTTCGATTCTGAGGAAATGATGATTATATTTCACCAGGAGCTCAATACCACTCTGAGAATGAGGGCTTAACCCCCGACTTGACTCACTGCATCGCTTTCCTATATAAAAATAGACAAGTCTGTACATACGCTCTAGAAAAAGGCTTATCTGGCATGCATTTCAGATAGCAAGAAGAAAACTTCAAGAGGTTCAGAGAAGCATCCAGAAGCTCAGATGACTGTCTGGCACTAATACAACTTGCTTGACAGGAAAATAGAGCTGTAAATCTCACAAAACTAGATGATCTTTTAAGAATTTCAAAACCTCCTGCTATTAATTGGAAATCCTAGAAGAATAGCTTCTTTTAAAATGTACTGATACTATGCTTTACAGCTTAATATTCAGAAGCCTATGTTTTGGCTAAGTGAGCTTCAGGAAGGAAGGAAATTTGTGGTTTACCTCCACTTACTTTGGAACCGCTGGTTCCAAACATCTACTTCTATGCACAGTCATCATCTGTAAAATGGAGGCAACTCTAAGACAACAGAGTTACAGAGATGTTGCACAGCTCCATGTGTCATTGTCTTCATTTGTTTCAGAATACCAATAACATCTAAGCTACTACTGAAAGAGTGCTATATTATTTGGGGTCATCTAGTGCAACTCTGTCAAAGTAAAGAAAAGGGACCTAGAATGACTATAATTTTCCCAAGAGGACACAATTATTTTATGATAAATCTGGGACAAAAACCCTGATCTCTTTGATCCCATTCCATTGTTCTTTCATTGGGTTCTGAACAGCCCAGAGAAATAAAGAGAAATAAAACTCCTGTGTGCTGTGTCACTGGTACAGGACATGGCAAGATTGGAATTGGAGCATTACATATTAAGAGGTATCTGAGAAATTCTTCAAACTAATTGAGATATATGCCAGGTACATAGAACACAGTATGTTTTATGAAGATGATTCTGTGCAATGAACAGAACTGGTAACACACACTGGAAGCTGAATTCTCATTTTCTGGCCCCTTGAAAACTCCACCTCAACATACACATTAAAATAAACATTTGAACTGGGTCATATTTAATTCTGCATGCTCTTGTAAGTCAGCAAAATATTCCATATATCATTTAAGTTGTCACTCACTTTTTAACTTGACTTTCAATTTCTAAAATTCTTTCCAAACATAAAACAGAGGTGGGAAAATGGTATATGGGAAGCTGCAGAGATGAAATAAGCTTACTTCATTCGGCATAAAGATGAATATCCAAACAACTTCTTCATGGCTGAAAGTGTCCAAATCTACTGTCTTCATTTTGTAGTCAAGGCTTCCGGAAAAATATGCTAATGGATTCCTTATTACCCGAATGCCCCATATCAGTTTCAGTAGGTATCATTGTATATTATGGAAATTTTTCTCAGTGACGGTGAAAGACATCCTGGCTGAACATCCCCCTGCCCATGACACAGAGATGATGGTCTCAAGCTATCTTGAAGGCACTGGAGCCCACACTATCCGTTACTAATATTAATGGAGGATAAAACTTCATATTCTGTTTGCTCTATATTTGTTAAATCACTTCTTCCCTTCATTAAACTGGATGGCCCATAATTGAGTCTGTAGTGTGTCTATCATTGGAAACTGAACAAATTTTTGTTGGTTTTATTAACGTCATACGTTTCTAGGGAGGGTCTATTCAATAACTAAGTCTAGTTTCACAGTCACAAATAAATTATGATGTAACTTTGAATAAATTAAGCTCATCATAAAGGAAGGATACTGAGAGTTGCTACTACCCTTTCCTTGAGGGGCTCTTGTAAAGCACTAAGTAAAGTAACACAGGTGTATATGTATGCATATATTTTCAATGATATTTGTACAGACTTAAAAAGAACTCTACAGAATGCATTATAAAAACCTTAATGCTGTGTGTCCCTAGTTCCCAGCTCTCTCATTAAAACTACTTAAATGAACACAATCTTATCTGTTAGGATACTACTTCTTGCAGTACCCTGTCCCAACCATTTGCCATCCTCTTCCCATTAGTCCTCAAGTCAGAAGCCCCGAAGATCTGTTCATTAATTTATGAACACATTTCTTCATCCAGCCAAGAAAATTGATTGATCCCTTACCAAATTTCAGGCACCCTTCTTCAGTATGATTTATAGGCATGTTCAGGAAACACAGCAGTGATTAACACAGATGAATATAGTCTCTCTTGAGCTGAGGGGGGAGACAAAAGTAAATAAGCAAATATAAAAACATAAGTATAGTGCTTCCCTGGTGGCGCAGTGGTTGAAAGTCCCCCTGCTGATGCAGGGGATACGGGTTCGTGCCCCGGTCCGGGAAGATGCCACATGCCGCGGAGCGGCTGGGCCCGTGAGTCATGGCCGCTGAGCCTGCGCATCCGGAGCCTGTGCTCCGCGTCGGGAGAGGCCACAACAGTGAGGCCCGCGTACCGCCAAAAAAAAAAAAAAAGCTATGAAAACAAAACCTATGGATGGAGACCTACATGAAAGATGGAAGAGTATAATAATGGCCAGAGTACATTACTGTGGCAGAAGCAGCAGCCCTTAAGGAGGACAACTTTATAAATTACAAATTGGATTTAAATAGACAGGGAATTGAAAGTGGAGACATTATTTTCTGCAGAAGATGATGGACAGGGGAGAGCAAAGAAAATAAAACTGAGATTGTTAACAAAATACAATGCTAAGCATATAAGTTAGGACTGAGTCCTTAACTTTCATTTTTATTAATGACTGGGTGAGTATAGATTACTGACTACACAGAACCAAGCCTGGGAACACATTTTATATTTATGATCTTTGTGCCTAAAACTAGATTCTCCTGCAATTTAATATGACACTAGGACAATGACTGGCCAAGTTTTAGATTAATCACTCTTACACAAAGATTTTTCATTCATATAATCTCAAACAAATACTGCGTCACCAATTAAGTTCCAGATCCTATGCACTCTGGCTGAAGATATAAATATCTTGCAAGCCCAGCGTCACTTTCCTCCTTCTCTGGTAACAAATCACACTTTCTGTTATGACAATGGCTCTAGTTATCGGCCCAGGAATAAACACTTGACTCAGGAAGAGCCAATTAAAGCCCTCCTTTAGAGTTGATCGAGAGCTTTAAGGTTAGAGTATTTCAATCTTATGAAATTTTTGTAAAACAAAATTATTTCAAAATCTACTAATTATTCTTTAAGTTCTAGAAACTGCATTCTGTGACTAAGAGGACAATTTATTTGCCGTCGTTTCTGCTCTGCCCACTTTATGTTTCTGGTATTGTGAGATAAAGGCAGTGGGGAATGGCAAACCAATTCTGATTCATTCAACACATGAGTGCTTCTTAGGTACAAAACACCATTCTGAACATTGTCCGAGGTAAAAAGATAAATAATACCTAGCCCCTTATAATACCTAGCCCCTTACCCTCAAGGATCTTCCAGCTTAGCAAGGGAAATAAAACATGCACACAGATGACTGCAACAAAAAGAAGATAATGATTGCTGCCAGATGTTTGGGGAGAATGAGTAGAGCAAAGAGAGAACACAGAATAAGGCAACATTCAACAGTCAGCCAAGAACTATTTGTTGAGCAGTTGCAAGCTGTGACCTGGAAATGGAAGAGGAGAGCATAAATCTTCACATGGGCAGGTGAAAAATCAAGTGTTATTACTTGTAACACAGCTCTTCAAATATATTTTTTGGCACCAAGTGCCTACTAAATAGCCTTAAATTAAAAACTAAATAAGGATACAGTCTCTATCAAATATAGCCTGAGGTACTGATGCCTAAATACTAGGATCACAGTATTTGTGTTCCCAAGGATGCCTTTCTATTGCTTTGCTTTTTTCCCCTTTCCAAATTGCTTTTTTCCCCTTTCCAAAAAAGCAAAGCAATAGAAAGGCATCCTTGGGAACGCAAATTAGCTAATGCTGCCTTAACAGGATATCTATTGCACTTGTTCCAGCCTTTTTGATCCAATGTATTGAATAGCAGAATAGGTGAGTTACAAGAGGATATTTTGACTTCAAACAACAGAAATAAAATACTATATAATTGAAAAAAAAAACCAGAGGCAATCTTTCAGGCACATGTGGATCCAGGAGTGCACATGTTTTAACCAGGTCCCTTTCTCTCTTCCCCACCCCTTCTTCTCTCTGCCTTTTCTCCTCTCTGGTATCTCTCATTATGGGATTCAAATATTTCCCTGTTTATGTGGGAGCTTCTGGCACAGCTGCAGGCTTATACTCTCGCAGCTCCAGGGCTGCCTGGAAGGGGCGGGCGCATCACAGCATAAGGTTGCACAAGGTGTGCACTTATATAGCAGGGCATCACATCTATGAGTGATGGATGATCACATTGTATGCAGGGGTAGCTTCGCATAGTGTTTTTGTTTGTTTGTTTGTTTGTTTGTTTTTTGCGGTACGCGGGCCTCTCACCGCTGCGGCCTCCCCCGCTGCGGAGCACAGGCTCCGGACGCGCAGGCCCAGCGGCCATGGCCCACGGGGCCAGCCGCTCCGCGGCACGTGGGATCCTCCCGGACCGGGGCACGAACCCGCGTCCCCTGCATCAGCAGGCAGACTCCCAACCACTGCACCACCAGGGAAGCCCTTCGCATAGTTTTTACATCACTTTTCTTGAAGATGGCAGTAAAATGGTATGTTTTTACAAAATCAAATAGTGTAACATTGTCCAAAAGATATACATAAAGCATTTAGAGGAAGGAGGCTCCTTTTTCTTTTAACTCCGGCACGGATTGTCTATTGGACAGTGGTAACCCTATGTCATCACCCTCGTTACTCCAGCAGAAGTCCAGGGATTAGCCCTGCATAACTCTTGTTAGCCTCTATTCCCTTCCTTGAACACTGTAGCCAGAAGGTTTTTTTCCTCCTCAAACCTTAAGTATTGAAACCTGGAGGAGGGGCATGTCTGAAAAGAAAATGATGGACTGGACTCTCCCTAGAAGGACGGTAAATGGGTGGTCAACAAGAAAAAAAAATATCCTCTGTACCAGGAAGTGTTTGAAGTGTTGTTTGGGTATCAAAAAACGGGTGCCCTACACATAAAGCAACAAAGGATATTGGTCTAAAAAGAACACCATGGCCAAAGGTGCATGGCCTATTTCAACAGAGGATTTGAAAGTTAAAAGTTAACCTGTAAAACATTCAATTCAATTTCATCATTTTACAGATGGGCAAAGTAAAACTCAGGCACAGGAACAGAAGTGCCAAGGTCATACAGGTGGTTGGTGGAAGAGACAACCAACTTCCCAACTTCTGACTTTTTAGGTGTGTGTGTGTGTGTGTGTGTTGTTTTATTTATGTGCAAGGACATTTTTCTTTAGTACACTAACATTACAACAGAAAGTATAGTCTTGTTTTGGTTTTCTCTGCGCCCTCAATTCTGTATAAGACAGTTTCGCTGCACTCCAACAGAAAGGCTCAGCAAGAGTAGAGACCACCATAAGCAGTACACGTGGGCACCAAGGGCAGATACATTGCCCTTCCTTGTGTAGGAACTAGGGCCACTTGTTGCTTTACTGGGCCAAGTTTGGGCTGGACCTGCAGGATGGGACACCTTTGAAAAACAGCTTCCTAACTGCACTACAACCTGCTCTGGCATCCTGATTCCATTCCCCAAACCCCCCAAATCTTCAGGCAGAAAAAAAAAAAAAAGAATGGATCACTGGATCGATGGGGAGATTTCTGCTCCTCCTACTGTCACCTCTTTCTTGCTATTTCCTGCCCGAGGAAACCTGACATCAGCCCAAAAGCATCTCTGGAAATGGGTAGGAGGGAGCCTTACACCTGTCAGCGCCAGAGAAGAAAGTGCGCTCTGCAGAGTTCTCAGTTGTTCCATCTCTTGCGATGAAAGGAAGAAAAGGAGCGAATCCGCCACAGATTTACTGGAGACCAGGGTTACTTCATCCGGCTCCGGCCACAGTAACCCCTGAAGACCAAAGATGCATTTCCATTCCCAGCATTTCTTGTTGGCGTCTTTCCCTACAGGCTAGCCCAGTGCCTGGCCCCGGAGAAGTCTCTGCGTAAAGGTTCTTTAGATCATAAATCAGGCTCCTGTGTGTTTTTCTTAGGAAAAACTGGCACAGACGAATTAGCAGTAGAGACTGGGCTCTCCCTACTACCCTGCATGCTTGGCGGCATCACTTTCGACTACCTCGCATTCTCCCGGCGCTGACAGCCCCGGCTCCGGACCTCAGGGTTGGAAGCAGTCAGCCCCAGCTAGAACCGCCCTGTCCGGGGCTGATGCCACCCTGTGCCTAGAATGTGCGTGTGGGTGCAGGCGGGCGAGCGAGCGGCTTCTACAGTGAGACCGAAGCAGGAGCTCAGCCTTCGCCTGCGACCTGCAATCCCCAGATTCCCTGGGGATCTCGAAACTCCCAATCGGAGGTACTCCCCCCGCCCCACAGCCGCCCACCCATTCCCTCCCCCCTTACCTCAGCACGCAGCCCCTCCCTGCGTGATGTTGCAAAACCGTGGGGAGGGTGGGCGCTGGGAAGGGTGGGGAGAGCCTGAGAGCGAGCGAGGGTGGGAGGGAGTGGGCGGAGGAGGAGAGGGAGCCGAACGCGCATTTAAAGCGATAGCCATCCTCGCTCTCTCCCCAGTGCTGGGCTGTTGGAGAGCTCGAGCTGCAAGCCACCGAGCGCGAGCTCGAGCGCGGCGCGCTGGCCGGGGAACCCGAGAGCGCACGGCGCCCCAAGCTGGCAGGCGCCGCGGGACCCCCCATCCTCGCCGGCTGCCCTTCCCCGGGCGCCCCTACCCTCCTCGCCCGCAGGAGACCCTGGGCTTCACCGGAGGAGCTCACCCCAAGGGGCCAGGACTCCGGCGGGCCCGCCACCGTCCCCTCCAGTGCCGCCGCCACCGCCGCAGCCGCGGGAGCAGCATGGTCCAGCTGGGGAAGCTGCTCCGCGCCCTGACTTTGATGAAGTTTCCCTGCTGCGTGCTGGAGGTGCTTCTGTGCGCGCTGGCGGCGGCGGCGCGCGGCCAGGAGATGTACGCCTCGCACTCCATTCGGATCGAGGGGGACGTCACCCTCGGGGGGCTGTTGCCGGTGCACGCGAAGGGTCCCAGCGGAGTGCCCTGCGGCGACATCAAGAGGGAGAACGGGATCCACAGGCTGGAAGCGATGCTCTACGCCCTGGACCAGATCAACAGCGATCCCAACCTGCTGCCCAACGTGACGCTGGGAGCGCGGATCCTGGACACTTGTTCCAGGGACACTTATGCGCTCGAACAGTCGCTCACTTTCGTCCAGGCGCTCATCCAGAAGGACACCT
This sequence comes from Leucopleurus acutus, assembly GCF_964270905.1. Lineage (NCBI taxonomy): Eukaryota > Metazoa > Chordata > Mammalia > Artiodactyla > Delphinidae > Leucopleurus > Leucopleurus acutus. The sequence continues at coordinate 74,930 of NW_028139142.1, forward strand.
CCGAAGTGCGCTGCACCAACGGCGAGCCTCCGGTTTTCGTCAAGCCCGAGAAAGTAGTTGGAGTGATTGGGGCTTCGGGGAGTTTGGTCTCCACCGTGGTAGCCAACATCCTGAGGCTTTTCCAGGTAGGGGGGCGCTCCCTCCGGGGCAGAGCGCGCCGTAGCTCCCCGCGCTCTTTATCCTGAAGGCTGGCTTGGACTCCAGGGGTGCGGGGTCTGGTCAGCCTTCGCTCATTTCCACCCTGGAGATCCTGCCGAATCCCTCCCACCTCACCCGAGGAGGTACTTTCCCTGCTTGATTCATTTCCCTTCCATCTCTCCCCTGTCCGCGCTCCGCTCCATCCGGCTTGACATTCTGGATTTATGGCCCCATTGACAAGAAACAGTCTCCGAAAAACAAGGCGATGATTTAAATGGGTTTGCATTCGAGTGAAATATGGTTCCAAAACAGGCTTGTAAAAGTGCCGGGCTCCTGTGAGAGCCACCTAGGCGCAAGGAATATGAAAGATGAGAAGACGCCTAGAAACTAGGCATTTCTCAACCCCCCAGCTACCCTGCCCCAAGCCGCCCGACAAGCTGCAGCTGCCTTGGAAAATTTCGAGAAGAGCTTAGGGAGGCAGTTCTTAAACCGAAGGCTAGGTCTTCACCTACATTTGGACGTGAATTGCCCATTTCGCTCGGGTTGGATTTCCCGACCTGTAACCTGTCTCTGCGAGGGCATGGGGCGGAAGGCGTGGGGACTGTCCTCAAGCGGGGAGAAGCCACCGGCAGACGTGCCCCCAGGTGATTTGCTCTGGGCAGTTGTTTGCACCGTCTAAACTGCCTTTGCGATCCGGCCACTGGCAGGAGCCGGGCGATCAGCTTTCTACTCCTGCCAGCTCAGAGCCCGGAGGTGAGCTCATGCTAACTGCGAAACACAATCGCTTTCTCTGCACCCACCCTGTGCCCATCCTTTCCCACGACCTCCCTAACGCAGCCCCCAACCCCAGTCCTGGGTTTTGAGGACGATTCTCAGAGCCAGACAAGAAGGCGCCTGGAGGGAGGCAGTAGGGTGCGCCGAGCAAGGCCGGGCGGTCCTCTAGCTCCGGGTGCAGGCGGGCAACGGCGGAAGATGCGAGGACGGCGGATCGGGCCAGCTGCGCCGTGGGCGGTGCTGCAGTGCTCTCTCACCGCCTGCTCCCGCAGCCTCGGCCCCACAGCTCCTGTGCCGCCCTGGGTATAGATGGATGGCTTCTGGATGAAGAAATTGAGTTTCAGGGTCTGCGTGACTATGGGTTCTCTTGTTTCTCTGTCTTTCTTCCTGTGTGTCTCTCTCCTTGTGTCTCTTTCTCCCTGCTGTTTTTTTTTTTTTTTTGTCTCTCTGTTTTTATGTTCTCCCTTTCAATTTCTGCCTGTCTTTTCCTTCTCTACCCCTATATCCAAGTTTTTTGTTCATCTCTGTCTTGAAGTGATCCTTTCCTAATGCACAGCTCTCTCCCTGCCTGGTAGGACCCAAGCTCAGTTAGTCCCTTCTCCAGATGTTCTGGCTGACCCTTATGCTCCCCGTAGCTAAAAAGTTGGCTCCCTCTCAAGTGCCTTTCCTGAAGCATGTTGGGTTTCTGGAGGGGACTCCTTGTGATTCAAGCTGTCACTACATCAGCACCCAGGAGTATGAAGTTTGTGTTTGTGCCAGAAGGAGGGGTGCCTGTCTAAAGCTGCAGCCTGGTATGGACCCTCTGAGCCTCTGAGCATCTCTAGCACCTCTTGAGTATGCCACCATGGAGATCTCTAGATGTTTGCAAGGCCAAAAGTGCTTCTGGGCAGCCTTCACTTTGAGGTAATGCTTTCAGGAAGAGCCTGGGTTGTTGTAAGCAAAACCCAGAAGCACTTCCTTTACCTCTGAGCTTAAACTAGAGAACCTGAGGAGGCAGCGCTGCAGGGAGGATGAGGCCAGAGGTCACCTGAGAACCACAGGGGCAACTCACAGTATTTTTACTGGAGCTCTGGGGGTTGAAGACACATTTGCTGTTTGACATTTTTAAAATTATTTTGGTGCCTTCACTTGGAGCTTGGGCAGTACTGCAGAGGGGCCTGCCTGTTGAAAAAAGAGTGAAATCTTAGTCAAGAGAGAGCTTGCCGACTAGGCTGAAGGAACGTGTTTGCTGAAAAAGATTCCAGGGGGAGCTGATTCCTTCTCTGGTGTGTGGATCTGAGGCACTTGCAAGAAAAGAGAACGCTTGCCTTATGCTTAGTTCCCCCGTTCCCTGCGCTGGGAAGGAAAGGAACTGAATGCCAACATTAGCAGTGTGGGTTGGGACCAAAACCATTCAGAGAAAACACTGTCATTTTCCTCTAATTTGCAAATTGCAGCTATTCATGTTGGATTGAACAGCTGAGGGAAAAGAGCCCCCAGTTTTCACCTGCATTTATTGAGAACAGGCTGGTAGTAGGAGGGATGCACCAACTTGTAGCTTGTGCTGCAAGCTGGATATAAGCTTGGTGTGAGCATCCTGGTTAACCACTGCCCATGTTCAAATATACAGAGATAGATTCCAACAATCTCTTCCCGTAGCCTTATTTTTGCGTGTGATCTTAGAAGCTCCTGGCATGTAAGTCCAGTCCCCAGTTTCCCAGCCTCTGTAAACCTGCAAAATGAATAGAGAGAATAGTGGAACACAGACCCATTGTTCAAAGACACAGTCACTTTAGGGAAAGAAGAAAAGAACGGGTAGGTGAATCTTCTCTGGGATTGCAGGGTTCAGCTCAATGAAGACTGTCCTGTATAAAAGAAACTCCTCTAAATGGTTGAATTCTTAGCTCTCCAGAGATCTGAATTATCTTTTCCCCAGTCCCTGTGGGTTGCTGTGGGGAATGTGCCAAACCTATCATTTGAGATAAAAATTTATGGTGAGGTAAGCTTCTAGGCTGGGGGAAGGAAGACTTAGTGACTGAAATGGGGGATGCTAAGCACTGGGGGGCAAGAAGGAACAAGGAGATAGTAATGGATGTAACAAATGCTGCAGCTGCCAGCAAAGCCTGGATTGAACTTCCTTCCTGAAAATGAGGACCCGGGCAAGAATGACCACTCAGATGTAAACAGTGTCTCTGACTGGGCATTCTCATCTGCCTGCCGGTGGGCCAGAGCTGAGCAAGTCCTTTCTCTCCTCTGTATGCACGCTGAATTGGTTAGTAAGTGACATGTCAGAGGACAGGAATCATATTCAGTGGATCTTTCAAATCCAGGAGTTTGAGGCTAATGAAATTAGTGTGTGGCCAGGGCTCTGCCAACTAGAATTAAGTCACTGCAGCCACCCTGCAATGCATTTTCAGCCTGAAGGGAGCATCAGGGAGGAATTTCGGGAGATTTTTTTCTGAGCCTGTACAAAATAATACTCTCCTAATGCTAAGAAAGATTAAATGTAAATTAATATTGACTACGAGTAACATTTAAAAAATAATCGCCGAGTGGGGGATGGCTTAAAGTGGAGAGATTATATAATATGGTGTCCAAAGAATAAATCTCCCCTGACCACTGTTTCATGGGCTATAAGTAAGATATATTACAATGGAAATTAATGGGAACGTTTTTAGTCAAGGCTTCTCTGCTATTGGCTTGAGAGCAAACACTCTGAGAGTATAAATTACTCTTGCTATGTGCTGACTCTGAATGAACAATATTTCATGTGCAGCGACATGGTCTAAGCTATAGACTTGGAATTGAATGGCATCTGTTTCAATTGTTTTGTTCTCTCAAGAGCAACTAGATAGAAAAAAGTGGTCAATTTGACCCTTGTGGGAGCGTGTTGCAAATCTAAACCTGTGTCCCTCATACCATAAATGAAATACATTTGTAAATTTGTAAGTGTTTTCCTTCTGTTCATTGATGCTTGAGTATAATCTCAAACTTTGGGAGCAACACTTTATACATAAGTACTTGGTTTTCTTCCTTTCTTCTTTCTCTTTCTCCTCTCTCTCTCTGTTTCTCTCTCTTTCTCCATCTTATGTAATTGGATAGAACTGGGCACCTAGGATGATGTGGTGTTACTGTAGTGGGATTTAAAAAAAAAATCAACTCTAACTTACCCTTTTAAAAATTTCATAAATACAGGTGTCGGTGCCATTTAGAATAGTCTCTATAACAATTTCTGTCTCCACATTTACTGTGTTTCAGCAAATTTACCTAACAGATGGTGAGTGGGCAATTTTTAAAGGGGCATTTTTTAAAAGAGCGGAGAGGGAAGGAATTAGAGACAGGCACATACTATATTTGAAGTTACCTCCACGTGTATTTTATGTATGTATACCCATACAATTAAGAAGTCTTTGGATGTTTTATCTTCAAGAATAATTCAGATAATGGATTACTTGAATATCATAAACATTTAGGGTTTAACAGATTTGTTACATATAGACGTTGTATCATGGATTTAAAAGACCATAGCCAGCGGGCAGCGGCGGGCGGAACGACCGACGGGCGGCGCGGGCTGGGCGGCGGGTGCGGGGGTCCGTGCTTCCTCCTGGTGGAGGGCTGGGGTTCGCCGGAGACGCCGGGTTGCTCCGCGTTGCCAGGTTACCGAGCGCGTGCCCCGCGCCCGCTCTTCCGCCCGGGCCGCCCTCGGCGCTGCCTGAGCCGTGGTGCGGGCTGCGCGGGGCGTCGGTTCCGCGGAAGCCTGGGTAGGGCGCTGCGTGTGGGACTCTCGTCGCTCGTGGACGGGGCGCGAGCGCGCGGCGGACGTAGGGCGCCGACCTGGGGCTCCCCGGCGCTCCGGCTCCGCTCAGGGCGCCCGCTCAGGGGCCTCCGGCGCGAGGCCCCCTTTCTGGTCAAGATGGCGGCGCCCAGGCGGGCCGCGCCGAGGTGAGCTGGAGCTGGGCCCGGAGAGCGACGAGTCTGCCACGCCCAGGACTTGGACCCCGGGCTGGTCTCCAGTCTCCCGGGGAGCGGCGGGTGAGTGGACGCGGCCGCGCGTAGGTCCTTCTCGTGGGGTGGTCAGCTCTCCGTGCGTCCGCAGACTTCTTTCCTCTGATAGTCAGATCTGGGGTGGCCCAGGTTGGAGGCGAGGGTGCTTGATTGGGGAAACCTGAGGGGTTTAAGGACTCTGTTGGGATCGTTTCAGACCCCAGCAAGAAGCTGAGCAAGTTTCCTCCTGACTCTCTTCCCGGCTAAGTTTTCTCCCTTCTCTGAAGACGCTAGCTTTTCTGAATCACTTTGTTCCCCGGGGGGATACAGTTGGTGGTTCTGACCGTGGAACGTAGGACCCGGCGCGGGGAAGCCTGAGCTGGTTCTAGTTACTTTGTTTGCAAAGCACTTGTCTTGTCTTTGGAATCTTTGTGTATGTAACCAACGTTGGGAAGAGCCAGCGTTTTCTCCTCCACAGCACTGCGAGGGGTAACTTTATACGTAAGAAACAAGTGGGCGTTCACATCCATCTCTTTTCCAACCACTGAGCCTTGGTTGTGTTTCCTTTCTTTAAGTTTGTCTCGTTTTGAAGTGATAACAAAAACAAACAAAAAAGACCATAGCCAATTACACAAAGTATACTCTAGTCTCAGGCCTGCCATTAATTAGCTATGTTACCTTAAGTCGTTTAATTTTTCTAGGCCTCATTTTTCTCATGTGATGTTTTTTCTTTGAAAAAGTATAGTTTCTAGAAGTCTCTAATCTCTGTGTCATAGTTCAGCTTGGAGAAAACCTGTTCTTATCCAAACTCCATGACATTGTATTTCCAGCTCCAACTTTGGACTTTGAGTGAGTTGGGGGCAACTTTTTAAGGATATTTTCACACAGCTTTTTTAGTTAATATCAGTCTAGCTGACTTGTCATACTCAGACTTTCTCCCATATTCTTTTACCAGTGTGTTCCTTAGTCATATATATGAAGACTGTTGTGGGAAAAATGACCTCCTGGGTCAGCTTACTGCATGGTCATCGACACAGGGCAGGGAGTAAGATTCTGTGGATTTTACAGAAGCAGATACAGGTTTCATTATCCATGTCCTCTCCCCTTTCATCTTACAAAAACAGCAGGCTTTTCTTGGAGAACTGCCAGATAATGCCATCCTGCCTCCTCACGGCCCCCCGCCCCGGGATGAGTCTCCAGGGACTGAACTCCAGTAAAGCAGGTGATTGGCTCATGGGTAGGCATCTGACCTCGGCTAAGTCTATCAGATTCCTCCCCAGGACTTTTCTCTCAGAGAAAAATGGAAGAATTGTCTTTTCTCTCTGGAATTTCTAAGCTGGGGAGATACGACTCTGGGACTCCCAGTTACCACCCAGCACAAGAAGAGACTTTCTGTAAAATAAAGTCTTGCAGAGGTAAGCAGGGCTGAGCGATGGAGAGAGAGCTGGAACCCTGCTGATACTCTGGAACTTCCAGATCCAACTGTATCTGAATATGGCTGCATCCCTGAATTTCTAGTACTTGTTTGTTGAGGTGGTTGTTGTTGTTTGGTTTTTGTTTTTAAATTTCCTTTGACTATTTTGAATTTGTTTTCAGCTATGTGCATTTGAAAGCATCATAGCTAAAAGAGCTAATTTCCTACATTAATGTCAGGTTTGCTGAGTGGCATTCCTTAAGTGAAAAATAATATCCGCTATTTTCTTTAAATAAAATCCTTCTAGCTCAGGTTTGAGATATTCAAAACTCTGCCTCCTACCCCCCTCTTTTCCAACATTTACTATATCACCTTGAAGCATTTGTGACCACATCTTTCCCATCTAGACGCAGTTGAGAGAGAGAGCAAAGACTTCTGATATAAACTGCAACCTATACGCCTCCTACCTGGAAGCTTTAGAACATACTTGATTCTTGTTATTAAAGCAAATCTTTTGTTGTTGTCTCCAGGGCACAGAAGCATTTTCATGGCATAATGGAGTACAAAGTACATTAAGCCTAACTCTACTTCTCACCCTCTTTTACTTTAAATAGGCAGAAAAGAACAATCTCAAACACATTTTCCCAACAAATAAAATACATATACGATTATGTTTAGAAGACGTTTATGCAACATATAGTTAGACTGATTAATTAATGGACCTTTCGCCAGTTGGCACAGTAAATATGTATGTTCAATGTGCTTAATTAAAAAGAAGACAATAACATATTTTTACAGGTTAATTATCGGAGAAGAGTATTGTGCCAGCACACTTGATGCTACAGTATTTCATGTTTGACAGGTAATCTTCTTTCAATTATATTTACTGCTAAATGTTTCTTGGATCAAGCTATTAAATTATAAGGTCAAAAGTAAAATGGTATGAAATTACAATGATAAAGGGACACATATCCCACTTTATGAGAATAGAAGTTCTAATTTCTTTTCAGTACTACTAGTAGTGACCACAGTACTAATTTGAGCCCTTACTATGAGCCACTGTGCCCATATACATTTAGTTCTTACAGTAGTTCTGCAAAGGGCATGTAATAATCCACACTGTAAAGCTGAAGAAAGTGCTTCTCATAGCTGAAAGTCACATAGCTGGTGAGTGGCAAAGTCTAGATTCAAACTTAGAGTCGTCTGACAATGCCCAGGTTGTTGACCACTATGTACACTGCTCAATTGTTGCACCAATAAAGAAGTGCTTGAAATAATTATAGATTTGCCTACCCTGAAACTGCAGTGATTTAAAGACATCAAAGTTGCCAGTTGCTTAACCACATCTACTTACAGTAAGAAATTACGTTTTATTTCATTTCTAAAACAAGATTAATTCTGCAGGCCCATAGAAACTTGAGCACACAAATCCTACCTCCAAATGAAAGATGCTTGTTTTCCACTATTCAACAGATGGCCCTGTACAGAGGCAATAAACATATAGTAGAATTTTCATTCAAATAAATGAGAAGAGAGGTTTCTTCTTGTCCTGATTCAGTGCCCATCATTATGGATTATGATGGCTCGTCCCAAACTTTACTTCATTCACTCCACTCTTTCTACAAAACTCCAGTCATGGAATCCATCATTCAGATATATGTGCAAAGCGAAAGGACTGCATTAATACAGTTGCTGAAAGTCAAGTTGATAGAGCACAGGAAATACATCCTAATAAATGCAACATTAATGTTTGTGTGGGCCTTGGAGTGAGGGGTAGAAGAATTTTCAGTTTAATGGAATATTTTGCCTCTTGCTATGAAAGTGTGGCTTAATAGTCTTGTAATTGGTCATTTACAGAATCCTCCATCTCTGGGTTTCATGCTTTCTTTACTCTGCAGCTGTTGATTCCTTCTCTTGTTCTGGATGGAAGATAGCAACGAAGCCACTTCAAAGGGCTCAGCCTGCCTTTTTTTTTTTTTTTTTAACATCTTTATTGGGGTATAATTGCTTTACAATGGTGTGTTAGTTTCTGCTTTATAACAAAGTGAATCAGTCATACATAAACATATGTTCCCATATGTCTTCCCTGTTGCGTCTCCCTCCCTCCCACCCTCCCTATCCCACCCCTCCAGGCTGTCACAAAGCACCGAGTCAATATCCCTGTGCCATGCGGCTGCTTCCCACTAGCTATCTACCTTACTACGTTTGTTAGTGTGTATATGCCCATGACTCTCTCTCGCCCTGTCACAGCTCACCCTTCCCCCTCCCCATAACCTCAAGTCCGTTCTCTAGGAGGTCTGCGTCTTTATTCCTGCTTTACCCCTAGGTTCTTCATGACATTTTTTTCTTAAATTCCATATATATGTGTTAGCATACGGTATTTGTCTTTTTCTTTCTGACTTACTTCACTCTGTATGACAGACTCTAGGTCTATCCACCTCATTACAAATAGCTCAATTTCATTTCTTTTTATGGCTGAGTAATATTCCATTGTATATATGTGCCACATCTTCTTTATCCATTCATCCGATGACGGGCACTTAGGTTGTTTCCATATCCGTCAGCCTGCCTTTTTGTGTTATTGTTTAGATGAAGATATTTCCATTTATTAAAGCACACTATTTAAACATTTTTATCATGTTTCAAACTTGACTGTGTTCTGAAGGTATGAGCACAGGCAGACATAATGGGGGATGTTTTCCAGGAGAGAACATAGACCATACCCTTATCAAAGGAATTATCAGAATTTTCATGTATGGATTGAGAATCAAATTCTGGAGTTAGACCTGAATTTAAATTCATACTCACAACTTATTACCAGTCTCATCTTGATCAAACGGTTACCACACTTCTCATCAATTTCCTTATCTTTGAAAGCGGAATAAGAGAAGTATGCCTGGTGGAGTTACACATAAAGCTCATCTGATAGAATATTCATAAGGATTTTGCACAAAATATACATGGAAATATTTTAGCACCGAGTTCAGCATGCAATTCATCTTCAATACATTTAAGAGCTATTATTTTATTATTATTATGCTATCATTAAATATCACTATTACTTAAATGTCATTATTGCTTAAATTACTGTAAAACTACCGCAATAACCCATGATGAATTCCCCTCTTCTGTTTCCTTTGTTTAAATGGAAAATATGTATATAAATCTAGACAGAGAACACTTTAGTGATCCTATTCAGTGGAGTGAGAATTTCCATGGCACTGATTAAAACAAATCCTGAATTGCATGGACTTAAGATAGCAGAGAGGGGCTTCCCTGGTGGCGCAGTGGTTGAGAGCTCGTGACCCGATCCGGGAAGATCCCACATGCTGCGGAGCGGCTGGGCCTGTGAGCCATGGCTGCTGAGCCTGCGCGTCCGGAGCCTGTGCGCCGCAACGGGAGAGGCTGCAACAGTGAGAGGCCCGCGTACCGCAAAGAAGAAAAAAACGATAGCAGAGAGGCTAAGAGATTTGAAGTTAGACATCCCCAAGTGTGAATTCTACTGTGACCCTCTTCTAGCTCTAGAACCTTGAGGAAGTTACTTAAACTTTCTGAGCTTTACTACTAGTTTCCTCATCTGTATCTTTTTCAGGACTATTTATCAAGGATCTTCCTGTTCTCTATGCTTGGACGTATCAATGAATAAATTAGACAAGAGCCTTTGCCTGCGTGCTCCTTCTTGTGTGCTTTCTCCCTCCTTACACTCTCGTGTGGAAACGGATGTTATAAATAAATTCTGTGCTTTGTCACAAGTTGATGGGCACTACGGGATAAGGAAAAGGATGTGAAGCTCACTGAAGAGGCTTGGGTTGGGAGTGCTGGAGGAGTGTACAGGTAGGTTCTGATTTTAAATAGGGTAGTCAGGGTGGATTTTATAAGTTGACATTTGAGCAAAGACTTGAAGTGAGGGAGTTGTCAGAATGTATGATGGGGAGACCACTCCCTGGGAGCAAGAATAACCAGTCCCAAAACTCTAAGGCAGAAATATGCCGGGCAGCTTGGAGGAATATCAAGGAGGCCACCCTGGCTGACTTAGTCAGTGGGGAGGAAGAGACAGCAGGACGGCTGGAGGTCGGATATGTGATGGGATGGATTGGGTAAGTCCTGGGAGGCCATCACATGCATTGTGTCTTTTACTCTAAATGTAGGCAGCCAGGGGCAGGATTTTAGCCGAGGTGTGGCATGAACTGTCTCTTGTTTGAAAAGCATAACTCTATCTGTGGCCTTGAGGATGTGGGGAGAGAGTGGAGTCAGGGAGAATCTCGGGAGGCGACTACAGGATCCTCGAGGTCTATGTTGGTGGCCTGCACCAGGCTGCTAGCGGCTGGTAATTCTCAGAAGTGGCACATTGCGAAGGTTGTGACAGCATTTCGTGGTAGATTGAATGCAAGAATGGAAAGGAAGAGGGGGTCAAGGGTGAATTTGAGATTTAGGGCCTGGGGAACTGGAAAGGTGTGGTTACTGTCACCTAAGATGGAAAAAGTTTGGGGTAGAGCATGTTTGGGGCATTAAAGACCAGTTTTGGAGGTATAAGATTTGAGTTGTTTTCGTGACGTCCAAGTAGAGATGCTGAGTACACAGTTGGATACACAAGTCTGCAGTTCTGAAGAAAGGTCTAAACTAGAGATACACTTTAATACAATGGAGATATTAAGAATAATTACACGGAAGCGCTATTTTAAAGATAAAATGAAGTAATGCAATTAGCACTCTGTCTTCTCAAAACATTTAATAACTGTTAGCTAAAATAATTACCTGAAATGAAAAAATACCTATAGTTTGTTTTGTTGTTTGCAGTAAAAGTGAAGAAAATGTCACAATTATTTTAATAGTATTTGTGACAGTAGTTTTAGTTAAGACACCATGACTACAAACATTTACAATAAACCTTTCAGTCTCCTACTTTTCACTCTGATAGGGTACTTGGAACCATATTTTGTAAGGTTTAAGTTAGTTGTCATAGGGTACCTCTTTAATTAGAAGTAATTCTGAACTGTCTAGTTCCATGCAGTTTTATATACATATATGTATAATTATTATTTTATGATTTATCAAACTCAGTTGAAAATTTGCATCACTGATATACATTAGAATTTAAGCATTTGCCCAGGTATTCAAGGAAAAAAATGTACTTGTCTTGTAATTTCCATAGGGGTACTTACTTTCACATCTTCCCTTCACTTTGCAATCGAAAACATGGCAGGGGAAATATTACCTTACTGGTCTTTGAGTTCCCCTTAGCTATCTGCAAGTCCTTAAACAGCCTTTGTGGCTTAACCAAAATTCTCTTCCATCTTCATTCTGCTAACAGATATTGGTCTAAGCATGTACTTATACTAAAAAATGCATGACCACGTTGTCTCTACACATCTATAATTTTATGTTAACACTATCATTATGTAAGCTATACTTTAATTGTAATTATAACAGATTTTATGTCAACACACATCCATTTCTAGTGTTCATCTGGTGTTCAAGGGGAGAGCAGCATGTCGTAAATTTTATCAAAATATAACATCTGAAGAATAGAACAGAGGGTAATTGTGTAATTCTGTATTCACTCTAATTAAGTTCAGTGGAGTTGGCATAATAGAATTAAGATGAAAAAAAAAAAAGACATTGAGGTACCATGGCTCCCTCTCCTAACACACCCTTTTCGTATCTGAGAGCAGAGACTCAGCACCTTTCTGTACAGAAATGGAGACAGGAAGAGGCCAGAGGATGAATGACAGGCACGAATGAGGTGGAACTTTGAAGAGCAACATGGAAATGAAATACTTCTTTTGTATTTGGTAGGTGGGGAAAATGTACCAGCGTGTATGCCTACTGGGACCACGTTTTCCAGAACAGTTAAGCCCAGTGTCAACTATGCTGTCCCACCTTCCTCGTAAGTAGGAACATACTGTTACTTGAATCTTTGCTTCCTGTTTCTTGATACCTGGTTGAGAAGATTATCACAGGAACTGCATCTTGTTAGCAAATACACTGTTTTGAAATGATTGACACTCACTGAAGAGTGGCAACTCCAAGCTTGCTCTCTCTTGATCTTGGACTATTTAAGTCTGGAGTGCAGGAGTGGGTTATGGGGAAAGACCATTGGAATTCTTATGTCTTCAGCATAATGGTTATAGCATAATGGTTAGGAGTGTAGGTGCTGGTTCAAATCTCTGCTTTCCACTTGCTGCCTATAAAATGATGTTAATAATATTTCATCCCCATAGACTTGTTTTCAATGTTAAAACGAAGTCACTTACACCAAGCACTTAATACAATGCCTAGAGCATAGTAAAGTCTACTATTATTACTATTACTACTACTATTATTATTATTACTATCACGATGCCAGGTGCTATTTTTCCTATGCCTTATTCCATTATCTTCTGCCCTGTCTCCCCATTTCTGTCTTGTTTCTGTACAAGGGTAGGTTTGTCACAGAGCATTTTCTTTCCCTAGTGTCTGACTCTTAGTCATCAAGGTGACTGGTCCACGACCCGGCGTTCATTGCTGCTCGTTGAAGCAACCCATTTTGAGAAGGGGAGTTGGATATTGATGCCAAGTTGGGTCAAGGAGAGAGAATTTTCTCTCTTCTGCACTCAGAGAGCTAAGTGAAATATTCAGGCCTCAGAAGGAGCATCAGGCAAAGGGCAACATGCTTAATTTCATACCTTAGTGATTAAGAACAAGTCAGACAGGCTGGATTTGAACTCATTTCCGTCATGTACTGACAACGGGATCTTAGATGCTTTTGTAACCCGTCTGAGGCTCAGTCAACATCTGAAAGAGACGAATAACATTATCAGGACCTAGCGTATAGCCTCGTTGTAATAAGTGAGTAAATCCTTTTAAAATGTTCAGCACGTTGTTTGGCATATAAACACTTAATAAAATTTAGCTTCTTTGACTACTACCGCTGCTAATATTATTAAGTAGCTGAGCAGATCCGAGGCCCATTTTTTTCTTAGATTGCACATAATCATTTGGACAACAAGCTCACATTGATCAACCGTTGCTTATATATAAACCCCCATGAACCCAAAGGTGCTTTAACTCTCTCCCAGTCAGAGCCTGTTCTGGGGGCAGAAGCAACACCGGCACTACCCCTGTCATCTTTGCCTTTATTGTCCCTACACTCGCCTGCTGTACTGAGCACTTTCTGTTTGCCAGGCACCAAATTTAGCCCTGCGTATGCACTATAGCATATAGCTCTCACACTCAGGTGGGAGACATTATCATCATCCCCAACTTTCAGATAAAGACGCCGAGGTGCTGGAAAGGTAAGAAACTTGACCCACAGCAAGAGATGGAGCCGGAGTATTCAAACCCTTCTCTCTGACCTCAAGAACCCTTAAATATTAGCATACTACTACATCCTGGTAAGAAAATCTGCTTCCAGCCACTCTGGTGAGAGTAGAAGTGATTCTCAGTCCCCACATTCCTCTATTGCCCATGCCACCCTAGCCTCAGGACTGGGGGGAAAGGAAGTGATCTCTTCAAAGAGCAGCCAAAGGGAACCTACTCCCTTCTGCCTTTTCGTAATCAACTAACCAATATTTTATTTCCTTCTTAAGAGTCCGCACATGTTCCTTTTGGTACTTAGCTTGGCCTTTTAGGATTCTGACATTCTGTACGTGACTCATCCACTGTATTTCACGTTAATTTATTGAGGTCAAGTATAGGGTCTTACTCATCCTGAAGTCCAGTTATCCCCTGTCGCATCTAACTCCGTTCTTTTCTTCTCGTAGGACATCTGCAGATATTTATTTGAATTTTGTTGAATTGTTCTCATCAATAGTACATTAAAAGTTATACAGAAAGTGCTTTCTTATAAGGAAAACCATCTAAATAGATTTCTAGCTCTTTACTTTTTATAGCACTGTTGTAGAGATTATAGATCTCCAGGTAATATTTTTTAGATGGAGTTCTTCATATCGTCTTATTTTTACATATAACGATAAATCTGAATTTTCTCTATCAAACCTCCGAGACTTCACTGGCTTGTAACTTAGCTTGTTGATTATGTGTTGTTGACTTTTCCATTTACAATGATATTTGATACTGGTAAGGATGGGGCTGGGTGGGAAGGTACATCTTAGGGCCATAAATTGGTTTTGTAGAGAACTAACATAAAGATCTAAAGTCTCATCATATTTCTGCAGAACTCATGAATCATTTTATTATAATTCCATTCATTCAGGGAGTATGAAACCATTTTCAAATTGTTATTCCTAATTTGTTCATCTTCTCTTCCTTAGTCGTAGTGAGAAGAGAGCAGGCTGAATGGAAGAAAGTCATTATGACCACTGGGGCCACTAGGGTAGGCATCAGTCCCAGAGTTTTGTTTTCATCTCTCCGCTATTAATATTGGCTAATGTCTTGAGTGCTTGCTTGGTGCAAATTACTTAGCCGACCATGGCAAATGGATTGTGTCATTTCATCCCCTGATAGTCATACAATTAATGTATGTATTATTATGATATCCCATAATGCATACATGGAACAGAGCCTCAGAAGTAGTTATTTGCTCACGAAAATATGGTAGATGTGGAATTTGGACTCAGGTCTGATAGACTCCTAAGTCACTCCTAGTGATTTTTATCACTAAATTAAAGTTGTATACCTCTGGAGAGTAGATAGTTTCTAAAATCTCCTCAGCTCTAACGTTTTATAATTAAATTTTTGTCTGATGGCAAGCTTAACAGTTAAGATGGGTAGGAAGGAATGCCAGCCTGTTGAATGGAATTTCCCTGAAATAAGCCTGTTTTATGACACCAGTTCACTCATTCATTCACTCAGCATGTATTGAATGTTTGCTCTGTGCAAAGGCATTTTAGGCATCACAGTGGAGTGAGCGCCCCTTCCATAGACTCTCCTGCAGCACTCAGAGAAGTCTTGGACTGGTTTGCCTGTTACGGAATGGGGCTTGGTGATAGAAGCCTGGTTTGTCCTCCACTGATAAAACTAAGACATACTCATATGAGTTTATAGGCATCTTGAAGCCGTGGGATAGTAACACACATGAATCTTACCATTTTTGCCTGGGATTAATGATATAAAGGCTTTGGATTTGGGTATGGAAAATGGGTGCAATTATGGGTGTGTTGGTTCTACATATATATGGACATCACGTGTCATCAGCCTGCAGCTACCTGCCGTTCCTCACTACTCCTTCTTTTCACAAACCAAACAAGTACCATCTTATCTCTCCTGTGGATAAGCTCTTGACAGTGGCACTAGGGCCTCCCTCAATAAGTACATCATGGGCTAAACCAGTGGTTTCTCAGATATGCTCATTGAACAACCCTTAAGGTGGATTGACATTCCACTGCCTAGAATAGAATATGGTTTTCTTTAGAAATCGGGGGGAAAAAATAGGCCACCAGCTGTACTTTCTTTAATTTAAATTGTTTATATATATATATATATATGAACAGTTGTTATATATGTGTATGTATACTCGTTCATGTATATGAATGATTTAAAATTGAAGAGATAGATATATATATACACACACATATATATGTATGTATATTTAAATTTTGGCTTCTGTTAGCAAGTAGTAAATTAAATTATTAGCAGATCCATACTGCAGGGAAATAACCAATCAGATTTCATTCAGTAGCTTGCTTTTTTGTAGATTTATGGTTGTGATTTTATATCTGCAGGTATGTTTGCTGAAGAAAATATTTCTACCACTTTACACAAAATTAAATTCATTTAATACCAATGCGGCATGTCTCAAATGTCTTAATACAGTTTTAATCTTTAATTGCATCAGAAGTATGAAATTAGAAACATACCCCAAAATCATTTGAAGATATAATTACTTTTGTTTCCCTTATACTTTTGAGACTTTTGAAAAATAAGTATTTAGTTGTACTTATCTGTTTCTGTCTCTCTAAGGATAGCAAACACTGAAACACAATTCTTTTTAAAGTCAATATTAAAAATATATTGTCCAAGATGATCAAAACTAAGGAAGTGGCAAAGAAATTCAAAAATTTAAACTTTCAAAGGGTGCTTTTTTTGTGAATGTGTAGTACTTGTTCTTCTGAAGGAATTAATCTTCTTAAAAATTTAATTAACTTATTTTTTATTGAAGTATACTTGGTTTACAGCGTTGTGTTAATTACTGCCGTACAGCAAAGTGACTCTGTTCTACATATGTACATACATTGTTTTTCATATTCTTTTCCATTATGGTTTATCACAGGATATTGAATATAGTTCCCTGTGCTGTATAGTAGGACCTTGTTGTTTAGCCAATCTATATATACCAGTTTGCATCTGCTAATCCCAAACTCCCAGTTCATCCCTCTCCCACCTGCTTCCCCCTTGGCAGCCACCAGTCTATTCTCTATGTCTCTGATTCTGTTTCTGTTTCATAGATAGGTTCATTTGTGTCATATTTTAGATTCCACATATAAGTGGTGTCATGGTATTTGTCTTTCTCTTTCTGGCTTACTTTGCTTAGTATGATAATCTCTAGTTGCATCCATGTTGCTGCTGCAAATGGCATTATTTCATTCTTTTTTTTATGGCTGAGTAGTATTTCATTGTATATATGTACCACATCGTCTTTATCCATTCATCTGTTGATGGACATTTAGGTTGTTTCCATGTCTTGGCTATTGTGAATATTGCTGCTGTGAAGATCAGGGTGAATGTGTCTTTTTGAATTATAGTTTGGTCTGGATATACGCCCAGGAGTGGGATTGCTGGATCATATGGTAGGTCTATTTTTAGTTTTCTGAGGAACCTCCACACTGTTTTCCACAGTGGCTGCACCAACTTACATTCCCACCAACAGTGTTGTAGGAGGGTTCCCTTTTCTCCACACCCTCTCCAGCATATGTTATTTGTAGACTTTTTAATGATGGCCATTCTGACTGGTGTGAGGTGGTACCTCATGGTAGTTTTGATTTGCATTTCTTTAGTAATTGGCAGTGTTGACCATCTTTTCATGTGCCTATTGGCCATCTGTATTTCTTCTTTGGAGAAATGTCTCTTTAAGTCTTCTGCCTCTTTTTTTGATTGGGTTGTTTGCTTTTATTGTCATCAAGTTGTATGAGCTGTTTGTATATTTTGGAAATTAAGCCCTTGCTGGTCGCATCATTTGCAAATATTTTCTCCCATTCTGTAGGTTGTCTTTTCATTTTGTTTATGGTTTCCTTTGCTGTGCAAAAGCTTGTAAGTTTGATTCGGTCCCCTTTGTTTATTTTCATTTTTATTTCTATTGTCTTGGGAGACTGACCTAAGAAAACATTGGTATGATTTATGTCAGAGAATATTTTGCCTGTGTTCTCTTCTAGAAGTTTTATGGTGTCATGTCTTATGTTTAAGTCTTTAAGACGTTTTGAGTTTATTTTCGTGTATGGTGAAAGGATGTGTTCTAACTTCACTGGTTTATATAAGGCTATCCAACTTTACCAACACCACTTGCGGAAGAGCCTGTCTCTTTCCCATTATATATTCTTGCCTCCTTTGTCAAAGATTAGTTGTCAAAGATTAACTGAGGTGTGTGGGTTTATTCCTGGGCTCTGTATTCTGTTCCATTGATCCATCTTTCTGTTTTTGTGCCAATACCATGCTGTTTTGATTACCGTGACTTTGGAGTACTGTCTGAGTCTGGGGTGGCTATGCCTCCAACGTTGTTCTTTTTCTTCAGGATTGCTTTGGCAATTCTGGGTCTTTTATGGTTCTGTATGAATTTTAGGATTATTTGTTCTAATTGCGTGAAAAATGTCATGGATGATTTGATAGGGATCGCATTAAATCTGTAGATTGCTTTGGGTAGTATGAGCATTTTAACAATATTAATTCCTCCAACCCAAGAACATGAGATGTCTTTCCATTTCTTTGAATCATCTTCACTTTCCTTTATTAATGTCTTACAGTTCTCAGCATATAAGTCTTTTGCCTTCTTGGTGAGGTTTATTCCTAAGTATTTTATTTTGGGGGTTGTGATTTTAAAAGGCATTGTTTTTTTTACATTCCCTTTCCGATATTTCATTGTTGGTATAAAGAAATGCAACCAATTTCTGTATGTTAATCTTGTATTCTGCTACCTTGCTGAATTCGTTTATCAGTTGTAGTAGTTTTCATGTAGAGTCTTTAGGGTTTTCTATATATAGTATCGTATCATCTGCATCTAATGACAATTTTACCTCTTCCTGAAGGAATTAATCTTGAAGTTCTACTAAGACTTTTGGGATACCTGTTTTAATGAGCCCCTACTTCCTGCCTGAGATTGCACTATGCACCAGAGATTCTAGAATTAGCATAATAAAACTAATAATGCAAACAACAGCAACAAATCTTCACAAACCTTCCTTGCAAGGAAGTAAAGTCCACTGGAAAAACAGACAAGTGAAACACACATTCAAAATGGCAGTGATTCTCAAACATTTATGTGCTGAAAAATCATGACAAGCATGATAACCAGGGCAATTACTAGAGCCCTTCTCCAGCTGGTCCGGTGTAAGGTCCTGTAACTCTATTTTTGGTGAATGCCTCCAGGAGAGTCTGAGACAGATGTTCTCAGTTGTCGTCGACCTTTAGTGTGCATCAGATTTGCCTGAGAATGTTGTTAAAACACAGATTGCTGGGCTCCAGTGCCAGAGTTCTAACCAGTTCCCAGGTGTGGCTGATATTGCTGGCCCAGGGACCACATTTTGAGAACCACCTTTCAAAACTCTGCAGTATGCGGTTGTGTGTGTTGTGAATGAGACGGGCCCAGAGAACCAAAGGAGGGCAAAGGGACTCTGCCCTAAATTAGTCAAAGGTAACAATAGCAGCTAGAATTGATTGACCCAAGAAAAAATTATAAGAACTTTACCTGCATTTGCTCATTTAATCCTTTCAGTAAGGTACATAGGTGCTACTTAGTGTTCCTCTTTTACAGGGGTGTCCAGAGAAGGTAACTACTTTGCCCACATCCTAAACTGGTAAGTAACAGATTAAGAATTCAAGTCTAGGAAGTCTGATTCCAGAGCCCACACCTCTACCCTTTCTGCATGTAGAGAGGAGTAAAGGGTTGTCAGTGAAGCCTTCCTGGGGGCCCTGGCCTCTGAGTGTAGATAAAAGGATGAGTGGACATAAAGATCATTATTTGTGTGTGGTGGGGGTAGGGGAGGAAGTATGAGGGCTTCCAGAAGAGCCCGCCCTCCCCATACATCTGCTATAAGTAAGTCTGATGATCAGGAGTCCGGAACATGAGTATGACTATGGGATACTGAGAAGGGTTCTAGAACCCTGAGGTTAGAGTTCTGGATCAGTTAGTAGGTAACAGAAAAAGTGAATGAGTGATTTACCTTACTTTCCACGGGTAGCAGGAAGTTTGGAGATAGACCCTCTAGCGTTAGTCCAGCTGCTGAAGGGCATCACCAGGGGACTGGGTTGCTTCGCTCTTCCAGCTTCCACATCTCTAGCATGTCCACATAGCTTCAAAGTGACCCCAGAATCTCCAATAGTGTTCCAACAATTTGGGCAGGAAGAAAGAAAAGGAAAAAAAAAAGAAGTAAGAAAAAAAAGGCAGTGTCTAACTCAGAGAGCAAATATTTTACCACAGATGGTCAACAGACTTGCACTTAGATCTCATCAGCTCGGATTTTAAACTGGCCACCTTAGCCGTAAGGATAATGGGGTCTCCTAAACCAGGGCTCTGATAGTAAGGAATAAGGAGAGAGTGGTACTGCTTAGCAGTGCCTGCTGTCCCAAACAAATATTATCCCCAAACTATTTTTTTTATCCTATATTTTACTTTAAAGAATGGAGGTGAAACATTATGTATCTGTAAATAGCCTTTTAGAAAGGGTACAATTATATAGTTATACAACCCCCTGGAGGGCTCCTTTCTTCTAAAATCTCTTTAAAAACTGTTCAAGGTTAAGGACATTTTTATCTTAATTTAGTAACTTGCAGTCGATTATCTTGGAATGACATCCTCTCTCTGCAGATGTTCTGTCAGGCTTTAGAAAATTCTAGAAGTGGACAGAGAAGTCTTATGGTACATGTATTTGCAATATGCACGTCTTTGAAATGAAATCCATTTAGGGACCAAAAGGCATTTCATGTCTTTGCTATACATTTTCACATATTTGCCTTTCCAGAATTCCTTTGAGCAAATCTGTTCGATGTACCCCATCCGTTTCTCCCATCTGAATTCTTTATTACTAAACATTCTTCAGTATGCTCTCACTCCCCTCTGTCAAAGGCGTTTCTCTGGGTCCTCACCCTTCTCATCTCATATGTGAATGCGTATCTTAAACTGAAGCAACAGTCTGCTATGACTTCTCCATAGCTTGAAGAACCTGTCTTTGTGGGGAAAAAAGTAGACTTACTAACTTAAAAGGTAAAATGCGCGCAATGTTTCTGAGAATTAAAAACTAAGATAAAAACATAAGCAATGGAAAAAACTTACAGTGGATCCTTTTCAAAGACTTTATTTTACAGAGAAGGCAACTGAGGTTTAAAGAAAAAATGCGTTAGTTAAACACTAAATAATAAACCTTAAACCTCAGTGGAGCAACACACGGACAGTTCATTTCTCACTCACTCAGGAGTGTAGTATGGACTTTGGTGGTCTGAGGGTCAGTTTTCTGTTCAGTTATTCAGGGACCCACCACCTTCATCAAGTGGCTCTACGTTTGTCCTAAAGAGGAAAGGAGAGAGGAAGCTGCAAGCTACAATTATCAACTCGTTATCCTTCAGACATAAACTCTTCAGGTCACCTCTGGTCACATTCTTTGGGATAGAACCATACCCAGATGCGAGCGGAGATGGAGAATGTTGCTCCTATCTTGGTCCTAGTGATGCCTCTACAGGCTGGAGGAGCTAATTAAAGTGTAGTCAACAGCTCGTTGTTTCTGCCACAATGAGTGATTAGCCTAAGACTGTGGATTAATTATGTGTGTGTGTCACATATACATATAATACACACAAACATATATATGTGTGTGTATATATACATTTTTTAGCATGAGTTGACACGTGGGGCTTCTGCCGTATCAAAAGAGTACAAACTGCCTCTTGTTGCTTTTTCTTAATTGAAGTTGACTACTACTATCTATTTCCCTTCATTTTGCTACCTCCCCCCCCGCCTTTCAGTATTATATGAAAATTCTGAAAGAAAGAATTTCAAAGTTTCCAGTGCTTTTAAAGGTAATAGAATACTCAGACCTTAACAATTTTCCTGTGTGAAACTTTTGCCAGACTAAAATAGTTAACTTATGAAAAGTAAATTTAGATTGATACAAAAGAGAAAATAAGCTGATTTTTTTTTTTTTACACAAATGCCCTGAGCCAGGGTGGAAAATAAATGGAAAACTGGAGGAATTTAGATCCTTTTGTTGTAAATTTAAATATTTTTAATTGTAAAAATAATACAGGCTCATTGCAGAAACTCCAAAATTGAAAGGATTTAAAGAAAAAAGGAAAAATAACTCAAAATCCCATTTCTGATAAATCATCTCTGTAACATTTTTGAGGGTATCTTTGGAAACTTTTTTGTGACGGGGTGCATATAAATACAATGCAAGTATAAAATACCTTTAATTATTATATCAAACTACAAAACAGTTCTATAACATTTTTATTTAGTAATATAAGTACGGTTACTCATCACCTAATAAAAATCTGCAGCATCATTTTTCATGGTTGAACAGCATTCTATTATTTATTTAACCAGTCCCTACTGTTCAACATTTAGATTATTCCTGTTTTGCTTTGCAAAACAATGAGACAAGCATCCTTGTTCATATGTCTTTGAGCATTTGTTTATTTCCTTAGAATGGACTTCTAGAACTTGAATGGCTGGTTGTCAATTCTGGTACATACTGACATATTGTCTTCCAGAAAGGTTACCGTGCTTTTTATTTCTACCAAGAATTTAACATCCAGTGTGGTTTCTTACACACACTCATCAGTACCAGTATTATCAATATCAATACCAGTATTATCAAGTTTTTTAAAACTTTGTCATTCTAGTCAGTAAAATATGACACCTGAATTATTTTATTTGTATTTCTTTGATTAATAATAGCAAGGTTGAACATATTTGCATATCTTTATTGGCTGTTAATACTTTTTAGTTTGTGACTTTATGACATCCATTTTTCATTGATGTATAACAACCTTTTATATATCAATGTGTTTATTTTGTTGTTTGTTGTAAATGCAATTTTTTTCTCTTCATTTATTAATTTTTATTTTGTGTGTGTTGAACTGCTTTAATACTGTCAAGTCCATTCAAAAACCCTTTAATGAACACAACAAATGTGGAAAATCAGTCATTCTCCTGCATTTTGTAATCAATTTATTTCCTTTTGGGCAGTACGGAAATGTAAGTTCTTATTTCATCTTATGGTTGGAAAGAATCTATTCCCTCGGAAAGGGATTATAGTCTCCATGATGCAGTAATGGGAGATTTTATAGGGTAGGCAGGGTCTACAGAAGAAAAAACCCTAAATCACACTCCGTTGGTGGTTGCCTTATTTATAAAAATGGCGTTTGAGGTTGTGTGACTGCCATCAGGTAAGCAAAATTAATTTTTAGCATGAAGTACTCCTATCAGCAAGAACAGCCTAGGATAGGCTAGCAGTAAGAAGTGAGGGGTTATGGGATTGGGGCATAGCCTCTGTTTCCTCCAATGCAGCTGGAAATTTAAACTCTGGGGCTCCTGCTTGATCCAATCAGCCCAGCTAGTATGTGTTGCCAGGTAGGGTGAGTAGACTCAGAAGTACAAGAGCTCATCCTTGGTCCCCTCTGGAAATGAGCAGAGAATACTGTGTCAAGCAGAGGTGATCAGTCCATGGTCTGGAGACTTGGATCTCCTCACATAGTCCTTAAAGTCAGGGTGAGACAAAATGCCAATACAAATCATATTGATGACAGTATCAATGAGGTGACATTGAGTCCTTTGACCCAACGTGTGTCTGCAGTGTGCCATCCATTAGTAAATGGGCAAAGCCATTTGACAGATCTATCTGATACAATGAATGAATCTGACACTCATATTTTGAAAAACTGAAACTGTATCCATTTGTCAAGAACAGTGGCTACTTGTTCTGCTTTATTCCCCCTGGTAGAACTAGGTGACATTGCAGGCAGTAAGACGTTCCGGCATTTCACCCTGGAGTAGCCCCAAAACTGAAGAAGCTGTCTTATCAGTAGTTAGCTCCTTGTCACCAAGAATATTAAAGTAGATTTGTATGATTAGCAAATTAAAGAGACTGTAGTGCCTACCACTACTGTATTCACTAAGGCACCCAAGTTATTCTAAAGAAATCCTAATAATACATTAGGACCGTTTTGAATATTTTTATTTGATTAGCCGTAATCTTCTAGTTTATAACATCCATCACCATTTTGACCACTGAAACTTGGCCTTCTTTTCTTACAGCCTAGCCCTGTGGTCTTGGGCTAATCACTAACCCGCTTAGATACAATTTTCTTCTCTATGAAATAGAAACAATATTATATGCTTTGAAGGACTGCAGGAAGGTGAGCTGTAATGTTTATCAAGTGCCTAGTAAGTAGCCTGGCCCATAATAAATACTTGGCTAATTGTAGATGTTAGTTTCATTTTTAGTTTTATTTCCAAACATTGCTCTTTACTTTTGGAACTCTAAAATTTGTTTTGAGAGTGGAGGACTTGTTGTTTGGATTCCTCCAACACTCTCTGTATATTCTGTACTTCTATCCCTACATCATTTATATTAATGGAATAAATGATCTTTGGTCTGGTGATTCCAAGGTGACGAGGAGCTAAGTGGAGGTTCAGTATACACCTGGAAGTATGGATTTTCATGCCCAGTGCAAATGTGGGAAAGGCATTATTCCCACATTATAAAGGGGGTAAAGACCTCCAACTTGAGGAGACTCTGGGTTGAGAGATGAGAGATTTACAGGTACTGTGTTTATCCTACAGGGTACCACAGGGGCTTTTATGTTCTGTAGCAAGAATTTGCACCTTATACCCTTGTAGTTAGAAGCAAAGCATACCACATAACTAATATCTAGTAAGCATTAGAGTTAGAATAAATACCATTTATTTAACGTTTCCTTTGCGTTAAGCATTTTACAGTTACAACATATGGATGGATACTATATTGTAATGGTTAAGAGTGTAGTTTTTTGAGCTGGATAATCCTGGATTGGAGTCTCATCTTTATTACCTCTTTTTTTTTTCTGTTTTATTGAGGTATAATTGACAAAATTGTAAGATAGTCAAAGAGTATATCATGATGATTTGATATACATATCTGTTGTAAAAGGATCCTTCCCATCACGTTAATTAATACATCTAACAGCTCATGACACCTTTTTCCTTTTTTTCTTTTTTTGGTGAGAACACTTAAGTTCTATTCTCTCAGAAAATGTTAGTTATACAATACAGTATTATTGACTGTAGTAACTATGTTATACAGTAGATCCTCAGACCTTATTCATCCTGCAGCTGAAAGTTTGTACCCTTTTACCAGTCTTCCCCTCTTTTCCCCACCCACACCCCAGCCCCTGGCAACCAGTTTTCTACTCTGTTTCTATGAGTGTGGCTTTTTTTCTTTTTAGATTCCATATATAAATGATATCATTCGTATTTATCCTGTCTGGCTTATTTCATCAGCATAATGTACTCCTGTTTCATCTATATTGTCACAAATGAAAGGATCTCCTTCATTTTTTTAAGGCTGAATAATATTCCATTACCTCTTAAATGAGTGACTGTTGGTACATTGTTTACACTTTCTAAGCCTCAGGGTTTCTTTTCTTCTGTAAAAAAAAAAAAAATATATATATATATATATATATATATATATATACACACTAACAGGTTATTTTCTGATATGTGGAATGTTTGTTGAATCAACAAATAATTAGTTGAGATCATAAATGTGACACTTAGCACTGTATTAACATTTATTAATACTCTCCCTGTTAATTTCTACAATAAATTGTATAATAAGTAACAATAATAATAGTACTACTAGTAGTTTTAGAAAATGCATAGGATGTGCCAGGCATCATATTACTGTACTACCCTCCTTCATGTGTACCACAAGTTACATGTGGATATCATCTTCCACGTTGTTTCCTTTAAAGAAAATTGAAGCTCGGCAAGATTGAGTAGCTTGCTCCAGATGTGAACTCAGGTCTGAATCACTCCACATATAGGTTCTTAATGACTCCATGTCTTTAATTCCACATCTGCATTTGTTTGTTGTTGTTGTTTTTAACTTTCCAAGCATCTGATCTGAAATTCCTTTCTCTTTGGGGAATTTTCCACTTTGTGGGTCTTGGTGAGAAACAGAGCCTTCCTCTCGTTATATAAGCTGAACATGTCAGATACACTGTTTACTCACATGCTCAGTCTCCCTTACAGATGGAAAACAGTCGGGCGACCTCAGGTTGGCCAACTGCACCCCTCTCTTGGATTTTGAATTACAAATAAATGAGGTAAAGAAGCAAGGCCAGCAGTGCTGGGTCAACCTCCTGTTTCCTGTTCCTGCTTGGTAGCAAGGCCAGCTAGGACTTATAACATCACTTTGGCCTGATCCTATAATTGCAATAGCGTAGCCTTGGCTTTCGGTTGTTTAGTCTGCTTCTAGTTACTGAGACCTAACCATAAACCTCCAAACGTTTCCTTTTCTGCTCAAATTAGCCGTATCTGGTTCCTGATGATTACAAATAAGACCCTTCCTGATATACAATGGTGACCTACTTATCCAGGCAGATGTAACATCGTCCTGGCAGGGACAGAGGGCAGGCAAGTTCCTTGAACAGGTGAACAAGAAGAAAAAGACCTAAGAAGGAAGAATTGAAGCCAGTTCTGCTTGTGTTATAATTCTACCCTCAGCTGCCTCTGTTTCACAGACCACATGCCAAGGACCATGTCCCTTCGCCTGTAACAGACGAGCAAAGTAGACCCAGGCCTTCCAACCCACAGACCAGCTGAGCTGTACCGTGGACAATCTAGGATGTGAAAGACTTCACTCAATGTGTTTGTCACTTGACACATCGTCCCTCTCTTTGGGAAGTAGCTTCTTTGTGTGACAAGAATATGCTAAACCAACACTTAAGTGGACAGAGGTGAAAGATGCCAAAATTAGCTACAGAAAAAAAGGCGTAAAGACTTGTATTTTCTGTTATTTGAAGGTGTTAAGACCCCACATAGAATATGAGTCCTTTAAAGGAAAGTTGTGAATGGCCCAGGGAATGTTGAATTTCCATGTGGCAATATGTTCTTGATCGGTCATCATGATGATGATGGTAGCATCAGTAGCATTTATCAGTGTTTCCTGGGTGAGAGGCACTTTATCCTAATGACCTTTTATCCCCATGACGACCCTGTGAAGTAGGAAATACTGTTTCAGCACCTTCAGGGTTTTTCTTTTTCTTTTTTTTTTTCATCAGGAATTTACCCTAGATCACAGTTGGGTGGTAGAACGACCAGAACTGGACACTAGCCTTTCCTGAATTCCCAGAGTGTGATCTTAGCAGTTGTATTGCCTGATGCAGAGCCATGTAAATGTTGCCAAAGCAATGAAACGTGTACCTATTTCCAACAGATTCTAAGTCAGAAGCTCTGGGGTTAAGTGCAGAGCAGTTGAGTGTGATTGTCTTTACAGACAGTAGATAACTTAAGAGAAGTTGTTTAAAAGTATATTTGCGTATTGCACTACACTGTCATATCTGTGACTGGTTAGCTATTGAGTAACTAACACAAATCCCAATCCCATCTCTAATCTCATTCATCTCTTGTATGATATTTGACCTAATTGAGGCAGTATTTTTTTTTGTTCTTTCCCACAAACACACATCGAACATCCAAAACATGCTTACCATTTGTGAGCATATTCTCTTAGTTATTTAGGAGTTGAGTAAGAGTGAGAGAGAAGGGCTTCCCTGGTGGCGCAGTGGTTGAGTGTTCTGCCTGCCGATGCAGGGGACGCGGGTTCGTGCCCCGGTCCGGGAAGATCCCACATGCCGCGGAGCGGCTGGGCCCGTGAGCCATGGCCACTGAGCTTGCGCGTCCGGAGCCTGTGCTCCGCAACGGGAGAGGCCACAACAGTGAGAGGCCCGCGGACCACAAAAAAAAAAAAAAAAAAAAAAAAAGAGTGAGAGAGAAAAAGACACATAAATATGAAATACGGTCATCATTTTTTTAATATCCTTTATGTTGTTAATCCCTCTTAGCATTTACTGCCATTCACTCATTTGTATTATTTGGGGTATAGCAGTTTATTCACACAGCATTTTTACATATGGCTTATCATTTGTATTCAATTTGAATAACACTAATAATTATAGACTATTGACAAACTCATCAGACCCTACATATTCATTTCAAAATCATGAAAATAAGGTGGAAAATGAGGTGTAAAGTGGAAAATCTATGTGTATGTTTTCATTGGTGGAATGAGGAGCTACCTGAATATCACTCCTTTAGCTTTTCCTTCAAATGGTGCACTTTTTCCTCCATGCATAGGAGTCCCTTCCATTAGGTAAACAGTAGTCTTGAGGGCAAACCTCAGAAGTAGAAACAGGAGAACTTTTCAGTTATGGTAAAATCAAACATATTTTTCTTCAGTAGTGAAACAAAAATTCTTCATGAGAAGTTCAACCACCGTGAGTTCCATGGTGAAAAACTTTCCACTTATAGATGCAACTTCCCCCAGAATTCTGAGAAATGTCGGTAGTAGAGAGGGGTGTTGCATACACCTGTTTCATTTCCCTCTGACTTTTCCTTCTCCTTTCTCTATTGACATTAAAATCTATAGTGAAAGCACATAGTAAGCAGCCTAGGACAATTGATATGACATTTGATCTAAATCTCCAAAGTCTATTTTAGATGGGGATGCTATGAGAGTCACAGGAGGGGAAAAAATCTAGAATTATTCTTATGTGATCAAATGTACTAAAATAACAAAAGCAAATCTTATTTCTAGCTAATAAAATCACATTCCTTATATGATGTCATATTATGGCAGAAAAGAAATATATGCGTCTATTTTCTTCTATATTAAAACTGCTAAGGAGTGGGGACCAATGAACTAAATCAATTGTTTTGGGTTCAAGTTGTAGTTTTTAGTAGCCATCCTTCTTAGCAAGTTTTCAGAAGCAAATGTAGTTCGTTTACTATCACCACTAAATGTGCAATTGTGTAGATTTGTGGAAAAAAGTATTATCAAATATATATACTTCAAAATGATTTGTGTAAATTTATCTATTCATACTATTATTCTCCCCAAGTAAATCAAAATCTACTATATACTGTGTTTTTCTTCCATAGCTTAAAAGGGGAATGTATGTTGAAACTTATTCAAATATTTATTTGGTGTCTAGTAAGTGCCAGGCACTCTACTAGGCAGTAGAGACGTTGTATTAGAGGTGGAAAATGTCCTTGACTTCCAGAACTGATACCCTTGTAAGAGAAATACTGGGTCAAACTAAGTCACCAGTTTCTTTGCTACAGAGCTTTTTACGAGTCTTGTGAATTATGAGTCTCTGATAAGGAGATGTAGTGGACAACAGATCCCAAATTTATTTGAAATCTTTTCCTTCATGGACTGTCTCATAGGATTTATGATCCACTGAACACACCTTGAGAGACACTAGTATTCTGCAGTGGTTAGTTAATTGTTTTCTATTAAACAACTATATACTGAATCCATGATATTATTATCTGGATTTTTTTGGAGGATACAATGATGTACATGGCCACTGTGATGATAAGGGGGTCCAGTTTAGTTAAGAAGAGAAACCACAGGAGCTGTAACTTAATGTAACAAAGAAATACACACACATATACATATATTTATATGTAAATTACTATTTATATAGTATACAGTGTCTTCTGAAGAAGATAGAGTTGTTTGTAACTTGGGATCTCACAGGAGGTTTCACAGAGAAGGTAGACCCTGAGCTGGGCAGAATTTCAGTAAGTTAATTTGGTTCTGACCGTATGATAAAATCAGGTATCTGCACTGGTCAATCTGACCTTGATGGAACAGCATTCCATTTGCAGGGAATAGTGTGATCAAACATGCAGTGGTGGAGATTGCCAGATTGTAATATTCCAGTACCTGGAAAGTGTTGGAACATCTGCTTTCTCCACGGTCTAGAAAAGTGAATCTCGAGTGAAATGCAAGTATAGTGGAGGCCAGTGCTCTTTGCTTTGTACACTGCTGTGATTCTACAGCATGCAACAATGTAGTGATCTGTTTCAGATTGTCATTATTCGAGAGGGTTCTTAGTAACAGGAGTGGAAAAGGAAGACCTCTCTTCCTGTGTTTCTGCCCTATGCTCTTAAGCCAGAAAAGGTACCAACATCACTGACCTGACCTTGTCTCAGGTATCTATCAGGATCTACTAGAATCATTCTAGTGAAAGGTAACTAGACGTCCAAAGGACTTAAAAGATACACTATAACCTTTGTATACTTTATATACCTGGTGAAACAAAAATGTCACCTGAGTGGTCCCCTTCCCTAGAAATACCGGTATGTTTTTCCAGTGCATGGCAGAACTTTGCAGGTAAAACTGGGATAAAGGTGAAGAACAGTCTTAAAATTCTAGTCCTTGAACAGCACCCT
This sequence comes from Leucopleurus acutus, assembly GCF_964270905.1. NCBI lineage: Eukaryota > Metazoa > Chordata > Mammalia > Artiodactyla > Delphinidae > Leucopleurus > Leucopleurus acutus. The sequence continues at coordinate 104,809 of NW_028139142.1, forward strand.
AACACACAACAGGTTTTCAATAATCTTAGCAACAGTATTCACAAATAATGACCATCAGCGTAACTGCTCTTTTGTGCCAAAATACATTACCATATTACTTTTTTTTCCTTCAGCTTTACAACTTGGGTTCTATTATTGTTTCCATTTTACAGATTAGGAAAGTGAGGCTCAGAGATGCTAAGTCACTTGGGCAAGGTCACAGAGCTTATAGGAGATAAACCTGCACCCTTACTGTTGGATCCTACAAAGCAGACCATAATTTAAGTCCTTCAAAATATACCTCAGAACATTTGAGTAAATTAATGAATAAATCCTCCTAGTCAGACTGACCAGATCATTATATTAGGTTCAGCTATAAGTGGAGGAAAGTCATAATCATAGTTGGACGGTTAATACAGTAATTTACTTGCTTTGAATTTTCTAAATGATGTTTAGCTGGTAGTTTCATGATGATAACCATCGAATAAAAACAGGCATATTTTGGTGTTTGGAATAAGATCTCATATTGAGTAAAATACATATTGATTCCTAGACCTATATGATGTGAGTAACAAATGACATTGAGATGTCATCTAGAAGTACTCCTGTGCAGTTCATCATGTCAACCCAGCTAATAATTTTAGAATGTTCAGAGTGAATAATATATGCAACCATAAAGCATATTTCTAATCAATGCAAATAGTATTTTTCCTATGCTAAACCCAGAGTTAAGTTATAACACGCATCATAAGATTAATGGGCCATTTTTTCTTCGTCACTTTGCTAAATGACTTAGTCTGGAAACCATTCAGAAGGTTGCGAATTGGAGCTGAGCAGTAGTAGTGAGACTGTGCCTCTGATGATGAAACTATTTCCACCCCGACCCCTACCGCTCCCTTCTTGGGAAAGAAGGCGACATTTCTCCTAGAAAAAGTCACAGGTTCATAAGCTGGCTTGTATAATACGTTTGGAGGAATAGTGTGTCTTTTAAGCAGGTCCTATCTCGGCATATGAAATAATTTTTACCTACCATTTAATGAAATTAACGCTCACTTTGAGGCTAGGTCTTTTGCCATTTGACTCCTGGATCACGTCTATGGATATAGTTTTTTCTTGAGACGAAGTGTGAACCCAATATAGTATCCATCATTCAGTCTATCTAGCTGATGTACATCATCTGAAGCACAAGCTCCCTGAGGCCAGGCACTTTATCTGCTCTATCAGTGTAGCCCTGATGCCTAGTGTCTAGCTTTTGGAGATTCTTAATAAACGTTTGTACTGAATAAGGTATGTATATGGTCAACAAAAGTTGGCTTCCCATTTTACAGTCAAGAGTATCCTACTCATGGTCTGTGAACACTGGATAGCAGAATCTTACTATGTTATTTTTCTGTTCCCTTTGCAAGTTTCCTGAAAGGGCATTCCTGTCCTTAGAATGTCCATCTCCTCCCATCTTCCTGGAGAATAACTCTTCTTTCTTAAATACTTAGCCCCATTATTGACTCTTTAAGATTGAATGTATTACCTCCTTACAAACAGGAAAATGCAGTGCTTTTTTTTTTTTTTTTCGACAATTTATCACCAGAAAATTATTCTAACACCTGAAATTCTGGACCTAAAATGCCTGGACTAGTGGTTCTCAAAGTCTGGTACCCAGACCAGCACATCAGCTGCACGTAGGAATTTTTAGAAGTGAAAGTCTTGGGCCCTGCTCCAGACCTACAGACTCGGACACTCTGGGGGTGGGGCCCACTACCTGTTTCAGCAAGCTCTCTTGGTGATGCTGATGCATACTCAAGTTTGAGACCCACTGCTTAGACCTAGAACTTAAGGTTTAGGCTTTGGACAGATCTGAGTCCTAAACACTACTGAGACACTGGAGTGACCATGAGCAAGTTACTTCTGGGAACCTCTTAGCATCTGTGTGCCTTGCTTAGCTAATAGTGATTTAAATTAATTAGAATAATGCACACGGTGTACTCAAGAGAGTAACCAAAGCATGCTTTATGTTCCATAAATTCTAGCTGTTTACCATTATCATCAGTCAGAGCTTACTGACACATCCTGAAGACATTCTTCTAATAAGTGTAATAATGTGGTTTGTAAAATTAACAGCTTAGAAGAGCATATTACGAAGTTCATCAGACAGGGTCTCAGCAGGAAATCAGGGGTACCTCAATAAGGATAAATTGAGCCCAATGTAGAGAATCAAGAGATAGTATAGTGCCCTGTGTTCAGTAAAAGTGTGGCTACTTTACAGGAGATGAAAGAGAAAGGAAGCCTTGCTGGAGGGAGAGTCCTCCCCAAAGATGCTGTGATGCCCCACAGAGAAGCACTATACGTTAGTTGGGGGATGCAGCCAACTCCCAGCAATTTGGCAAGAATTAATACCCTAACTTCACTCCCCTCCTTCATTCCCTACAATCTTCTATTGGTTCTCTTCATTGGTGAGCCAAACAGAAGCCAGAGCAAGGACACTTACTAGGATAGGCCATGCAAGCCATCCACATAGAGTTGGGTGGAGAAAGGATGTGGAAGGGCAAATAGGACATATTTCCCGCAGGTGGTGAGCGAGCTGTAAAATCACTCGCCCTTCTGACATCATTGCCATTGCAGGAGCACGGAGGAGCAAGTGGTTAGTTCTGACTTGGCAGATCCAGGAGACTGCAGGACAGCACTGGTATATGAGTTGGGCTTTAAAGGTAGATTTGAATTTTAATGGAGAGTATGGAGTAAGAAATGGTGAAGAACCAAAGGAAAGGGAGATTCATTGCAAATGGAGAAAAGAAAAGTGGCATAAAGACAAGAAAAGTCAAGACTTATGGAAGAGATAGCAAATACTCTGCGTGTGACTGGAGCAGAGAATGGGTAGACGAAGGCTGGAAGTTAAGATGAAGTCATCCTTGAATAACATTAAAGTTTCCTCCTTTAACCTCAATTTCCACCTTCTACTCCCTTCACTAACATTGGAAAATTAAAAGTGAATTTGACTGGGTTGGTGGCAATGGCAGTATGAAGCAAAGAGAGGAGAATAAGAGTAAAAAATTTAGTAGTACCTTGGTGAAGCTGGGTAAATGATGGGTGGTGGTGTCACGTCAAAGCGTGGGCAAGTGATTGTGACAAATATAGGCTTATTTCTTGACTATATGACTTCAGTTAAGGTACTTAAGCCCTCTAGGCTGCAGTCTCCCAACCTGTAAAATGGGGATAAAACCTCGCTTCCTCCAAGGTTTCTGTGAGGATCTAATGAGAAATGGAAGTAAGAGTTGAGTCCAGTAATCTGTTTTTAATACATATAAACTAATGTGAGGATAAGGGTAAGAATACTTGCTATCATTTATTGAATACTTATTATGTGTCCAATATTGTGCTAGTCTATTTACATATCTTTTCTCACTTAGCTTTCTTTTCTCTTATCTGCCTTTCTATAGGCAAGCGATAACTGATGGCTCAGTTATGAGGAAACGCAGTTGTGAGGAAAATGTCGGAGGGAAAATGTACCAGAAAGTTAATTCCTAATGGATCTGTCAGCCTTAAACAGAGCATGTCTGTGCTAAAATGTGTAAAATATCTGTGCTAAAACTACTCAATTGGACAAGTTTTGATAAAGTATTAACTTAATGAATAGGCATAAACAGCTTGGAGCTTTTTGGAGGGTATGTGGTAATATTAGTATTGGTGTGATGACTTTTGAAAGTTCTATGGCGTATAGAAGTCAAAAAGAAGACCCGGAAAGGGGGAAAACTCTCTCTGAAAGTTATTGGGGAAGTCTGGCTAGTAAGACTCCAAAAGGGAGAATCAGTAAGAGGCCAGGTTATTCATAGGCCTTCTAAGAATGTGTCCATGAGAAATATTTACGATGATTGGATGCCGGAATAAAGGAGAACACTGGCTCCATAAATGGTAACTTATTTTACACAAACAGGCTAATGATAAAAATAATGAAAATCTGATGGATTTTTGAGAGTTTCATTGACCAAACTGAGACAAAAGTGCATAACAGCTAGATGCTCATAGTTTTGATCAGTTCACTTTGGAGTCAAGCCAAGATAGCACCTGAAATGGTAAGGGACGTTTATGCAAGGTCACAAAGATTTTTGGTGGTGCATTTGGGATATAAACCCATTTCCATAAGAATTCCTTCAGAAGTCAAATGTTTGCTTGTCAAAAATAGCATGAACTTACTTCCAGGAAAAGGTCTTAAGAAAAAATAATTTGAGTAATGAAGAACACTGATGTAACAGTTAATTTAAGAACCCAGAAATAGAGGTAAAGAGTAAAGCGATTATGGGTTAAGAGTCTGCATAAATTCCCCTGGAAGGGGGATATGGTCAGAGATGGCAATTTGAAAACAGTGAGTCACCAAGAGTAAAAGTTTAAATTACAAGCTGTTTTGGGGGGTCTTCAAGAGAGATTTTATAGATTGAACAACAACCGCAGCAAGGATAAGGTATAACGCTGTCATGTAGACTGCAGCCTGAAAAGAAAGCATTGCAGAAAAGCCACATCACCCTGAATTTATATTTCCGTGCATTTGAACAGATTGGAGAGCAGTGAAGTTGCTTTCAGAGCGAGTGATGTAAGTCAGCCAGCTTGTGAATAATACGAGATATTTTTGCATTTACATTAACTTATGTCCGTAAATAATGAACTTTAACAATGAACAAAATCCATAATCCTGATAATGCTAAGGAAACTGGAAAGATACCTTTATCTTGAAAAGACAGGATAAAGAAGACAGCATAGAAATTTAGGGAGATTGCAGTTTTGGAAAAATTATATTAACATTTATTAGCTGCTACAGCTTTGAAATGTGATGATTTAAAGAAAGAAGTAGACTGTTGATTTCTAAAAGGTAATGTGTTGGCTGAAAGAGCAGAGGATCTTGTTGAGACCTAAAGTGTTCTTTTAAGGATATATTTCAATGTCATTTCAAAAAATAAACACACTTCCCATAACAAAACAGTGAGGTTAATGGAATAATGCAGGTGAAAGCTTTTTGGCCCGAAGGAGTTCCATCCTTTGGAACAAAGTTTTATCGTTGAACACACCATGACCCAGGCCTGTGAGTGCCAGCACAGTGGCTGTTTTTACAAGAGCTGGTACAATATTCACAGTAGTTCTGGCCTTAGCACTAGGCAAGGATCATTCTTTTTGTGTCTTCCTGATTGCTTCCTCTACAGAAATGGGATAATCCCTCCTCTTCTAAACTGGAAAGTAGTTTTTTCCGTCAATAAAACTAGTTTCTTCTCCAGGTTGAGCTTTTCCAACTCTTAGAGGTCTAAAATGAATGATATGAAACATACTATATTTGCATCTGTTTTTATTTAAGAGTTATCTAAGGAGATTTATCTAATTAAATAGGAATTTCCTAAGAGATGCCAAAATAAACAATCAACAAGTTTTCTTTAAAGATCTTATATAACAAGATCCACCTAAGAGTTAAAATATAAGTAGGTATACAATTTAACTATTTGAAGATAATTTTTCTTCTTACCACTGAAGCAATAAGCAGGTAGTAGTACAATTTGGGGCAAACAATATTTCTGGCTTTTGTTTGTTTTATTTTAATTTGTGATATTCATGAGATCTTTTGTGAATCTTTTGGGTATATAGTACAATTAATGGGTTTTTAACTTTGTATTGACTCGTATTTTTGTAGGTTTAAAATTTTTCTTCTGGCTTTAATTTATACTATCTCCTTTTACTTTTTCATTTAGAAATAATGTATTTTTCTCAGGATTGCAATCTCAGTGCAGTCCTCTACTTTTCTATTTGTTGGACGTTCTCTTAGACGTCTACATTTTTGTCTAGTTAGTACAGTTCTAGTTTTTTATACAATTGATAAGAACTCTTTAATCTTATGAATTCTTTATATTTTCTGTTTGGAGACAAGATTTATAGGGATTTCCTTGGGCTTAAACTAGAAAGAAAAACGAATTTGCATATGAAATGTTGAAGACTTTGTTACAAAGTGGGTTAACATTATATGTATGTTTGAAATAAACTACTTCAACCAGAGCATCTAGCTGTTAACCTCCAGATTAATATCTATCATAAAATATGTGCATGCTTCCAACACATGGCATTGCCTCCTATTACTGCATGTCCAGGAGAAATTGTTTTGTCTTGTAGCAAAAGGCATTAGCTCTTTGCACTTTTTTTTTTTTTTTAATGACAGCTATCCAAAAATCAAGCTAAACCCTTGTATGTGAGGACAGAAAAGGACAATTTTTAGACAGGTCTAATATCCAGTTGTACCTTTCAGTCACTTAGAGAGAAGGCTTAGACCCCAGAAGCCCAAAGTCACAGGTTTTTTAGGATTATGGTGGTATATACCTCCAGTTTATAGGAAGAAAATGCGTTGTAGAAAATCCAAGTTAAATTAGGACTAAAATCCAAGTTAAATCTAGAACTAAAGTTTTACTGCCCCAAATACTTGTAAACTCTAGGTTACTGCTCTGTTGTCCATTTCATCAGTTGCAGAATATTCAAGTTAGTCTTTCAATGCTAACAAGAACATAAAACTGCATTATGTCTAAAAGCAGAACATGATTGCCAAGCCAGATCTGCGCATTACCTGAGAGTTTGGGGGGCCACCCAAGCGGCATCTACTTGTTTGCTACTGACCTTCAGTTAGACTTGCTCAAGAATTGTTACAATGTAATAACATACACGCTTATGTACTCTTGAGTTTATTGAAAACACACAGCAAATGTGCACACACACACACACACACACACACCAGCACACCTGCACGCACCTACTCTAGAGCCTAGAATTTTAAGAGTCAGAACTTTTTATTTGCTTCTGGATTAAGATGGACCCTGTATTTCCTCAGCATGCTAATTAGAAACTCTATAAACAATTCAAAACCAGCTTCTTAAAATTCTGTTTTACAAAAATTGATGTTAAATATTGTCCTCAGAGAGTTCTACTCTGACTTTTCAAATTGTTTTTTTCTCCCTTCATAGGATAAACAGTTAGGGTTTCTTTTTGTGTGTTTTTTATCTCTCATTGTAAAAAATCCTATCTTAAAAGCTGATTTATTATTTCTTCCTTAGCATGGGTGACATGGGAACAAAGATGATATTTCATCAGTCTTGTTTTTATTTAAGTTGAAAGGTTATATATTTCTACTATCTACTGCAATAATGCTAAATATTTTTATAGTGCTTGTAAATCTTATGACATTATGTTTTTAGTTTGTATTTAAGGCATTTACTCAAAAGGGACCATACGCCTCAGTTCATGTTACTCTACCATCAGTGTGTACGGTCACTCTATTTTCTAATACTTTTAAGATTGGTTTTGGCCCCGACGTTCCTCTGCCAGATTTATTTCCTTTATTTTCCCCTATATAGCACCATTTGAGCCATTTAATATGTAATTTCCCAACTCACCTTTCATAGTTATTTTAAACATGTGTATATATTTGAAATACCGAATTGTTTTGTATTTTCTAATTTTTGCAAAAGTAGTATCGACTAAAAATCACATCCCATTCTTTTATTTTTTTCTACACAAAATTATTGTTTTAAAATTTGTCTGTGTTGCTCCATAGAAATTATTGCTTCTGGCCACTGTCTAATATTCCACCATATGTTAATACCATGTTTTGCTTATCCGTTACCCTGGTGATACATACTTAGGCTATTTTCAACACTTTATGTCCACCATAAAGCATTAATACACTCTTTCCACATGTCCCGTTGAGTAACAGTGCAGAGTAACAGTGCAGCCGTGGAATGGCTGAGGTAGAAGTCATATATATGCCTTATTTCACAGATTCCTCCCCAGAATAGCTGTACCATTTTCCCCTCACCAGCAATACTTGGAATTTCTCTCTTGCCATATCCTTTGTCACCACATGCTGTTAATCTGCATTTTAAAAAATTAATTTATTTATCTTTGGCTGCATTGGGTCTTCGTTGCTACACTCAGGCTCTCTCTAGTTGCAGCGAGCGGGGTCTACTCTTCGTTGCGGTGCGCAGGCTTCTCATTGCAGTGGCTTCTCTTGTTGCGGAGCACAGGCTCTAGGCGCGCGGGCTCAGTAGTTGTGGCTCCCAGGCTCTAGAGCGCAGGCTCGGTAGTTGTGATGCACAAGCGTAGTTGCTCCACGGCATAATTTGCATTTTAACTTCTGGAAATTTGGCATGTGTGGATTCATATGAAGTAAGGTGTTTTAATTCTGCATTGCTCTGATTCTAGAAAAGTTAGGTCTTCATATACTTTCTTGCTATTCATGTTTTCCATTCTGTGAATTGCCTATCATGACCTTCGCTCATTTTTCTATTGAGTATTCTGTGTCTTTAGAGATGTAGAAGTTTTTGTATTCAGATGTTGAGTCCTTTATTGGGTTTTAGATAATGTATATGTCTTCTACCCATCAACTGTTTTTCAGTCTGACTTTGGTATCCTTTATTGTACATAAAATTCTAATTTTTTATTAAAGTATAATTGATTTACAGTATTATGTTAATTTCAGGTGTACAACATGGTGATTCAATATTTTTATAGATTAGGCTCCATTGAAAGTTATTATAAAATATTGGCTATATTCCCCATGCCCTACAATATATCCTTGTATCTCATTTATTTTATACATAGTTGTCTGCACTTCCTAATTCCCAGTCTGTATCTTGTCCCTCTCGCTTCCCTCTCCCCACTGGTAACCACTAGATTGTTTTCTATATCTGTGAATCTGTTTCTGTTTTGTTGTATTCATTCATTTGTCTTATTTTTTAGATTCTACTTATAAGTGATATCATTACAGTATTTGTCTTCGTCTGACTTATTTCACTAAGCATAATACCCTCCAGGTCCATCTATGTTGTTGCAAATGGCACAATTTAATCATTTTTTATGGCTGAGCAGTGTTGCATTGTGTATATATGGCACGTATTCTTTGTTCGTTCATCTGTTGATGGACACTTAGGTTGCTTCCATATCTTGGCTATTGTAAACAATGCTGTTATAAACACTGGATGTGGGTGCATGCATCTTTTCAAATCAGTGTTTCTGTTTTCTTCAGATATATACCCAGGAGTGGAATTACTGGATTATATGGTTGTTCTGTTTTTGTTTTTATTAACATCTTTATTGGAGTATAGTTGCTTTACAATGGTGTGTTAGTTTCTGCTTTATAACAAAGTGAGTCAGCTATACATATACATATGTCCCCATATCTTCTTCCTCTTGTGTCTCCCTCGCACCCTCCCTATCCCACCCCTCTAGTGGCTACATCAGTTAACATTCCCACCAACAGTGTACCAGGGTTCCCTTTTCTCCACATCCTCGCCAAGGCTTGTTCGTTTTGTTCTTTTTTATGATAGCCATTCTGACACGTGTGAGGTGATCTCTCATTGTTGTTTTGATTTGCATTTCCCTGATGGCTAGTGATGTTGAGCATCTTTTCATGTGCCTGTTGGCCATCTGTATGTTTTCTCTGGAAAAATGTCTATTCAGCTCTTCTGCCCATTTTTTTAAATCAGATTTTTTATATTAATAAATTTATAATTTTAATATAGTTAAATTCATCACTTTTGCCTCATACAATGTATGTTTCTTTATTTTTCAAAGATCTATTCCATCTCTTAGCCTGAAATCACAAATATATTCCCGTGCAATTTCTTTTGTTCTCTCTAGATTTTATTTTTCACATTTAGATATTAAAACTATTGTATTTTAGTTTTGTACATTAGGTGGAATTATATAACATAATGGTTAATAGAATGATTTCTGTGGGGTTTAAGTTCCAGCTCCACCATGTACTTCTTAGGCTAGCCATTTTATCTCTCATACCTCAGTTTTTCCACCTGTAAAATGAGGATAATAGTTTATGCCTTGTGGATTTTTTTGTGAAGATTAGGTGAGCTATATAGGACTGGGTACAACATAAGTGATATCACTAGGTTAAGATCCAGTCTCATATCTCTTTTGAAAATGAGACTGTTTCCCCAAAAGCTGTAATTCAACTTCCTCCATTGGACTATGATTCCATCTCTTTCATGTGCCGACTTCCTCTCTGTATATAGCTCTATTTCTAGGCCACCTGTTTGATTTGTTTTCTTGTTTGCTGTTTCTTCCAAGGGCATCACACAGTTCTTATCTATCATGACTTCCCAATATATCTTAATGTGTAGGGCACATTCTCCATTTTGAGCTTATTTTTCAAAACTACCTTAGCTGTATGGAGAACTTTATTCTTCCAGATACATTTTATTTTATTTTAATGTTTTTATAGGAGATAGAGCAATCTGCTCTTTTTTTTTTTTTTTTTTTTTTTGGCTGCGTTGGGTCTTCATTGCTGCGTGTGAGCTTTGTGTAGTTGCAGCGAGGGGTGGGGCAGGAGGCTACTCTTTGTTGTGGTGCACAGGCTTCTCATTGCAGTGGCTTCCCTCGTTGCGGAGCACAGGCTCCAGGCTCGTGGGCTTCAGTAGTTGTGGCTCGTGGCCTCTAGAGTGCAGGCTCAGCAGTTGTGTTGCACCAGCTTAGTTGCTCCGTGGCATGTGGGATCTTCCTGGACCAGGGATTGAACCCATGTTCCCTCCATTGGCAGGCAGATTCTCAACCACTGCACCACCAGGGAAGTCCCCCAGATACATTTTAGAATCACTTTTTTATGCTGTCCCTCAAAAAAAGAGAGCTTGGCCTTTTATTACAGTTGCATTTAATTTTATAGATTAATATAAGGACATTTATATTATTATAGTAAGTCATCTCATCCATACCTGTGATATATATTTCTTTTACTCATGTGTTCTCTAATAAAGTTTTCATTATGAAGATTTTCTGCATAATTTATTAGGCAAAACCCCACACTCTCTATAGGTTTTGTTACTATGGTAAATTCATCTTGTATTGTATCTGGATATTGATGGTATGGAGGAACACAATTGATTTTGGTGCATTAATTTTTTTCCAGCCCCTATGTTGAGCTCTTTTCTTAGATTTAATAGCTTATTGATTTTCCTGTGTTTCCAATGAAATACATAATCAAAACAATCTATAAATATGACATTTTTATCTATATTCTTCTAAACCTTCTCTCTCTTTCTATTTCTCTCAATACACAGCTCCAAAAAGGTCAGTTCCAATAGACCAGTAATGTTAGAAATCTTTATCTCAATTCTCTCCTTAAAGGAAATGCTAATTTTTTAAAAAAATTAGTCGTATAATAATTTTTGTTAGTGTATACATGTGCCATGTATTTTTGGCATATAGCCTTTATCAAGGAAAGATAGTTATTATTTGGATCTAGTTTTATAAAATTTACCCTACCCAATAGATTTTGAACCTCATGGGATGCTTTTTATCTCTTCTATCTAAAAAGAATGATGATATGATTTTCTCCTTTTATTTAACTAATACAGTGAATCACATGATTTGACTGGCTGATACTGAACCAACCTTGCATTCTCAAGGATAAACCCACTTGACCAAATCGTATTATAGTATAGATTAGCTTTTGCTGTATTACAAACCACCTCAAAACTTAGTGGCTTAGGGAGATCAGCTTGGTGCTTTGTGACCACCTAGAGGGGTGGGATAGGGAGGGTGGGAGGGAGGGAGACACAAGAGGGAAGAGATATGGGAACATATGTATATGTATAACTGATTCACTTTGTTATAAAGCAGAAACTAACACACCATTGTAAAGAAATTATACGCCAATAAAGATATAAAAAACAAAACAACAACAACAAAAAACTTAGTGGCTTAAAATAGCAATTACCTGGCAATTTGGGACTGGATTCATCTGGGTAGTGTTTTACTTTTGGTTTTATCTGGGCTCCTTCATGCAGTTTTAGTCAACTGATGGATCAGCTGAGTGAGAGCTGGTCTGAGACAGCCTCACTCACAGGTTTGGTGGTTGGCATGGACAGTGGGAGCACCTGGTCCACTTGTCTTCAGAACCTAGTGGGCTAGTCCTCGGCAACTGAGCCATCAAGCTCTTTTGCTATTGTCTCATCATGTGGGTTGAGTATGCCAAAGCCCAGTCCTGCTGAAGTGGTGACTCAGGAATGAGGGTGTCAGAAGGGGATTGTACCATAATTTTTGAAACATCCTATCACAATGTTTTTAATATACCTTAAAACTCTGTGGAATAATATTGTATTTAGGCTTTTGACTTATATTTTTAACAAGGAAAATTTGATTGTAATGTTTTTTTATATTGCCCCTGTTTGGTATAATATTCTTCTTGCACCTCTAGCCCCATTATTCTAGCTTGAGGTACTTATAATGTATTGAAGGGGATAGAAATGAGTATTGCATCTTAAATAAAATAGTCTTGGACAAGTGGTTCCCACTTATCACTGAGGTTGTTCAACAGGCTGCACTCTCACAGTGGACTATTGAACCCTTATGCACACCAAGCATTACATCTCACTTATACCTTACTAGCATTCTTGTACTGGTTCCTTGATTTTAATTTAAAAAGTAATAAGTCCTTGAAAAAATACAAAGTAAGAAGCAAAAACCCTCCATCACCCTAGTCTCTTTCCCTCACAGGGGAAGCAACTATAAAGTTAAGATGTCAATTAAAAAATATTTACAAGATGAAAATGATTCTTAAAAGTCCTTGGGGGCATTTAATCGTTGAAGGGTATGCTGAAGAAGGTAAGTAACAGTTTGACCTCCAATCCAGAGACTATTGGCAATAAGTGTAAACAGTGCTCTAACAACATGGCCTAATAGAACTATAGAACTAAAGAAAAAGCTAGGATTAGGATTATTGGGCCCGAATTCACATTGTTCCTAATGAAGAACCTTAAAATCATGAAATATTGACTGATCTCTAATTCTAAGTCATTCCAGAATGCTATTTTCTATGTCGAGGAGTGGAGTTTGAGAGAGAAATAAGAAGGAATAAAGTCCAGTTTGGTTTTAAAGAATCATGGAGAAATGAAGATTATTTCTTTCATAATTTCCCTGTAGATAGAGCTCTTCTATGACTGACTGTTTCACTAAAGCAGGGAAATACAGGGGGTTATCCAGAAAATCATATCAGTTTACTTGCAGTCAGTCCTCTTCTGGGCAAACACATCTTCAACTTCATTTGTATTATATAGTATTTTAAATTATGAATTGTTTTGTCTTCTCAGGTCAGTTTCTTTTAGCCACGTGGGTTTGTTCTCTGTTTATTCCTTCCTCCTTCCCTCTCTTCCTTCTTCTCTCCTGTACTCCCTTTTTTATTTGTGAATTGGAAAGACGATTTCCTTATATATGCTAAACTATGCAATAGCAAAACCCCAAAATATAACTAACGTTTTATGAAGAAGACAATAACGAAAAAAAAATATAGGGAAAAATCTTAGGAAACTGGAAGGAATTTGGGGGTCTTTCTGTCTCGAAGTAGATTTGGAATGTGAATTTCAGGTTCTCTTTTTTAATGCAGGGTTGCTAGTTGAGCCTTTATTTTGTTTCCAGAAAAACAATCAGCTTACATATTTTTTTAACAAGGTTTTCTTCACCTTTGGAAATTAGTGATGATTAAAAAGAATATTATATAGTTAAGCGATGTCTGATTTTTTTCCTCATGGGTTCACCGTAGTTCAGGTTATAGCCCTGATCTGTTTAATCCTCCAACAATCCTGAGAGGGAGCAAAGGGGCAGATGTTCTTTCCTCATTTCACAGATGAGAAAACTGAGGTTCAAAGATTCAAAGTGAGGTTAAGTGCTTCTGCCAAGGTCATTCTCTGAGGTGAAGCCGGAGCCAGGAATAGCACCTCATCCTCTTGTTTTCTCTCATGTGATTCTCCATCCGCTGACCCACTCTCACTATAAAAACACACTGTACCAGGCCTCACACAATCCCTGAAACGTCCTTTTAGTAGGACACTATAGTAGTGACAAGATTGAACAGATATAAAAAATGCTGTAAAAAAGGACCTGTCTTTTTTGTTGACTCCATCCCATAAACTTCCACAGCCACACTGCATGAGAAACATGAGACATCCATTAAGATCATGTTCCCATTAGTTCCCAAAATCTAGCTAGAACTAGATTTTGCAGAAATTGAAGACACATCTTGTGGCCTGACTGCTGAAAATGAGTGTCTCGGGAGTCAGAGAGGCATTGCTGCTCAACGAAGTCAAGAATGCCCTTTGCTAATTGTTTCTCCTCCATTTCTGAGGGAATTTAAATTCATGATCGGCACCATATATTATACTTCAATACTATTCACCATCCATCTTGTACGTATTTGCAGGAAAGAATGTTGCCCAAGTCATTATATCCCGCCATGATTCACAGTCGTATGACCTTAGGTGGCAGCTCAGCAGGAGCTTACCGGTGCCTTAAATCATCCCTGTTGTGGACATACAAGAGCGTGACCTCCGACTTCCCAAGCTGTCTCTTCATGAAATGAAAATGGAACTGAGAGTTTAGGGGAAAGTTTTGAAAGTGTCTGGCTCTTGTAGTCATCTAATGAGGTCCTCATTTCTAGCTGCTAAGCATGCCCTTTAATTGGTGGTCACTCGAAAATCAATGATAATATAACTGTCCAACTCTTTGGAGCTATTTTTCTCTCTGCTTTCTATCCTGCAAGTGCACGATAAAAGAAAGCACCCATTCAGCCATTATCTTGTGTCACTATTCAGAGATGAGTCTTCCTTTATGTGCTCTTTCAGGAAAGACCTGGGTTGTATTTTTCACTTGCCTTTCAGGCAGAGAGTAGAGTCCTTGGCACAGATTAAGTCCTCAAAAATGTTAGATGCGTGGATGGGTGGGCAGTGGATTGCAGCACATGAGCAACTACAGTAACATTGTGATTTTTTACTGTACATGACAAGGAAATGACCTCAGTTGGGGAAATAAATGCCTAGCACATATGCCACCACTTTCTTCCCCTTCCATCTTCATTACAGTCCTTACTAATCTATTATGACATTTTTTCCCATTGGGTCTAGATATGACCTCAGGATGCTTGTAGAATATAAACAGTCCTGTGCAATGTAAACCTTGTATAATGTAAACAATGCTTTACTGTTTGATTTGAGTTGGGACACGAGAAGAATCCTATTTTCCGTCCATAACATAGACGTTGGGAATAATAGCTAATGCTTATGTAAACATATAGATTCATAGGATAGAAAAAATAATTTTTAAGAAATGACCTAGTACAGACTCAGGGGGAAAATATATGTTAACTTGATTATAGAAATTTGGTTCAGCCACTCAGCTTCAACCTTCAAAAATCATGTCACTTTTTATTTTAAACCAACATATGAATCCAAGGTATAGCAAAATAAACCATAAACCTTGCAGAACAGGGCCCTTCTAGATACGATCTCGTTAGGACCTGATCCTCCATGGTTGTATCTACACAGAGGGGTAATGCCAGGTCCCCTACGGGGAAGTTGAATTGGAGGAAGAGATAGACATAGAGGTACTATGGATAATTCTAGACTGACATGGTCATCAAGAAGTCCTATGAAAAATAATTTCTGGTGAGTATAGAGTAAATCAGCAATGAGAAATGGAGAGGATTGGAATTAAGTAGACTCATCACTAGTCCGTGGTTATTACCAGTGTACCAGTTTAGCAATGAATTACTCAAGGTAGTTGATGCTAGGTAGTCTAACAAACACTCCTGAAAGCCAAGTGTCTTAACTTAATAAATGTTTATTTCTCTTGTCAGAGACCAGTGTGAATTAGGTGGTTCATTCATAGCAGATTGCTTTCAAGTAGTGAATCAGGAACCCATGCCCCCTCCACCTTGAGGTGTTGTCTTAAATGCATGACTACCTAAACGACAGCAGAAGGGAACATGGGCAATCATGCATAATATCTCCTGGCTGGGCCTGAAAGTGGTAGACCCATACCCTTTCAACAAGAATGCAAAAACTTGACCTCTGCCTGGCTCCAAGGGAGGTTAGAAAAGGTCATTGTTCTGTGTGTCCAGGAAGAGGAGAATGAAATGCATCTCACTGTGTCATCCATAGCTGAAGGCAGGTAATCTGTGAGAGAGAGCAATGTTTGCAGATGGTGATACATGAAGATTGAGGAAGATTGATTTCTCAGTCATTGAGGAGTACTGTTCCATCTAACTGAGTTCGGAATGGTAATAAAGTCATCCACTGAAAACTTACCAATCTAGTTTGTGTGCAAGATATTATGAATTATAGTCTTACCGTTAATTTAGCAGACCCACAAATATTTACATCTACCAAGCACCGTGCTGGCAACTGCAGCTTACCAGTACTTCTTTCCTGGGCCCTGGATAATTTCCAGTAGCTGGTATCAGGATCTAAGCTATCCACTTGTTGTGGACACTCGTCCCCTTGCAGCCCTCTCACAGGAGCCTTTAACCATTCGTGGCCAAAAACAAAGGAAATGGGCAAGAGTTACTGCTCTGCTTATCAGAAAGTGTCTCCTAGAGTCTTGTCTCCTAAATCATTTTTCTGGCCCCTTTATAGTAATTCTTTCTTTATTCACATTTCTTGGCCTACTGAACGCTATAATCAAATCCTCCCTCAATTTTCTTTTTTCTGAAGTATATAAAACTACATTTTCTTCAGCCTTTTTTTAAAAAAATGATAATTATCTTGTTTATTTGTATTTGGAAAATCTAATGAGATCACATATTTAAAAATCACATACTATCAAAAGATAAATAGTAGTAGTAATTCCTTCTGGAATATTTTTGCCCCTCATCCAACCAACGTTAGGTCCCTTACCCCTTTTCTTAGCAACTTTTATTAATTTCTTATGTGTCTATCAGAAGTTTTTTGTGGCAAAGGTACATGTGTATGTTTCAGAGGTTGCTGTTGTCATGAATTCACAGAAGCCAGAGCCTGGAAAGCATTAAGTGGTCCTGAGCACCCCATTTCCAATGAGAGAGCGTAGCAGTGCTCAAACGGCTGGGTGTCCTATAATTCAACTCAATTCTGGCACTATCTACCTGTAGATAGCATCAGATCTCACATGTTAAGGGCTCAGTCCAGCAGGAATGCACACACACACTCTTCAGGTGCCAGTCACCAAGTATATGTTGTCACCTGTGCTTCTGACCCTTGTACCACAGATCAGAGGTTCCAACGAACCCCTTCTTAGCTTTAATTAATTTGCTCAAGTGACTCATAGAACTCACAGAAGTATTCTATTAACTAGATTAACCGGTGTATTATAAAATGATAAAACTCAGCAACAGCCAGATAGAAAACATGTATAGGATGAGGTATGGGGAGAAAGCATGGAAGCCCACTCTCCCCAAATCTCCATGTGCTCACCAACTGGGAAGCTCCCTGAACCCTGTCGTTGGGGGTTTATGGAGGCTTCAGTACACAGGTGTGACTGAATAACTCATTGGCCATGGGCGATTGAGCTCAATCTTGGGTGGCTCTTCCCTGCCCTGAGGGCAAGGGGGTGGGACTGAAAGTTCCAACCTCTAATCACAAGGTTGGCTCCACAGGCTGCCTGCTCCCATCCTTAGGTGCTTTTGGAAGATCACCTTGTTAACATAACAAAAGACACCATTATCATCTCGTCACATAGGAAATCCCAAGGGTTTTAGAAACTCTGTGGCAGAAACTGGGACAGAGACCAAAAATATAATTCTTATTACTCCTAAATCACAGTTATCTAGGTAAATGTTTGTATCACCCCAAACAGGCAGTAGTCACCAGGGAAAATAAGTTAATTGCCAGTCTTTTCTATTAATTTTTAAAAATCAGATTTAAGAAGAGAATTTTTTTAATGGCCAGTGAAAATGTCTCTTACTTTAGCTCTTGCCTTTTTCTACGTATTATTTATTTTTTCAATTTTTAGTTTAGTTTTGAAAAGTGTCTTTAAGTTATTTTAAGGTTAGAACCGAACCTTCCAGGGTTAAAAAAATATTGCGTCTCTTGAAAGAGATTATTTTAGACTTAGTGAAATGGATTTGATGCTAGAGAACATGTGACATCATACATTTGACCTTTTTGAAATGGTTTACATTATATCAGCTACATTTTAAGTCCAGCAACTGTAACCAAAAAAAAGAAAGAAAAAACCCTACTAATTAAGGCAACTTTGCAGATTGATGGCATTAGATTATCAATTAAGATCTCAGTTTTAAACCAGATTTTTCCTCTAAATAGTGATCCAAAGAACACTAGTTTTACGGTCATTCTAATTAGTCAGACAGCCTTCTGATTGTTTAGTGCCTTCACTTGAAGTTTGTTAAATATTTTGACGATCACCTATGCTCCCATGGGACATTAGTGAATGTGAAGTTGTGGGACTCGAGGGACATTGTTCCAGCTAATGATTAAGAACTCTCCAGACAATAGGGGCTTCTTAGACAATGGGTGAATTTCCAGGATGTCCGGCCGCCTTCCGAGAAGGAGGGAGATAAACAAAATGTAAAAAAGGTGTCTGTCAAAGACCAATCAGGAAGCTGGGGACAAGTTCCCTCTCCGGTCTGAGCCTAAGCCGGGACCAATCAGCAGGAAAACACAACCAAATCTATAATTTACATACGGGGACGTGGGAACCTATAAAACTGACATATTCGCGCCCAAAAGGGGTTCCTTCCTCGACCTCCTGCGTGAGGACCAAGGAACCCCGGTGCACCGGCCTTCAATAAACCTCTTGCGTTTTGCATCAGCTTCCGACTCTTGTTGTTTCCTGGGCGAGTCGAAACTCCTAGGAGACCGCGTAGGTCTAACATTTGGGGGCTCGTCCGGGATTCCACTCGCCCCGGACCACAAGAACATCGGGAGTTGGAGGTACCAGGTAAGCTCGAGCTTGATTGTCTGTTTGTCCCTTGTTCTTTGTGGGCCATTATCGGAGGAAAGCCGTAAGAATCGGCTTATTATGCAATCTGTATCGGACCTCTGGCTAGGCAGACGTGCTAATAGCCGGCGTCCATGAGCCCTAGGGGACGCCCTGGTGGCTCATCTGGAAGGAGAGGCAAACTCTGTCTCCCCTTCACTCGGTTTCGGCAGTTCCCTTGGTGATAACTGCCATCTGAAGAGGTTTCGGTTTTGAAGCGAGCTCGCGGTGGCCCATGCGTATGTGTGTTTCGTGGAGTTTTAACTGTTTCTGTATTGTGGTCTATTCTTCTTCTCTGACGGACGACAAGGGGACAAACTATGACGACTCCTCTTTCCCTCACCCTAAGCCATTGGACCGAAGTTCGGGCCAGAGCCCATAATTTTTCGGTAGAGGTAAAGAAAGGAAAGTGGCAGACTTTGTGTGCCTCTGAATGGCCAACATTTCAGATAGGATGGCCCCCCGAAGGATCCTTTTTATTAGACAAGATTAAGCTGCTGAAGTCTAAGATATTTAATATAGATCCCCACGGACATCCAGACCAAGTACCATATGTCTTGGTCTGGGAAGATTTAATTCTCTCCCCACCTCCGTGGGTCCGGCCCTTTGTTTCCTCAACAGGTACGTCCGCGCACACATCAGCAGCGTCGGAGATATTAGCCTTAAAAAAAAAACCCCAACACGGAGAAGCTACCCGACGCCCCGGATCCTCCGAAGGCGATTTATCCTGACCCGCAGTCCGATTTACTTCTTTTGGATTCCCCACCCCCTTATCCTCCGGCCCCAAATCCCCTACCACCTAGAGGACCCCCAGCTCCACTGCCCTCGGCACCAAGGGAACCATCCATGATGGAAAAAGAAAGGGGTCCCTCAGCGGGCACTAGGAGCCGGAGGGCTATCTCCCCGGACTCCACTGCCCTACCTCTTAGAGAATATGGCCCCCCCGACGGCCAAGGGAATAGACCTCTCCAATATTGGCCCTTTTCCTCTGCAGATCTTTATAATTGGAAAATGCATAACCCAACTTTTTTCCGAAAATCCACAGGCCCTTACCGCTTTAATAGAATCTCTTGTTTTCTCCCACCAGCCCACATGGGATGATTGTCAGCAGCTGCTTCAGACTCTCCTAACGACTGAGGAGAGGCAACGGGTTCTTTTAGAAGCCAGAAAAAATGTATTAGGCGCCAATGGGCAACCTACCCAGCTGCCTAACGAGATTGATGCTGGTTTCCCACTCGTCAGGCCAAACTGGGATTTCAATGCCCCGGAAGGTAGGGAGCGCCTGAAAATGTATCGCCAGGCTCTGGTGGCGGGTCTCCATGGAGCGGCCAGACGGCCCACTAATTTGGCTAAGGTAAGGGAAGTCACTCAGGGGCCCCAGGAATCTCCAACTGTGTTCCTGGAACGTCTAATGGAAGCCTTTAGACGCTTTACCCCTTATGATCCAACTTCGGAGGAACATAGGGCTACTATAGCAATGGCTTTCATAGATCAAGCGGCCCCTGATATTAAGAAGAAATTACAGAGGCTAGATGGCTTGCAGGGATTTTCGCTTCAGGAGTTAGTAAAAGAGGCAGATAAAGTGTATAACAAAAGAGAAACAGAGGAAGAAAAGGAAGAAAAAAAGCAGAAAGAGCAGGAAGCCCGTGAAATAAGACGGGATAAGAGACAGGAGAGGAATTTAAGTAAGATACTGGCCACTGTGGTTGGAGGAAGAAATATAGGGGATAGGAATAGGCAGAAAGAGCGAACGGCAGACAGAAGGCGGCCATTAGACAAGGACCAATGTGCCTACTGTAAAAAAAAAAGGACATTGGGCGAGAGAATGCCCTAAGAAAAAGAGTGGAGGAAGGCCAACCAGAAACAAAATCTTAACATTGGAAGAAGAAGACTAGGAAAGTCAGGGCTCGAACCCTCTCCCCGAGCCCCGGGTAACTCTTAAAGTGGAGGGGGAACCTGTTCAATTTTTGGTGGATACCGGAGCCCAGCACTCCGTCCTTCTCCACTCAAAAGGCCCTATCTCAGCTAAAAGGTCATGGGTACAAGGAGCCACTGGGAATAAACAATATTCATGGACCACACGAAGGACAGTAGATCTTGGGATTGGACGAGTAACCCATTCATTTTTGATTATTCCGGAATGCCCCTATCCTTTGCTGGGAAGAGATTTACTCTCCAAAGTAGGGGCTCAAATCCACTTTCAGCCAGAAGGTCCTACCATAACTGATAATAAAGGAAGGTTACTTCAAATATTGACTATGAAATTAAAAGATGAATATAAATTATACGAGCAGCCTTCATCCTCACGAGTTAATGTTACAGATTGGGTAACTCGGTTCCCTCAAGCCTGGGCAGAAACTGCCGGTATGGGGATGGCCAAAAATCGGCCCCCGGTGCTAGTAGAACTCAAGGCAACTGCCACCCCAATAACGGTCCGT
Source organism: Leucopleurus acutus (assembly GCF_964270905.1). Lineage (NCBI taxonomy): Eukaryota > Metazoa > Chordata > Mammalia > Artiodactyla > Delphinidae > Leucopleurus > Leucopleurus acutus. The sequence goes on from NW_028139142.1 coordinate 125,988, forward strand.
CAATACCCCATGAGTAGAGAAGCCAAAGACGGTATCCGTCCCCATATACAGAGGCTACTAGACTTGGGCATCTTAATAAGATGTCAATCAGCATGGAACACCCCTCTCCTGCCGGTAAAGAAACCAGGAACAAATGATTATCGGCCGGTGCAGGATCTACGAGAGGTAAACAAACGGGTGGCAGACCTCCACCCCACAGTTCCAAACCCTTACAACCTCCTGAACACTCTTCCACCTCAACATATGTGGTATACTGTTTTGGACCTTAAAGATGCTTTTTTCTGTTTAAGACTCTCTCCCCTGAGCCAACCCTACTTTGCCTTCGAATGGAAAGATCCAACATCGGGAATGTCTGGTCAGCTGACATGGACACGGCTACCTCAGGGATTTAAGAACTCCCCGACCATCTTTGATGAAGCCCTCCATCAGGATTTGGCATTATATAGAGAATCAAATCCCCAGGTAACATTACTCCAATACGTTGATGATATTTTATTAGCTGCTGAGACCCAAGAAGATTGTATCAAGGGTACTGAAAAACTGTTAACGGAACTTGGAACCCTGGGATATAGAGCCTCAGCCAAGAAAGCACAAATATGCCAACAACAGGTCAGTTACCTGGGGTATCTATTAAAAGGGGGGCAAAGATGGCTCACGGAGAGCAGAAAGGATACGGTGGCCCAAATTCCGGCTCCCAAAAACGCCAGGCAAGTTAGAGAATTTTTGGGGACGGCCGGATTCTGTAGACTATGGATTCCAGGGTTTGCTGAGCTGGCGGCCCCATTGTACCCCCTAACCAAAAACAGCACTCCTTTCATTTGGGGCGATAAGGAACAACGGGCTTTTGACCAAATCAAACGAGCTTTACTTTCAGCTCCAGCCCTAGGACTGCCAGATGTAACCAAACCTTTTCATTTATATGTGGCCGAAAATAAGGGCATTGCAAAAGGAGTATTAACTCAGAAATTGGGTCCCTGAAATCGCCCAGTTGCTTATTTGTCAAAAAAATTGGACCCTGTGGCATCAGGATGGCACACCTCTTTAAAGATAATCGCTGCAGTAGCCGTACTAGTCAAAGATGCTGACAAACTAACTTTAGGACAAAATCTAACGATAACAGCTCCTCATGCCCTGGAAAATGTAGTCCGTCAACCACCGGATAGGTGGCTAACTAATGCCAGGATGACCCATTACCAAACCCTGTTGCTAAACTCAGATCGCATCAAGTTTGCTCCAGCCACAGGACTCAATCCAGCCACCTTGCTACCTGATCCTGACTTGGAAGGCTCCACCATCATGCATGATTGTCAGGAAGTACTGGCCGCAGCACACGGCAGTAGGCCAGATCTGATGGACCTGCCCCTCCCTGATGCTGATTTCACCTGGTTCACGGATGGGAGCAGTTTCCTGGAGGAAGGTAAGCGTTGAACTGGGGCAGCCGTGGTAGACGGAAAACAAGTCATATGGGCAGCGGCGCTACCACAAGGGACCTCAGCCCAACGAGCTGAATTAATTGCCCTGACGAGGGCATTAGAGATGGCAGAGAATAAAAAAGTAAACATCTACACAGACAGTAGATATGCGTTTGCCACCGCTCATATCCACGGTGCCATTTACCAACAGAGAGGGCTACTAACTTCAGGTGGCAAAGAAATTAAAAACAAAGACGAAATCGTGGCTTTGTTGACTGCACTCATGCTTCCTACTAAAGTCAGTATCATCCACTGCCCTGGACATCAAAAAGAAAATACCCCAATAATTAGGGGAAATAATATGGCTGACCAAGTGGCCCGAGAAATAGCATCGGGAAAAGTCATTTTAGGACTGTCAGATAAAGTTCCTGAAAAACCAGGCCGCGATGTAGAAATCATCCCGGCCACAACAAAAGGAACTTTGTCCCCTCAGCAAGCAGAATCCATGTTACAACAGATGCACAGATGGACACATTTGGGGACTAAAAAGATGGTAGCCTTGTTACAAAAAGTCGGGTACGAAACCCCTGGAATGACAAAATTAGCTGGACAAATTGTGCAGGAATGCGTCCCATGTCAACAGGTAAATACTCACAAAGGGAAACTTGAAACTGGAAAGAGACTCAGGGGGGACCGCCCAGGAACTAACTGGGAGGTGGACTTTACCGAAGTGCGTCCTGGAAGGTACGGTAATAAATACCTTTTAGTTTTTGTAGACACTTTTTCAGGATGGATAGAGGCTTTCCCAACAAAAAAAGAAACAGCTGCTGTAGTAGCCAAGAAGATTTTAGAAAAAATTTTTCCTCGATTTGGAGCACCAAAGGTAATAGGGTCCGATAATGGTCCAGCCTTCGTCGCCCAGGTAAGTCAGGATGTGGCCAGATATTTGGGGACTGATTGGAAATTACATTGTGCCTATAGACCCCAAAGTTCAGGTCAGGTAGAAAGAATGAATAGGACTCTAAAAGAGACCCTAACTAAATTGTCCTTGGAGACTGGCGGTACCGATTGGACGGTGCTCCTTCCTTTGGCCCTGTTCCGGGTTAGAAATACACCTTCCCGATACCATCTTACTCCTTTTGAAATATTATATGGTGCCCCGCCTCCCTTCCTCACTTTAGGAAAAAAAAATAAAACCTGATTGTCAAAATAACACTGACTTATATGCTAGGCTACTGGGACTCCAATTGGTCCAGAAAGAAATATGGTCCCAACTCGCCGAGGCCTACCAACCGGGAACACCGGGAGAAACTCATCCTTTCCAAATCGGAGACTCCGTATACGTCCGTCGGCATCGAACCCAGACGTTGAAACCTCGATGGAAAGGACCATACACCGTCCTCCTCACCACCCCAACGGCCATAAAAGTGGACGGCATCGCTGCCTGGATCCATGCTTCACATGTGAAGGCTGCACCAGCGACGGCATCATCAGGATGGCGGGCCCAAAGGACCGACAACCCGCTCAAACTCAAGCTTCTACGAACCTAAGACTTATAATTTTGGTTTTACTACCTTTACTGACTGTAAGTGATTTTAGCCCTCACCTCCCCCAACGTTTAACTTGGCAGGTAATTTCTCAGACTGGAGATGTAACCTGGTCCATTAGTCATACTGCACCCCCCTGGACCTGGTGGCCAGATCTTTTTCCTGATGTTTGTAAATTGGCTATAGGAGCACCTTATTGGGATACAGAAGATTCTCATGATATGAACACTGCCCCTTCCAAAGTTTCGGAAACTGATTGGTTTGGGCCGGGTTGCAAAAATGCAGGCAAAAGAATGATGCTTGGTATCCTCACTTTCTACGTATGCCCCGGGTTCCACCGCCCTCGATCTCTGAATTATAAATGTGGTGGAACTGAAAACTTTTATTGCAAAAGCTGGGGATGTGAAACTACCGGGGATACTAATTGGAAACCCACCTCAACTTGGGATTTTATTACTGTAACGGCTAATTATTCTCATAATGAGGATACCGGACACCGGAGTAAATGTTCAGGATGGTGTCAGCCCCTTAAAATTTCCTTTAGTAATCCCGGAAAAAGAGATAAAAAAATGGATAAATGGTCATTCTTGGGGCGTTAGATTTTACATGAGGGGATATGATTTAGGAATATTAATGACCCTTAAGCTAAAGATTGAGACTCCTGCTCCTATATCAATAGGCCCAAATCCCGTACTTGGCCCCCCTTTGCTTCCCCCGGCCCCTTCAACTACGTCAACAAAGAATGAGACTAATGAAACCTCTGGATCCAAAAAACCCACAGTTGAGCCTGGGACTCCTCAGGATAGGATGCTTTCTTTGGTGCAGGCAGCCTTTACGGTTCTCAATGCTACAAACCCAGAGGCTACAAAATCATGTTGGCTTTGCTATGCTGCCCCTCCCCCTTATTATGATGCTATAGGATATAGCTCCAACTATACTAATTCTACCTCCTCAGACCAATGTCGATGGAAGCAAGAAGGGAACAGTAAATTAACCCTGTCCTCAGTTTCTGGAAATGGTACTTGTATAGGAACACCTCCCCAGTCCCATAGACACCTTTGTCATGATTTTAGCCTCCCTTCAGGCTCAGGATATCTTGTACCTCCTCAAGATGGATGGTGGGCATGTAACACGGGGCTCACCCCTTGTGTCTCTTTAGAGGTTCTTATACTTCAGCTGACTTTTGTGTGTTAGTGCAATTAGTCCCTAGACTTATTTACCATTCAGACTCATCCTTTTTAAATGAATATGTAGGAAAAACAAAAAACAAAAGACAACCTGTAACCCTCACATTGGCTGTCCTTCTAGGACTAGGAATATCTGCCGGGATAGGAACAGGAACCACAGCCCTCATACAACAACCCCAGTATTATGCAAGTTTAAGACAGGCTGTAGACATCGACCTTCGAGCATTAGAAAGTTCCATAACTCAACTAAAGGAATCACTCACCTCACTTTCAGAAATGGTGTTAAAGAATAGGAGAGGCCTAAATTTGCTGTTTCTTAAAGAAGGGGGATTATGCGCCGCTCTAAAAAAAGAATGTTGCTTTTATATTGATTATTCAGGAACCATTACCAAAACCATGGATAAACTAAGGGAACGCTTAGATAAAAGGCAAAGGGAGAGAGAAAACGAAAAAGGATGGTTTCAATCATGGTTTGATAAATCCCCCTGGTTTACCACTTTAATCTCTACTCTGTTGGGACCTCTTATTGTTTTATTGTTGATTTTAACTTTTGGACCATGTATTCTAAATCGCTTGATAGCATTTATTAGAGAACGTATCAGTACTGTACAAGTTCTAATGTTAAGACAACAGTACCAAAGTTTACGAACAGAAGGTTGAGATTCCATGATTGGAATCAATAGTCACAAGAAAAAGGGGGAAATGTGGGACTCGAGGGACATTGTTCCAGCTAATGATTAAGAACTCTCCAGACAATAGGGGCTTCTTAGACAATGGGTGAATTTCCAGGATGTCCGGCCGCCTTCCGAGAAGGAGGGAGATAAACAAAATGTAAAAAAGGTGTCTGTCAAAGACCAATCAGGAAGCTGGGGACAAGTTCCCTCTCCGGTCTGAGCCTAAGCCGGGACCAATCAGCAGGAAAACACAACCAAATCTATAATTTACATACGGGGACGTGGGAACCTATAAAACTGACATATTCGCGCCCAAAAGGGGTTCCTTCTTCGACCTCCTGCGTGAGGACCAAGGAACCCCGGTGCACCGGCCTTCAATAAACCTCTTGCGTTTTGCATCGGCTTCCGACTCTTGTTGTTTCCTGGGCGAGTCGAAACTCCTAGGAGACCGCGTAGGTCTAACAAAGTCAACAAAAAAGAAAAAAAAAGTAAGAAAAAGGATTTTGTAGTAAAATAAACTTGAGAAATCCTGGGTTCAGTAAATTTAAACATGTTTCGTGACTGGAGGACTTTTGAGATGTGAAATGAGCTATAACGTGCTCTGTGAATTTCACTCTTAAGTAGAGTTTTGTCTGAAGTGTTTTTAAACTTTATTTGGCTCTACAACCCTTTGTCAGTGGAACATTTTAAAGGACTCTTTGTTTCTAGCAACTTTGGAAAATGTTGTTCTGGTCTCAGTTAAGCCCTTGAAATCTTAGCATTTGGAAGGAGATCCACACACAAGCTCAACCAATTTCTGGTACAGAAATCTACCATGTATCCATGCTATAGGCTCACTCAGCTGTGGATGAATATTTTGATAACAAAATGCTCACTACCCATAAATCAACTGATTCTATCTATAGTCGGCATGCTGGTCTGTTAGGAGGTTTTAACTTTTTTTTTTTTTTTTTTTTTTTTTTTTTAACATCTTTATTGGAGTATAATTGCTTTACAATGGTATATTAGTTTCAGCTTCACAAAAAAATGAATCAGTTATATATATATACATATATTCCCATATCTCTTCCCGCTTGCGTCTCCCTCCCTCCCACCCTCCCTATCCCACCCCTCCAGGCGGTCACAAAGCACCGAGCTGATCTCCCTGTGCTATGCGGCTGCTTCCCACTAGCTATCTACCTTACGTTTGGTAGTATATATATGTCCATGTCTCTTTATCGCTTTGTCACCGTTTACCCTTCCCCCTCCCCATAGCCTCAAGTCCATTCTCTAGTAAGTCTGTGTCTTTATTCCTGTTTCACCCCTAGGTTTTTCATGACATTTTTTTTTTTTTAACTTCCATATATATGTGTTAGCATACGGTATTTGTCTCTCTCTTTCTGACTTACTTCACTCTGTATGACAGACTCTAGGTCTATCCACCTCATTACAAATAGCTCAATTTCGTCTCTTTTTATGGCTGAGTAATATTCCATTGTATATATGTGCCACATCTTCTTTATCCATTCATCCGATGATGGACACTTAGGTTGTTTCCATCTCTGGGCTATTGTAAATAGAGCTGCAATGAACATTTTGGTACATGACTCTTTTTGAATTATGGTTTTCTCAGGGTATATGCCCAGTAGTGGGATTGCTGGGTCATATGGTAGTTCTATTTGTAGCTTTTTAAGGAACCTCCATACTGTTCTCCACAGTGGCTGTATCAATTTACATTCCCACCAACAGTGTAAGAGGGTTCCCTTTTCTCCACACCCTCTCCAGCATTTATTGTTTCTAGATTTTTTGATGATGGCCATTCTGACTGGTGTGAGATGATATCTCATTGTAGTTTTGATTTGCATTTCTCTCATGATTAGTGATGTTGAGCATTCTTTCATGTGTTTGTTGGCACTCTGTATATCTTCTTTGGAGAAATGTCTATTTAGGTCTTCTGCCCATTTTTGGATTGGGTTGTTTGTTTTTTTGTTATTGAGCTGCATGAGCTGCTTATAAATTTTGGAGATCAATCCTTTGTCAGTTGCTTCATTTGCAAATATTTTCTCCCATTCTGAGGGTTGTCTTTTGGTCTTCTTTATGGTTTCCTTTGCTGCGCAAAAGCTTTTAAGTTTCATTAGGTCCCATTTGTTTACTCTTGTTTTTATTTCCATTTCTCTAGGAGGTGGGTCAAAAAGGACCTTGCTGTGATTTATGTCATAGAGTGTTCTGCCTATGTTTTCCTCTAAGAGTTTGATAGTTTCTGGCCTTACATTTAGGTCTTTAATCCATTTTGAGCTTATTTTTGTGTACGGTGTTAGGGAGTGATCTAATTTCATACTTTTACATGTAGCTGTCCAGTTTTCCCAGCACCACTTATTGAATAGGCTGTCCTTTCTCCACTGTACATTTCTGCCTCCTTTGTCAAAGATAAGGTGACCATATGTGCGTGGGTTTATCTCTGGGCTTTCTATCCTGTTCCATTGATCTATCTTTCTGTTTTTGTGCCAGTACCATACCGTCTTGATAACTGTAGCTTTGTAGTATAGTCTGAAGTCTGGGAGCCTGATTCCTCCAGTTCCTTCTTTCGTTCTCAAGATTGCTTTGGCTATTCGGGGTCTTTTATGTTTCCATACAAATTGCAAAATTTTTTGTTCTAGTTCTGTGAAAAATGCCAGTGGTAGTTTGATAGGGATTGCATTGAATCTATAGATTGCTTTCGGTAGTAAAGTCATTTTCACAATGTTGATTCTTCCAATCCAAGAACATGGTATATCTCTCCATCTATTTGTATCATCTTTAATTTCTTTCATCAGTGTCTTATAATTTTCTGCATACAGATCTTTTGTCTCCTTAGGTAGGTTTATTCCTAGATATTTTATTCTTTTTGTTGCAATGGTAAATGGGAGTGTTTTCTTGATTTCACTTTCAGATTTTTCATCATTAGTATATAGGAATGCCAGAGATTTCTGTGCATTAATTTTGTATCCTGCCACTTTACCAAATTCATTGATTAGCTCTAGTAGTTTTCTGGTAGCATCTTTAGGGTTCTCTATGTATAGGATCATGTCATCTGCAAACAGTGACAGCTTTACTTCTTCTTTTCCGATTTGGATTCCTTTTATTTCCTTTTCTTCTCTGATTGCTGTGGCTAAAACTTCCAAAACTACGTTGAATAAGAGTGGTGAGAGTGGGCAACCTTGTCTTGTTCCTGATCTTAGTGGAAATGCTTTCAGTTTTTCACCATTGAGGATGATGTTTGCTGTGGGCTTGTCATATATGGCCTTTATTATGTTGAGGAAAGTTCCCTCTATGCCTACTTTCTGCAGGGTTTTTATCATAAATGGGTGTTGAATTTTGTCAAAAGCTTTCTCTGCATCTATTGAGATGATCATATGGTTTTTCTCCTTCAGTTTGTTAATATGGTTTATCACATTGATAGATTTGCGTATATTGAAGAATCCTTGCATTCCTGGAATAAACCCCACTTGATCATGGTGTATGATCTTTTTAATGTGCTGTTGGATTCTGTTTGCTAGTATTTTGTTGAGGATTTTTGCATCTATGTTCATCAGTGATATTGGCCTGTAGTTTTCTTTCTTTGTGACATCCTTGTCTGGTTTTGGTATCAAGGTGATGGTGGCCTCGTAGAAGGAGTTTGGGAGTGTTCCTCCCTCTGCTATATTTTGGAAGAGTTTGAGAAGGATAGGTGTTAGCTCTTCTCTAAATGTTTGATAGAATTCGCCTGTGAAGCCATCTGGTCCTGGGCTTTTCTTTGTTGGAAGATTTTTAATCACAGTTTCAATTTCAGTGCTTGTGATTGGTCTGTTCATATTTTCTATTTCTTCCTGATTCAGTCTTGGCAGGTTGTGCCTCTCTAAGAATTTGTCCATTTCTTCCAGATTGTCCATTTTATTGGCATAGAGTTGCTTGTAGTAATCTCTCATGATCTCTTTTATTTCTGCAGTGTCAGTTGTTACCTCTCCTTTTTCATTTCTAATTCTATTGATTTGGGTCTTCTCCCTTTTTTTCTTGATGAGTCTGGCTAGTGGTTTATCTATTTTGTTTATCTTCTCAAAGAACCAGCTTTTAGTTTTATTGATCTTTGTTATTGTTTCCTTCATTTCTTTTTCATTTATTTCTGATCTGATTTTTATGATTTCTTTCCTTCTGCTAGCTTTGGGGTTTTTTTGTTCTTCTTTCTCTAATTGCTTGAGGTGCAAGGTTAGGTTGTTTATTCGAGATGCTTCCTGCTTCTTAAGGTGGGCTTGTATTGCTATAAACTTCCCCCTTAGAACTGCTTTTGCTGCATCCCACAGGTTTTGGGTCGTTGTGTCTCCATTGTCATTTGTTTCTAGGTATTTTTTGATTTCCTCTTTGATTTCTTCAGTGATATCTTCATTATTAAGTAGTGTATTGTTTAGCCTCCATGTGTTTGTATTTTTTACAGATCTTTTCCTGTAATTGATATCTAGTCTCATGGCGTTGTGGTCAGAAAAGATACTTGATACAATTTCAATTTTCTTAAATTTACCAAGGCTTGATTTGTGACCCAAGATATGATCTATCCTGGAGAATGTTCCATGAGCACTTGAGAAAAATGTGTATTCTGTTGTTTTTGGATGGAATGTCCTATAAATATCAATTAACTCCATCTCATTTAATGTATCATTTAAAGCTTGTGTTTCCTTATTTATTTTCATTTTGGATGATCTGTCCATTGGTGAAAGTGGGGTGTTAAAGTCCCCTACTATGAATGTGTTACTGTCGATTTCCCCTTTTATGGTTGTCAGTATTTGCCTTATGTATTGAGGTGCACCTATGTTGGGTGCATAAATATTTACAATTGTTATATCTTCTTCTTGGATCGATCCCTTGATCATTATGTAGTGTCCTTCTTTGTCTCTTCTAATAGTCTTTGTTTTAAAGTCTATTTTGTCTGATATGAGAATTGCTACTCCAGCTTTCTTTTGGTTTCCACTTGCATGAAATACCTTTTTCCATCCCCTTACTTTCAGTCTGTATGTGTCTCTAGGTCTGAAGTGGGTCTCTTGTAGACAGCAAATATATGGGTCTTGTTTTTGTATCCATTCAGCCAATCTGTGTCTTTTGGTGGGAGCATTTAGTCCATTTACATTTAAGGTAATTATCGATATGTGTGTTCCTATTCCCATTTTCTTCATTGTTTTGGGTTTGTTATTGTAGGTCCTTTCCTTCTTTTGTGTTTCTTGCCTAGAGAAGTTCCTTTAGCAGTTGTTGTAGAGGTGGTTTGGTGGTGCTGAACTCTCTCAGCTTTTGCTTGTCTGTAAAGGTTTTAATTTCTCCATCAAATCTGAATGAGATCCTTGCTGGGTAGAGTAATCTTGGTTGCAGGTTTTTCTCCTTCAACACTTTCAATATGTCCTGCCACTCCCTTCTGGCTTGCAGAGTTTCTGCTGAAAGATCAGCTGTTAACCTTATGGGGATTCCCTTGTGTGTTATTTGTTGTTTTTCCCTTGCTGCTTTTAATATGTTTTCTTTGTATTTAATTTTTGACAGTTTGATTAATATGTGTCTTGGCGTATTTCTCCTTGGATTTATCCTGTATGGGACTCTCTGTGCTTCCTGGACTTGATTAACTATTTCCTTTCCCATATTAGGGAAGTTTTCAACTATAATCTCTTCAAATATTTTCTCAGTCCCTTTCTTTTTCTCTTCTTCTTCTGGAACCCCTATAATTCGAATGTTGGTGCGTTTAATGTTGTCCCAGAGGTCTCTGAGACTGTCCTCAGTTCTTTTCATTCTTTTTTCTTTATTCTGCTCTGCAGTAGTTATTTCCACTATTTTATCTTCCAGGTCACTTATCCGTTCTTCTGCCTCAGTTATTCTGCTATTGATCCCATCTAGAGCGCTTTTAATTTCATTTATTGTGTTGTTCATCGTTGCTTGTTTCATCTTTAGTTCTTCTAGGTCCTTGTTAACTGATTCTTGCAATTTGTCCATTCTATTGTCCATTCTATCTCCAAGATTTCGGATCAACCTTACTATCATTATTCTGAATTCTTTTTCAGGTAGACTGCCTATTTCCTCTTCATTTGTTAGGTCTGGTGGGTTTTTATCTTGCTCCTTCATCTGCTGTGTGTTTTTCTGTCTTTTCATTTTGCTTATCTTACTGTGTTTGGGGTCTCCTTTTTTTTTTTTTTTTTGCAGGCTGAAGGTTCGTAGTTCCTGTTGTTTTTTGAGTCTGTCCCCAGTGGCTAAGGTTGGTTCAGTGGGTTGTGTAGGCTTCCTGGTGGAGGGTACTAGTGCCTGTGTTCTGGTGTATGAGGCTGGATCTTGTCTTTCTGGTGGGCAGGTCCACGTCTGGTGGTGTGTTTTGGGGTGTCTGTAGACTTATTATGATTTTGGGCAGCCTCTCTGCTAATGGGTGGGGTTGTGTTCCTGTCTTGCTAGTTGTTTGGCATAGGATGTCCAGCACTGTAGCTTGCTGGTCGTTGAGTGAAGCTGGGTGCTGGCGTTGAGATGGAGATCTCTTGGAGATTTTTGCTGTTTGATATTATGTGCAGCTGGGAGGCCTCTTGTGGACCAGTGTCCTGAAGTTGGCTCTCCCACCTCAGAGGCACAGCACTGAGTCCTGGCTGCAGCACCAAGAGCCTTTCATCCACAGGGCTCCTTAATTTGGGATGATTCGTTGTCTATTCAGGTATTCCACAGATGCAGGGTATATCAAGTTGATTGTGGAGCTTTAATCCGCTGCTTCTGAGGCTGCTGGAAGAGATTTCCCTTTCTCTTCTTTGTTCTCACAGCTCCCAGGGCCTCAGCTTTGGATTTGGCCCCGCCTGTGCGTGTAGGTCGCCGGAGGGCGTCTGTTCTTTGCTCAGACAGGACGGGGTTAAAGGAGCCGCTGATTCGGAGGCTCTGGCTCACCCAGGCCGGGGGGGTAGGGAGGGTCACAGAGTGCAGGGCGGGCCTGCAGCGGCAGAGGCCGGCGTGACGCTGCAGCCTGAGGCGCGCCGTGCGCTCTCCCGGGGGAGCCGTCCCCGGATCCCGGGACCCCGGCAGCGGCGGGCTGCACAGGCTCCCCGGAAGGGCGTGTGGCTAGTGACCTGCGCTCGCACACAGGCCTCCTGGCGGCGGCAGCAGCGGCCTTAGCGTCCCATGTCCGTCTCTGGGCTCCGCACTCTTAGCCGCGGCTCGCGCCCGTCTCCGGAGCTCTCCCAAGCAGCGTTCCCAATCCCCCCTCCTCGTGCACCAGGAAACAAAGAGGGACTAAAAGTCTCTTGCCTCTTCGGCAGGTCCAGACCCCTCCCCAGACTCTCTCCCGGCCAGCCGAGGCGCACCAACACCCTGCAGGCTGTGTTCACGCCTCCAACCTCAGTCCTCTCCCGGCGCTCCGACAAAAGCCGGAGCCTCAGCTCCCAGTCCCGCCCGCCCCGGCGGGCGAGCAGACAAGCCTCTCGGCTGGTGAGTGCCGGTCGGCCCGATCCTCTGCGCTGGAATCTCTCCGCTTTGCCCTCCGCACCCCTGTTGCTGTGCTCTCCTCCGCGGCTCCCAAGCTCCCCCACTCCGCCTCCCGAAGTCTCCACCCGCGAAGGGGCTCCTAGTGTGTGGACACTTTTCCTCCTTCACAGCTCTCTCCCGCTGGTGCAGGACCCGTCCCTATTCTTTTGTCTCTGTTTAGTTTTTTCTTTTGCCCTAACCAGGTACGTGGGGGGTTCCTTGCCTTTTGGGAGGTCTGAGGTCTTCTGCCAGCGTTCAGTAGGTGCTCCGTAGGAGTTGTTCCACGCGTAGATGTATTTCTGGTGTATCTGTGGAGAGGAAGGTGATCTCCGCGTCTTACTCTTCCGCCATCTTCCCGGAACCCCCGGTTTTAACTTTTTAAGTGCCTTTTACTATTAGAAAATTTTAAGTTTTAAAATTTTGTCTATTGGACCTAGATCTGATCTCTGGATTAAGATAAGTCCTACTCAAGTAAAAGAATCTTTATTTTTCAAGGATGATTTGTACATGAAAAAAAAAATCCATATACTTAAAATCATCTGTAAATAGTGACTGAAGAGTAATTGAAAATACATTTGAAAATAATTTTCATTTGAAATTTATGTCAAAATATGTTATTATATAAACGAATCCAGTATATTTTCTCTTATAGCCAGTAAAATTTAGGTTAAATTTTAATTAAGCACAAGTGCTACAATTAAAAAAAAAAGAATTACATTCTGTTTCGAGTGATTATTTCAGCAAAACTGGTTTATGGGACAGTAAACTGTCCTTCACTGCATGTTCAATGTTAGCAGCTCAAACAGGCTAATTCTGGTAAAAATTCAACAGTTTTCCAAGGCCTTCTCTTAATTATTTGATACTCAATTGTTTTTTCTTTTACTTCTATTGTATCTCTTTTTTAAATTGTTAACTACACATCCTCATTTATCAATGGCTTTGTATGTTTAACCCAGCAGATCTCTGGTATTATTTACAATGGCTTCAGGATATTATATCTTTAAAATTCAGAATTTCACTTTAAAGTTGATTTGAATTTTATTTCTGTTATACGGTATTATGTTTATGTTATGAATCCATCAGTAAGTAATTTTCTGAAACACGATGAGCAGTTTGCTGACTTAGAAGGGCTGGAATCTATAGACACCTTAAAATTAGGATGTAGATAACGAATAGTTGGATGACAAGAAACCCTGTTATATGAAAACAGGAATAATAATGAGTGTTCCAAATCTTATCTTTTCTGTTCTTACTTTTCTCCAAAGGTTAGTTCTAGAGTCCTTAATTCTCCATTCAGTATTAAATGATTGACTATTTGCAGCCATCCCACCATTCTCCCCACTTCGGGGTCTGAGTTTGATAAACCTTTTGGTTTCATCCTTTATTTGTGAAGTAGTGTTCCTAGTCAAGCCAGAAGGCTGTTCCATTAAAGGTTTAGCATTTTAGTGATTTTAGTAGTAAGGGTAAGGATAAGTGGTCTTCAGCCCGTCACAGTCTTCCACCCAACCTTTCTTCATATGAATTTCCTGCAGTAGAAAAATTAGACAACCAGGCTGAATGATTGAGTCCCTGACTATGACTAGCAATGAACTACTCAGCCCTGGCTTCCTGGGCATGCCATCCTTCAAAAACAGCCTGGCAGATGGACTCTCAATCCCCTAGCTTGGCATTCAAGATACTCATACTCTAATCCACCAAAATCCACTTCCAGTAGTTCTCCCCACTTCTTTCATACAGCAAATATCCATTCACCCAACTGCATTCACTTATCTGGAGTGCAAGTTCTTTTCCTTATATTCCAATATATCCCTATTTCATCTGCCTAAGAAGTCTTTCAACTTCTTCACAATCTTAAATCCTACATGGTCTTTACTTTCCTACCTTTACAACTTGACCTTAAAAAAATTTTTGCTTTCCAAGATCTATAAGTCAATCAGTCAATAAACCATTAATAAGTTCATAGGCTGCTTCAATACAGTTCTCAATACAAATATAGTTGTCAATCCTTAATAATAACAGCTTATATTTGATCACATAGAAATGTATTTTAACTCACATATTTGTTATCTAAAATGATAGTGTAGCACTCTTCATTTTGTTGGTTGTTTTCACATATTTTAATGTCAGTATCACCTCTTTGAAGACTTAAAGTATATGTTGTCCATATTTTCAGTATTTTAGTGTCCTGCCCTGTTTTACACTTAGTGGGTGTTCAATAAATGACTTCGACACTTCACAGAATGGAGAAAATTTTCCCAAATCCTACAAGCGTTGACCCTCTCTGACTTTGCACATCACTTGTTAATGGCAGCTGGGTAGTTGTGTTTGATAGAAATTCAAGAAAAAATTTCTACATGTTTCAAGACCAAAGCCACAGTCATATGAGGACCTTAGTCAGCATCATGAATATATTTTTAAACATATACAATGGAGAATTGCACTTTTATGATTTTGTGATGAATCACATGTAAAACAGTCATTCACATTTTATTTATTTATTTATTATTATTATTTTTAAATATCTTTATTGGAGTATAATTGCTTTACAATGGTGTGTTAGTTTCTGCTTTATAACAAAGTGAATCAGCTCTACATATACATATATCCCCACATCTCCTCCCTCTTGCATCTCCCTCCCACCCTCCCTATCCCACCCCTCTAGGTGGTCAAAAGCACTGAGCTGATCTCCCTGTGCTTTGTGGCTACTTCCCACTAGCTGTCTATTTTACATTTGGTAGTGTATATATGTCCATGCCACTCTCTCTTTGTCCCAGCTTACCCTTCCCCCTTCCTATGTCCTCAAGTCCATTCTCTATGTCTGCGTATTGATTCCTGTCCTGCCCCTAGGTTCTTCAGAACGATTTTTTCTTTCTTTCTTTCTTTTTTTTTTTAGATTCCATATATATGTGTTAGCATATGGGATTTGTTTTTCTCTTTCTGACTTACTTCACTTTGTATGACAGACTCTAGGTCAATCCACCTCACTATGAATAACTCAATTTCGTTTCTCTTTACAGCTGAGTAATATTCCATTGTATATACGTGCCACATCTTCATTATCCATTCATCTGTCGCTGGACACTTAGGCTGCTTCCATGTCCTGGCTATTGTAAACAGAGCTTCAAAGAACATTCTGGTACATGTCTCTTTTTGAATGATGATTTTCTCAGGGTATATGCCCAGCAGTGGGATTGCTGGGTCGTATGGTAGTTCTATTTTTAGTTTTTTAAGGACCCGACATACGGTTCTCCATAGTGACTGTATCAATTTACATTCCCACCAACAGTACAAGAGTGTTCCCTTTTCTCCACACCCTCTCCAGCATTTATTGTTTGTAGATTTTTTTGATCATGGCCATTCTGACCGGTGTGAGGTGATACCTCATTGCACTTTTGATTTGCATTTCTCTAATGATTAGTGATGTTGAACATCCTTTCATGGGTTTGTTGTCAATCTGTATATTTTCTTTGGAGAAATGTCTGTTTAGGGCTTCTGCCCATTTTGGGATTGGCTTGTTTGTGTTTTTGATGTTGAGCTGCATGAGCTGCTTGTGTATTTTGAGATTAATCCTTTGTCAGTTTCTTCATTTGCAAATATTTTCTCCCATTCTCAGGATTGTCTTTTCATCTTGTTTATGGTTTGCTTTGCTGTGCAAAAGCTTTTAAGTTTTATTAGGTCCCATTTGTTTATTTTTGTTTTTATTTCCATTTCTCTAGGAGGGGGGTCAAAAAGGATCTTGCTGTGATTTATGTCATAGAGTATTCTGCCTATGTTTTCCTCTAAGAGTTTTATAGCGTCTGGTCTTACATTTAGGTCTTTAATCCATTTTGAGTTTATTTTTGTGTATGGTGTTAGGGAGTGTTCTAATTTCATTCTTTTACATGTAGCTGTCCAGTTTTCCCAGCACCATTATTGAAGAGGCTGTCTTTTCTCCATTGTCTATTCTTGCCTCCTTTATGAAAAATAAGGTGACCATATGTGCGTGGGTTTCTCTCTGGGCTTTCTATCCTGTTCCATTGATGTGTATTTCTGTCTTTGTGCCAGTACCATACTGCCTTGGTTACTGTACCTTTGTAATATAGTCTGAGGCCTGGGAGCGTAATTCCTCTAGCTCTGTTTTTCTTTCTCAAGATTGCTTTTGGTATTCAGGGTCCTTTGTGTTTCCATACAAATTGTGAAATTTTTTGTTCTAATTCTGTGAAAAATGCTGTTGGTAGTTGGATAGGTATTGCATTGAATCTGTAGATTGCTGTGGGTAGTATTGTCATTTTCACAATGTTGATTCTTCCAATCCAAGAACATGGTATATCTCTCCATCTGTTTGTATCATGTTTAATTTCTTTCCTCAGTGTCTTACCGTTTTCTGCATAAAGGTCTTTTGTCTCCTTAGGTAGGTTTATTCCTAGGTATTTTATTCTTTTTGTTGCAGTGGTAAATGGGAGTGTTTCCTTAATTTGTGTTTCAGATTTTTCATTATTAGTGTATAGGAATGCAAGAGATTTCTGTTCATTTATTTTGTATCCTGCTATATAACCAAATTCATTGATTAGCTCTAGTAATGTTCTGGTAGCATCTTTAGGATTCTCTATGTATAGTATCATGTCATCTGCAAACAGTGACAGCTTTACTTCTTCTTTTCCAATTCGGATTCCTTTTATTTCTTTTTCTTCTCTGATTTCTGTGGCTAGAACTTGCAAAACTATGTTGAATAATAGTGGTGAGAGTGAACAACCTTGTCTTGTTCCTCATCTTAGAGGAAATGGTTTCAGTTTTTCACCATTGAAAACGGTGTTGGCTGTGGGTTTGTCATATATGGCCTTTATTATGTTGAGGCAAGTTCCCTCTATGCCTACTTTCTGGAGGGTTTTTATCGTAAATGGGTGTTGAATTTTGTGGAAAGCTTTTCCTGCATCTATTGAGATGATCATATGGTTTTTCTCCTTCTATTTGTTAATATGGTTTATCACATTGATTGATTTGCATATATTGAAGAATGCTTTCATTCCTGGGATAAACCCCACTTGATCATGGTGTAGGATCCTTTTAATGTGCTGTTGGATTCTGTTTGCTAGCATTTTTTTGTGTGTGTGAGGTATGCGGGCCTCTCACTGTTGTGGCCTCTCCCGTTGCAGAGCACAGGCTCTGGATGCACAGGCTCAGCGGCCATGGCTCAGGGGCCCAGCCACTCCGCAGCATGTGGGACCTTCCCGGACCGGGGCACGAACCCGTGTCCCCTACATCGGCAGGCAGACTCTCAACCACTGTGCCACCAGGGAAGCCCCTGTTTGCTAGTATTTTGTTGAGGATTTTTGCATCTATGTTCATCAGTGATATTGGTCTGTAGTTTCTTTCTTTGTGACATCTTTGTCTGGTTTTGGTATCAGGGTGATGGTGGCCTCGTAGAATGAGTTTGGGAATGTTTCTCCCTCTGCTATATTTTGGAAGAGTTTGAGAAGGATAGGTGTTAGCTCTTCTCTAAATGTTTGCTAGAACTCGCCTGAGAAACCATCTGGTCCTGGGCTTTTGTTTGTTGGAAGATTTTTAATCACAGTCTCTATTTCAGTGCTTCTGATTGGTGTCTTTATATTTTCTATTTCTTCCTGGTTCAGTCTCAGAAGGTTGTGCATTTCTAAGAATTTGTGTGTTTCTTCCAGGTTGTCCATTTTATTGGCATGGCGTTGCTTGTAGTGATCTCTCATGATCCATTGTATTTCTGCAGTGTCTGTTGTTGCTTCTCCTTTTTCATTTCTAATTCTATTGATTTGAGTCTTCTTCCTTTTTTTCTTAATGAGTCTGGCTAATGGTTTATCAATTTTGTTTATCTTCTCAAAGAACCAGCTTTTAATTTTATTGATTTTTGCTCTCGTTTCCTTCATTTGTTTTTCATTTATTTCTGATCTGATTTTTATGATTTCTTTCCTTCTGCTAACTTTGGGGTTTTTTTTTTGTTCTTCTTTCCCTATTTGCTTTAAGTGTAAGATTAGATTGTTTATTTGAGTTGTTTCTTCCTTCCTGAGGTAGGCTTGTATTGCTATAAACTGCCCTCTTACAACTGCTTTTGCAGCATCCCATAGGTTTTGCGTCCTCGTGTTTTCATTGTCATTCGTTTCTAGGTGTTTTTGATTTCTTCAGTGATCTCTTGGTAATTTAGTAACATATTGTTTAGCCTCCATGTTTTTGTATTTTTTACAGTTTTTTTCCTGTAATTGATATCTAGTCTTGTAGCATTATGGTCAGAATAGGTACTTGATACGATTTTAATTTTCTTACATTTACCAGGGCTTGACTTGTTGCAAGTCAATATATGATCTATCCTGGAGAATGTTCCATGAGCACTTGAGAAGAAAGTGTATTCTGTTCTTTATGGATGGAATGTTCTATAAATATCAATTAAGTCCATCTTGTTTAATGTGTCATTTAAAGCTTGTGTTTCCTTATTTATTTTCATTTTGGATGATCTGTCCTTTGGTGAAAGTGGGGTGTTAAAGTCCCCTCCTATGATTGTGTTACTGTTGATTTCCCCTTCTATGGCTGTTAGCATTTGCCTTATGTATTGAGGTGCCCCTATTTTAGGTGCGTAAGTATTTATAATTGTTATATCTTCTTCTTGGATCGATCCCTTGATCATTATGTAGTGTCCTTCTTTGTCTCTTGTAATAGTCTTTATCTTAAAGTCTATTTTGTCTGATATGAGAATTGCTATTCCAGCTTTCTTTTGATATCCATTTGCATGGAATATCTTTTTCCATCCCCTCACTTTCAGTCTGTATGTGTCCCTAGTATGTGTCTGAAGTGGTTCCTTTGTAGACAGCATATATAGGGGTCTTGTTTTTGTGTCCATTCAGCTAGTCTATGTCCTTTGGTTGGAGCATTTAATTCATTTACATTAAGATAGTTATTGATATGTATGTTCCTATTCTCATTTTCTTAATTCTTTTGGGTTTGTTATTGGAGGTTTTTTCCTTCTCTTGTGTTTCCTATCTAGAGAATTTCCTTTAGCATTTGTAGTAAAGCTGGTTTTGTGGTGCTGAATTCTCTTAGCCTTGGCTTGTCTGTAAAGGTTTTAATTTCTCTGTCAAATCTGAATGAGATCCTTGCTGGGTAGAATTATCTTGGTTGTAGGTTTTTCCCTTTCATCACTTTGAATATGTCTTGCCACTCCCTTCTGGCTTGCAGAGTTTCTGCTGAAAGGTCAGTTGTTAACCTTATGGGGATTCCCTTGTATGTTATTTGTTGTTTTCCCTTGCTTCTTTTAATATTTTTTCTTTGTATTTAATTGTTGATAGTTTGATTAATATGTGTCTTGGCATGTTTCTCCTTGGATATTTCCTGTATGGCACTGTCTGCGCTTCCTGGACTTGATTGCCTATTTCCTTTCCCATATAAGGGAAGTTTCCAACTGTATTCTCCTCAAATATTTTCTCAGTCCCTTTCTTTTTCTCTTCTTCTTCTGCGACCCCTATAATTCGAATGTTGCTGTGTTTAGTGTTGTCCCAGAGGTCTCTGAGACTGTCCTCAATTCTTTTTATTGTTTTTTCTTTATTCTGCTCTGCAGTAGTTATTTCTACTATTTTATCTTCCAGGTCACTTTTCTGTTCTTCTGCCTCAGTTAGTCTGCTATTGATTCCTTACAGAGAATTTTTAATTTCATTTATTGTGTTCTTCATCATTATTTGTTTGCTCCTTAGTTCTTCTAGGTCCTTGTTAAACGTTTATTGTATTTTCTCCATTCTACTTCCAAGCTTTTGGCTCATGTTTACTATGATTACTCTGAGTTCTTTTTCAGGTGGACTGCCTATTTCCTCCTCATTTGTTTGGTCTGGTGGGTTTTTTCCTTGTTCCTTCATCTGCTGTGTATTTCTCTGTATTCTCATTTTGCTTAACTTACTGTGTTTGGGGTCTCCTTTTTGCAGGCTGCAGGTTCGTAGTTCCTGCTGTTTTTGGTGTCTGCCCCCAATGGCTAAGGTAGGTTCAGTGGGTTGTGTAGGCTTCCTGGTGGATGGGAGTGGTGCCTGTGTTCTGGTGGATGAGGCTGCATCTTGTCTTTCAGGTGGGCAGGACCACATCCTGTGGTGTGTTTTGGGGTGTCTGTGACCTTATTATGATTTTAGGCAGCCTGTGTGCTAATGGGTGGAGTTATGTTCCTCTCTTGCTAGTTGTTTGGCATAGGGTTTCCAGCACTGTAGCTTGCTGGTCGTTGAGTGGAGCTGGGTGTTAGCGTTTAGATGGAGATCTCTGGGAGAGCTTTCGCCTTTTGATATTACGTGGTGCCGGGGGGGGGGTGTCTCTCGTGGACCTATGTCCTGAACTTGGCTCTCCTGCCTCAGAGGCACAGGCCTGACACCCTTCAGAGCACCCAGACCCTGTCAGCCACACGGCTCAGAACAAAAGGGAGAAAAAAAGAAAGAAAGAAAGTAAAAAATAAATAAAATAAAGTTATTAAAATAAAAAAATATTAAAAATTTAAAAAAATTAAAAAGTAATTTAAGAAAAGAAAGAAAGAAAGAAGAGAGCAACCAAACCAAAAAAGAAAACCACCAGTGATAACAAGCCCTATAAACTATACTAAAAAGCAAAAAAACAAAAGACGTACAGACAGAACCATAGGACAAATGGTATAAGCAAAGCTATACAGACAAAATCACAGAAAGTCCACCGCCTCAATTTTGGGATGATTCATTGTCTATTCAGGTATTCCACTGCTGGGATAGATTTCCCTTTTTCTTCTTTGTTCACACAGCTCCTGGGGCTCAGCTTTGGATTTGGCCCCGCCTCTGCGTGTAGGTCACCTGAGGGCGTCTTTTCTTCACCCAGACAGTACAGGGTTAAAGGAGCAGCTGCTTCGGGGGCTCTGGCTCACTCAGGCCGGGGGGAGGGTGGGGTACGGAGTGTGGGGCGAGCCTGCTGCAGCAGAGGCCAGCGTGATGTTGCACCAGCCTGAGGCGCGCCGTGCGTTCTCCTGCGGAAGTTGTCCCTGGAATTCGGGACCCTGGCAATGGCGGGCTGCAAAAGCTCCCGGGAGGGGAAGTGTGGACAGTGGCTTGTGCTTTCACACAGGATTCTTGGTGGCTGCAGCAGCAGCCTTAGCATCTTATGCCTGTTTCTGGGGTCCGCGCTGATAGCCACGGCTCGCGCCCATCTCTGGAGCTCATTTCGGCAGTGCTTTATTAATCCCCTCTCCTTGTGCACCCCGAAACAGTGGTGTCTTGCCTCTTAGGCAGATCCAGACATTTTCCTGGACTCTCTCCCAGCTAGCTGTGGCACACTAGCCCCCTTCAGGCTGTGTTCACACAGCCAACCCCAGTCCTCTACCTGGGATCTCACCTCTGAAGCCCGAGCCTCAGCTCCCAGCCCCCACCTGCCCTGGCAGGTGAGCAGAGAAACCTCTGAGGCTGGTGAGTGCTGGTCAGCACCGATCTGTGCGGGATGCTGTCCGCTTTGCCTTTCGCACCCCTGTTGCTGTGCTCTCCTCCGTGTCTCCAAAGCTTCCCCCCACCCACTGCTCCCTGTCTCTACCAGTGAAGGGGCTTCATAGTGTGTGGAAACTTTTCCTCCTTCACAGCTCCCTCCCAAAGGTGCAGGTCCCATCCCTATTCTTTTGTCTCTGTTTTTTCTTTTTTCTTTTGCCCTACCCAAGTACGTGGGGAGTTTCTTGCCTTTTGGGAAGTCTGAGGTCTTCTGCCAGTGTTCAGTAGGTGTTCTGTAGTTGTTCCACATGTAGATGTATTTCTGATGTGTTTGTGGAGAGGAAGGTGATCTCCACGTCTTACTCCTCTGCCATCTTGAAGGTTCATTCATATTTTAAATACTCTTCAGAGCACAATTTTTAAACTTCTATTTCTCGAAACATAATTATTTAATAATTAAGAGGTGTCAAAATATTACAGTTGGTTTTTCTTGTCATTCTGTTTGTTTGTTTGATCCCATATTGTATCTTGGAGATTTGGGGGCAACTTATATTCTGTGGCAGTATACAGTATATATGCGCAATGTTTTAAAAATCTGATGTATAAATATTGAGTTTTACTGTCACCTAGATGGCAGATATGCAAAAAATAAATTCATTAAAATAATTCTAATGTCCTGGTTTTAAGATAGGGAGCACTTTCTCAATGTTCATTGAGTCATTTAGTATGACTACTAAAGTAGTCATAAAGTTTCCTACTTTAACAAAAGTCACTTGGTTCTCTGCGCGCCAATGAACTTGAATGTTAAATTTACAAGTTCATGCTAATGTGTTCTCTGCTAAATTTGGGAAATTTTCTTTCTGTGTATCCATTGATATTTCACTATTTATCATAGTGGTGTAAATGCTTGGGTTAGCTTGACCTAAAGGCATCCAAATTCATGGAAATGAATGTGGAAATGGGACGATATAATTAAATATCACAATTAATGGGCTTGATGCTCCTATTTCATTCTTCACACAAACATATTAAGAGTAGATTTTTTTTTATTACGTAAGACTTGGTTCTATATATAGTTCAGCCAGAAGTAAAATTATTCCTAAATCACCCTGTCTCTCAACCTAATTCATCAGCTTCAGCCTGTACACATAATGACAGTCAGACCTTGATTGGCTTTTTTCTCTCCCAACTGGTGGTGTAGACAGCAAACAGGATCCCTGTCTGAGAAGAGTTTGTGTATAGACCCAGAGAAAAATTTTAACATGGCACTGTTGTTTATGTTGTGATCAACCAAATTTATTGATCCAGTCATTTATTTATTTGTTCTTGCAAAGTCCTGTATTCATCCATCCAGCACATTTCCTGAATACTTACCATGCACCAAATACTGAAACTACAGTAATAAGCAAAACAGACATAGCCCACGTAGTCCCGGATTTCATAATTTGGAAAGCACAGCTGGACTAGAGTTACCCTTAGGAAAAATACGTTCAAATATAATTAGATAATCACACAAATATGTGAAATGAATAATAAACATATGATGCTGTAAAAGCAACGAGACCCAGTATTTTCAGGAGGTCAAAGAAAGGCTTTTTTGTGTCAGTGCCATTTGAACTGAGATGGGAAGGACGCATTAACTAAGCAGTGGCGCTGATGGGGAAAGTAATCACTAGCTATCTGACCTCAGACAGGTTACTTAACCAGTTTATGCATCAGTTTTCTCATCTATCAAATGACAAGGTTAATAGTACCTACTTTATAGGGTCTGGTGAGGATTTGGTAAGAGTTTAGGACTATGTTCACTACATGGGCTCTATGTAAATATTACATATTGTTGTTACATGGCATTTTTACCCATAGTTTGCTAAGTTAGAAACATAGTGAAGAAAATAAAAATAATTAAATAATACTGAATGTTGATTTCAGACTTATTCAAAGTAAGATGCAAGTGATAAATAAAACTTTCCATACAAAAAGTCACAATTCAGGTAGGGAGACAACATGCAAAATGTTGAAAGCGATGAAAATGATGATGTGAACTGCTTACAATATATGCATTATCAAATGACACCTAGGAAAACTGGAAATCAATGAAGTTGTGTTAATTGCTATTTTTTCTGGAAAGGGAAGATGGATGCTTGCAATAAACTTAAATGAAAGATTTTTAAAAATGGTGCCCTGGGAACAGAGCGGCACAAAAGCATGCCCATAATTTTGTGGCTTGGGCTGAAGCATTTCTCAGATGTCCTTGAAAGTTTCCAAAGACAGTCTTTCCTCAGGAAAGTATTTCTCCTGTGAGTAAATAATGTTCTTGCCTCGAAATGAAATGCAGTAATATATTACATTGCAAGTGAACTGTTAGCAAGACTGGCAGCAGAAGTTCAGAAACAAATGTCACATTGCAGTCTAGAGTTTGAGGCTCTGTATCTGAACTTCCATAACTTCTAAAGGGATGCCCTTTGTATGAAATCAAAATAGTCCAGAGAAGAATTTTGACTTCTCTTTACTTAACTATTAGAAGGATTTATTTGGAATTATTATTGTGTCATGCATGTTCTGCCTTAACTTTTCTGTGGTTGAGTTGCACAATTGATAAGCTAAGGTTTCTTTTCACCATAAAAAGGCTCCTTTTAAGGAGTCCTATAATAATGACATTTAAAATACTTGCTTGCTTTTGAAGAAAGCTTCATGCTTGGGCTTCCCTGGTGGTGCAGTGGTTGAGAGTCCGCCTGCCGATGCAGGGGACACAGGGTCGTGCCCCGGTCCGGGAAGGTCCCACATGCCGTGGAGCGGCTGGGCCCGTGAGCCCTGGCTGCTGAGCCTGCGCATCCAGAGCCTGTGCTCCGCAACAGGAGAGGCCACAACAGTGAGAGGCCCACGTACCGAAAAAAAAAAAAAAAAAAGAAAGCTTCATGCTTTCCAAAGTGCTTTATAAACGCATTTCTATGAGGCAGGTGGAACATGTCCTGTCAACAGTATTTTACAGAAAAGAAAATGGAGGCTGTAAAGGAAAGCTGCTTGGTCAAGGTCATTCAGTGCATTAGGCGAGTTTTCATCACAGGAGTACTCACAGTTGAGCAGGGAATCCAGCAGGGAAAGCTTAAGGCTTTAGTCTATCTTTACACAAGTAGTTTTGCATAAATGAAAAATTTACCCAAAATGAAGTGCATTAGGTACCTAGTACTGCCTTCTTGTTCCTTAGAGTCTAGTGAGGGATATAGACTGAGCATATTCTATCCCAATGAAGATAACTTAGATTATTCTGAGGATGATCACTTGGGCTTCAGAATCTGAATTCCAGCTTGACCCCTTACATGAAGGAAGTTACTTAATCTTTCAGAGCCTGTTTCTCCATCCCTTAAATGGCAATTTGAATGCTCTCTCATATGTTTATTAACTCATTTACTTAACAAAGCACCTGCTAGATCTCAAGTACTCTGCTAAGAATGGTGAGGCTTTTCTAGGAAGCCAGAAGGCATCCTCCAGTGGATAGCGGAGGTCAAGAGAGGTTAGAGTTAACATTTGAATTTGACAGTGGGAGAAGATGAAAGGTTCACACAGCAAGGAAAAGAGAAAAAGACTATTATACAGGTTAAAGAGCTAGACCTGGAGATATTTGGAGTGACAAAATTTCTGAATTTTCATGTACCATACTTCCTGCCTCAGTTTCCACATCTTGGAAATGGGAATAATGATTAAACATGTTTCACAGTATTCATTTGGTAGAGATTAAATGAGGATTAAATAAGCATGGAAAGTGGCATAGGACAAATTTGATAAATTATTATGTATGAAAGTGTGTATAAATAAAATCAATTGCCATGACCCCTCTTCATACCGAGTGATCACAGCACGCTTTAATTTTCTAGCTGAGTCTGGATATGGATTCGTAACTTTATTCAAACAATGTATCAGAGGCACCACTTAACCTTTGGATTGGCTGGAAATTTTTGCTCCTCTGCTCTAATACAATTTAATTTTAATTTTGGTTTTTAAGGTACATGGGTATAAATAAGAAGAGTGTTAAAGAAATGTATTTCAGATTTTAAATTCAAAAATGTAGAAAAACTTTCTTTTACTATTTTTCATTTTACCTTTGGGTGCACTGATCAGCTACGTTTTCTTCTGCACCCAGGCAAAAGGGATTCTGAAGAAAACACTTTAAAATTTTGATTTCATATATAAGATAGTGGGAGCCTCTGCCTGCTTGATTTACATTTGTGCTCACCTTCCACTTTATGCGGGAGGGGGCGTACGAGTAAAGGAAACTTTTATATGATTTCAAGTTATTTAATTCCTGATATTATATTTAGCCATGGTAGAGTGTTATGATTTGCCTACAACATCCATCCTTCCTTTTCTTGTACCTTACCTTGTTCAGAGAGGACTTGTGCCTGTTCTGCTTTGAATTTCTCAACCAGTTCAGCTGCTAAAATCACAGGTGAAGCTTAGTTTCTGCTGATTTAATCCACCCAATCAAGATAGAGTTTCTCATTTTATTCAGCAAATATTTACTATGCCTTCAAAAAAGATTTTTAAAAAAAATGCATGGTCTTATTTGCTAATGCTGCTGGGAATTAATTAATTAAGTTTTAGGTTCACAGTAAAATTGAGCACAAGGTACAGAGATTTCCCACACATTCCTCTGGTGGGAATGTAATAAATTGGTACAGCCACTGTGGAAAACAGTACGGAGGTCCCTCAAAAGCTAAAAATAGAATTACCATATGATCCAGCAATCCCACTCCTGGGCATATATCCAGACAAAAACTATAATTCAAAAAGATACATGCACCCCAATGTTCGCAGCATCATAGAGGCGTTATTTACGATTGCCAAGACGTGGAAACAACCTGTGTCCATCAACAGATCAATGGATAAAGAAGATTTTATATATATATATATATATATATATATATAATATATATATAATTTAAATTTATATATTTGCATACATATATATATAAATACTACTCAGCCATAAAAAAGAATGAAATTAATTTTGCCATTTGCAGCAACATGGATGGACTTGGAGGGCATTATTCTAAGAGAAACAAGTCAGACAGAGGAAGATAAATACTGTATGATATCGCTTATATGTGGAATCTAAGAAATAAAACAAACTAGTGAATATAACATAAAAGAAGCAGACTCACAGATATAGAGAACAAACTAGTAATTGCCAGTGGGGGAGGGGGGAAAGGCAATTTAAGAGTTGGAATTGGGAAGTGGGAAGTACAAACTATTTGGTGTAAAGTAGGCTCCAGGATGTATTGTACAACAGGGGGAATATAGCCAATATTTTGTAATAAATGGAAAGTAGTCTTTAAAATTGTATAAAAATATTTTCTTTTTTTAAAAAGATACTTCTTAGCTGATAGAAGCTTTAGAAGTCTACAGAGGCAGATAATTTTTAAATTGCAGCATATAACTTCTGGAGCCTGGCTGACATTCTCATAGGAAGCCGCATGAAAATTACTTTCAAAGGCATTCATCACCTTAGCTTGCAGGAGTCTGTTCCTTCAGTGTGTATTAGTCCATGGTGCATCCTTACTTTGACTTATCTGTGAGGTTCACTTCTCGCCCCCAGGAACAAAGCCTACAGAGGGGCAACTTGTTTGGCTTGGGAGCCTGCCCAATATGAAAAGTTTGCAGGCAAAATCAGAAAGAACAGCTGCAGGAGGAGAGATGAGGGTTGCCGACAGCTAATGATTCAGAAGGCAATTTGCATGAGAGCCTTCTGCTTAACAGGAGGCAGCATGTGCTGGGCAGTGGTTTACCATCCACTGCCAAGCTGATTTCTACACCCTGAGTCCTCATTCCATCAAAACACGTGTCCTGAGGGAACGCCCAGCCACCAGCTTCCACTTACCTGAGTTAGCATGACCTGCCATCTAGAATTTCAGAGAGCTTTTCATTTATTAACTCACATGAATCTACTTTATCCTGAGGCTCTGGATACTAGTCCCATGCAAACTGACTTAATAACAAACATTTAAGTGCAAATCCAAGGTCATCTAGATAATATTCTTTGACAGCTTATTGCATATGAGGCACTGCACTGTGCACTTTTTATACCATATCGGACTTCATAACAGACCTCTGAAGTGGGTGGTTAAGTTTCCTGCCAAGGGATCCATACACAAGAAACGATAATCAGAAAAGACCAAAGTATTATTTATTACTAGTGAGCTAGCCGCTGTTACTTCATTTTGGAATTCTAATTGAGGCTTTCCTTCTCTCTTTCTCTTGCCCCCAAATCACAGATGACTAGGTCATGGGACAAGCTTAAGCTAACATGCCTTATTCTGTGAATCATAAGCTGAGCTACTGGGACAGAGCCATGTGACACGTTTGTCACTTTCAAATGTAATAATTCTACCCATTGCTCCATAGATGTTCTGGTTACTGACCAATAACATTAACAATTCCTCTTCCAAGAATAGGATGGAGGGGAAAGGCACTGGATCTCCTATGCCTCCCAAACATGTGAAGGCCGAAGCATGGTGGGAGGAGAAGCATATCTCTTTGTAATATGTTTTATTCCCTGTTTTATAGATGTGCATATGGAAGATTAGAAAGGCTGAGTAACTTGTCCATGTCATGTAGCCCATGCTTGTAACTTTTTTATTATACGACTTATCCTTCTCACCTATCAATTTGCCTTTTATACTGATGTCCTGAGAAACAGACCACTGTATGTATGGTATAGAAATGAACAACCATAAATAAGCTGGAAATGCATTTCTATTTACATTAACTAAGATAGTCACTTGTTTCTTTTAAGTGAGGTCCTCCACCTTTTTAGGGACCTGAGTAAACTAATGATGTGCTTCCATTGATTAAACAAGAATTCTCCAATATTCCATAGAAGAATCATACATTTCTTTAAGCCCTGTGTATGCTTCTAGGGTTTAGATTCTAAATCAAATAGGTTTCTGTTTTTCATTTAAAAAAAAACGAACACAGGATTCCACTTGTAAATTTATTAACTTTTTTTTTTCTGTCTAGCAACAAGCAGTGACTATTGTTGGGTTGGTGGACATAGTAGAGATGGCCATTCAGAAAATCACAAATTTTAGGAACTCTAGCATTCATGTAGCTCAGAACTGTAAGAAGAGACCAGAGGAAGATCAACATGCTTTAAAGTATATTACAAATCAATATTGAAATAGAGCTTAACATATAATTCATCTGGAAAGAAGCTCAGAACATGATTGCCAGTTATTTAATATTCTGGTCAAAGACAATGGAAGCACTATTAAAGTATGGCATTTTGACTGCCATTGGAAAGGTCAGGTTTCAAACAGCAGTGCACTAGTTGTGCTCAAAATGACTAAAGAATGATGACTAATTAAGTGAAGAGGAAATGGGAGACCTGCATTCTAATCTTGTTTTGGCCACTGATGGGAATCATGTGGACTTTCAGCCCATCACACAGTCATTTACCACCTTGGTTTTCTCACCTGTAAAATGAGGGAGTGACTATAGTTCTTTAATAATCCTTGATGATCTTTAGCGCTATGATTCTAGCAGCATCTTGATTTAATACAGTTTGAGGATTTATGTCTAAACTCTAGCAAGCAGAAAAATGTTCTTTTATTTCTAAAATGGACTTGACATTGCGTTAACAGAGCAAATGAAATCTTTTGAAGATTGTTCAAAGAATCACCAACTTAAAATTCATCTCCATTGTTGGTTTTTATTGTCTGTTTAACTCTTACTAGATCTATAATAGTTTTATTTATTTTCCTTTGCACCTGGACTGGCAGCCTGTGTGGTTGGAGAAACACATCACCATTTATTTTAGATACTTTGTTATCAGAGCCAACTCTGTAATCTTTGCTCTGCCCGTGAATTATTTATTTAATTTGATGTGTTTTTTCCTGGATTCATAGTACATGTGTAAATGTACATAGTACATTTCCTTTTGTCATGATGCTTCTTTCCATTTATGGGACTGTAAAATACAGCTGACTAAACCTCCCTAGTGGCCGAGTACATATCAGGTCTTTTGTGTGAAGGATGCTAGCTAATCTTCCCGTTCATAGGCTGCCTACATTTTTATTCATTTGCTTTTTTTCTACTCACCCCTGACAGTAGTATCTGTGGAATAAATAAAATAATGATACCTACTACTTATTTAACTCAGATCAGAAAACTTGACCTTTTCCTTTTTTTTACATTTGCTAGCTTTGTGGCAATATGCACCCCTATTTTTCTCTGAATCTCAGTTCACCCTCTACATGGGAATAATTTTGCCTACCATACAACGTGGTGATCATAAAAGAAATTCTACCCATCTACTACCATATTGGGGAAAAATATTTGGATTGACTTTGACCAGACTTGGAGGCACATGTTTGCAGTGGCCTGTTTGAAAATACTGACTACATGGGGTACAGTGGGATACTCTGAAGGCACCTTACACAGGTAGATAATATCTCTCCCAGGGCATCAACGCTAAAAGTGAGAAGCATTTTGATTTCTCATCAAGAAAGAAATGTTCTATGATGTTAATGGTTCTTAACTTTTGGTGATTCATTGAAATCTCCTGGGGAGCTTTTGATAATCTTAAAGCCCAGCCTGTAATTTTTACCAATTAAATATGAATTTCTGGAGGTTGGACTGAGGCATTGGTATATTTTAAGGTTTGCAGAATGTAATGGTTAATTTTAAGTGTCAACTCTCAACTATATCCTGAGATACACAGATATTTTGCTAAACATTATTTCTGGGTGGGTCTGTGAGGGTGTTCCCAGATGAGATTAGCATTTGAATTGGTAGATGGAGTAAAGCAGATTTCCCTCTCCAGTGTAGGTGGGCCTCATCCAATCTCTTGAGGGCCCCAAAAGAATAAAAAGTCAGAGGAAAGGAGAATTTGCTCTCTCTGCCTGAGTGTTTGATCTGATCCCCTGCCCTCTGACTGTGGCTTACGTCAGTTCTGAAAACTACACCCCTGGATTTCCTAGTTTCCAGCTTCTATTTAATATACAATATATTTAATATGTTTAATATCAATTACATATGTTAAAGCAATTACATAGATTACATTATATTTATTATATATCTCCTATTGGTTCTGTTTCTCTGGAGTACCCTGACTAATATGGTGCTTCCAATACACTGTAAATATTGAGAACTACTATATATGTTAAAATACTATGGCTAAGGTATTACAAAAGTGGATGCCCTGACAGTGCAGTTCTGCTTCTTAAATGGGCAACTCAATGAGGATAAGTAGCAATGTAAATTATTTTTTTCATTTTAAATGGTGGCCAGTCATATATATATAAACACTTTGGGAGGCTATAAGACACTAATTAAAAGAACTTATAGGATATAAGCACTAAAACCACATCGACTCGCCACTCAGTAGAAGGAATTCTAGGCCCAAGATATAGAAACCTCCATACCTGAATCATTGGAAAAGATGTAGAAAAGACTCTAAAACGATTGAAATTTTCAGAGATCCCTTGTGACCCTTTTGGAGGTCATGATATCAGGACTCACTGTCCCCTGAGTCTTGTTTTGTAATACAGAGAAGGGCCCACAGTTACATAGTAAATTGACACCTGAGACTTGTTTTTTTTTTCAGCTAGAAGTGGAAAGGAGAAATATCTTTCACTGAAGCAGAGAGTAGAGGTATAAGTGGGGAAGACAAGGTAAAGAAAGAGAAAAGAAAAGAATCCATTTAGAGAAGACTTGCTCTTGGGGCAAGCCCTGGACATATAGTCATTTATATATCCTATTTCAGGATACATTGCATGCTTTACTGTAAGTAAGCATTTAATGATTTGTCTTCCACATACTTTGCTTCATTAAAGAGATTCACTCCTGCTGGCATTTTGTTTCATGGGATCCCAGGCCCTTAGCATAGTCCCTTAGTAAAGTATCTGTGGAATGAATCAGTCAATATGTCCTCAAACTCAGTACCCTTCTCAAATCAGTTACCTGCTTTATACCATAACTGAGATTATATTATCATAGTGTTAGGACTCAAAGGGAAATATGATCTCGATTTTAGAAGTTGACGTCATCTGTTTTATCACCTCATCCAGTGTAAGAGTTCATGCTATAAAAGTACTGGTAATCTGGCCTCTGTTTGAGCTCTCCTCGTATCTTGAATGCTCTACTTGGTGAGTTAAGTCATCCAGCATACGAACAGCTATAATTTCTACAAAGTACTTCCTTATAGTTGCCTTCCTGAAGCATGTCACCCATTGGTCTTAGCTTGACCTGATGGAACTACAGAGAAAAATATTTGAGTTTCAAATACCCATGTTTGCACTTCACATCTTTGTAGTCCATTATCACACAACTGAAGTCTACTTTTCTTCAGGAAACCATCTAATGTTTTTTCCTAAAAATCCTGTGAAAGTATGTCTAGGCCCTTCCCCATCTTGTTTATTGATGTTTGTACTTGCTTTTGTTTTCTAAAATACTCCCAAAAAGGCAATGCTCAGAACTGGATCTAGTGCTTCTGACATGGTCCTTTTGAGACAGAATGAGACAACATATGCAAAAAAGGAAATCTATATTTCTATTAAGTATAATTGTCTAATTCTTATATCATAAAATCTGCATGTGTTTGTTTCAAAAATAAAAATACAGAATAGTATAAATATACAATATTTTATATAATAGAATATAGATATAGAGTAGTATGGAAAAAAACCCCTGAAGTCATTCAAAATAACCCATTACCCAAAGAAAAGTACTTTCAGATCCATTCATCTCTGCTTTTTATCTCCCTATATTGTGTGTATGTTCATTTGTGTGAACATCACACAAACATACTAATATATACACATAGTTTAACCTAAATAAAAACATAATGTTTTAAACCCGTTTTAAAATTTAATGTAAGCATTGGACATTATTACATAGTTATAAATTTAATTCTGCATCAAAGTTTGCAAACTCTTGGCTGACTAGTTAAATTCAGCCCATAGACATTTTATTTCCCACCCCCCAGTCCCACCCCCGGGCCTGCACAACATCTGAAAAGCCTAGGCATGTTGCAGCTTCTCCTGAAAAGTGGACAGTCTGGTGATACTTGGTGTGCAGCCTTACCTGGATGTGGGGGAAGTTGAAGCGCAGGTACATCTGATGCCCTGGGAGGTGTTCTCCAATGAGAGCTTCATCGTCAGCGTTTCCTGTTTGATACAAACAGCCTGCAAGAACAGCCCCTCCTGGGTGAATTTGTGTTCCCGGAACATGATCATTTTAATAGCTGTAGCTCTAGGCAGTGGTTGTACCACCATTCATTTCATAAATCCCCTTTCGGTAGACCTTAATGTTGGTTCCTTGTTTCTCCTATTATAAATAGTGTTGCAGCATATATCTTTTTCACCCAGTTGCTTGATAGTCTTATGATGAGCTCCCAGACTAGCTGTGGAATTGTGTGGCCAAAGTAGACTTCGCGGTCTCAGAACTTGTTTTAGTCTTTTAAACATCATGAGAACCACAAAAACAGCCTTTATTTTTCACTTGCACTCTGTTAAGCAAACACGTGACCACTCTATATGTAAAAACAATTTTAAAAAATAGTTGTTCAAAAATACATAGTAATTAAGTTAATATGGTAGAAAAATTATAAAATACAGAAAAATGTAAAGGAAAAATACACTTGCAGAACTCTGAGATAAATATTATCTTTTCCATTTTTGCATTTTCCCACTTATATGTGCATATATATTTATATAAACATATATATTTACATATTTTATACATACATTATTTAATAAGGATAAGATATACTGTTTATATAATTTTTATTTCCAGTACCTTTTCACCTAATGTTATCATGACAATTTCCCACATGATCTAATATTCCTCATTTAGAAAATTTAAAAATTATTTAATATTTCAACATATGATATCACTTATTTAAACAATGCCCTATTGTTGGAAACAAATTATTTCCAAGTTTTTCTTTTTTACAAATAGTATTCCAGTTAATGCCATGGTACCTAGATTTCTGTGAAATCCTTAGAATAAATTTCTACACATGTACTCACTAGGTCAAATATCCAACTCATGCAGACAATTTTTAAAAAATCTATATTCAGACCTTTACATTCACAACTATATTAAGTATATTGATTTCATTTGTTTCGCTCTTTTGTTTTCACCCTGTTGATAGATAGGTAGGCAGATAGAGAGAGAGAGAGGCATTTCTTTTAATTTAATACGTCTCTCATTGATCTTATTGCCTCATGTCTCTGCCTCTTCTAAATATTTTTGCACAGTTTTGGCGTTAACTGGGTGTTTTGCCAAAAAGTCAGTTCAGTGTTCCTCAGATAGTTGTTCAATACTGCCCGCCTCTTCAGGTGCTGAACAAGGAAATTCTAATGATTTGTTAACACTTGTTAATATAGATAAGATTAAGGCCCCAATTTTCTTATGAAAGCTTACTACTTGGGGCTGGTTTCACAGAAATATCATAACATTATATGCAGTCAAGTTGCACTGATATTCCATATGAGGAAACAAAATCTGTGAAAGGATTTAAATATGAAAATAATTATGTAAATGATAAGTATTATTTATTATTAAGTATAATTAGTAGTTGTCAAGCAGATCCTTTTCTCCCAAAGAGCCACAAATCTTTCAAAATGAATGCTTGCAATTACTAATATTTAGATAGGGGAAAAATGAGTTTTTCTCAGCTTTTCCATCATAGCCTAGCTACTGCCAGGCAAACAACTTGATAGAATCAGTGGAAGCTTAAACAGGTGATAATCTCCTCTTGCTCTCCAATTGATCACTAAATGGCTTTTCTGTGGATTGCAATCATTGAACGGTTGTAATTGTAGCCTTCTGCTATATTTACCATTAGAAAATTTCTTTTTACATGGAGCATGCTGTTCTAATAAGCAGTGGGTTTTTCACAAACTGGTTTATCATTCACAATGATTAGGTTCCCCTTTATTTGAACTGGTGCATAAAATGCCACTTACGTTTTTTTTTTTAATTTAATTTTATTTATTATTTTATACAGCAGGTTCTCATTAGTTATCCATTTTATACATATTAGTGTATATATGTCAATCCCAATCTTCCAATTCATCCCACCACCACCCTCCCCTCGCCACTTTCCCCCCTTGGTGTCCATACATTTGTTCTCTACATCTGTGTTCTCTACATCATGTTTTTAAATGATTTTTTCTCTTTGCCTTTCCTGTTAGTGTAACCGGAGGTGGGGTCTAGCTGCTCGCCGCTCAAAAGCAAGTAAAGAGGCAAGGTTGGTGGAAAGGAAAGTTTACTTTGTTTTGGGTGCCGGCGACCAGGGGGTGTGGGAGGGAGGACGCCTGTCCGAAGGCCAACTCCCCACACCCACCCAATGAGGGGGCAAGAGCTTTTATAGACGGAGGGAGGGGGGCTACACGCAGAAACAGCACAGTCAGCTCTGACCGTCATCTTGAAATTGGTCATCGGTGGTCTGACCAGTGTCATCTTGATTGTTTTAAGTACAGTTAGTCTTCAGTTCCAGGGTCGGTTCGTTCTCATTTCTTTGAGGCCCGTTCTCAGAATTGTGAATTGTGGCAGCTTATGTCATGCCTACAGTCTGGTCATCACGTACTTAACTTCTTCACCTAGTGGGGTTTCACACAGCTCACAGGATATGGCTCAGAATATTATCTATAGCCATTGAGGAGGAACTAAATGTCCTTAACTTTGCTTACTGATAAATTATTATTGTTTTGTCCTGTTTGCTTTTATTTTTTGCTTCTGCATTTTCTCACTTCTCTGATTAAACTTAATTTTGGGCTAAAGTATTTCCACAGACAAAAAGCAGGCAGAGGACATGGTTAGGGGAAAGGATCATAGGGTCCTGCTCTGTCTCATTAGGAGTCTCATTTAGGTGCATAGTTAATGTCTGCATCGCTTGGCCTCTGCTAGAAGAGGAGTGAGGTGCACGGGACGCCCACGGCCTGCTCAGAAAGCCTACAAACATTGGAAAGGGATGGCGGTATCTGCCACACTGTCAACCTGTTCTACTCGGTGTGCTACTGCTGAGCTGTCAATAAAAATCAGTCAAAGCATTCTGTGTAGCGTAGGGAGGTGTGGGAAAAGGGGTCATTCCAGTTGCATAAAGATGATGCATCTGGTTGGCAAGAGGGCCCATATTCATGTTTAATCATGTATGGAGCCTCTGTCCTCCTTCCTGGTCCCCGTTACTCATCTGTTCAGGTCTCCCTGCCTCCCTGACCGCCTCCCCCATCTTCCCAGCTGCTCATCCCTGTACTTGATTCAGAGTATCTATGAGAGTTGGCCCTGAGCTGCAGGGACTGATCTCTGCAAAAATGAATTGGTCTGTCGTGAGCCGCACAAAACAAAACAAAAATCAGGAAACGAGTGAAAGCATCTGTGAGCTAAAGTGGAATAATTATACCTTGGTACCCTGTTTATAAAGATATATAGCAGACTTCCTGCCATATTATCACCCAGTAAGTGTACTTTTTTTTTTCCTTTTAGTGAAGAGAATGCTTTTATGTCAATCTATTCATGCTTAAGACTCACAGTGCCTATTGTCTATAACTGTGAGATACAACTCGGGAAGGATATAGATGGAGTATTTGGCTTCAATAAAGTGGGTGGAGCAGGAAATGGGCCCTACACCTGGCCTTGTTTACGAGTGACTTGTTCAAATGAGCATCTATACCAGGAAAAATTAATCAGCATATGTAACCATAAGGAAGATGGAAAGTGCTGATCACATACATTGCTCAGGTGCTGTCAGAGAGATTCCGGGGCTGATGGAGGCTATACAAGCCCTAGCATCAGATGGGAACAACTCTCTCCCCCACAAGCTAGCCCGCTTTCCCCCTTCCTAAAGGCAGGCCCTTACAAATGTGGTGTCTGGGGTGGTCCTCTAATTTTCCGTAATCTGTGTGTGGCTGTGGAATGAGATAGAGCTAACGTGCAAACAAAGGGTAGTGAAAATGACATGAGCTCTGGAGTGAGACAGAACTGCATCCAGATCCCATCCCTAACATTGATTTAGTTGCATAAATTGAACAAGTTCCTTAAATTCTCTGAACTGCAGTTGCCTTGTCTGTGAGGTAGAAATCAGGTCAGTCTTTACTGGGTTATTGTATGCATTATAAATAATATATATAAAAGGTCTAGCATGGCACTGACATAAAACAGACACTCAAAGTGGTAACTATTACTATAACTCAGGAAGACTACTCTGCCCAACATAGGCAGTTCTAAAGTGAAACAATATATAATAAAATCTTATTCAGAAGAACTTATAAGTAGGCAGTGGATTGGGTAGCTATATCCTATGGCTAGGTCTCAGTGCATCAATTCATATCCAAGGAGATTCTCAACATGTAGTAGATGCAACGTATTTCCAATTAATATCATCATAAGAACTAAACCTCTGTATTTCTTTGGTTTATAAGAAATTTTCAACCTTAATAATATGTTAGAGTACTTCTGGGTTTAGCTCTTACTGAATTATAAATGCTATCATTTTATACCTAAGATGCATGGTTCACTCAGTGCAGGTGGGGGAAAACTGAATGTTTTAAACTGGCTAACTCTGGCTTGCTGAAGTTCTGGTACATGGACTAAGTGGTGAAGTCAGTAAAGCTGATGAGGTTTCATTTCTAAATGTACTAGGACTAGGTCAAGATGCTAGTTTCCAACTGCATATATCCTTTCTGATGATTATCTTTTTTTTTTTTTTTTTTTTGCTTGAGTGTAAAGATATTCTTTTCTCTGTATTTTTGAGAAAATATTAGCTTGGCTGTCCCAAGCTAACATATGACGTTATGTTAGCTAAAAACTATGGCGTTATGAAAGAGTGACTTCAGTGACTCAGTGCTTCCCACTTGGTAATTTCTCTCACCCTCAGGAGTAGCCTCAAATGCTAGCTCCCATCAATTACTGGATGCCCCATATTTTCCCAGCATCATTATAATCACTCCTATCAGTTCAGCACCTGTAATGAGCCAGGCTGCTTATCCATTTACAATCTTCACTGTTTTTTATATATATTAGCTCAGTTTGCTACCTCTTGTCCCCCTCAAGCCAATATCAAATGTTTATTAATTAGGTAAAAATGGTATTAACCACTTACATCAGGAAGGGCAAAAGGGTATCATCTTGAGTGCCCATTTTGAATGAGTGGTAATTGTTGGCAGAAGCACTGAATTAAGAAAAACATTTAAGCTCTGTCCAGCCTTAGGGGGGAAGAATGCCGTGATTGATTAGCAATGTCTGCCTTGGTTAAAAGAAAAAAGAATAGAAATAGGTTGAGTGACTTGCAGGACGGAAAGGATGGGGATTCTCGGGCTCAATTTCCTTGCTGTTTATAAGCTTCTTAGAGACACAGGTAATGTTTCAACTTTCCATCATGTTGCCACAGTGTTCATTTCCAAATCATTTATTTCTTCACTCCTCCATTTATTCCTGCTGAGTTCTCCTGGACTCAGAAACTTCACACACTCTATTCCCTTATGTTGAGCCTCACATGCTTCCAAGTGGCTTCCAAGTAGCCTCCAAGGGTGGCCTTGTCCTGTTTATCCCGAGAAATTCCCCCAGGTTAATATGTGTCGCAACGTCTTTCTATTTTATACTATAGAACTTGTATGAATTTGTAATCATTTGTTAGAATGTTTTCTTGTTAATTTACTGTTTCCCTCACTGAACTCTAAATTCCATGAGCCCAAGAACCGCATCTCTCTTTTTGACAAGCCACCTTATTTATACCCGGCACACACATCTGGGAAAGAGTAGACATTTAATAAATATTTGTTGAAACAGCAAATCCACTAAACTTTGGAGATTCAAACTTAATAAAACATGGATCCTGGCTTCACAGAACTCATATTGTAGTGAAGCAGAAAGTTGATTAAGTAAATGATTATGATGCAGTGTGATAAAAGAAACATAGATGTAAGGAAATATCACTGCTGCCTGGATCAGGGGGAAGGTGTTGGGGATGCATTCCAAAAGTGATGTCAAGATTGAAGAGTAAGGAGTAAAAATGGACCTTTTAAGAAAAATCAAGCGCTGCAACTTGTGCAATTTGAATTTGATATGTTCCACCATTAAAGTTTTTTTTTTAAATCAAGCAGGGTATATTAACATGCATCTGTAGTATTGCCCTAACAGCATTTTAAAAGAAATATGGATGTCTTACCTACAGAGGCACACAATTAGGCTTTTCCCTCAAGGTATTCTTAGTGTTAACCCTTTATATTGCTTTTTACTTGATGTACCCACTAATTGTTCTGATCCAGTGGCCTTGATGAAATTTTTGGTCATTTGCAAAAGTGTCAGTGGGGATTATGTGAGCACGAGTCTTTCAGAATTTTAAGTAGAAAATGGCTCAAGCATCTCCTACAGTTAGGGTACATGTGGTTACAGTAGAATAATTTAGAGAAGTGAAATTGGGTCTGTCTCTTTAGGTTTAAATATATGACTTGGGGATAATAAAGGAAAATCATTACTAGCACAAGGGATATTTAAAATAAAAGATGGTTTTAGGTACACCACTAACTTTCTTACAGCATCAATGATAAATTGTTAGGTATTATATTGATGGTAGCAGGCGGTAACATGTCCCTTTGTAGTTGAAGCTTTTTTTAAAGCTTATTTTTTTTTAACATCTTTATTGGAGTATAATTGTTTTACAATGGTGTGTTAGTTTCTGCTTTATAACAAAGTGAATCAGCTATACACATACATATATCCCCATATCTCCTCCCTCTTGCGTCTTCCTCCCTCCCACCCTCCCTATACCACCCCTCTAAGTGGTCACAAAGCACCGAGCTGATCTCCCTGTGCTATGCAGCTGCTTCCCACTAGCTATCTATTTTACATTTGGTAGTGTATATATGTCCATGCCACTCTCTCACTACGTCCCAGCTTACCCTTCCCCCTCCCCGTGTCCTCAAGTCCATTCTCTACATCTGCGTCTTTATTCCTGTCCTGCCCCTAGGTTCTTCAGAGCCTTTTTTTTTTTAGATTCCATATATATGTGTTAGCATACAGTATTTGTTTTTCTCTTTCTGACTTACTTCACTCTGTGTGACAGACTCTAGGTCCATCCACCTCACTACAAATAACGCAATTTCATTTCTTTTTATGGCTGAGTAATATTCCATTGCATATATGTGCCACATCTTTATCCATTCATCCGTTGATGGACAGTTAGGTTGCTAGTTGAAGCTTTTTTGTACAAATAAGCTGGAGGGTTTTTTTTTTTTTGGCTCGATTATATATTTATTCTTTTATAAGGCAAAGAGGAAGAAAGGGAGGGATAGACTAAGGAAGTATGGAGCAAAACATTTCCTTAAATCACATTTAAAATAAGGTAGAGTGTAGTAAAATACAGGAAGGTAGACTGAAAGGCAACAGTAAATTTTTTTAAAAGAACTTTTATAATTATATTACATCACTTGACAGAGCTGTAGTTCTTTGTGTAAGCCTTTAAAACTTCCCCCAAACATGTTCATTCACCTTGATTCAATCATGTGCACAGAAGAAGTTCCTTGTTGGGTTGGTAAAGCAGAATCATATCCAGGCTCTAGCTAGATCCAAACACTATTGCAGTTCTGTACAAACCTGTGTGGTATGTACAGATAGAAACAGTAATATGTAAACCTGTTCACCTTTGGTACATTGATCATTTCCTAAACTTATTTCACCTGTACCCACCACCCCTCCCCCCCCCACACAAAGCACTAATACTCCTGTAAGATATATTAAATGTGTTGATTTGGATAACTAGAATTTGATCGACAGAATTCCTCCAGCAAGAGGGAGTTTTAGGTAGAATGGAAGAGAAACTCATGGAAACGCTTGAATGGTCCTTTCCTTGATTCCACAAAATGAGTAAGACTGATCGAGTCCCTTTAATATGCAGCATCCATATTGCATTTGTTCTTACATTTTATGCTGTAATTAAATACAGAGTAAAAGTTATTGAGTGAATATTAAGTTTATTGGGTAGCTGAGTTGATAATTGTATTTTATTTTTGTGCATTGGAAATCTATGTACATTTATATTGTAGGAATATGGCAATGCTCCAAGAAAAATGAGAAATTCTCTGGTAATTTCCCACCCAAAGAGAGCCATTGTTAACGTTTTAATATTATATACTCTTTGTGTCAGTTTGTTTTTTAGTCAAAAATGGCATCTTATTGCTTGAATTTGCATTTCACTGATTATGTGATAAAAACTCCTTTTTAGGGCTTCCCTGGTGGCGCAGTGGTTGAGAGTCTGCCTGCCGATGCAGGGGACGCGGATTCGTGCCCCGGTCCGGGAAGATCCCACATGCCGTGGAGCGGCTGGGCCCGTGAGCCATGGCCGCTGAGCCTGCGCGTCCGGAGCCTGTGCTCCGCAACGGGAGAGGCCACAACAGTGAGAGGCCCGTGTACCGCAAAAAAAAAAAAAAAAAGAAAACTCCGTTTTAATTTAATTTTTCTTGAGGTAACATTGGTTACCGCCTCTCAGCTCGAAATTCACTCTTTTGTTACTTGCTCTGTGAAAAGTGCTATGGGTCCTTTAAATAGTTTTTCCTTGGCCAGCTCGTGTGATGTTAGGCTTTCCTAATTGATGGCACCTGAGGAAGGTGTTGCTTCGTGATGCCCCGGTGCTTGCTGGGAAGGCTCTTGGTGGCGTCTTCAGCACCCACTCACTCCTGCAGCTCCGAGGGCGTCCTCAGCCCTGCTCCCGGGGCTCACAACTTCTCCGGTAGTCGGCTTCAGCAGTGCGCAGAGAGAGCAGTGGACGACAGCTTCCGTCAGCATCTTCTATCAAGCAGTTTTGGAGTAGCGCCTCAGGTGAGAAATCTCCCCGTGCATAGTTTTACTGGAACCCTAGAATGTGGATTTCCAGCAACTTACAGAGGGCATATTTCCAGAAAGTTCCACCAGGAGACACCACAGCAGCTTCTTTACCATCCAGTGAGCCACAGTCATGCTCTTTTCAACCGGGTCTGGACCTCAGTCCTGTGGGCAGGGAGGAGGAGGTCTTCTTTTCAACTGGAGGGTTAGCGGCTCTCCTTATTTCTGCTAACTGTGTGTTTTGGCGTTCTCTTTACTTGTCGCTGGCCATTCCTTCCTTACTCTAATCGTCTTTCATAATTAATAGTTTTTTCATTACACTTTCCATGCTCAAATTACTGTTTGTTTTTCTTCTGGTTGGAGCCAGAATAATAACTAAATAATCTAATATTAGTGTGTTATTGTTTAATTTTAAAACCCATTTTTCACATTTTTTTGTTTCTACATCATTATTTTAATGGTTTCATAGTAGTCCATGTAGTAGTAAATACTTCATGCCTATTGTTATACAGTTTATAATATATGTTTTCATTTTCACAATTGTAGACAATGCTTTAGTGAACATCTTGGTACACATCCTTTGCTCCTATCCATAATGATTTTCATTAATTCTCAGTCATTTGGACATTTTAGTCAGAGGCAAGTGATGAACACACCACGTCAAGTGCTTTATATATTTCCAGGGGAATACTGAACATATTACTTAGCACCGTAGCAAAACATCAGAAAAAAATGAGGAAATCATGATTTTTATTGTCTTCTGCCAAACTCTCATAGCAAGAATCTGAAAAATCTCTGGTGAAACACAACTGAAACTAGATTTGAGATTGAGCCATTAAATCCCAGTTATCACCAATCACTTCTGGCTGCTTCTGATTAAACACTTTCTTTGTGTTTACGATTGGGGAATCCACCTCATGAAAAGAATGGGAAAGAAGTAAATGATTCGGAATATCTTGGTCGTTCCTGGGAGAGCGCTCTGACAAAGCAAACGGTTTACCTGAATGTCTTAAGCAAACTGAGCTTGGCTGATTTCCTGTGCTTACAGAAAAGAACCGCTGTAGCTTCAGCTGGAAACCCTAAGCCAGTGGCTCAGTGGTTGTTTTTTTGACGTGCCTGCATCACAGGTATAAACAATCTGCGATGTTGAGCTAAACGTACCTAAACTGCTGAGGATTTTTCAGGTTAATTTAAACCAACAGGGAATGATCCTGACTGGCAACAATAGAAGATTCTCTCCTAGCAGGAAGTGCATGGGGGCATCCCTTCTAGATCAGACATGCTTCAGAGACTGCTTCTGGAAGCGGTCGTCTTAATTGAATGTTTGTGTCTGAATGTTTGTTGTTCACAGATGTTTCTCACCAATACTGTTGAGCCTTTTGGTGGTTTCTAAAAGAGGCTATGTTAATCTCAGAACAAGGAGATACAACATATATGACGTGTAATCACACTATAATGATAAAAATAGACATATGCCATCATTGTTGTCATGGGCAGTATCAAAAACTCAACACAGTCACTGTAACTTATTGGGCACCCGTTATGTAGACAACATGTCTCTTGTCCATGGATTAGTGTAGTTAATCCTCACAAAGCTCTTAAGAAGTAAGTACCAATAATATCCCCATTTTACAGATGAAGACACTGAGGAAGAGAAAAGTTAAGAATTTGCCTATGATTAGTTATCCATCTGTTCAGCCAGTGCACAAATTACACTGCCCAACTCCAAGATCAGGTGAGTACAATGGCCTGAGCACCATGCTTTACTGCTTCCCACATATTTAGGAGCTAAAAGAAATCAAGTAGTGGACCTTA
This sequence comes from Leucopleurus acutus, assembly GCF_964270905.1. NCBI lineage: Eukaryota > Metazoa > Chordata > Mammalia > Artiodactyla > Delphinidae > Leucopleurus > Leucopleurus acutus. The sequence goes on from NW_028139142.1 coordinate 169,303, forward strand.
AAGAAAATCTTCCTCTACCTTCATTCAACTCTTTTCGCTTTCATTGTGGTGGAGTCTGTGAGAGACTTAATGTATCATGTAGAATTATCAAGTTAAATGACTGCATTTTTCCCCTTAATTGACCATTTTGAATTGAATTGCTTGGATTTATCAGATTTTTTTATAATGCAGTGTGGTCTACAATAGCTATTGCCAGCCTCTTTCCCACCATCACTACACCTGAAAAATAAAATTCACACATATGACATTCTATCATGTGCTTATCCAGAATTAATGCACAAAGCTGCATAAGTAAAAATCTGTGGTTTATGCACAGTTTCTTCCAGGCCAGCTGCTGTGTCTCCCAGTCACCCTAGGGTCCGCAGTTAAGGACCTGCAAGTCTAGAGAAACTGAGAGAGACGTGTTGGCTTGGCCAATAGATCTTGAGCACCTATAAAGTGCAAGGAGCTGGATCACTGTGGTGGACTTGTCGGGGATTTAAAAATAATAAGACAGCCTAGGAGACAGGCTTTGACACCAATGACAAAAATACACTTCAATTACCAGGCAGTGAGAAAAGGAGGGACGTGGGTAGAGGAACATGTCAGCAGGGTGTGCTGCGTGTGGCCCATCTTCAAGTCTCAGTTGAATTCTACTGTTCAAATGTGGGCCACTTGGGGGAAATTCTGTACCATGAGGGTTTTGCTGAATGTTTAAAAAGTCTTACAAAAAGATGAATAGGAGACATAGCAGGTGGCAAATCAGAAAGTTGTGTCTTGTAAACAGGGGGAGGTCAATCCAACCTCCAAATCCCAAAATATATCAATATCCCATAATAGAGAATCACTATCAGGGAACTTGCTGTTTGTTTATTAGTGGCAGCATGGCATAAAATCAGGATAATTCAGCGTTTAAAATCCCTACTTTGTTTGAATTTATAACTAGTATAAATACTTCTAAGATTATATACATTTAAATTTTTTCTGCAACAAGTTAGACAGGATCACAAATTCACATGATGCTCAAAAGAACACTCAGAAATATTTAATGAAAACCTTCATTCTAGTGATGAGGAAACTCTAGCTCAAATAAGAAGCAAAAAACCATACTCAAGCAAACAAATCTGTAAAAGAGTTGTAATCAGAAATATCCAGTTGTCCTACCTCCTAATTTTGTGATCCATCTGCTTCACCATCAGTCAAAAAATCTGATTCTTCGAAGAAAGAACTTTGGCTTGGCTTTAGAGAGTAAGATTAAAAAAAAAAGAAAAAACAAACACTTAGGCAAAGGAACAAACAGCCAAAATTAAGTAAATCTGGGATTTTTTTTAAACCAGCGTTGTCTGCATTGTTATTTTGGTCTCAGAGCGATGGCTTGATGCCAAATTTAAATGGAAAGCATTATCTACTCCATATTTATAAATCTTTAGATTCTGCATGTGTCATGAAAAATGTAAGTAAATTTTATAATAGTAAGGTGTGTGGGATTAAATTTGTATTCTATGTTGAAAAGCTCCACGGTAGGCAATTAATTCATGAAACACCAGCAATTGCTGCCTTAAGGGCTACATTGCTAGCTAAAATTACAGACCTCAAATCTTATGATTACACTGGTATCTATTTTTTGTGTGGTCTAGGGAATATATCATCTTAAATTGAATATTTACCTAATCAGTAGGCTAAGGGTACCTTCTGGGTTCTGCCCCCTTCGACTCTAGAAGGCGTTGTCTAGTTGTGAATATTAATATGCTGCTTATATAGGTAGGTACTACTGCTTACTGTTTTCACTTCATGGCACACTTATTAAATGATACTTGTATGCTATACTAGAATAAACTAGAGGGGATCTAAATGGAGCTTGGTAAAAATTGTATAGCCTTTATATTAAACAATGATAAAGTAAAACAACTAATATAAATAAAAATTTAAAATAACAAGCCATAATAAAGTATAAAGTATTGGGAAAGATATCAAATACTTAATTTACATAATTTTCAAGTAATGCTTTTCAGGATTTTTACTGAGAAACTTGTAGTTGCTTCCACAAACATAAGTGTTTTTTGGTTTTTCTGTTTGTTTTGTTTTGTTTACCAGGTCTTATTCTTGAAGTTGTGACTGTAATTCTAATCAATGTTTTAATAACATCTCTCTATTTTTGATCGTCACATTAGACAAAATTTTAATCATTTTTACGATCAAAAATTTTAAGCCAGTGTTTTTCAAAGAATCTAGTTTCTTCTTTCTTTGGCACACAAAAACTCATTGCAGTATCATCTGATGATGTGTATGAGACTGATTTCGTTCCAAGTTGGTGGTTGCTTTTGTAAGGTATGTCCCAATAATGATGGTAGAAGGCACAGACTGGTAGAGCCTTCACATCCACTAGGCGGTCATATCATCTTTACGTGAAGATAGAGATGGGCGGGTAACCACCTAAACCCACGCTGACAAGGTCTCCTGGGACTCCCGCCCCTGACCTGCTGTATCTTTGCTCTGGATCATTAGTTCTTGTAGCAGTCCTAGCAATCTCTTGTTCACCATGAGCATTGGCATACTCGCCGCTGGCTGTTGCACAAGTTGATGCCCGCTGGTTGAATGGCGAGAGAACTTTGATGGACCCATGGGTGTGGCGTTTCTCACTGTGTCTGCCATCCGAGACCACTTTTGACCTTTTGTCTGACTCTCTCTCTCGGGTAACCTTCCTGGGAGACCCTAGAGAAGCTATTTGTGGCTGAATGTGAATAGTTCCAGGGTTCTGGGTAACCCAGGCTGTACCAGGCAGCCCCAAGTGTTGAGGGGATCATTATCTCATGTCCCACTTACAAACATTAGATTCAGAACTGTATACCTAAGCAGACTGCTTGGTACCCTCTGATTCAGGTATGTGACTTAAAACAGCCTTGAAGAACTTTGAAAGTAATATAAAAAATGGCAAACTTCTCTATTTTACCCTTTCTTTACCTAGACTAAACCTGCAGCCTCACAGGAGCTGAGAACATATTTATTCTTTATCTTTTACTTAAGACGCTCAGCAGGAAGGTAACACACTTTGAATGAAAAAGGACAATTCAAGTTAGGTTGGTGCTTTGCCTAAGCCAGAAAGGTTTAGGGAGAGAAATTGAGGATGAAGAACAAAAGAGACAAGCTTTTTCCTTTTCTTTTTTTTAACCTCTCATGGTTTGACTTAATTCTATTATTTGAATGATTTTGAATTGATTTGGACACACCCACATTTAAATATAAGTTCAAAAATGCATTCTAAAGTCAAATGGAAAGTAATTTGTGTGGTCTTGTTATGAAAATAGTTTTATTCTCTGTATACTCCAGTCTCTCCACTCATTTATTCATACTTGTATTCATCTATTTACACATCATTCATATATTCACAAAATATTTGTTACTGTGGATACTATACCTGGTATTGATCTAGGTGCTGAGCTGGAAAGGTGAAAAAGTCATTATCATTACCTTGGAGGGTCTCCCAGTCTTGAGGGGAGTCATAGAGGTTAACACATAATTATTGTACAGTTGGACAAGTATCATTATAGTCTTATGAACAGAATATCAGGAGAAAAATATTTTATTTAGTCTTATTATGTATTTGAGTATTCACCTGCCCAAGATGGAAATCTATCTAATAGAGTTTGTACTTTTAAGGACATAATCCAACATGATATTTTTTATTTGCTGAGATCTTTTCTCCATGAAGTGAATTAGGAGCCCAGGCTTCCTCTATGTCCTGACTCTATTTCCTAGGGCCTCAAAGCCTTTGGAATGTAGTTGGAAGACAGAGGAGAAAAGGGTGTAGAGGCTCTGCTCTTAATCACTCCATCCCAGAAGTGACATTCATTACCTTTGCTCACATTCCATTGACAGGGTATACATGCAGGAGGTGCTGGGTCCTGCAGCCCTGGCAAGTTAACATCTAGCAATAGTTTTACACAGACGAAGGCTAGGAGCTCTTTGCTGAATTGCTCACATTCTCTGGACAAAAGTAAGGAAGTCTGTGGCTGTTTATCCCCTTCTCAAATATATGCTTCATTGTTTTCCATCCCTCTAACTCTAATCATGGGCAGCAATATTTCTTCAATATTTTATCCACTCACACTGTCCAGGGAGGTTTCTTTGGCACAACAAGCAAGGCACACTGGGTTTATTTTTATAGCACATTTCCCACAGTCGTATCAGATAAAATGCATTACATCTCACCAGGTGACTGCTGAATAATCTCACAACTGTGGCTTCCATGTGAAAGGCAGAGATGATTAGCTTCCAAGGTGTTTGTGGGCCAGAATTGCTCTGCTTCCCTTAACTAGGTAGGTTAGTACCTGTTCGAGTTCTTTGAGCTTTGTGTACTGTTCCCTTGATTGACAGGAAGAAATCATAGACTTAATAGTCTGGTTGTGAGGATTAAATGAGATATTTTATATAAATTGCTAAGCATGGCTTTAGGCACATATAGAAAGCAATCCATAATTGAGGCTCTTGTCATTGCTAATTAAGGATAGGATATTAAGCAAAAGTGGAAGTGTCCTTTTTGTGGAGGAGGATGATATACTGAAACATTTAAACGTATTATTTGCTGCAACTAATTTCGAATGAGATTTCAATGTGTGCTTGCTGTCTGATTCCCCAAGAGAATGGATTTTCTCCCTCACTTTATCACATAGATATTGCCTGAATAAGGTTCTAATACCTGTAACTGAATTCACTTTTAGGATTGCACTATCCTTTAAGAGGCAGCAAAATATATTAATAAAGAGTGTTAGTTCTAAACTCAGATTTCAAGTTCTAGCTGGGTTACTTATCAGCTGCGTGACCTTGATCAGCCTGTTTCTGAATCTGTGAATGTTAGCCAGTTCCTTTCTAGGGACATTATGCTGGGAATGAGATGATTTATATAAAACACTTAGCAGAGAAGATGGCATAGAGCAAGTACCTAATACATGTTACTTTAATCATGATGATTACACAGAATATTGGGATTGGGGTCAGATGACCTGAGTTTATATCTGTGTTCTGTAGCTTTTAATCTTACTGAGCCTCGGTCTCCTCATCCATAAAATTGGGCTAATAATATTCTCTTCACACAGTTGTTACGGTGATCTTAACGTATGTGAAAGTTCATAGAATCTTGCCTAGAACCTATAAAATATTAAATACATGTTAAAATTATTTTCTTTTATTTGCGGTATCTGTGGCCCTAGGCAAGTTGATCTGCCTCTCATATTGGTTATGCCTCCTACTTGGCCTGTTATAGTTAACATCAAAAAAAACACCAGGGTTTCCCTGGTGGCACAGTGGCTGAGAGTCTGCCTGCCGATGCAGGGGACACGGGTTCGTGCCCCGGTCCGGGAAGATCCCACATGCCGTGGAGCGGCTGGGCCCGTGAGCCATGGCTGCTGAGCCTGTGCGTCCGGAGCCTGTGCTCCGCAATGGGAGAGGCCACGACAGTGAGAGGCCCGCGTACGGCAAAAAAAAAAAAAAAAAAAAAAAACCAAGAAAACAAACCCTCAAGCAACTCTAAAAATAGTACTATATCTAACATTATTATTTAAGAAGAGGATGGCATTCTGTTCCTGAAGGATTTGGCCATTGGAATTGTGGAGGAAGACCATCTTGGGATTTGTGTGGTGACATTTCTTAAATGCATGGTATAGCATGGGTTGCTTTCATCACACAGTAGGGAAATACTAATATCTATAATTTTATAATCACTAACCCAGATTAACTTTAAAGCCATTAGTAAAGACGAATTCCATTTTGATATTTAGTACCCTGCTAGAGTATCTCTCACTACAGAAGTTTAAAATAAGCATAAAAATAAATCCAGAAACAGATAAAACTAGCCTGTGCTGTGGAACACCATATTCCCAGGCAGTCCAATCTGAGGTCCACAGTCAAAAAAGATTTTAATCTATGAACTATGTCTACAGTGGGTGTTGATGGGAGACAATGAGAAATTGACGCCTTTTTACCCTCCCTCTGTCCTGAGGTGGTTTCTATTTCAGGTTCGATCATTACACCATTATAGAGAAGCCCTGCTATGCTAATATTTTCCTTAGACTTTGAACAAACTCAGACACCATAAGATTTTTTTTTTTTAACACGGAGGGAAACCTGAGAGCTTTCTGTGGTATCTCTCTTGTACTCCTCCTGTTCTCCCATGTGGATGCCCTTCTCTATCTTATATCACTTCCCCAGTTCAAGAATCCTTCAAGAGTAGCCTCAAAGCCCATCTTTTCTTTGCAAAGTTACTTGTTCCATATTGCTTACATAGATCTCTCTGCTTCCAACCCCCTTGAAACACTGTTCTTGTCTTTCAGTTGAGTGTTGAATCACAGAATTTCTATCATATTATTTAAGTATTATTTAAGTAGCGCAGGGAGAGGCTAATCCTTGAAATCAGGAAATAATTATATCTTAAATTAGAATTTACAGCTCCGTGGCAGTGAACACAGTGGCTAAATAAATAAAAATTTAATTAAAATGGTATGCAATGAGGGCCTTACAAAAATGCCGTTAAGAATAACATCGTTTGCATAAAACTGAATATCTAAAAACAGCTAGATAAGTATTTAACTTTCCATTTGTATGTATAGATAAAGCACAAGGATTTGCCCATTAGGATTTTATTTTCCATGGTAGGTCATTTCAGATGCTTTATGTGACCCTACAGGCATCTTTTTTTTTTTTTTTTTATTGAGTAAATTAATTTTTTTTTAACATCTTTATTGGAGTATAATTGCTTTACAATGGTATGTTAGTTTCAGCTTCACAACAAAATGAATCAGTTATATATATACATATATTCCCATATCTCTTCCCGCCTGCGTCTCCCTCCCTCCCACCCTCCCTATCCCACCCCTCCAGGCGGTCACAAAGCACCGAGCTGATCTCCCTGTGCTATGCGGCTGCTTCCCACTAGCTATCTACCTTACGTTTGGTAGTGTATATATGTCCATGCCTCTTTATCGCTTTGTCACCGTTTACCCTTCCCCCTCCCCATAGCCTCAAGTCCATTCTCTAGTAAGTCTGTGTCTTTATTCCTGTTTCACCCCTAGGTTTTTCATGACATTTTTTTTTAAATTCCATATATATGTGTTAGCATACGGTATTTGTCTCTCTCTTTCTGACTTACTTCACTCTGTATGACAGACTCTAGGTCTATCCACCTCATTACAAATAGCTCAATTTCGTCTCTTTTTATGGCTGAGTAATATTCCATTGTATATATGTGCCACATCTTCTTTATCCATTCATCCGATGATGGACACTTAGGTTGTTTCCATCTCTGGGCTATTGTAAATAGAGCTGCAATGAACATTTTGGTACATGACTCTTTTTGAATTATGGTTTTCTCAGGGTATATGCCCAGTAGTGGGATTGCTGGGTCATATGGTAGTTCTATTTGTAGCTTTTTAAGGAACCTCCATACTGTTCTCCACAGTGGCTGTATCAATTTACATTCCCACCAACAGTGTAAGAGGGTTCCCTTTTCTCCACACCCTCTCCAGCATTTATTGTTTCTAGATTTTTTGATGATGGCCATTCTGACTGGTGTGAGATGATATCTCATTGTAGTTTTGATTTGCATTTCTCTCATGATTAGTGATGTTGAGCATTCTTTCATGTGTTTGTTGGCACTCTGTATATCTTCTTTGGAGAAATGTCTATTTAGGTCTTCTGCCCATTTTTGGATTGGGTTGTTTGTTTTTTTGTTATTAAGCTGCATGAGCTGCTTATAAATTTTGGAGATCAATCCTTTGTCAGTTGCTTCATTTGCAAATATTTTCTCCCATTCTGAGGGTTGTCTTTTGGTCTTCTTTATGGTTTCCTCTGCTGCGCAAAAGCTTTTAAGTTTCATTAGGTCCCATTTGTTTACTCTTGTTTTTATTTCCATTTCTCTAGGAGGTGGGTCAAAAAGGACCTTGCTGTGATTTATGTCATAGAGTGTTCTGCCTATGTTTTCCTCTAAGAGTTTGATAGTTTCTGGCCTTACATTTAGGTCTTTAATCCATTTTGAGCTTATTTTTGTGTACGGTGTTAGGGAGTGATCTAATTTCATACTTTTACATGTAGCTGTCCAGTTTTCCCAGCACCACTTATTGAATAGGCTGTCCTTTCTCCACTGTACATTTCTGCCTCCTTTGTCAAAGATAAGATGACCATATGTGCGTGGGTTTATCTCTGGGCTTTCTATCCTGTTCCATTGATCTATCTTTCTGTTTTTGTGCCAGTACCATACCGTCTTGATAACTGTAGCTTTGTAGTATAGTCTGAAGTCTGGGAGCCTGATTCCTCCAGTTCCTTCTTTCGTTCTCAAGATTGCTTTGGCTATTCGGGGTCTTTTGTGTTTCCATACAAATTGCAAAATTCTTTGTTCTAGTTCTGTGAAAAATGCCAGTGGTAGTTTGATAGGGATTGCATTGAATCTATAGATTGCTTTGGGTAGGAGAGTCATTTTCACAATGTTGATTCTTCCAATCCAAGAACATGGTATATCTCTCCATCTATTTGTATCATCTTTAATTTCTTTCATCAGTGTCTTATAATTTTCTGCATACAGATCTTTTGTCTCCTTAGGTAGGTTTATTCCTAGATATTTTATTCTTTTTGTTGCAATGGTAAATGGGAGTGTTTTCTTGATTTCACTTTCAGATTTTTCATCATTAGTATATAGGAATGCCAGAGATTTCTGTGCATTAATTTTGTATCCTGCCACTTTACCAAATTCATTGATTAGCTCTAGTAGTTTTCTGGTAGCATCTTTAGGGTTCTCTATGTATAGGATCATGTCATCTGCAAACAGTGACAGCTTTACTTCTTCTTTTCCGATTTGGATTCCTTTTATTTCCTTTTCTTCTCTGATTGCTGTGGCTAAAACTTCCAAAACTATGTTGAATAAGAGTGGTGAGAGTGGGCAACCTTGTCTTGTTCCTGATCTTAGTGGAAATGCTTTCAGTTTTTCACCATTGAGGATGATGTTTGCTGTGGGCTTGTCATATATGGCCTTTATTATGTTGAGGAAAGTTCCCTCTATGCCTACTTTCTGCAGGGTTTTTATCATAAATGGGTGTTGAATTTTGTCAAAAGCTTTCTCTGCATCTATTGAGATGATCATATGGTTTTTCTCCTTCAGTTTGTTAATATGGTTTATCACATTGATAGATTTGCGTATATTGAAGAATCCTTGCATTCCTGGAATAAACCCCACTTGATCATGGTGTATGATCTTTTTAATGTGCTGTTGGATTCTGTTTGCTAGTATTTTGTTGAGGATTTTTGCATCTATGTTCATCAGTGATATTGGCCTGTAGTTTTCTTTCTTTGTGACATCCTTGTCTGGTTTTGGTATCAAGGTGATGGTGGCCTCGTAGAAGGAGTTTGGGAGTGTTCCTCCCTCTGCTATATTTTGGAAGAGTTTGAGAAGGATAGGTGTTAGCTCTTCTCTAAATGTTTGATAGAATTCGCCTGTGAAGCCATCTGGTCCTGGGCTTTTCTTTGTTGGAAGATTTTTAATCACAGTTTCAATTTCAGTGCTTGTGATTGGTCTGTTCATATTTTCTATTTCTTCCTGATTCAGTCTTGGCAGGTTGTGCCTCTCTAAGAATTTGTCCATTTCTTCCAGATTGTCCATTTTATTGGCATAGAGTTGCTTGTAGTAATCTCTCATGATCTCTTTTATTTCTGCAGTGTCAGTTGTTACCTCTCCTTTTTCATTTCTAATTCTATTGATTTGGGTCTTCTCCCTTTTTTTCTTGATGAGTCTGGCTAGTGGTTTATCTATTTTGTTTATCTTCTCAAAGAACCAGCTTTTAGTTTTATTGATCTTTGCTATTGTTTCCTTCATTTCTTTTTCATTTATTTCTGATCTGATTTTTATGATTTCTTTCCTTCTGCTAGCTTTGGGGTTTTTTTGTTCTTCTTTCTCTAATTGCTTGAGGTGCAAGGTTAGGTTGTTTATTCGAGATGCTTCCTGCTTCTTAAGGTGGGCTTGTATTGCTATAAACTTCCCCCTTAGAACTGCTTTTGCTGCATCCCACAGGTTTTGGGTCGTTGTGTCTCCATTGTCATTTGTTTCTAGGTATTTTTTGATTTCCTCTTTGATTTCTTCAGTGATATCTTCATTATTAAGTAGTGTATTGTTTAGCCTCCATGTGTTTGTATTTTTTACAGATCTTTTCCTGTAATTGATATCTAGTCTCATGGCGTTGTGGTCAGAAAAGATACTTGATACAATTTCAATTTTCTTAAATTTACCAAGGCTTGATTTGTGACCCAAGATATGATCTATCCTGGAGAATGTTCCATGAGCACTTGAGAAAAATGTGTATTCTGTTGTTTTTGGATGGAATGTCCTATAAATATCAATTAAGTCCATCTCGTTTAATGTATCATTTAAAGCTTGTGTTTCCTTATTTATTTTCATTTTGGATGATCTGTCCATTGGTGAAAGTGGGGTGTTAAAGTCCCCTACTATGAATGTGTTACTGTCGATTTCCCCTTTTATGGTTGTCAGTTTTTGCCTTATGTATTGAGGTGCACCTATGTTGGGTGCATAAATATTTACAATTGTTATATCTTCCTCTTGGATTGATCCCTTGATCATTATGTAGTGTCCTTCTTTGTCTCTTCTAATAGTCTTTGTTTTAAAGTCTATTTTGTCTGATATGAGAATTGCTACTCCAGCTTTCTTTTGGTTTCCACTTGCATGAAATACCTTTTTCCATCCCCTTACTTTCAGTCTGTATGTGTCTCTAGGTCTGAAGTGGGTCTCTTGTAGACAGCAAATATATGGGTCTTGTTTTTGTATCCATTCAGCCAATCTGTGTCTTTTGTTGGGAGCATTTAGTCCATTTACATTTAAGGTAATTATCGATATGTGTGTTCCTATTCCCATTTTCTTCATTGTTTTGGGTTTGTTATTGTAGGTCCTTTCCTTCTTTTGTGTTTCTTGCCTAGAGAACTTCCTTTAGCAGTTGTTGTAGAGCTGGTTTGGTGGTGCTGAACTCTCTCAGCTTTTGCTTGTCTGTAAAGGTTTTAATTTCTCCATCAAATCTGAATGAGATCCTTGCTGGGTAGAGTAATCTTGGTTGCAGGTTTTTCTCCTTCAACACTTTCAATATGTCCTGCCACTCCCTTCTGGCTTGCAGAGTTTCTGCTGAAAGATCAGCTGTTAACCTTATGGGGATTCCCTTGTGTGTTATTTGTTGTTTTTCCCTTGCTGCTTTTAATATGTTTTCTTTGTATTTAATTTTTGACAGTTTGATTAATATGTGTCTTGGCGTATTTCTCCTTGGATTTATCCTGTATGGGACTCTCTGTGCTTCCTGGACTTGATTAACTATTTCCTTTCCCATATTAGGGAAGTTTTCAACTATAATCTCTTCAAATATTTTCTCAGTCCCTTTCTTTTTCTCTTCTTCTTCTGGAACCCCTATAATTCGAATGTTGGTGCGTTTAATGTTGTCCCAGAGGTCTCTGAGACTGTCCTCAGTTCTTTTCATTCTTTTTTCTTTATTCTGCTCTGCAGTAGTTATTTCCACTATTTTATCTTCCAGGTCACTTATCCGTTCTTCTGCCTCAGTTATTCTGCTATTGATCCCATCTAGAGTACTTTTAATTTCATTTATTGTGTTGTTCATCGTTGCTTGTTTCATCTTTAGTTCTTCTAGGTCCTTGTTAACTGATTCTTGCAATTTGTCCATTCTATTGTCCATTCTATCTCCAAGATTTCGGATCAACCTTACTATCATTATTCTGAATTCTTTTTCAGGTAGACTGCCTATTTCCTCTTCATTTGTTAGGTCTGGTGGGTTTTTATCTTGCTCCTTCATCTGCTGTGTGTTTTTCTGTCTTTTCATTTTGCTTATCTTACTGTGTTTGGGGTCTCCTTTTTTTTTTTTGCAGGCTGAAGGTTCGTAGTTCCTGTTGTTTTTTGAGTCTGTCCCCAGTGGCTAAGGTTGGTTCAGTGGGTTGTGTAGGCTTCCTGGTGGAGGGTACTAGTGCCTGTGTTCTGGTGTATGAGGCTGGATCTTGTCTTACTGGTGGGCAGGTCCACGTCTGGTGGTGTGTTTTGGGGTGTCTGTAGACTTATTATGATTTTGGGCAGCCTCTCTGCTAATGGGTGGGGTTGTGTTCCTGTCTTGCTAGTTGTTTGGCATAGGATGTCCAGCACTGTAGCTTGCTGGTCGTTGAGTGAAGCTGGGTGCTGGCATTGAGATGGAGATCTCTCGGAGATTTTTGCTGTTTGATATTATGTGCAGCTGGGAGGCCTCTTGTGGACCAGTGTCCTGAAGTTGGCTCTCCCACCTCAGAGGCACAGCACTGAGTCCTGGCTGCAGCACCAAGAGCCTTTCATCCACAGGGCTCCTTAATTTGGGATGATTCGTTGTCTATTCAGGTATTCCACAGATGCAGGGTATATCAAGTTGATTGTGGAGCTTTAATCCGCTGCTTCTGAGGCTGCTGGAAGAGATTTCCCTTTCTCTTCTTTGTTCTCACAGCTCCCAGGGGCTCAGCTTTGGATTTGGCCCCGCCTGTGCGTGTAGGTCGCTGGAGGGTGTCTGTTCTTTGCTCAGACAGGACGGGGTTAAAGGAGCCGCTGATTCGGAGGCTCTGGCTCACCCAGGCCGGGGGGTAGGGAGGGTCACGGAGTGCAGGGCGGGCCTGCAGCGGCAGAGGCCGGCGTGACGCTGCAGCCTGAGGCGCGCCGTGCGCTCTCCCGGGGGAGCCGTCCCCGGATCCCGGGACCCCGGCAGCGGCGGGCTGCACAGGCTCCCCGGAAGGGCGTGTGGCTAGTGACCTGCGCTCGCACACAGGCCCCCTGGCGGCGGCAGCAGCGGCCCCAGCGTCCCATGTCCGTCTCTGGGCTCCGCACTCCCAGCCGCGGCCCGCGCCCGTCTCCGGAGCTCCCCCAAGCAGCGCTCCCAATCCCCCCTCCTCGTGCACCAGGAAACAAAGAGGGACGTAAAAGTCTCTTGCCTCTTCGGCAGGTCCAGACCCCCCCCCAGACTCCCTCCCGGCCAGCCGCGGCGCACCAACGCCCTGCAGGCTGTGTTCACGCCGCCAACCTCAGTCCTCTCCCGGCGCTCCGACAAAAGCCGGAGCCCCAGCTCCCAGTCCCGCCCGCCCCGGCGGGCGAGCAGACAAGCCTCTCAGCTGGTGAGTGCCGGTCGGCCCGATCCTCTGCGCTGGAATCTCTCCGCTTTGCCCTCCGCACCCCTGTTGCTGTGCTCTCCTCCGCGGCTCCCAAGCTCCCCCACTCCGCCTCCCGAAGTCTCCACCCGCAAAGGGGCTCCTAGTGTGTGGACACTTTTCCTCCTTCACAGCTCTCTCCCGCTGGTGCAGGACCCGTCCCTATTCTTTTGTCTCTGTTTAGTTTTTTCTTTTGCCCTAACCAGGTACGTGGGGGGTTCCTTGCCTTTTGGGAGGTCTGAGGTCTTCTGCCAGCGTTCAGTAGGTGCTCCGTAGGAGTTGTTCCACGCGTAGATGTATTTCTGGTGTATCTGTGGAGAGGAAGGTGATCTCCGCGTCTTACTCTTCCGCCATCTTCCCGGAACTCTCTAGGCCTGGCATCCCAAAGATCCTGAAGAGTCTAATGTGTTTCTTCGGCTCTTCAGTCACCCTGATGGAGGGTATCCTCCAGGATATGCCGTGGAGCCCCTGCCAGGACGGGTGGGGGCTGGGAGCTGAGGCTCGGGCTCCAGCCGGATCCCAGGGAGAGGACTGGTGGCGTGAACACAGCCTGAAGGGGCCAGCGCGCAACAGCCAGCCGGGAGGGTGTCCAGGAAAAGGTCCGGAGCCGCCGAAGAGGCAAGAGACCTTTTTCTTGCCTCTTTGTTTCCTGGTGCGTGAAGAGAAGGGACCAAGAGCGCTGCTTAAAGGAGCCCCAGAGACGGGCGCGAGCGGCGGCCAAAAGCGCAGACCCCAGAGACGGGCAGGAGACGCCAAGGCCGCCGCTGCCGCCACCGAGAAGCCCGTGCGCGAGCACAAGGCACCATCCACACTTCTACAGGCATCTTTTTAAGATTACCTTTGTACCCTGGTTTTTCATCTTGGGACTGCCGCCATGTACAATCCTAAAATGTTCCATAAAGGCTCAATCTTGCTTTTATGTCATGAGCCGTTTCCATTTAGTTAAAATTAAACTCTCAGCTACAGGAATATCTCCCAGGACTCAAAGCTTTGCCTTCTCAGTTAAAGCGTCTAACCTGCTAGCTTCCTGAGGGCAGTGAGCTCAGAGTGAAGCTGAATGACAGTGAAACCCCAAGTGACGTGACATCGCTTCATTCCAGAATGGGTGTTCCCCGACAGCTGCATCTAACATATGCACAAAATCTCCCTCTCGATTTGCACTTCCAACACCATTCCTAAAATGTAAGCATTGTTCTTTGGTGTCTCCTAGGTAGCATAAATTAAATGGGATAGTTTTTGTATTGTGTTCCACCTCCACGTAGATTTTTCTTTACTGGTTTCTACATGTGCCTCAAGTTAAAGCATTGTTTCCTAACTATCTCACTCCCTCTCCTGTTTACCCTCCCGTCCCTCACTTGCATATGAGAGCACAGTAAGCAGACACCTTTCCTAGTATCCACCATTGATCCATCCCCTATTGCCCTGTCCTCGTAGGACCTGATTTGATAGGAAAAGGTGTTCATTCTCAGATATTTACCAGCATGAGTGAGACTACCAATGCTTCATCCTTTCATTCACTGTGTTAGGTTTGTAAGAGACACATGGAACAAAAGGGGCTTAATCTCTTTTGGCGCCCAGCTGGAAATCCACAGGGAGAGAAGGAGCAAACAGGTATGCTGCTAATTGTCAAACAGGTTGTTATGATGGGACATAGAACAGGGAATGAGAGCTCACCTGGTTAGAAGCAGGTGATCAGGGGGTTGACTTTTTAATAACTTTATTGAGGTACAATTTACACACAATACATTGTTCATATTTAAAGTATACTAAATACTGTGAGTTTTAATATATGCGTAGACCCACAAACCCATCATCCCAATCAAAATACCAAATATGTTATAATTCCCAGTGTTTTCTTGTGCAGCTTTGCAATTCTTTCTTCTCTCTATGCTTTACTCACTATATATTAGTTTACATTTTCTAGAATTTTATAAAAATGGCATTATGCTTTTTTTTTTCTTGGTCTGGGTTATTTTACTCAGCATAATGATTTTGAGATACATTCATGTCATTGAACATATCAATAGCTTACTCCATTTATTCACTTACTTATTTATGGCTGAATAGTATTCCACTACAAGAATATACCACAATTTAACTTTGCACTCCCTGATGGGCATTTGGGTTGTTTCCAGTCTTGTCTTTTATAACTAAATCTGTTAGGAATATTTGTCTACAAGTCTTTGTGTGGATGATATACTTTCATTTCCTCTTGGTAAAAATTTAGAAGTGGCCTTGCTGGGACATACTATCAGGACTTTTGACTGATGGAACAGCATAAGAGGTTGGAATACACACAGTAATGAATCTTTGAAGGAGGAGAGTTGGGGTACCTTTTGGCCCCTTCCCAGGGGATAAGTATATACTTCAAAGGTACCTCAAATTTGCCAAGTTTTGAGTCTCAGTTCTCGACCTTCTTTTTCAAGTGTGGTCCCTTGTCAGTATTCCTTTGTTCAGTAAATTGTACCACCATCTGTGAAGTTGGGCAACACAAAGTCAGCCTTGACACCTACCTCTCTTTCACTCCCTTTATTCTATTGGTCTTCAAGTCCTACCGTTTTTCCCTCGTGAAAATCCCTACCATTTGTACTGCCCACGCTCTAGTGTGGGTCACTGCAGTCTCCCCGCCGGACCACTGGGCAGCATGCTCACCGTCCCCCATCCCTTGACTTGTACTCTCCATCCATTATCTGTGGTTAACATAAAATGACCTTTGAAACATGATATACTCAGCATAAGCCTGAGTATATCACTTCACAGATTAAACCTTTAAACAGCCCTTCATAATCCTTGGAAAAAAGCCCAAAATCTTTACCATGGTTTACACAGTCTGCATATCCATGTCCCTGCTTAATGTACGTACTCAGCGTTACAACTCAGTATTATCCTCCGGTTCCATTTTATGTTTCGCCTACAGTGAGCTTTATTCAGGTCATCAACTTTTCCAAGTTCTTTATTACCTCTGGACCTTTACACTTCCAATGTCCCTGCCTTTCTCTTCATTTATTTGTCTGACTCTTACTTAACCAAGTTAAATATCATTTCCCCTAGAAAACTCAGGTCTAGGTAAAATAACTTAAGCCTGATCCTCCGTACCAATCTTAAGATATTACAATGGCGAAGATTCTGGTCAGCCTCCCTAATTAAAAGTAGGGCCTAGCTCATCACTTTTGCATTCCTAATACCTAGTACAGCAGCACATCTTGAACATATTAAGTGCTCTAATGCATTTGATCATGAAATAAAAGGCTATGACAGTGATCTAGACTTTATATAACAGATGCCTGACAAATATTTGAAAAGTTGAGATGAATTCAAGAAATGTTTCTCAATAACCAACGTGGATGTCACCAATTTCATACACTAATATCCATGACTTTGCTTATGACAGAGGCCCTCTGGCTCTCATTCAAAATTAATTTTATACTTAGTCTACACAGTCCTAGTAAATTCAGGTATCAAGTTTGTTATACCAGAATATATTAGAAACAGAAACTCCAGTGGTTGAAGAGAAAAATTAATGCAGTTGTGTATAGGCACACACACTGCAGCAAAGAGTGAAGATACTGAAAAACATGGAACTGTAATTCAAAACCTCAGTAGTCTAGGGTCATTTTGTCGAGGGTCATATGATCTGATGCCATCATTTGATTGGAGTGGAGGCAGATTTTGATGTTACTAATTAAGGTGCTGATCTGATGAGGCTACTGATAATCATAGGTACGCTTGATTGTGTTCTGTGTGACAGAAATGGAGCTAAGCTCTCTTTGCATTATCTCATTAAATTCTCATAATGACCCTATAAAATAGGTATTGACTTTATAGAAGAGAAAAGGAAAGTTGAGAGAAGTTAAATATCTTGGCCTTGGCTACCTAGCTTTCAGATATGACTCTAGCCTGCTTAGTCTAAGTAGTCAAGAAAGGATTAAATTATGTTCTTTTACCGTATTTAAAGAAACAACAAATTGTAAAAGAAGTTCATTGAGAGCAGATTTTTTTCTTTAAATTTTGGATTCTCCAGGGGGATGTTTGAGTTATCTAAAATAATAAGGTAGGAACATTTATTTCCCAGTCATGCCAAATAAATGAAGTTTTCCTGTAAATGCTTTCCCATGATTACATTACACTTCATGATTATCTGTAAAATTACGAAAAGACTCTAGCGAACAGTGCTTCCTGAAAAGTGTCAATAGCATGATGCTAATACTAGACAATGTATTACCCTATACGGGCTCATTAAGGGGCCTGGTTTTCATCTTTAATTGCAAAGAACATACATCCCTGGAATGAGTTTGTCGTCATTTTAATAAGAAGTACCAGAAGTGTGAATAGAATCTATCACCAGATCCACTTAGAACCCATTTATCTTTATGACTATATGTGTTATGGATCATCAGCCCATGATCATACAGACCCCCATCAACACTCATCTTCCTTATGGCAAGTGTAAAATGCAGTGTCTCTACTGGGAGATGAAATTTTTTTCCACACTTGTGAGTGATAGACTCCTATGTTCCTAAACATATTTTACCTCAACTAATTAATTCCAGCGCTGCATTAGGTAAACCTCTACTCCCCAGCTCTGTCTTTTAACCTCTACTCTGGAGTGCTCACTACCAGGTAATGACTCAGGGACAGCCCACCCCCAATCAATTCCTCCTCTCTCCCCAACTTCTTCACATTGTCTGATTCCCGACCTCCACTGTTTTTGATATATTTTACTCTCTTGGATTTAATAAATCACCACCCCCCCAAATTCTGTTGTCCAAGTCGATATAGACTTCCCCTTCCCTAGCCAGGACCCCACCTCCATTTAGTGTTTTGAAAGCCCACCAGTATGGTGTATAACCAGTACTCCCCACCAGTGCAGTCAGCGTGTCTCCATATCTCTGTTTTCACCACTTACCTTCCCCCAGAAGACCAGCAGGATTAATCTCATCATGCTTTTATTCCCATTTTACTCTGTAACTACCAAAAGTCCAAGCATTCAAGATATTTAAATACTAATTTTTATCCCCATAACCTCTTACATCTCTTGATCTGATCTAATCTCCCGTCTCTTTCCAATCTCTCACTCCCCAAATAGTTTCTGTGTATCCTTTAGAATATATAGTCTGTCATTACCAAAATTCCCAATCTTCAGTATTTTCCTTTAATGTTTCCTTTATCTTCTGACTTGAATAAAAAACTGATTTCCGGCCTTCCCTGGTGGCGCAGTGATTGAGAGTCCGCCTGCCGATGCAGGGGACACGGGTTTGTGCCCTAGTCCGGGAAGATCCCACGTGCCGCGGAGCGGCTGGGCCCGTGAGCCATGGCCGCTGAGCCTGCGCATCCGGAGCCTGTGCTCCGCAAAGGGAGAGGCCACAACAGTGAGAAGCCCGCGTACCGCCAAAAAAAAAAAAAAAAAAACTGACTTCCCCTGATGACACAGCTTTCCTTACTGTCTCCTCAGAGAAGGACAACTCTGTTGTAGAGCTTAGAGACTAGGTTGTCATTCTCTTCCCCCCCCACAGTGCTGCTTCTAAGACATTTCTCCTAATTAAGAAAAACAAAAACAAAACAACAACAAAAAAACCAAAGCCTCAGCTTGTATGAAGTATGTGCCAACAAACTGTACTATCCTGGCTGTCATAATCATCTATTAAATCTCATTCATTTCTCCTCATTTCCTGAATGTTTTTGCTTGCAGCCTCCTATTTTTCTGTCACTATTCTTGTCATTATTTTTGGAGATTTGAAAAGTCCCATAGCTCATCTGCCCGAATCCCAATTAGGGAAAAAATCTGCTTTATGGTGATAAATCCCTCTTGATCATAATGACTTTTTAAAAATATGTTGCTGGAATCTATTTGCTAATATGAGGTAGAACTTAAGATCTTAAAAGAAATGTGCTTCTAGTTACTTTTGGGTAAATTTTCCATATCTGATTTTTGTATTAGGACTCTTCTAATTTTTTAATACATTGGAAAATAACTGATGTCTTTCTAAGGTGTATATCTTTGATTATATTTTCTATTTTCATAAAGCTACTTGTATTCTCTACTCGAAACAGGAGTAAATAATGGCTGCACATAACTAGTCAATAATCAGCCATTTTGTCCAGATTTTCAAATGTGTTGGTATAAAGCTACCATGGTATTCTTTTGTAATTAAAAAAAAAACTCTCTGTTTTATAGCTAGTCCCATCACTATCATATTTGCCAAATATTGCTTATTTTATTGGTCTTTCTAAAGAACAAGCTTTTGGTTTTATTTGTCAAGTTTACTGCTTTTCTTCTCTATTTTTGACTTTTCTCTTGATTAATTTTGTCCTTCCACTCTTTGGGATTTACCTTGTTCTTTTTCTATGTCTACTGTTCATTTCCTGTAGCTTCAAGAGCCATTTTCAACAACTCAACGAGCTCTGCTGGCTGTGTCATGGACACTTCATCATATGCCATTAAAACTTAATCTCATACACTGGGTGAAGGCTCAGCAGTCTTATTTTGCTTTCAAAATTGTTCTATGGCCTTGGATCCTTCTTCTTCTAAATTAGCACTATCATCAGGGAAGATTCTAGTGGGCCTAGGATTCTAGGCTTGCCTTTCCTGCAGTTTCATAATAAAAGAAAAAACATTTCCACCCTGTTTTTGATGTTGATCGAAAATTTAGCAACACTTCTTTGCACTATATTCAAATCCCAAAATATAAGCAAGCCTTCATGCACACAGGCTCACTGAAATATTTTAAACTATGTATGACCTTGAACAATGACCTTTCCAAATACTCCACACTCTGCTTAGGTGTTCAGACTTTTTCATTCCTACAACATCTTTTACACATGGTCGATTTGTGTCATAAGTTCTTCCTCACTCCCACTTCTGAGTATATATCCAAAGGAAACATCATCATTATTAGAAGAGATATCTGTACTCCCATGTTCATTGTAGCATTATTCACAAGAGCCAAGGTATGGAAACAACCTAAGTGTCCATAGTAGATTAATGGATAAAGGAAATATGGCATATATATACACAATGGAATATTATTCAACCTTAAAAAAGAAGAAAATCCTGTCATTTAAGTCAACATGGATAAAACTGGAGGACACTATGCTAAGTGAAATAAGACAAAGACAAATAGTGCATGATGTCACTTATATGTGGACTCTAAAAAAATAATGAAATAAATCAACTCTTCCCTCCCTGGACATTTTCCTCAGCAGAATCTAGCAGCCTCTACTATGAGTCTTACCTTTTTTTTTTTTATTGTTTGTACCAGATCACAACCCCAGGGAACCTATGTATTTACCGATGTATATCTAGATTATACTTTACCATTGTTCTTTTTCTTTGCAATTCATTCCATCCACTTCTGGCATCAGAACCTCATTTTTCCTTTGGAGAAGTCCTTGTGATTCAGGTAGGCTGTGTGTCTCCTCCCTAGGCTGTGTGACTTGGGGCTGGCTAGACACAGTGTTTTATATATACTCTGTATGTCTTAAGTACTTATTTCTCTGTTTTCCGTCATTTTCCCTCCACATTTTAGTGTAGTTATTTTTTAATTGACATTTGTAATCCTTTCTTTTGTTTGACTAAAGTACTGTTCAACCGATCTTCTGAGTGCTTAATTTCAGCATTTTTAATTCTAGAAGTTTCTTTTGGTTGCATTTCACAGACAAGTTTTGCTTAAATTGTACATGTTCTCCTTTTTTAATACATTAATCATAATTTTAAATAATAGTTTCATTGAGATATAATTTACTTTCCATATTATTTAAAGTGTACCATTTAATGTGTTATGCATCTACCACCACAATCAATTTTAGAACTTTCATCCACCCCCCAAAAGAAAAAGAATCCATTATAGGTCACTCACTCCCCCATTTCTCCAAACCCTAGGCAGCCACTAATATACTTTGTCTCTACAGATTTGTCTAGACTGGACATTGCATACAAATGGAATCATACAATTACTTAGCATATTTTCAAGGTTCATCCATGTTGTAGCATGCATCAGTACTTGATTTCTTTTTATGGCTGAATAATATTCCATGGTCTAGATATTACTATGTTTCATCTATCCATTCACAGTAAATGGCCATTTGGGGTATTTCCACTTTGGGGCTCTTATGAATAATGCTGCTGTGGTTGGATTTACTGCAAGTTTTGTATGCAGGTCTAGATTTGTTTTTTAAATTAACAGACTATTTCGGAGCCGTTTCTGGTTTACAGAAAAATTAAGCAGAAAGGACAGAGTTCTCATACCTCCTTACCTCTCTACCCAGTTTCCCCTATTATTAATATCTTACATTAGCGTAATACATTTGTTATAGTTAATGAACCAATATTGACACATTATTGCTAACTAATGTCCATGGTTTACTTTAGACTTCACTCTTTGTTTTGTACATTATATGATTTTTGACAAATGTGCAATAGCCTGTATCCACCATTACAGAACCATACACAGGAGTTTCTCTGCCTTTAAAATTCCGGGCTTCACCCATCCTTTTCTCCCTCCCCACAACCTCTGGCAATCACTGATCTTTTGACTGTCTCCACACTTTTGCCTTTTCCTAAATTTCATATAGCTGCAATCATATAATATGCATGTAGCCTTTGCAGATTGGCTTTTCTTCACTTAGCAAGACGCATTTAAGCTTCTTCCATGTCTTCTCATGGCTACATAGCCTTTTCTCTTTATTGCTGAATGCTATTCCTTTGTACCGATATACCATAGTTCGTTTATGCATTCACCTATTGAAAAACATCTTGGTTGATTTCAAGTTTTGGCAATTATGAAAAAAACTGTTATAAACATCCATGTGCAGGTTTTTATGTGGATGTAACTTTTCAGTTCCTATGGGTAAATACCAAATAGCATGATTACTAGATCACTGTATGGTAAAAGTATGTTTAGTTTTGTAAGAAACTGCCAAGTATCTTCCTAGCAACAAATGAGAATTCCAGTTGTTCTGCATTGTCAACACTTTGGTATTTCAGTATTTGGATTTTAGACATTTGAATAGGTGTGTAGTGATATCTCATTATTCTAATTTAAAATTCCCTGATGACATGGAATGTGTAGCATCTTTTCATACACTTATTTGCCATGTGTCTATTTTCTTTGTTTAATCATAGTTGTTTTGTTTTTTAACCAAGGCCTATTAACTCTTGTCCTCCTGTGTCTATTTATATTTTCTTATTTCCTTCTTTCTGTTTTTTTTTCTTTTTGAGCTTTTGATCATTTAGTCTTTTTCCTGGTATGTCCAATTATTTTTATATTAAAATTGGACTTAACTTATTTTAGGAAACTATAAAGATACCTCCACATTCAGGATGTTGTTATCGTTCTCTTGAAAAGATTTCCTTTTGCCCATGGCAGACAGTTACTATAGGGACTGGAAACCTTAGTCCATTCTCAGTTTGAGCTCATTCAAAACCGTTTTTCACTCTGTGTGAAGGTTGCTCTATTTCTGTCTTGTCCTTCCTCTACGGGTGTTGCCCTTTGGGATTACCATGTGAACGTTTAGATTCTCCCTATTTCCAACTACCCTTGTATTTGTTAGGCTTTAAATGTAATGGTTCCCCCAGCCCTGTGAGACTAAGGATACGTGTAGCTTGTCATTCCATTAGTTGTTGCCTTTAGCTTGAGCTCTTGCCGTTTGGCTTCTGTGGTTAGACTCTTTTGAACTCCTTGGCTTTTCAGCTCCTAGGTTGTATGAGTTGAATCAGCAAATGCCCCAAGGAGAAAAGCTGCACCAAATGTCAAGCTTGCGTCTGTGTTTCCCTTCTCTCCAGAACTTGGCCCACATGTCTCGGTGTCTCTCTAACATTCGGATGCTGGCGAAGAGATGTCTTCTTACTTTATCCGGGTTTTCTAAAATTTCTTTAGACTTCACCTGATCTTATGTTATTATTGAAGTATCATCTCAATTATCCCTAGGAAGAAAATTTACAATTTTATGTTTTATTTTTTTATTTTCTATATTACCTCAGTTTCTGTAGAGACCTTTTACCTGATTCTTCAGTCTATTTCCTGTGTTACCAGTAAGATGGAGATAGGTGGAGGCTAAGAATATTGGGGGGGAAATCACTGATGAATGATATGTCTCGCTCTTTTTGTTTTTCCTCTCCTTATTTACTCTGGCAGCCTACATTTGCCCTTCTTGATTTGACCCAGTTGCCCAAATACGCAACCCACTCTGGCAAAGACCTGACTTTACTCTCATAAATGTCTGCATGTTAGGATTAGCTAGATGGTGAACACCATGCCAGAGTTTTTTGTGTGACCAGTCAGAATGGCCATCATTAAAAAATCTACAAACAATAAATGCTGGAGAGGGTGTGGAGAAAAGGGAACCCTCTTGCACTGTTGGTGGGAATATACATTGATACAGCCACTATGGAGTACAGTATGGAGGTTCCCTAAAAAACTAAAAATAAAACTACCATACGACCCAGCAATCCCACTACTGGGCATATACCCTAAAAAAACCATAATTCGAAAAGAGACATGTACCACCATGTTCACTGCAGCACTATCTACAATCGCCAGGACATGGAAGCAACCTAAGTGTCCATCGACAGATGAATGATGAAGAAGATGTGGCACATATATACAATGGAATATTACTCAGCCATAAAAAGAAATGAAATTGAGTTATTTGCAGTGAGGTGGATGGGCCTAGAGACTGTCATACAGAGTGAAATAAGTCAGAAAGAGAAAAACAAATACCGTACGCTAACGCAGATATATGGAATCTAAAAAAAAATTGTTCTGAAGAACCTAGGGGCAGGACAGGAATAAAGACGCAGATGTAGAGAATGGACTTGAGGACACGGGGAGGGGGAAGGGTAAGCTGGGATGAAGTGACAGAGTGGCTTGGACATATATACACTACCAAATGTAAAATAGATACTAGTGGGAAGCAGCCACATAGCACAGGGAGATCAGCTCCGTGCTCTGTGACCACCTAGAGGGGTGGGGTAGGGAGGGTGGGAGGGAGGGAGACGCAAGAGGGAAGAGATATGGGGATATATGTATATGTATAGCTGATTCACTTTGTTATAAAGCAGAAACTAACACAGCATTGTAAAGCAATTATACTCCAATAAAGATGTTAAAAAACCAAAAAGTTAGATAGTAAAAAATTCAAAAGAATTGCCCACACTCCTCCAACAGATTCTCTAACAGTTAGCAGAACAGAATTCACACTGAATCTGGTTTATGAGTAAAAGACAAGTCAACTTTAAAGTGGTTCATAGATGACAACATTTCTTTTCTGTGTGCCTGCTTTGGAGCCATATTTCTGCTGACCACTCAAAACTTTCCTCTTGAGTATTCTGTGATATATTAGAACCAGGAATAAGGGATGTTAGTGCTGGAAGGGTCAGCCAGTGGTCTGGGATTTAATTCACATTTCCTTTCTGCACCAGGCTCTTTAAGATCATTGAATTAGCCTAAGAATTTTGAAGCTGTAGAATTCAAGACAGTGCATTACAATATGCCAATATTACTATTCTCCTGCTCTGACATTCTCCACTGATGGACAGATGAAGGAGAAGGAAGAGCAGTCACCAGTAACTGAGAGTAAATGAAACTGGAATATTATAATTCAGTATCATTTGAGTGACTGAATTGGCTGGCAGAGTGTTCTGCAGTTAAGGGTGAGGAAAGATTAATTCTGCACCTGACACCACTACTGTATTTATACAAGTCTACTGGGACAGTTGTTTACCTTGAATTGTTTTCTTCATTCATTTCAGTCAGACAGTTGTGTTGACTGATTTTCCTTTTTGATGTATGAAATGACTGACTGAATTTACCATTTAATTTCCACTAATGCACTGTAAAAAACAATACATTACTCAAATTGGATTGGAAGGTATGAAAATGTTTACCCCAGAACTAGAAAGGCCAGATAAATCATAAGAAACATTTGACCGTGAGTGTTAGAAAGCTACTGAGGTAGCCATGACCTAGAAAAGTAAAATAGAGAAAGAAATTCACTGAAGTGAGAACAATATTCTGCACATGCGTTTCTAGCCCAGTCATTTAGAAACTACTGATGAAGAGCAAAAGTCTGAGAAACCAAATGTGGCTCCTAAGAGGTAGAAAAGCCAGTAGATCTTAGGACAATGTCATAGGACTAAGGAAACCAGAGTTGGAATTGAGAAATAACAAGGCAGCTAGAATTTTAAGGACCAAAATCACAGAGAGAGTAAAGATTCAGAGAACGGAGCTGGATTCAGCAACAGTGTTCCCTTGCAGTATTTTCCATGTATAATAGGTAGACAAGACAAGATGCTAAGAAGTCAAACAAAAGCTAACTGAAGTCAAAGAAAAGACTTAGTTGGCTCATAATGCTGAAGAGACAAAATTGGGGTTCAGAACCTATGAAAGATTTGTGGCCCAATGGAAAACTAATGATATGAATTAGGACATTGGAAGTCTCTACATATGTGTGTGTGTGTGTCTGTGTGTTAGGAAGGTTGATGCAACATCTACATTGAACCTTATAAAGAAGGAAAATGAGTATGAAGTTGGTCCAGTGACTGAGGTGATCTTCCCCTCTGTTCCCTACCTAAGAATAGGAAATTCTCTCCTCAAGAAAATACAGTTGACCCTGGAACAATGTAGGGGTTAGAGACGCTGACTCCCCGTGCAGTCAAAAGTCCACATATAACTTTATGGTCGGCCCTTCTTATCTGTGGTTCTGAATCTGAGGATTCAACCAACCACAGATCGTGTAGTGCTGTATTACTTATTGAAAATAAATCCATGCATAAGTGGATCTGTGCAGTTCAAACCCAGGTTGTTCAAAGGACAACTGTAATGTCATTCAGATTCTCTACAACTTGTCATATCCCAAGTCTGGTATTCACTGAAGAACCACCAAGACTACCAAGAAAAGGAGAATTAGAATAAAAAACAAAAAGAATCAGAATCATAGATGACCTAAACGTTCAAGTTCATACATACTTCGGTAAATATTATCAAGTTCAAGAAAATAGATGACAAGGTGAAGAATTTAACTTGACAACTAGTAACTATAAACTGATTGAAGTTGAACTGATAGAATTAAAAATTATACGAAATTTAAAACTCAGTAGTGGATTGGACACAGGTAAAGAGAGGTAAGTGAACTGGAAGATAGAGTAGTAACAATATTAAGACTAAAGCATGGGAAACGAAAAGAATAAAAAATACACACAAGCGCATTTGAGACATATGGGCCACAGTAAACATTTTTATCATATGTGTAAACTGGAGTCCAAAGAAAAAAGGAGAGAGAGATTGGGATGAAAACAATATTTCAGAAATATTAACAGCTGAGAGTTCTCTAAAACTAAAAAGAATATATGGAGCCTTAAATTCAATAAGCACTAAAAAAAAAAAGCAACAAGAACAAATACA
Source organism: Leucopleurus acutus (assembly GCF_964270905.1). Lineage (NCBI taxonomy): Eukaryota > Metazoa > Chordata > Mammalia > Artiodactyla > Delphinidae > Leucopleurus > Leucopleurus acutus. Next base: position 195,882 of record NW_028139142.1, read on the forward strand.
AAGAAAACCACACCTAAGATCACCACAGTACAATTCATGAACAGCAAAGAAAAACATGACATCTTAAAAGCAGCCCGAGGAAAAAGAGAGAGATTACTTTCAAAGGAACAATAGGATTAAGATTACAGCTTACTTCTCAGCGAAACTGACTGGATATTAGAAAATAATGGAATAACATTTTTAAGTGCTAAAGAAAAGAACTGCCCATTGGGAATTCTAGAGACAGAGAAAATGTTGTTTGGAAGGAAAGATGAAATAAGGAAATTTGCAGACAAACAAAATTTAGAAAATACGTTCTCATCAGAACTGACTGAATTAAATTCTAAAGGGAGACCTGCAGGCAGAAGGAAGATTATCACAGATGAAAACAAGGACTTTATAAAGAATTGTGTATAACAGAAAGGATAAATAAGTGGATAAACCTAAGTAAAATCTAACAGCACACAAGAGTAATAATAAAATATATCAAAAATTAGAATGCATTAAAACAAATGGAAGAGGAAAAAGTAGTAAAAGAAATTTAAGATCTCAGCATTGCTTGAGAAGCAGTAAAAGAGCTAATAAGTCATGGTACACGTGTAACTGCTACTTATGTAAAAATAACAAGCTAATACAAGGGAAAATGGAATTTGAAGAAATCTCAAAGGAAGAAAGAAGAGCAAAAGGAACATAACGAGGTGGGACAAATATTAAACAAGGAGTAAACCGTCTATAAGAAAATACATTAACTGTAAATACTGAAATTAAAGGACAAGGATTATTGAAACAAACCAAAAACCTAATTCTGTGCCACCTACGAGAGACAAGAGTCAGATTGAAAATGAAAGGATTCAAAAATTATGTCATAACAACAATAAGTAAAATTGAAGAAGATTTTTTAATGTTAACATAGATTTGAAAGCAAAAAGTATCACTGGCGATAAGGCAGGATAATAAAACCCACTGTTACTTTACAAGGAATATAAGTCTAAACTTCAATGCAATATATGAAGGGAAATTCCAAAAATCTAAGTAGAAATAGAAAAATCTAAATTACCTAGATCAGTAACATAGAACCACAACAACAAATCAGCAGATTATAGAAGATCTGAATACCATCATTAAAAACTTTGGCCTAAATTTACATAAAACACTGCACCAACAATGATGGACTATATATATTATGCAGAAATTTTTAGGTGCACATGGCACATTTATAAAATTGACTATATTCTGGTTATAAAACAAGGCTCTGAATAAGCAAGAAATTTAAACCTATATAACCAATATTTTACCAAATAGTTGGATATTAAAAACATACTTCTGATCATTATGTAGGTCAAAGATAAAGTCGCAATGGGAATTAGAATTTTATTAATTGAATGATAATGAAAATATGCCATAACAAAACCTGTGGGTTGCAAATAAAGCTGTGGTCACAGAGAAGTTTATGTATTCCAATTATACTCTCTAAATGTAAAACGGAAAAGAATAAAGCAACTAGAAGATAACCTATCACCCTGAGGTAGGCAGCTCCTGAACTGTACCTGGTGGGGAAGGCAGGGCAGAACTTCAGGAGGCCGGCTGAGAGCACGGTGAACACCATGTCAGGAGCAGTCTCCAAGAAAGAGAATTTAATGTACAAAGGGATGACTAAAATATATTTAAGAGCTAGCACCCTGACCCCTCTTAAGGATGACTTATGTTGCTGGGGAAAAAATAAGAAGTGCTCGATGTAGAAGGTGAATATCTCTATAATTCCCAGGAGAATCTTGGTACCAGGACCACACAATGAAGAACTTGGAGCCCCCGTGGCTAATCCAGCAGAGAGAAAAGGAGGAACAGAGATACGAGAGAAAATAAAGGGAACTCTTGGTGCAATTTGGTGCTGCTGTAGGCCCAAGTCCAGGTATGTGCTCTCTGTCTCCACATCTTAAATAAAAGCCACCATGTTCCTCAGTCTTTCAGGTACTTAGAATTTCTCTTTAGAACCTGAAAATGGGGTCAGGTTTCCTGTCTGCATTGCTACAGTACAAAATAGAGGCAGGATGTTTGAAATAGTTCTCCATCTGGCAGAGGCCTTGAAGCTGTGAGCCACTCACTGCAAACCAGGAGGACATGAAGGATTCTTGAGCAGATCTGAAGCTACTGGGAGGCCTTTGAGGAGTTAAATCCCATAGTAAATACTGTACCTTCAATGGCCCCTTCTCCCTCTCTGTCCAGTCTTCCTCCACTCCCGTGGGGGCCCAAAGGGGTTAAATGAGCACTCTGATGTAATCAATATAGCAAATTACTGGTATCTTCTATGGATTATTGAGATCATAAATGCCCTATATACAGTATTATGTAGAAAGCAAGAGAGTTGATATAATACTTATATAAAACCGTGAAGATGGAACTATCGTCCTTGGTCCTTACCATATAAACACACACACATAGACACACACACACTTAATGGAGATTGAAAATTTACTTATTTATTATTTTCCAAACCAATAGATGCACACCTAAATCTCCAATGGTAATGTCTATGATAAGCTTTTTTAGCCAGGGTATCATATGTAGACATAGCAGTTTCAATTCAAAATCAGGCTGCCACCTGTTAAATATACAGGAGTCCATGTTTATGTGCCATGATCCATCACTGTTGTGCTATAGCCATGTAAGCAAATTAAATGGGGATATCTAGGAATCACGACTACTACATTTTTCATATCTTTGACAGTAATACACATCTCTTCAATAATTCCAGAAATGCAGTATTGCTGTTGATTTCAAGCTTGTTGGAATGGGAGACGAGTTCAGTTCAGTTTCATTTGGCTTTCCTACACAAATTTGAAAAGCAAGACAAGGGGTGTTCTATCACTAACTGTGTTTTTTCCACTTATATATCAGGAACGGGACAAATATCCACAAATTTCATTATGAACCGGTGAGCACACTGTGAGTTGGGCTTGGGTCAGAACTCAGTTTATCACCTGACCTCCATATCTCTCATGCTAACAACTTGAGAGGGTATCATTTCTGTTTAATAGATGTTATTGATACCTCAGACCACTTATCTAGATGTTTTTGAAGTGTCTGAATGTTACCCCAGGTCAGTGTCAGATTCAATAATTCAGTTGCTGATTCAAGACTCTTATAAGATACACATATGCATGTGCACGTGCACACACACACACACACATCCATTCATCCATCTATCTGTCATCTACCTATCTATATCTATAAATATTTTTTGACATAGCATTAAGTGAAAGAAGTGTGAGAACATTTCCCAGTTTGTGGATTTTCAATTTTCCCTTGTGAAGACTGAGTTGCTATATTTATAGAAACTTGAGAAGCTGGAGTTACTAGGTCTTCTTAATGATTCATACATTTGATCATAGTAAATATCTTTTAATCACTGATAGTATTTTTGACTTCTTTTTCTGATATTATTATAACTAAATCCATTTCTTTTTGATCAGTATTCTCCCCTTAGATTCTTTCTGTCACTTATACTTCAGACTTTCTATGTCCTGTTAAATTGGGTATGTCATAAATAAATAATAATAATCGTCTATTTAGCTAAATTAAATCTTACGTTTAATGTATTTATTGTAATTTTAATATTTTTCTTTCTTAAGAACTGCATTGGATATTTTGCAAATAGATATAGACTTTTTCTTGATTTTGTCTTTATTTTATAAAATAATTTTATATAATTTCTTTACATTTAGAACTGATTTTTCAAAAATCACTGGATTTATTGAAAGACATGTTATGTATATCAGTTCTTTTTTTTTAGCTGACTTTTATTTATGTTTGACTTCATTTCATCTACAGTTCATATTTGATATTGAGGTCATTTTTTTTTTCAATTTAGTTTGTTGAAATTCTGAGGGCTTAAGTAGAGAATAATTTCCTCTAAGATAGGTTTAAATGTGCTTCTTCTGGGTTCCAAGGAACACTATTAACCTGGGAAACTATCTTGAGCTTAGCTTCAATTTATCGATATATGATTTTTATGATTAGAGATCTACTTTTAATTTGAACTTCAGACCCAAGTGAGATCTGTAATTGCAAACATGCAGGGTATATTATTATTAACCCCCAGCCACAGCATAAAAATATGATTTCTTACAGCCTTCCATTAGTGATAGGCACATTTTTGTACCCTCCTGTTTTAGCCCCCAGTGAGACTCTGCACTTAATATACAGGTGTAAGATTCATCCCCAACTTAGCACAAGTCCATGATTTAGTCAGTTTTTCCTAAACTGATATTGAATTTGCCTCTAAGACAGTCTCAGATTTCTTTGACTAAAATCACTTCTCTGATTACAAGTCATCTTTTGTTATTTTTATTGTTTTGTGTTTTATTTCTTTGGTGGGAGAACTTAATTGCCTGCCTTATCTTCTTACAATCTCAGCAATGTATTAACTGTTATGTTATTTTATCCTCTCTCTAGTAATACTGTGGACTGGTATTCTTTTTAAGACCTACTCTAATACACTTATTTATATATTTTGTAAAAGGTATGTTTTTATTCTTAATATCAATTTTTTTTCTTTTTAGCACCTTGGTAAAATCCACCATGTACAGACAGGCATAAGGAAGACCAGGAGTTTATTCATCATCAGAAACTTATCCTATTAGAAACACCATGTATTGGATAATGAGATAATATCTAATTGACCCAATCAGATTCTGTAGCAGATAGAATTCCCTTGGAAACAGACTCGAAGAAGATGAGATTTGTATGTAGTAGAGCTATTAATGTGTGTTCTTGGGAACAATATCTGTTAATAATATAGTAAAACAATACAGGAAGAAATACAACATAGTTCTCCAAAGAAAATACATCTAAAGTTAGTTGAATTTCCCGAATGTCTTGTAATCATGAAAAACTATATATGGAGTCCCTATGATTACTGTACTTACCTATGGGGTAGTACTGCTCTTATATTTCCATCAGTTCTATCAGTCTTCATGTCCTAAGCCTTAATACATTTTTTAATCAAAAAATCCAGTAATTTCCTAGTGTCCTTACAGTAGATATGGTTGTTTGCTTAAGCCATAGCACTGCTTCCTTTTACTTACAACTCTGATTTTGATTAGATATCAACCTTCCCACAGGCAGCTTGGATATCCATAGGCTGTGGATGACACATTGGAAACCAATAATGTGCCGTTCATCAAACATTCTGGTTAAGCTGTCATTCTACTTGTCAGTGATCTTTTTTTTTTTTCAGGAATAGAAATGCAGTGAAATTCAGATCACAGAGAATCATAAAGAAATTTGCTTTTGGAAAAATCAGTTCTGTGTAATTAGCAGTGATTTCCAGAAACATTTCTTCTTCTATCACTGATGTGAAGGAAAATGCAGGTAATCATGATCATTCTTGGCAGTAATTCTACAAGTATGTACAGAACCAATTTTAGGGTGGCATCAATACTGTGGCCAGGAGAGCTGAGAGATAGTAAAACTTGAGCCTTTATAATACTAATGAGCTCCTAAATTGATAAATTCTGAAGATTGTCTTTCTCCTAGACTTCTTCTGTATCAGCTTATTCATAGCAATCATAGTTAAGCTGTTTGAATCAGAGTTCCTTGAGTCAGCATCCTAAATGAATAAAATATTTGTGTTAGAAATGGAAATCTGGAAATAACATTCTAAAATATGGAATTGAGTAAAATTGATACAAGGCAATAAGGATAATATTTTTCTGTCACAGGAATCTGAAAATACTAGTTATTCTACAGAAAAGTTCTTTTTAACTATTGCCTATTGTATATTGTGATGTATCAACTTTTGATGATGGCTGAGTCATCATGAATCCTAGTAGGAAATATTTATGAGATTGAACTAGGTTGAATCTTTTCTTTGGCATTACATAACACCTTAAAATATGGAGAAAACTTTTGTCTGCAAGTGACTCATGAAATCTGAGCGAGAAAAATATGTCTCTGCTAAGAGAGGTCATCTTCACTTATGATTACAATCAAAACATTTGGAAGTTTAGTAATCATGGGCCTGGATGATTTAGGAAAGCTAAGACTTGTAAGAATGTTACTCTAAATGTTTGGGAATTTGAGAGAAAATAAGATAAGAACAAAACACTTGTCCCCCCAAACCTCTTCCAAGCACCTCCTGTAAAGCATTGTGAAGGGCACAGTCTGATTATTGTGAAGATACGGCTGTCTAAAGCAGCGATATTCGTGCCAGAGGCAGTTGGTTAAATCACCTGGTAACTGAGACCAAGAGGAAAGGAAAGTGTTACATTAAGGTCTCATGGCACAGACAGAGCACAGAGCTTGTTATCATAAACCAGAAACTTCCAGATTCATAGGCCCAAATAATTGCTGATTGTGTATTAGTAGTCATGCAGTTAATTGAAAACAAGTAGGCTGTATAACTAGTTTTAAAAGAAATGTATACCAAAGTGACCCCAAGCCTGGTTAGAGTATATGATTGCTAAACCTTCTAAAGTAAACACTAGTCCCAAGAATTTTCACCTACAGAAAGTACGTTGCTAAAGTGGTGCAGACCCAGAAAAGAAATTTTACACTGTCCACTCTAAGGTCACAGAGACAACAGACATGGCTATACTCTGAGAGAGGAGAATAAAAGCTCTCTGATTCACAAGCTATGAAAATCACTTCACTGACAGAACAGGAAGTTTTTGTAACCCTGTCCAACAAGTAAAGTATATTATAGACAACTGCATATTTTCCCGTTGTCCACCTTTACAAAAGGGAGTTTTTTATTGTAATTATCATGCTTTTTACCACTTTGTGTACAGTTAAGGAAGATAAATCACTGGACCATTGGGAGCCATGTCAGAGGACTGAATACTACCCAGAGATCTTGTACTTCAGAATAAATGCAGTAATTGACTTTGGATTTTCTCCCTTTGGGAAGGAATTAAGACATATTTCAAGTGGGCACGAATGTTTTTTAAATGTATTGTAGAATGTGTGGAATGAAAATATGTATGTGGAATAAGTTCTCGGATAGCCAAAGAGCTTGTAATATTGGATTTTAATTGTTGCTTATCCATTTATATTCCATATGCCCCCTTCATTTCCCTACTAGAAACTGAATTCATTTCCCCCAAATATCCAGTTCATTCTATGAAGCTTATATAACTTAGTAGAGACTGAGTGGGCTCCGTTTAGTCCAATCACAATATTTATCTTTACACCTATCAGTGATTGGTTGGAAAATAGACATGGAATTTACTGAGAATTAAAAGAATTAGGAAGTCAGCTAAGGGCTTCTGGGAAAGTTCTTCTTTGCTCTTCAGTCAAGAACGTAAGAACAGGAATAAGCCTCTAAAACTGATTGCTACTGGCAGTCACCTTGTAACCCTGAGGGCAACCAGTCTTAGCATAAAGCCAACCTGAGGACAAAAGAGATAAAAGACAGATAAAACCAATGACTCTGATGACCTCATTAAGTCATGTATTCAGTGAGCTTGGAAATCTGCTCCAACTTCCAGTTTTATGAGACAATAGATGATCTCATTGTTTTAGCAAGTTTATATAGAATTCCTATTAATTAATCCAAAAGCATTCTAAATAATATAATTGTATTCCCCATCTATTCCCTCTGGAAAACCTAGAGGGTGCTTGTGAAGAGATTCTATATAGGACAGTTTTCCAGGGGTATCCACAGTAATTCCATACATCAAGCATCTCTGTGGCCTAGTTTTACAGAAAACTAAGTGCTTTTTATTCCATTCTGTCCTCTTTTATGATAACCCCCTGTAAAACTGGATGGTCTATATATGTCTGTACTCCATTTCTGGACTATTCAGGTACTTAGCCATGTGACTTCAGGTTTCCTTGAAGAGCAAAAAATTACACTGGGTATTTATTTCAGTGTCTGGACAGCTCATGATAAGAATATTCTATTTCATTTTAGTTTTGTCAATAAGGAGGGTTGTGTGCCCAGAGGAAAATGATAACCAAAACAGTATAATGTTTTCTCATGCTTGAGAATACTAATGCTGTTAAATATTTCTTCTGAAACACTATGTGTAGTGAATGACTGGAATTCAATCCTAGGTGTAAACTTTAATTTACTCCATCTTTCCCCAGTTTTTATACTTACATTTTTTATTGTCCTTTGCTTTTGTAAGTAATGCCTCTATAAACATTTTCATACAAAATCAGTATTATTCAATAGAATTATTTTTGAATTCCTATTTTAGCAAGATGCTTATGTATTTCAAATTTAGTACTAGGTATTCATTAGGAAATTTGATTCTTGTTATCATGGAGCTTACAAAGTACTGAGGAGAGAGATGCAAAATAAAATCTCACAATAACATACTTTTCTGTGGTGAATACTATCCAAAAAATGTATAGTATTTTATGAGACTAAGAGTGAAAGAACAAACGTGTTTTCCATTAAGAAAAAATCTGAGAGAGACCTTCAAGATTGCAGAGGAGTAACACGTGGAGATCACCTTCCTCCTCACAAATACATCAAAAGTACTTCTACATGTGGAACAACTCCTACAGAACACCTACTGAACGCTGGCAGAAGACCTCAGACTTCCCAAAAGGAAAGAAAATCCCCATGTACCTGGAGAGGGCAAAGAAAACAGAAAAAACAGAGACAAAAGAATAGCAGTGGAACCTGCACATCTGGGAGGGAGCTGTGAAGGAGGAAAAGTTTCCACACACTAGGAAGCCACTTCACTGGCGGAGACAGGGGTGGGGTGTGTGTGTGGGAAGTTTCAGAGCCACAGAGGAGAGTGCAGCAACGGGTGCAGAGGGCAAAGCGGAGAGATTCCTGCAAAGAGGCTCGGTGCTGACCAGCACTCACCAGCCTGAGATGCTTTGCTCACCCGCTGGGGGGCTGGGGACTGGGAGCTGAGGATCGGGGGTCAGATTCCAGGGAGAGGACTGGGGTTGGTGGCGTGAACACAGTGTGAAGTGGTTAGTGCACCACAGCTAGCCGGGAGGGAGTCCAGGAAAATGTCTGGACCTGCCTAAGAGGCCAGAAACCATTGTTTCGGGATGCGCGAGGAGAGGTGCTTCCTGCTCTGTGTGTCCACAGACGGCAGAGCACAGCCTAAGCAAGCTCCAGAGATGGGCATGAGCCGCAGCTATCATCTCAGACCCCAGAGTCAGGCACGGACCACTAATGCTGCCACCACTGCCACCAAAAATCCTGTGTGCAAGCACAGAACACTACCACACTCCCCCAGGAGCCTGTGTAGCCCGCCACTGCCAGTGTCCCATGATCCAGGGATAACTTCTCCAGGAGAACACAAGGCATGCCTCAGGCTGTTGCAATGTCACGTCAGCTTCTCCCCCCTGCAGGCTCACCCCGCATTCCAATTATGACTATCATACCTTTCCTCCTCTCCGACCTGAGTGATCAAGAGAGCCCTAATAAGCCGCTGCTTTAATCCTTTCCTGTCTGGATGGGGAACAGATGCCTGAGGGTGGCCTACACACAGAGGCAGGGCCAAAACCAAAGCTGAACCCCAGGAGCTGTGCGAGCAGAGGTTAGAAAGGGAAATTTCTCCGTGCATCCTCAGGAGCAGTGGATTAAATCCTTGCAATCGACCTGATAAACCCTGCATCTGTGCAATACCTGAATAGACAATGAATGTTCCCAAAATTGAGATGGTGGACTTTGGGAGCAACTGTAGATTTGGGGTTTGCTTTCTGCATCTGATTTGTTTTTGGTTTTATGTTTAACTTAGTTTAATTTTTAGTGCTTGTTATCATTGGTGGATTTGTTTATGGGTTTGGTTGCTCTCTTTTTTTTTTCTTTTAATGAGTGTGTGTGTGTGTGTGTGTGTGTGTGTTTCTTTGTGTGATTTTGTCTGTTTAGGTTTACTTTTACCATTTAACCTAGGGTTCTGTCTGTTCGTTTTTCTGTTACTTTTGTTTTTTTTGTTTGCTTGTTTGTCTTTTCTTTTAATGAGTGTGTGTGTCTATATGTTTCTTTGTTTGATTTTATCTGTTTAGTTTTGCTTTTACCATTTGTTTTGGGGTTCTATCTGTTTGGTTTTTTTCTTCCATTTCTTTCAAGGCATGCAGATGGCAGGGTCTTAGTGATACAGCCAGGTGTTGTGCCTGGGCTTCTGAGGAGGGACAGCCGAGTCCAGGACATTGGACAACCAGAGACCTCCCAGGCCCATGTAGTATTGGCGAGAGCTCTCCCAGAGATCTCCATCTCAACACTAAGACCTAACTCCACCCAATGGCCAGCAAGCTCCAGTGCTGGATGCCCCATGCCAAACAACTAGCAAGACAGGAACACAACCACACTCATTAACAGAGAGGCTGCCTAAAGTCATACTAAGTTCACTGACACCATAAAACACACCACCAGATGGAACCCTGCCCACCAGAAGGACAAGATCCAGCCCCATCCACCAAAACACAGGCTCCAGTCCCCTCCACCAGGAAGCCTACACAGTCACTGAACCACCCTCACCCACTGGAGATAAACACAAGAATAGCAGGAATGATGAACCTGCAACCTGCACAAAGGAGACCCCAAACAGAGTAACTGAAACAAAACAAGAAGACAGAGAAATATGTAGCAGATGAAGGAGCAAGGTAAAAACCCACCAGACCAAACAAATGAAAGGGAAATAGTCTACCTGAAAAAGTATTCAGAGTAATGATAGTAAAGATCCAAAATCTCTGAAATAGAATGGAGAAAATACAAGAAATGTTTAACAAGGACCTAGAAGAACTAAAGAGCAAACAAACGATGATGAACAACCAAAGAAATGAAATTTAAAATTCTCTACAAGGAATCAATAGCAGAATAACTGAGACAGAAGAATGGATAAGTGACCTGGAACATAGAATAGTGGAAATAACTGCCACAGAGCAGAATAAAGAGAAAAGAATGAAAAGAATTGAGGACAGTTTCAGAGACCTCCGGGACATTAAACACACCAACATTCAAATTACAGTGGTCCCAGAAGACGAGAAAAAGAAAGTGTCTGAGAAAATATATGACGAGATTACAGTTGAAAACTTCCCTGACATGTGAAAGGAAATAATCAAGTCCAGGAAGCACAAAGAGTCCCATACAGGATAAATTCAAGGAGAAACATGTCAAGACACATATTAATCAAACTATCAAAAATTAAATACAAAGAAAAAATATTAAAAGCAGCAAGGGAAAAGCAAGAAGTAACATACAAGGGAATGCCCATAAGGTTAACAGCTGATCTTCCAGCAGAAACACTGCAAGGCAGAAGGGAGTGACAGGACATATTTAAAGTGCTGAAGGGAAAAACCAAAACCAAGATTCCTCTACCCAGCAAGGATCTCATTCAGATTCGACAGAGAAATTAAAAGATTTACAGACAAGCAATAGTTAAGAAAATTCAGCATTACCAAACCAGCTTTACAACAAATGCTAAAGGAACTTCTCTAGGCAGGAAACACAAGAAAAAGAAAAGACCTATAATAACAAACCCAAAACAATTAAGAAAATGGGAATAGGAACATACATATCAATAATTACCTTAAATGTAAATGGATTAAATGGTCCAACCAAAAGACACAGACTGTCTGAATGGATACAAAAACAAGACCAATATATGTGCTGTCTATAAGAGACCCATTTCAGACCTAGGGACACATACAGACTGAAAGTGAGAGGATGGAAAAAGATACACCATGCACACAGAAATCAAAAAAAAAACTGGAGTAGCAATTCTCAAATCAGATAAAATAGACTTTAAAATAAAGACTATCAAGGGATCAATCCAAGAAGATGATATAACAACTGTAAATATTTATGCACCCAACATAGGAGCACCTCAATACATAAGGCAAATGCTAACAGCCATAAAATGGGAAATCGACAGTAACACAGGAACAGTAGGGGACTTTAACACCCCACTTTCACCAATGGACAGATCATCCAAAATGAAAATAAGTAAGGAAACACAAGCTTTAAATAACAAATTAGACCAGATACACTTAATTGATATTTATAAGACATTCCAACCAAAAACAACAGAATACACTTTCCTCTGAAGCACACGTGGAACATTCTCCAGGATAGATCATATCTTGGGTCACAAATCAAGCATTGGTAAATTTAAGGAAATTGAAATTGTATCAGGTATCTTTACTTATCACAACACTATGAGACTAGATATCAATTACAGGAAAAAAATCTGTAAAAATACAAATGCATGGAAGCTAAATTATATGCTACTAAATAACCAAGAAATCAGTGAAGAAATCAAAGAGGAAATAAAAAAATACCTAGAGACAAATGACAATGAAAACGTGATGGCCGAAAACCTATGTGATGCAACAAAATCAATTCTAAGAGGGAAGTTTATAACAATACAATCCTACCTTAAGAAACAAGAAAACTCCAAACAACCTAACCTTACACCTAAAGCAATTAGAGAAAGAGGAAAAAAAAACACCCAAAATTAGCAGAAGGAAATAAATCATAAAGATCAGATAAGAAAGAAATGAAGGAAACAATAGCAAAGATCAATAAAACTAGAAGCTGGTTCTTTGAGAAGATAAACAAAATTGATAAACTATTAGCCAGACTCATCAGGGAAAAAAGGGAGAAGATTCAAATCTACAGAATTAGAAAGGAAAAAGGAAAAATAACAACTGACACTGTAGAAACTAAGGATCATGAGAGACTACTACAAGCAACTCTATGCCAATAAAATGGACAACCTGGAAGAAATGGACAAAATTCTTAGAAAAGTACAACCTTCCAAGACTGAACCAGGAAGATATAGAAAAAATGAACAGACCAATCACAGACCAAGCTCTGGAATTGAAACTGTGATTAAAAATCCTCCAACAAACAAAAGCCCATGACTAGATGGCTTCACAGGTGAATTCTAGCAAACATTTAGAGAAGAGCTAACACATCTCCCTCTCAAACGTTTCCAAAATATAGCAGAGGGAGGAACACTCCCAAACTCATTCTACGAGGCCACCATCAGCCTGCTACCAAAACGAGAAAAGATGTCACAAACAAACAAAACTACATGCCAATATCACTGATAAACATAGATGCAAAAATACTCAACAAAATTCTAGTAAACAGAACCCAACAGCACATTAAAAGGGTCATGCAGCATGATCAAGTGGGGTTTATCCCAGGAATGCAAGGATTCTTCAATATATGCAAATCACTCAATGTGATGCATCATATTAACAAATTGAAGCATAGAAACCATATGATAATCTCAATAGATGCAGAAAAAGCTTTTGACAAAATTCAACACCCATTTATGATAAAAACTTTCCAGAAAGTGGCCATAGAGGCAACCTACCTCCACATAATAAAGACCGTATATGACAAACCCACAGCCAACATCATCCTCAACGGTGAAAAACTGTAACCATTTCCTCTAAGATCAGGAACAAGACAAGGTTGCCCACTGTCACCACTGTTATTCAACATGGTTTTGGAAGTTTTAGCCACAGCCATAAGAAAAGAAAAAGAAATAAAAGGAATCCAAATTGGAAAAGAAGAAGTAAAGCTGTCACCGTTTGCAGATGACATGATACTATACATAGAGAATCCTAAAGATGCTACCAGAAAACTACTAGAGCTAATCAATGAATTTGGTAAAGTAGCGGTAAAGTAAATTAATGCAAACAAATCTCTTGCATTCCTATACACTAATGATGGAATATCTGAAAGAGAAATTAAGGAAACACTCCCATTTACCATTGCAACAAAAAGAATAAAATAACTAGGAATAAGCCTACCTACGGAGACAAAAGACCTGTTTGCAGAAAACTGTAAGACACTGTTGAAAGAAATTAAAGATGATACAAACAGATGGAGAGATATACCATGTTCTTGGATTGGAAGAATCAACATTGTGAAAATGACTATACTACCCAAAATAATCTACAGATTTAATGCAATCCCTATGAAACTACCAATGGCATTTTTTACAGAAGTAGAAACAAAAATTTTACAGTTTATATGGAAACACAAATACCCTGAATAGCCAAAGCAATCTTGAGAAAGAAAAACAGAGCTGGAGGAATCAGGCTCCCTGACTTCAGACTATACTACAAAGCTACAGTAATCAAGACATTATGACACTGGCACAAAAAGAGAAATATAGATCAATGGAACAGGATAGAAAGCCCAGAGATAAACCCATTCACATATGGTCACCTTATTTTTGATAAAGGAGGCAAGAATAGACAATGGAGAAAAGACAGCCTCTTCAATAAGTGGTGCTGGGAAAACTGGACAGCTACATGTAAAAGAATGAAATTAGAACACTTCTTAACACCATACACAAAAATAAACTCAAAATGGATTAAATACCTAAATGTAATTCCAGACACTGTAAAACTCTTAGAGGAAAACATAGGCAGAACACTGTGACATAAATCACAGCAAGATCCTTTTGGACCCACCTCCTAGAGAAATAGCAATAAAAACAAATGGGACCCAAATGAAACTTAAGAGCTTTTGCACAGCACAGGATACCATAAACAAGATGGAAAGACAACCCTCAGAATGGGAGAAAATATTTACAATTGAAGCAACTGACAAAGGATTAATCTCCAAAATGTACAATCAGCTCATGCAGCTCTATGTCAGAAAAATAAACAACCCAATCCAAAAATGGGTAGAAGACCTAAATAGACATTTCTCCAAAGAAGATACACAGATTGCCAACAAACACATGAAAGGATGCTCAACATCACTACTCATCAGAGAAATGTAAATCAAAACCACAATGAGATATCACCTCACACTCGTCACGATGGCCATCATCAAAAAATCTACAAACAAATCCTGGAGAGGCTGTAGAGAAAAGGGAACCCTTTTGAACTGTTGGTGGGAATGTAAACTGATACAGTCACTATGGAGAACAGTATGGAGGTTCTTTAAAAAACTAAAAATAGAACTATCATATGACCCAGCAATCCCACTACTAGGCATATACCCTGAAAACCCATAATTTAGAAAAAGAGATGTACCACAGTGTTCATTGCAGCACCATTTACAATAGCCAGGACATGGTAGCAACCTAAGTGTCCATCGACAGATGAATGGTTAAAGAAGATGTGGCACATATATACAACGGAATATTACTCAGCCATAAAAAGAAATGAAATTGAGTTATTTGTAGTGACATGGATCAACTAGAGTGTGTCATACAGAGTGAAGTAAGTCAGAAATAGAAAAACAAGTACCATATGCTAACACATATATATGGAATCAGAAAAAAAAATGGCTCTGTTGAACCTAGGATCAGGACAGGAATAAAGACGCAGACATAGAGAATGGACTTGAGGACATGGTGGGGGGAGGTTAAGCAGGGATTAAGTGAAAGAGTGGCCTTGACATATATACACTACCAAATGTAAAATAGATAGCTAGTGGGAAGCAGCTGCATAGCACAGGGAGATCAGCTCGGTGCTTTGTAACCACCTAGAGGGCTGGGATAGGGAGGTTGGGAGGGAGGCACAAGAGGGAGGGGATATGGGGATATATGTATACATATAGCTGATTCACTTTGTTATACAGCAGAAAGTAACACAACATTGTAAAGCAATTATACTCCAATAAAAGTGTAAAAAAAATAAAATGAAATAAAAAGTAACAAAAAAATCCTTTGAGCGGGACTAATGTTTTTACTGAAGTTTGAGTGCGTTGTTGAGAGTGGGCTTTTCAGGGAGAAGAAACATTTTTCAATGATGTCTAAGTGTCGGAAAGAGCTTTCTGCACTAGAGAAGCTTGAAGAAATATACTGTGCTTGAAGAGGCAAGAAAGTACACAAGATAAAGATGAAGAATTGGAAGGAGCTAGAATATGCAAATCTCAGATTATGTGAGGAATATACTGGTGTACCAATTACAGATTGCTTAATATAATAACTTTTACATACTTAAAAATATCTGGTGTAGGGAATTAGAATTTTACACAGTATTATTCTTAGTTACCAAGACATAGTGTAACTCAACGTTATTTGTCTAAGAAATTTATAAATAATAGTTTGGCTGCAGTGTGTAGGAGGAGAATGTACCCAAAAGGAGCCCAGGTTTCTGATGTGTATAACTGGATAGGAAAAGCAGAGGAATGGTTGTAACAAAGAAATTAAGCATTTGATTTTGAAGAAAGAAAATGAAATGTGGTATAATATTTAGTATAGAGAAAAACAGAAGAGCCTTGTGTGTTGATACAGTAGTGGTCTACTGGAAAATTCCAAGTGAAGAAACTAAAATACAATAAAGTAATAATGATTAGATTTTCTATGTATTTCTTTATAATAGCAAACATTTTTCATAAAGGCCTAGAAAATAAATATTTTAGGTTTTGAAGCCATATGGTTTCTATCTCAACTCTAGAAATCTACCGTTGTAGAATTGAAGTAGACATAGTATATAGGTAAAAGAATGAGACAAAACTCCACAGATGGATTGAAATTTAATTACGAAGTGTTATCTGGAACTCTATTTCAATAAATTTGAAAACATAATAATGATTTATGTGTAAAATACCAATCTTGATTTTAAATTAATTAGGACACTTGAATAGATCAATCACCTTAGAAAAGAGATGCAGAAAAAGATTTTGCACTTTTTTTCAACATTCATTCATAATAAAACCTTTCAACAAAGCGTAGAAGGAACTTACCTCAACACAATAAATGTTGTATATGAGAAGTGCACAGCTAATATAATAATTAATGGCAGAAAATGGAAAGCTTTTATTCTAAGATCTGTCACATGGCAAGGATGCCCACCCTTGCCAATTATATTTAACATAGTACTGGAATTTCTAGCCAGAGAAAGTAGATAAGAAAAAGGAATAAAAATCATCCAAATAAGAAAGAAAAAATAAAATAATCTCTGTTTTCAGATAATACAGTCATATCTGTAGAAAAATCTAAGGATTCAATAAAAAAATCTGTTAGTATAATAAATTCAGTAAATTGCAGGGTACAAAATCACTGTACAGAAATCAGTCACATTTTCCATAGTCAGTAATACTGTATTGCATATTTAAAAGTTGCTAAGAGTAGATCTTAAAAGTTCTAATCACAAGAAAAAAATTTTTTAACTTTGTATGGTGATGGTTGTTAACTAGACTTATGGTGATGAGCTTTCTGCAATATATACAAATATCGAATTATTACATTGTACACCTGAAACTAATATAGTGTTATATGTCTATCATAACTGAAAAAAATCAGTCATATTTCTACACATAAACAATAAACTGTTCAAAAAGGAAATTAAGAAAAATTTCCCATTCACAGTAACAACCAAAAGGATAAAATACTTGAGGATAAACCTAACCAAAGGAGTGAGACACAGTCAAATGGAAAGATATCCAGTGTTTGTAGATTGGAAGAATTAGTACTGTTGAAATGTTTGTACTACCCAAAGAGATCTACAGATTCAATGCAATCCCTATCAAAATCCCAATGACGTTCTTTGTAGAAATAGAAAAAACAATACCAAAATTCATATGGAACTACAAAAAACCCCAAATAGCCAAAGCAGTCTTGAGCAAGAAGTGTAAAGCTGGAAGAATCACACTTCCTGATTTCAAAATACATTACAAAGCTACAGTAATAAAAACAGTATGGGACTAGCATAAAAACAGACATGTAGAACAAAGGAACAGAGTAGAGAGGCCAGAAATAAATCCAGGTTTCTAAGGACAACTGATCTTCAACAAAGCTGCCAAGAACCCACAATGAGGAAATGATAGTTTTCTTTAATATGTAATGCTAATAAAGCTGAATATTAACATGCTGGAGAATGAAATTGGACACTTATACCACATACAAAAATCAACTCAAAATAGATTAAAGTACTAAATGTAAACCTGAATCTATAAAATTACAATAATAAAACATAAGGAAAAAGCTTACTGAAATGGGTCTTGGCAATGAGTTTTGGGATATGACACCAAAAGCCCAGGCAACTAAAGCAAAATAGACAAACAGGACTACATCAAACTAAAAAGTTTTGGCACAGCAAAAGAATCACCAGAATGAACTGGCAACCTAAGAATGGGAGAAAATATTGCAAATCTTATATCTGATAAGGAGCTAATATCCAAAATAGGTAAGGAACTCATACAAATCAATAGCAGAAACACAGACCAATTTAAAAAATGGACCAAGGGCCTGAATAGACCTTTGTCAAAAGAAGACATCAGAATGGCCAAAAATTACATTAAATGCTGCTCAATGTCACTAATCAAGGAAATTCAAATTTAAACCTCAATGAGTTATTACCTCATACCTGTTAGAATGACTGTCATCAAAAAAGACAAAGAATAACACGTATTGGAAGGATATGGAGAAAAAGAACCTTTGCCCACTGTATGTAGGAATTTAAATTCATATAGCGATTATGGAAAACAGTAAGGAGGTTCCTCAAAAGATTAAAAATGGAAGTACCTTATGATCTAGCAATCCCACTTCTACATATACAGTATATCCAAAAGAAATGAAATCAGTATCTCAAGATGATCTGCACTCCTATGTTCGTTGCAGTATTATTCACAACAGCCAGATAAGGAAACAATCTAAATGCTCATCAATGGATGAATGGGTAAAGAAAATGTAGATATATAATAGATTATTCAGCCTTAAGAAAAGAATGAAATCCTGACACTTGTGGCAACATTGAGGAACCTGGAGGATATTATGCTAAATAAAATAATCCAGATTCAGAAAGACGAGTACTGTGTGATCTCACTTAATATGTGGAATCTAAAATAGTCATGGAACTCATGGAAACAGAGAGTATAATGGTGAGTTCCAGGAGGCAGGGTGGGAGGAGGAAAGGGGGAGATGTTGGTCAAGGGGTACATAGTTTTAGTCATGTAAGATGAATAATTTCTAATGAACAGCAGTGTGACTATAGTTAACAATATTGTATTGTATACTTGAAATTTTCTGAGAGGGTAAATCTTAAGGGTTCATACCAGGCGCACACACACAAAAGCAAATGATAACTATGCAAGGTGATAGATATGTTAATTAGCTTAAGTGTAGTGATTATTTCACAATGTTTACATATATCAAAACAAAGCTGTACACTTTAAATATAAATAATTTTTATTTGTCAATTATGCCTTAGTAAAGCTGGAAAAAATAACAGAAAAGAAATGAGGTAAAGATATTTGGACAGTTAATTTGTCTACAAACTTTATTTTTTTTTATTTGCTGTACGTGGGCCTCTCACTGTTGTGGCCTCTCCCTTTGCGGAGCACAGGCTCCGGACACGCAGGCTCAGTGGCCACGGCTCACGGGCCCAGCCGCTCCGCGGCATGTGGGATCTCCCCGGACCGGGGCACGAACCCGTGTCCCCTGCATCGGCAGGCAGACTCTCAACCACTGGGCCACCAGGGAAGCCCCGTCTACAAACTTTAAATGATAAGTAACTTTTATGATATTGAACCCATTTCAGTCATGAAAGAAGATGTAAAACTTTTTTATTCATTTTGTAAAATAAAAATATAGCAACATAAAAAGATTAATGTTAAAGCCCAGTTCTATATCAAATGTAATTGATATGTTTATATATACAATATAAATAATATAATAAACAGTGTTCTGAAAGCATAATGTTATGATAAACTAGAATATATTGCAAGACTGAAAATTTAGCTCAATAACAGTAATCCTATCAATACATCTCATAAAATAAAACATTAATATTTTCTCTAATATCCAGGCAAATTTCTTGGTATCATTTGAAATTTGTTTTTAATAAAATCTCCAAGCAAAATGGAAATTGTAATCAAAATCATTTATCAAATTTTAATAGCAAGCAACACTTTAGATAACAGGTCTCTAAATCGTCAACATGGAGAAACCAGGATTAAGACAGAGAGGGATAGCATCCACATTATTATGCAATATTATTATAAATTTTCAGTTACAACCAATAAGATAACATGAAATAATCTTTATAAATTTTAAAACTGAAGAGACAAAATATATCTTTTTGATGATGTATTTTTGTACCTACCAAAAACTAAGAGACAAGTCAATTCTTAAAAAAAACTATTAAGGGATCTAGGAAAATTGAAGGGATGTAAAATATAATTTATAATTAGGTCTTTCCTATTAGAAGTAGTAATAGGATTTTTTAATAATCCATTCAACACAGTAGAAAAGCTGTTATACTTTGTAATAAACTTAAAGGGAAAGTACCCAACTTTTATGAAGAAAGTAATACAGTTTTATTGAAGGACATAAAACAAGACCAGAACAAAGGGAAGGAATGTACCGTATTGTTTGATGGAAACATAACATGTTTATGAAATCGTCTATTTTTCCAAAATTATATTAAAATTCAATGTGATTCCAATTTAAAATCAATTTTTAGTGTTATGCTGTGACCTTTATGCCAATGTGAAAGTTTTCCTTGTTTGTTTGTTTACAAACTTGGAACTATTTATTGATTGTGAGGAGAAACTTATGTACAAACAAGGCATGAGGAGAAGGGGGAAACTGTCCAGTGCTGGCAAAAGAAGTGGGGGCTGGAGAGTGGGCCTGACAATACACCAAGAATCAGGAGAAGTTTTCTGAAAACTAACTCAACTCCTAAACATGCTTCATGGGAACTAGGCTTTGGGACACAGTCCATGTGGAAGGGGACAGACAAGGTTGGTTCTAGAAGCCAAGAAGTTTAACTCCAGTGGAGTCCCTTCAGTGGAGTCTGATCCACTGTGGTAGGGACATAACCCCCTCCGAGATCTACTTTCAATCATAGCTCCCTCTGTAATTTTATTACAAGGAGCCTCCAGTCTTTGAGCCCGGGATGTTGGCAGTGGGTCAGAGCACCTTAACTAGCCACCAAAATTATTCAGAGAATGGTTATGTGAGAATATTCTAGATTTTAATGTGTAATATAGCGTAAAACAAATAACAAACCAAACTCAGAATCTACAGATAAAATATCCAATCATAATGAGGATAAAGAAAGACAAAATCAGGAAAACTGAAGCTGAGAGAATTTCTGGCCAGTAGAATGGTATTAAAGGAAATACTAAAGGATGTTTTTCAGGCTGAAGGGAAACACCGCCCATTGGAACTCATGTATAGACGAAATGAAAACAGAAATTGTTGTTATTTAAAAAAAAACACAGCATTTTTCCTGCTCTTAATTTAGTTGAAGAACAACTATCTGTATTAAGCCAAAATAATTACAGTATATGGTATAACTGTCCCAGGCAATACAAAATAAATAAATAGTGAGAAAAGAAATCAGTGAAATAAAAAAAACTACTCAACATAAATACAATTAATAGAGACAAAAGTTGTTTTTCCTGAAAAAAGTTAATAAAATTGATAGACTCCTAACATGACTATTTAAGAAAAGGGAGAGACGGTGAATGTGATTACCAATATTAGGACATAAAAGTATTTATTACCACAATCGTGAAGGATTGGAAGAAGAAGGCAGCCCAGGGCTTGTGTTGAACTAGAAATCAGAGTGGGGTTTGAGAAAAATCAAGTACTGACATTTCTGGTAAGACATTGATGGTGAAGTTATCCTTAGATTTGGCAACGTGGGGTTTGGTGGGGTCCTCCAAAGACCACTTTTAATAGAGCAAGAGGAGCGATGCCAAACTGTAGTTGATTAGTTGAGTAGTGTTTAGGTGATCCTTTGAAAAAAAAATTGTATGCAGATAGTTCCTTCAATAAGTTTGTCTGTGGAGTAGAAGAAAATAGTCTACCTGGAAAGGAACATATAGCCAATATGAATTGTTTCCTTCTTTCTTTCTTTTAATCTTTTTTATTTAAAAGTAAACTAATGTTTACACAACAGCAAGGAAATTGGCCAGCAGAACAAAAGAACATTAGTTCCCCTGCTCTGTAAAAGATATTTGGAGATAAATGACATCAGTTGTTTTTATTGTCTGAAAACCTTGCTGCAAAGAACCAATAATCTTGGTTAAATGTAAAAATATAATGTTTTTTTTTGTGTGTGTTCACCTTCCTTTCAATAATAAGAAGACTCTTAAGGATTTATAATTGTAGCTTATTGAATGTAACATTCACAGTGGAACTGATGGCCAGTTAGTCAAGGATCTGTTGAATTAAGTAAAACTGCAACTTACATGCTGTAAACAAAATGAAAGGGGAAAAAGCAGCATTAATTAAGAGAAAAAGATTTTAAAATCTTGTAGGCAACTGACCTCTGCTTCAGATGAATGCATTTATGTACACACAGATACATTTAAGTTTAGTAAATGTATCTTGAATTCCATGGATAAAATGACCCAAAGTCTATAATTATGTTGTTCATTGTGTTAGGCAATTATTGTCAATTTTAATGCTTTGCCACTGTATCATGCCTTAGGCAAATACTCTCCATGTTCATGAATATTGGAGAGAGCAAGTCATAAATCTGTAAACTGAACATAAGCATCTTTCAAGCTGTCGGGCCTCTTGCAGTGCTTGCAAAGCTTAACATATTTTAATCTGTGCAGTGCTGTTATTATTTGCTGCCTTCCGTCTTTCTGTCCATCTTCCTGCCTCCTGTCTATCCATCAGTCCATCATTTTTTCCAATTAAGGGCAAGCTCGATGACAGACATGACAGGCACTCATTCTCCAATGCCACAGATTCTAAGTAGAAGTAATTACTGTGTATGAAGCAGAAGCTGTGCACCAGTGTTGCTACCACAGGTTCCTATGACAGTCAACTTGTTGAGTAATAGGCATGGGTATGAAGGGTGGGGAATACTGAATGCATTCTCAGCAAAGATTATGACAATCCTTTTCTATTTTTACCAAGTGAAAGTGAAATTTACATTTCTCTGAATTGATAATTGAGGAACTCATTTGATAATGGATACTGGGATACTCTGAATAAGGCAGCCCTGGAGGGGAAGAGTTTTGGAAAAATGCTACACATTTTATGTACAGAAATATCCTTGACTTTCTCTTGTTATAGGACTTGTCATTAGAAATAAGGAAACTGTAACTTGCAGCTAAGCCATGATAATATCTATTTATTCAGCCATAAGTAAATTATGTATAAAATATTAGACACACATAATTTGTATGTATCACCACATATGATTTGTCTATATTTAGTAAACTCAGAAGGTATTTTTCTGTTTGTAACCCTATTATAGAAGATGTACATGTAAACCAATGTAGTAATCCTTGGCTCTTAAAAATAAAAATAGTGAGTTGGGTATCTGGTTAGAAATGCAAGTTTTCTGAGAGTCAAAAGAAAAATACATCCAAATTATATTTACTAATAAAATTATATCAGAGTAGACTGCAGGCAATCATTTTACTTGGTCTGGTGTGATATAATTTGAAATGTAATTTTTGTAAAGAAGCAGGAGATGCCACTTTTTACAGTGATATAATACCCAATGACAAGATTGTTGTCTGTAATATAATGTACCCAATTAAGGGGGCCTGGGATTTGCTTGGGGGAAATGACTGGTTCTGTGTTTGAGGCAGGAAATGCATAAGATGAATCTAACACATATTAAAACACCAGAAAAATTGGCTACTCCAAACTAATGGGGTCATGTCAAGAGGACCCAAGAGTCAGTCAGCTTGAATAGAATCTTTAAGCCAATGATAAGATAGTTAAAAAAAATTTTTTTAATGACCTCACAGTTGATTAAAACTCTAAATGTAGAAAATGAGTTCATAGATATAGTGATAAAAAGAAGAAAAAAGTAACATATCAAAATGATAAAAGCATTAGAGTTTGCTTAAACATCAACTAATTACTCTCAAAATAGATAATGGTAAGGAAATACACATTTTACTATCTTTATGGTAGGAACTGTATTTTAGATAGTCAAATAGCTCTGAGGGTCACTGTTCTTAAAAATGAATTCTATCTCAAAAATGGAGAAGAAATGATCAAATTTAAATAACTTTTTGCAATCTATATTGAAATAATGGATTTAGGCAACAGTCATGATGGCTCTTACCATTGTACTAAGGTGGAATGCTAATGGGAAGAATTATAAAGAAGGAGTTATGTCATGACTGGAATGCAGTAATCAATCTTAGTATCAGAAGCAGGTTACCATGAAGGTAACTAAGCTTCAGCTTCAGGTTCCCTTATTTGCATATGTCACTTCCAAGCTCTGGGAGGGGCCAGAACAGTGTATGATGTTTGAAGAAATTAGTTAGGTTTTATGAATTTTAATTTTTGTGTCTGTAATTTCTCTACTATTCTAACTAAACATTTATATTTGTCACCTTTTTTGTAATTCTGTAGCCTTTTTGTTAAAGAAGAGACTTCAAATTGTAAAAGTTTCAGGCCTTAACTAATCTAGACTTATTCCTGATTAGAATCACTAGTCCTGAGACAAACAAACATACTATGCTTCTCCATGTTATGCAATTGAATCACCCAAAATTATGTACACAGTATTCTTTTTTTAAAAATAATTATTTATTTATTTTTGGCTGTGTTGAGTCTTCATTTCTGGCTTTCTCCAGTTGCAGCAAGCAGGGGCCACTCTTCATCGCGGTGTGTGCGCCTCTCACTATCGCAGCCTCTCTTGTTGTGGAGCACAGGCTCCAGATGTGCAGGCTCAGTAGTTGTGGCTCACGGGCCTAGTTGCTCCGCAGCATGTGGGATCTTCCCAGACCAGGGCTCAAACCCATGTCCCCTGCATTGGCAGGCAGATTCTCAACCACTGCACCACCAGGGAAGCCCTACACAGTATCCTTGACAAAATTTTTGAAGTTTAATATATTCAAACCTTTATATCTAACTAAAATATTCAGAAAATATGGAGAACAGGGAAAAAGTTAAACTACCTCATGAGGAAGCAATCAATAAAATCCAAAATTTGGAGTGTAGTATAGAATAATTGCCTACATTTCTTTAAAATTTTAATAGAATTGAAAAAAAATTAAAATGGAGGATTTTGCGTGATTTTTTAAAATTCTGATGTTATCAAAAACTGTGAAAATACATTTTTTAGAAGGTAAAGGAAATTGATTATGAATTGAATATTATTACATGACATTAATAAATAATTAAATTTGTAACAAGTGCTAATGTAATTGTGTTTATGTAATAAATATTTTTATTACTATTTTTGAGATTCATATTAACTTTAAAGTTGTTTGGTTTAAAGAACAAATATTAGGGGATAGATTTAAAACATGTCTTTTTTTTTAAGCTACATGATGAGTTCATAAGATTTATTGACCTTTATTCTTTTGTAAGTATTTGAAAATTTTTATAATTTAAAAATATTTGTTAAATTTCCCCATAAACACTCTGTTTACTTACACCATGACCAAGTGGGATTTATTCCTGGAACGCAAGGGTGGTTCAGCATATGAAAATCAATCAATGTAATATTCATACATCACATTAGCAGAAAAAACCAAACCAAACCAGAACAAAACACATGATCATCTCAATGGATTAAGAAAGAGCATTTGACAAAATTTAACACATTTCATGATAAAGACACTCTAAAAACTAGGAATAGAAGGAAATCACCTCAACATAATAAAGGCCGTATATGAAAAACTCATAGCTAACTTCATACTCAATGATAAAAGATGGAAAACTTTTTCTCTTAATATCAAGAACAAAAGAAGAATGTTCTTCTTCAACACTTATATTCAACATAGTCCTGGAAGTCAACCTGGGCAGTTAGACAAGAAACAGAAATTTAAACATTCCAAATCAGAAAGGAAGAATTAATCTTATCTCTGTTCACAGATGACATGACATTATATGTAGAAAACCAAAACAATTACACCCCCAAAAAGAGAAAAAACGGAACTAATAAATGAACTCAGCAAAGTTATAGGATACAAAATCAACAATGAAAATTAGTTGCATTTCTGTATGCTAATGATGAACAATCAAAAAGGAAATTAAGAAAACCATTCAATTTACAATAGCGTCAAAAAGAATAAAATACTTAGGAATAAACTTAACCAAGTAGAAAAAATATTTACACTGAAATTAGAGAAACAAATTTTAAAAAGACACAAATAAATGGCGAGATGTCCCATATTCATTGATTGGGATATTCAATATTGTTAAAATGTCAACACTACCCAGAGTAAACTACAGATTCAATGCAATACCGATTAAAATCACAATGATTTTTTTTTTTTTGCAGAAATAGAAAAACCCATCCTAATGTTAACATGGAATTTAAAGGGACCTCAAGTAGTCAACTGGTTTTTGACAAGGATGCCAAGACTATTCAATGGGGAAAGAAACATCTTTTCAACAAGTGGTTTTGGGAGAAGTAGATGATCTACATGCATTAAGAAAGGAAGTCATGCTCTTAACATATATAAAAGTTAACTGAAAATGGATCAAAGACCTAAATGTAAAAGCTAAAACTATCAAACTCTTAGAAGAAAACATGGCAAAATTTCATGACATTGGATTTGATCATGCTTTATTGGATATGACACTGAAAGCTCAGGCAGCAAGAGAAAAAATAGATAAGTTGGACTTCATCAAAATTTAAAACTTTTGTGCATCCAAGGACACTATCAACAGAGTGAAGATGTAATCTACAGAATGGGAGAAAATATTTGCAAATCATATACTGCATAAGGGATTGATACCAAAAATACCAAAAGATGTCCTACACCTCAGCAATAAAAAGACAGGGCAGTCCAATTAAATATAAGGGAATTGAGTGGACATTTCTCCAAAGAGGTTGTATGGGTAGTGCATGAGCATATGAGAGGATACTAAATATCACTAATCTTTAGGGAAATTCAGACTGAGAGCAGGATGGCATGTCACCTCACACACTTGGGATGGCTGTTGTTGAAACAAAACACAATGGCAGGTGTTGGCAAAGATATGCAGAAATTGGAGCCCTTGTGCTTTGCTGATGGGAATATGAAATGGTGCAGTGGCTCTGGAGGACTGTCTAGTCCTCAAAAATTGTACACCGATTGCCATGTCATCCAGCAGTTCCACTTCTGGGTATATACCCAAAAGAGTTTGGAGTAGGGACTTGAACAGCCACTTGTACACCTATGTTTTGGCAGCATTTTTAACAGTAGCCAGGAGGTGGGGGTAACCTAGGTGTCTATCCAAGGAAGAAAGGATAAACAGAATATAGTTTATGCATACTGTTGACTATTGTTCAGACTTGAAAGAGAAGGAAATCCTGGCATATGCTACAGCAAGGATGAACCTTGAAGATGTTATGCTAGAAGAAGTAGGCCAGTCACAGAAGGATAAATGTTGCAACATCCCACTTGTGAGGGAATAGCTAGGGTGCTCAGGTTCATGGAGACAGATACTGTTACTTGGGGCTGTGGGGAGGAGGAAATTGGGAGTTGGTATCTAATGGGTATAGAATTTCAGTTGGGGAGCATGGAGAGGTTCTAGAGATGGATGGTGGTGATGGTTGCGCAGCAATGTGGGTATGCTTAATGCCACAGAGCTGAAGTGAAAAGAATTGTGGATTTTGCCACGATAGAAAAAAATGAAAAAGTATTAATGAAATAATATTTAATTAAAAATACACAAGATATATAAAAATAATGTGTTTACCAAAAGGCATGCATAACTTCACATTTATCCTTTCACAGTTACAAACTCAACCTTTCTCAGTAATGTCTGGTGGTAAATATGGATTGATGCTTTTCACACTCATTAATCAATAATGTAGACTCCTGTGGGGACCTCCTTGAATTTTCACATGTACAGTATTACATCAGAAACAAGCACTACTGAAAGAAAAAATGAGGAAGAAACAAAAATAAAATCTTTATCATCTGTCATGTATGCACTTACACTGGTAGCCAGCAAATTTTTCTTTAAAACTCCAAAGAGTAAATATTTTAGACTTTTCAGACCATACAGAGTTTTTTGTAACTACATAATTCTTCTGTTGTTGTATAAAGGCAGCCATAAACAATACATAAAGGAGTGGGCATGGCTGATTCCAAGAAAACTTTACCTACAGGAACAGTCATGGGCCAGCCCTGGGTAATTTGCTGACTGTAATCTTTATCATGTAGTAGTTTGATTGCCAAGAGCGCCAGCTTTTCTTTGTGCACTCAGCTGAAGCTAATGGCTAGAATAAATTTAACATAGGTATGCCTGTGAAGTGCACTGGGAGGCCTCCTCAGTAATTGTAGCACTTATGATTGGTGTTGGAATCATCCCAGGTTTATTCCTCTTCCATTATCTTTAACTTAAGAATTGCCATGTGATTTGCTTTGGCCAGTGAAATGTGAACAGAGTATTATGTGGATTTCCAATTGGAAAAATTGAAATACAGGTGCAACTTGCCATCTAACCTTTTGCCTACTGCAGTGGTTGTAGAATTACGTGTCCAGAATGAGTCTGTATCACCCTAGATTCCTGAGTGACAGTTATAAGCAGAAAGCCACTGCAGTACCACAATAGATATGCTTAATTGGCAAGAAATAAATTGTGACTGTGTTAATCCAGTGAGATTTTGTGATTGTAAATTATCACATCATAATTTAATCCATCCTGCTTGATAGTACACTATTTGATTAATAATTGTGTAATTTTAAATTTTCATTAATTGTAAATCATGATTTGCCAATATCTGAAGCAGCGATTAAAGGAGTTTTATGTGAAAGGGCATCGACAGACTTGTATCTGCATTGTAATTAGGGATTACAATGCATATTTTATAGTGCTGAAGAATTCTGGAAATCTATGTCTTTCTGAAGCTGACCTAAGCATTATGACATAGGCTCTTTTAGCTCACAGCCCATATTTGATGTTTATTTGGAGTACCATAAATCTATATCAGTGCAATTTTTATAACTTCTGTTAAATCTTGACTATCAGTATGAAAATTAGGGATTACAATGAATATTTTATAATGCTGATTTTAATACTGAGGCATGTCAAAATAAAGTGATTTTCCTTTACACATAGAAGAAAATAAAGATGTCAGTCACATTCCTTCCCTCTGCCTACTGAGAAAGCTCATCCCAATTATAAAACATCATGCTTTTTATTACAGCTCTGTTTAACTGTATTTAAATAGAAAAACTCTAATGTATAAATTGATAAACATAACATGAATTCTAAAAATCAGGATCAAAGAATAAGTTGTATTGTGCATATTGCTAATTCATATAGTTCATTTCATTATAATGTATACCTGACTTTATAATATTGGACTTATAACCCTTTATCATGAACATTTTAAAAATAAAATCCAAATATCTACAGCATGCCAGTTGGGTCTCTGAATTTTATGTACCTGATCATTCTGATACACAGCGTTTGTCACCTTAGTTTAATGTGCAAAAAGCGCTGAGAGCATCTTATTCCATATTCCTTGCCACAGGTATAGACAAATGATGACAAGCTGTGAATCTAAAAACTGTCTTTAACGGTCTATTAGAACAGGTTGAATATTGAGACTGAAAACATTTACTGATAAAATTTCTAACTCATGCCGCATTGGGGAATGGATGACAGAGGGAACGGACTCCTGGCAATCAGCACACACTAGAGAAAACATAAACACGGAATGTCTTTGCAACCTTTGTCACCTCCTATTTGCTTTACATTTGTCATTGGTTTTAGTGAATAGGAGCTGGGTTCCAAGAAATCTCTGCAGGTTTCTTCAACTTCTCTCGTCTCTGAGCTTCTGCAACCAACACGTCTGCTTGAACCGATCAGCTGTGGTAAGTGTACATTTAGAGTCTTAAGGGAATCTGCAACTTGAGTGCAGGCAGCACCAAAGTAAAGATCCTACATGGCTTTAATACATTTATACATTTTTAAAATCCCATTTTAGGTAAATTTGTCCCTGAGATCAGTGTATGTGAAATCTCAAGTAAAGCCTTAAACATGTGCTTGAGACACTGGTGTTTCACAGACTTCAAAGGCAACAGATGTGACAATCCAGGGTAAGTCATTCAGTGCCAATTTAGTCAGAGACTGGGAATATCAATGATGTTATGCTTTAATTCGAGTAAATATATTATCTGATTTATTTTTTCTTAGCAAAGTGTCTATTCATTAATTTTTTACAGCGCTTTTATATAGTTTACTTTGGCTTTCATTTTACAGCCTCCACTCAGTTCCACAGCTACTTAGGTCAACACCATTTTCCCCAAAACTTCTTAAGTGAAGTTATTTCCTACTTTTAATACAGTTAGATGTTTTGTCACATTCTGTGTTCCATTGTGGATTCTCCAGAATATCTAAATGAATGTTTTTTTAAATTATGTATATTAACGTTCACTCTTCGTGCTATAAATTTCTGTGGGTTTTAACAGATGCACAGTATCATGTATCCACCACTACAGTATCATACAGGGTAGTTTCACTACCCTAAACAATCCTCTGTACTTCACCTATTTAACACTTCTCAGTCCCCAAGCACCTGGCAACCACTGACTTTTTAAAATTATCTCTATAGATTTGCCTTTTCCAGAGTGTCATACAATTTTTCATGATTCTTTTCAGACTGGCTCCTTTCACTTAGCAATATGCATCTATAATTTATCCATATCTTTTCATGTTTGGTACCACATTTCTTCTCATGGAATGATATCTCATTGTTGGGATGTACCACAACTGTTTATTCACACTTGTTAAAAGGAGATCTTGGTTGCCTCTGATTTTTGACAATTATGAGTAAAGCTGCTATAAATATTTGCATGAAGGTGTCTTTTAGGATCTTTATCTTTGATTTTCTATAGTTTGAAAATGATACACCTACATGTAGTCTTTTGATATTTATTCTGTTGGATGTTCTCTGAGCTTTCTGGATCTGATTTGGCGACTGACACTAATTTGGGGGAAATTCTCAGTCATTATTGTTTAAAATATTTCTTCTGTTATTTTCAGTTGTCTCCTTGTGGTATTCTTATACGTGTATGTTACACCTTTTGTAGTTGTCCCACAGACCTTGGATATTCTAGAGATTCTTCTGTCATGTCTAGTCTACCAATAATCCCATCAAAGGCTTTCTTCCCATCTCTGTTGCAGTGTTTTGCATTTCTAGTGTTTCTTTTGGGTTCTTTCTTAGGATTTCCATCTCTCTGCTGACATTATCCATCTGTTTTTGCATGCTGTTTATCCATTAAAGCTCTTAACATATTAATTATAGTTCTTTCAAAATCCTGGTATGATCATTCCCAATCCCTGCGATGTGTGGTTCCTTCTATCTCTTGTGTTTTCTTTGCCTTTTACTATGCCTTGTAATTTTTCTTGACAGCCAGATTTGAACAAAGAACTGCTGTAACCAGGCCGTTAGTAATGTGGTGGTAAGGTGTGGGGAGAGGGGAAGTGTTCTATAATTCTATACCTATAATTCTGTAATCTCTAATAACTAGCTCTCAGTTGTTTAGTGGGCCAGTGCCCCTGGAGCTTCACGAGTGTTTTTCAGTTTTTGTCTCTCTCCTTAGGTGAATGAGGATGGCTCAAGTGGGCTAGAGCTGTGTATTCCCCCTCTCCTATGTGGAAGGCTACAGCTGACTAGAGTTGGGTATTTCCCTTCTCCCAGGTGAGCTAGGCTCTGCTAATATCGCAGCCAATTAGACTCCGGTTAATTAATTTCTCCTGAGCGCTGGCCTTGTTAAGTAGAACAGCCTGCTCTCTGGCGTATTTCAAAATGGTTCCTCTTCCCTTCCTGCTGCTGACAGCACAAGGGGATTTTTCTCTGACACTTACTGTGAGAATCCAGTTGAGCTCCTGGAGGTAAAACTCACTAGAGTGTGGGAGCCCCACTATGACTGGGCTCTGGAGTTTTTAACCGTCAGGATTGTCCACACTGAGCCTCCAGCAATTAGACAATTCCAGTTCAGGTTTTCCTGCTCCGGCACTGGTTCCCTTGCCAGTTTCTGCCCGCCAGACTCTGCTCAGGTGAGTCATGACTCTTTGTATTCACTTGTCTGACTTTCCAGTCCTGGAGACAGCAGTTTGCACTGTGTCCTCCCCCTCTGTTATGAATTCAAGAAGAGTTGTTGATTTTCCAGTCTGTTCAGCGTTTTACTGGTTGTTAGGACAGAGTGGTGACTTCCAAGCTTCTTTCATGTAGATCAAAAACCTGAAGTCTGCAGGGGTTTTGTGAATATGTTTTAAAGTAAGTTGAGTAAACATCTAGGAACATGACTGCTGGATTGTGTGGTAAGAGTATGTTTACCTTTGTAAGCAACTGCCAACTGTCTTCCAAAGTGGCTGAACCTTTTGCATTCTCACCGTCAGTGAATGAGAGTTCCTGTTGCTCTGCATCCATGTCAGCAATTGGTATTGTTAAAATTTTGGATTTAAAATCTTTCTAATGGTTGTGTAGTGATATCTCTTTGTTGTTTTAATTTGCAGTTCCCTAATGACAAATAATTTTCAGCATATTCCTGTTTATTTGCCATCTGTATGTCCTTTTTGGTGAGGTATCCAGATATTTTGCCTTAATTTTTTTTTTTATTGTTGAGTTTTAAAATTTCTTTCTGTATTTTGCATACAATACCTTTATCAGACATGGGTTTTCCAAATAGCTTATCCCAATCTATGGCTTGTCTTTCTATTCCCTTAAAAGTTTACTTCAGAGCTTAGAAATTTTTAATTTTAAAAATCCAACCTACCAAGTTTTTCTTTCATGGAATGTGCTTTTGGTATTGCATCTAAAAATGTGTCACCAAGTTCAAGGTCACATAGATTGTTCCTTACTTTACTTTCATACTCGTACACTTCAGCATCTTCTTATTTGCAAACTTCCTTTTTAAGCATTGCAATTCAGTAAAAGCCCCCAAACCTGAAGATTTTTAACCTCCTAATTATCTATTCTTTAATTATTGGTTTTTCAGTCTGAACATGATGTAATCAAAATATAAAGGACTTTCTACCACAATAGTTCTATGTTTTTAAACACACTTAAGTTGTTTATAAAGCTTCTCTTCAAAGGCTTAAATATTGATATTTGAGGAGAGGTAGCAAAGAGAAAATTCACACTGCCATGTGGGAACTTTTATTTCATTATTTTGCTGTTCTAGTTTCCCATAAGTAAATTTCACTTTGGTAAATTTTTAAAACCACCACTTATTTTCTTTTCGAGTTTTATTAAGAAATAATTGACATATATTGTTGTATAAGTTTAAGGCACACAGCATGATGGTCTGAGTTACATGTATTCTGAAATGATTATCACAGTGGTTTCAGCTGATATCCATTATCTCATAGCTACAATAAAAAGAAAAGAAATAAGAAAAACATATTCTCATTGTGATAAGAACTCTTATAATTTACTCTTTTAACAACTCTCTGATATATCATACAGCAGTGTTAACTGCTATTAATTTTTTAATAAACATCTCTGTTAATTGAGATAAAGTTTAACACATTCCTGGACACAAGGTGCTGACACAACTTGGAATCCATGTGTCTTTTACATTGACTCTCGTTTCCAAAGGAATTTAACATATGAAAATTCTTATACATTTTGGGTTTGATGTTTTTTAATACATTATAGACAAATAGACATAATAGATAATTTTGATAAAAATTGAAGAATCAAAGAAACCAGTGTATTCAGTACCCTAGAAACCTCAAACCCAAAGGAAATAGTAAACATGATCACAAAAGGAAATAATATGGAAGGAAAGCATAGGCTTTTATAAGTTGTCCTAGAATCATCTTCTCTTACATTATAACTTTAATGACTTTAAACTCATTTAATCTACATGTATTTAGTCAGCTTTTTTCAGTGATTATAGAACAATCTCTTAAATGATTTATGATTAAAATTGACTAATCTGGACAGGAAATTCTCTTTATATAATAAAAAAGTTCCATGTGAAATACTCTATTTAAATTAAGAGGAACAATTATGGAAAATTCCTACCATGTAGTGACCTGGCACAATGAAAGTACTCAAATATGTTTGCTGAATAAGTTATAAAATGATAATAAAAAGTTAGCAGAGCAAAAACAGATGAATAAATTAAATCCACATTTTTGAGCCTAGATTGACAAGATTATTAATATTTGCTTAATATCATTAGGTACTTGCTGTGTTTTGAGCTTTATTCTAACTATTTTACATTAATTACTCCTCCCAACACCCTTTTGAGATAGTTGTACTTTATAAGAGCTTTGCCACTTCTAATAAATGTTTGTTTTCTATTTGATTCATATGTATTTCTAAATTTGACTACAAGCTTATCCATATTGAAGATACTCATACCCATTGCACTGAATTAAAGGATTTGGGTGGCTAATCAAGGACAAGACATAAGCTAGGGGGTGGCAGTAGCACACAAGGAGCTGCATTGTGGGCAGCACTTGGACAGGATGCATGTGAGGGGAGATCCCTCACAGCAGGAGACCTCTTAGACACAGCAGCCTAGGTCCACCATCCATAAAGGGGAGAGGACAAATAAGTGACTGGGGAAGAGAGCTGGAGAGGAGGCTTAAGTGTCTAGGTGATGCCTGGGTCAGAGAGCTTTCAAAGCCAGCAGAGACTTGGGATCTTTAAAGGGCCATAGTTTACCTTATTTATGGCTAGTAGATATTGGGTGCAGTTTCTTGGGGTTTGCAGAGAAGACTGGCTTCTAAATGACTAAAAATAGGCCTATTAGGGCTATATTTAAAGCAATTGGATGTGTAAGAATTTGAGTTTAGCACCAGTAGGCTTTTGAGCTCACAGTCTAGACTGCTGTGATGAAGTAAAAACATGGGGGCCACAGTAAACAGGGAACATCTTTGGCTCATTTGTATAACACCTATAAAGTAAAATCTATTCATTCTTAAATATACAAAATAAAAAAAGCATACAAAAAAAGCATACATATTGCCGATTTTAAGTTGCTTGGAGTATATGTGTGTGTATATACATAGAAATGTATATATTGCATGAGATGTATTTTCAAGCACACGCACACACACACATAAACCCTAAAACTATTAAATATATGAAAAAAGCTTTCTACACGCACTATCAAGTTTTCCTTAGGGGATTTTTTCCTTGTGTCTTTAGGGTTTAGGCAGTGGTATTAGGCAACTAGGGATGTCATAACAAAATGCCACAGAGTGGATGACTTAAACAACAGAAATGTATTTTCTCACAGTTCTGGAGGCTAGAGGTCCAGGTGATGGCAAGTTTGGCTTCTCCCTGAGACCTCTCTCCTTGGCTTCCTGCCTTCTGTGTCTTCATATGACCTTTTATTTGGTTTCTCTTCTTCTAATAAGAACACCAGTCTTATTGGATTAGGGCCCCATCCTTATGATCTCATTTAACCTTAATTACCTCCGTAAAGTCCCTAGTTCCAAATGCAGGCACATTGGATGTTAGGACATCAATGTGTGGATTTAGGGGAGACATAATTCCATCTATAAGTACACTGTACCTCTGGATTGCAATTTTGTATGATATATGTATTTAGATATAGAGCCAATAATATATGCCCTGTACGATTTCACTATTTTAATTGCATGTGTATTATATACCACATTTTTATTTAAACTTGGACAAGAATTGCAGGTTCATTTGGCTTATGAAATTCAGTTCATTTATAACCTGTTTCACACAGCACTTCAGAACAGAAAATTAACTTTCTTAGCTGAATAAAACCAAAATGGAAACAAAATTTTAGTTCCTAAAAGAGCTTTGTAAATGATTTTGTATTGCACATTTCATTTAATTTATTCCAACCAGGATTAAAATATGTTAAATACTCTTTTTTGTTGTGAAGATATTCACAACTATGAAATGAAGTGGCCATTGTATTCTTAAGAGCTCAACATAATTAAGACTATACTTTATTGAGATCAACCAATTCCATTAAAATATCACTAGAAATGAATAAATTGAAAGGATCCTCAGCGAAATGAGAAGGAATGATTATGAGTTCCTGAAATTTGAGCTCTATGAAGGCAGCATTTTGTTGCTGTGGTTTTGTTCATCTATACAAATAGGAGCAAAATCTGGTAGCATTACATTGAAAAATAACTCTATATTAAGTTTATACTTCCCCACAAATATTTGGCAATGTTTAACGTTGTATCTTCATGCCAGGAACTTTTCTAGGACTTAGGAATAGATCTCTTAATAAAATAAACTCCCTGCCCTCATAGAACTTCATTCTAACATAGAGACAGAAAATAATCAAACACTTCCTTTAATTTGGGTTTCCCCTTTAGAGCTAGCCAGTGACCCTGACAGAAGTTTTTAAGTATTCAATGTATAAAAGTATATCTATAATCTCTGAACTGTAAAGTTCACATACAATAATTGTACCTACATTTGCTACATTTCAGGGCACTATCATGTTGACCTACTCTATATGACTAAAATAATCAGCAATACAGTTCAGTTGTAGTTTCTAAATGTACTAGTGGTGAACAGAGGACCAAAATGCAAGATGTCATATAAAAGAGTGGTAAAGAAATGAGTTTTTTGCTCTGTTTGACTCAGTTTTCTGCTGCATACTTACTATGATATGAGACAATGTATTCTATCTCTACAAAACTCAGGTGTTTCCTTTGTGAAATGAGAGAAATAATTAAAGGATGGCTCTGAGTATTATAGAAGATAATATGTGCATTGTACTTAACATGATACCTGGTGTGTAAGATTCATTGAAATTCATGGTAGCTATTACTATTGCTAAAATGCAGATGTGTTGAAGGGGGCAAAAAGATGAGCTTTTTTTTCCATTTGGAGCAAGTTTCTTAGATTTCACAACATGGATTAATTATTTTTAAACCAAACATTCCATTAGATATGGGAAATTTCCCATGACTACTATTATGATAGTAATCACCCTAGAAAACTGATAACTTAATCTTAGCTGTTTATGTTCAGAAAAAAAATTGAGACTACTTTGATGTATTGTTTGTGGGGAGGTTTTTAGTAATTTCAGTTTTCTTGATACATTTGTATTCTCCATGTTTCATATGTGTTATTTTTGAAAAGTAAGAATGTAATTGGAGTGGCAGTTTACAGATGAGCAAGGAAAGGAGGCAGTTAAAATAAAAGTTCTTCAATAGTAAAACCTTTATAGTGGAAAAACTGGACAAACACTACCTCAGCCAGGTGGTCAAGGTCAACATCAACAGTGCTAATTCATGTTCATAATATGTACCCTTGATATGACATGAAAGTGTCACTTTACTTCTATAGTTTTCCTTCCCCAAAATCCCAAACTCCAGTCTAATGAGAAAACATCAGTCAACTCTCAATTTAGGAATATTCTACAAAATACCTGAACAGTTTTCAAATCTGTCAAGGTCTCCAAAATATACAAACAGCTCACATAGCTCAATATCAAAAAAGAAAAAAAAAAACAATCAAAAAATGGGCAGAAGACCTAAATAAAAATTTCTCCAAAGAAGACATACAGATGGCCAAAAGGTGCATGAAAAAATGTTCAACATTGCTAATTATCAGAGAAATGCAAATCAAAACTACAATGAGGTATCACCTCATACCAGTCAGGATGGCCATCATCAAAAATTCTACAAACAATAAATGCTGGAGAGGGTATGGAGAAAAAGGAACCATTCTACACTCTTGTTTGGAATGTAAATTGGTACAGCCACTATGGAGAACAGTATGGAGGTTTCTTAAAAAACTAAAACTGGAGTTACCATATGAGCCTGCAATCCCACTCCTGGGCATATATCCAGAGTAAACTATAATTCAAAAAGAAACAAGCACCCCGATGTTCATTGTAGAGCTATTTACAGTAATCAAGACATGGGAGCAATCTAATGTCCACTGACAGATGAATGGATAAAGAAGATATGGTATATGTACAATGGAATATTACTCAGCCATAAAAAGAATGAAATAACACCATTTGCAGCAACATGGATGGATTAAATATCATCATACTTAGTGAAGTAAGCCAGACAGAGAAAGACAGTTATCATATGATATTGTTTATATGTGGAATCTGAAAAACAAAGATACAATTGAGCTTATTTACAAATGAGAAATAGACCCATAGACATAGAAAACAAATTTATGGTTACCAAAGGGGAAAGGTGAGAAAGAGGAATAAATTAGGAGGTTGGGATTAACATATACATAGTTATATATTTTATATATAAAATAGATAACCAACAAAGACCTAGTGTATAGCACAGGGAACTATACTCAATATTTTGTAATAACCTATATGGCCAAAGAATCTGAAATATATATATATATATATATATATATAAACTTCAGTTTATGTACATATATAAACTGAATCACTGTTCAGATACTGAAACTAACATGACATTGTAAATCAACTACACTTCAATAAAATTTTTAAAAAATAAACTTTCAGGGTCATCAAAAGTCAATAAAAGTATGATAATCTGTCACAGCTAAGAGGAGCCTAAGGTGACATCACAACTAAATGTAATGTGGTATCCTCAGTGAGTTCCTGGAAGAGAGAAAAGACATTAAGTAAAAATTAAGCAAATCTGAATAAAGTTTGGAACTTGTTAATAATTATTTAATAATTAACAATTTGGGTTCATTAATTGTGACAAGTATACCACATTAATTACGATGCTTTGATAGAGGCTACTGAATATGAACTATTTGGGAACTTTCTGTACCAGCGTCACAATTTTTCTGTAAATCTAAAACTGTTCTAAAAAATAAAGTTTACTAGTAAATATATAATCAAAAAAATTTTTAATTCACATAGTTTGGATAGTTCAATGACAAATTGGTGGTATTCAAAGAAGAAGTCTTGGAAATAAACACAAAATTAAAAGTCTACTTACAAAATGGATGGAACTATACATGTATTTTTTCTTTGTAAAAATATCAAAATTTTGGAAATATTTACACAGTCAAAATAAAGGCAAAAGAAAATAAAAGTAAAAGCAGAAGACTTTTAAGTCATATCAAATGGATACTGTTGTCTACACTTGGCCAAAATTTTGCATCAAAATTAGTATTTTTATCTTGTGATTTTCTAAATATGTAACAACTGGTAGAATTCAGACCTGGCAAATGAGAGCAGACAGTAGTAAAGAGTGCTCATAACTATATAACACCTAAATATTAGAGTGGTATTTCTAAAACAGAATGTCAGCTCAGCCCAAAGACAAAACGTTTAGATTGAGTACCTGAAGTCTTGCTATGTTACACAATGGGAAGAAAATTATGTTACAAAAACAGATACAATGCAAGTTTCCCAGACCAGATAATCTCAACAACTGTAAAGCCCTAAATCTATACCAGCCATAAACCTAAAGGAAGGAACGAAGGAAGGAGGGAGGGAGGGGCATTACAGCTCTTCCTGGCCTCACTGCCTCGCTTGCTGTCACTTGGGACTCCCCTTGCTCTTTGACTATGAAATTTGGTATATACATCTCCTCCTTTGGATAGCTTCCTATGCATCCTTCAAGACCTGCTCAAAAATCACTTTTGCCAAGAAGTCTTTCATGAAACTACCAGAAAGAGTTAGCTGCCCCTCATCTGAGTCCCCATAGTATTGTGTTCATTTTGTCACTCCTTCAACAAACACTTAGCAATTACCTACTGTATTCCAGGCCTGTATTTGTATCTCTGTACCATCATTTCCTGAACTCTATGACAGCCATGTCTGATTCCCCTGCTAGACTCAGACTAGTGCTTGGTGGTCTCCTCCTAAAATGAATGAGAAAAAGGAATCAGCAGTTACTCCTCACGGCCTGCCTTGTTTGAGGTGTGTCTTATTATAAACCATACTTTACAAATGTGAAAAATGAGACACGAGAATGCAAGGTAACATGTCTGAGGTAATACTGCTGCAAAATTTTCTTCTTTAGCCTTTTGATGCAATGGATTTACACTGATTATTGAATGTTTAGACAGCTTTGAATACCTGGGATAATCCTAGTTGGTTATGGAGTACATTCTTTCTATACATCTTTGGATGCAGTGAGCTATAATTTTGGTTAGGATTTTTGCAGCTACCCATGAGATATATCGGACTGTAGTTTTCTTGTCTTTTTCTGGTTTTGTTATGGGGGTAATTCTGGTCTCAAAGAATGAGTGAGGAAGTGTGCCCTCTGTTTCTCTTTTCTGGAGGATACTAAAGAGATTTGGGATCATTTCTTTCTTAAATGATTGGTAGAGTTCACCAGTGAAAAAATCTGGGCCTGGTGCTTTCTCTTCTGGAAGGATAATTATTGTTTGAATTTCTGTAATAGATATGGGCCTATTAAGATGATCTGTTTCTCCTTGTGTCAGTTTTGGTATGATGTGTCTTTCAAGCATTAGTCCATTTCATTCAAATTGTCAAATTTGGGATCATACAGTTTTTCATAATAGTCTACTATATTTTTAAATGATGGTCCCTCTTTCATTTCTGGTGTTGGTAACTTATGTCTTTATATTTATTCTTAGCCTGGCTAGAAGTTTATTGATTATATTAATGTTTTCAAAGAACCACCTTTTTGTTTCATTAATTTTCTCATTCTCTATTGATATTTCTCTATTTCTTATTTTAAGATTCATTAATATCTGCTTTAAGTTTGTTACTTCTTCTTTCTTTTGGTTTATACTGCTCTTCTTTCTCTAGTATCCTAAGGTGAAAGCTTACATTTTTGGTTTTAGATCTTAATTTTTCTAAAAAATATGCATTCAATGCTATAAATTTCCCTCTAAGCATTGCTTTCACTGCATCTCATAAATTTTGATAGGTTTTATTTCAATTTTCACTAAGTTCAAATTATTTTTAATATCTCTTGGCATTTCTTTTTTGACCCATGTGTTATTTACAAGTGTGTTGTTTGTTTAATCTCCAAATACTTTGGGATTCTCTAGCCACTTTCTGTTATTGATTTCTAGTTTATTTCCATTGTGTTCTGAGAGCATACTTTGGATGATTTCAATTCTTTTAAAATGTGTTTGAGGTGTGTTTAATGTCCCTGAATGTGATGTATCTTGGTGAATGTTCCATGTGAGCTTGAGAGGAATGTGCAGTTGACTCTTAAATAACATGGGTTTGAACTGGGCAGGTCCACTTATACCTGGATTGTTTTTAAGAAATATATAGTCAGCCCTTCAAATTCTTGGGTTTCGCATCTGTGGATTCAATCAACTTGGATTGAAATTTCCATTCATTTTACTACTACATTTTATATGAGGGACTTGAGCATCAGCAGATTTTGGTATATGCAGGGGCTCCTGGGACCAGTCCCCCTCAGATACCAAGGGATGACTGTAATCTTCTGCTGTTGGATAAGTATTTTATAAATATCAATTAGATACAGTTGATAATGATGGTGGTTCAGTTCAACTGTATGCTCACTGATTTTCTGTAAGCAGAATCTGTCAATTACTGATAGAGGTCTGTTGAGGTCTCCAACTATAATAATAGAGCTGTTTATTTCATCTTGCCATTCTATCTGTTTTTGCCTCACTTATTTTGGTACTTTGCTGTTATGCACATACACATTAAGGATTAAGTCTTCTTAGAAAATTGACCCCCTTATCGTTATGTAATGCCTCTCTCTATCCCTGATAATTTTCCTTGTTTAAAGTCTGCTTTGCCTGACATTAATATAGCTACTCCAGCTTTCCCTTCATTAGTGTTACTGTGGTGTAGTTTTCTTCATCACTTTACTTATAATCTATGTCTTTCTTTTTAAAGTGGGTTTCTTGCAGACAACATATAGTCAGTTGTTTTTTTTATCCCCTCTGTCATTTTCTGTTTTTAATTTTTATAGTTGCATTTAATCCATTCACATTTAAAGTGATTATGTGTATAGTTGCATTAATTTCTCCCCTTTCTGTACTGTTCTCTCTTCATTGCACTTCTTATTTCTTATTTTTTAATATTCTACCCCTTTTCTGCCTTATCTGGTTTAATTAGGCATTTTATATGATTCAGTTTTCTCTCATTTCTTAGCAAATCACTTATACTTCTTTTTAAAAAATGATTTTAGTGGTTGCCCTGAGGATGGCAACATGTATTTACAACATGTATTTACAAGTCCACTTCTAAATAGGTCTATATTACTTTATGAGTGTGTAGGTACCTTAAAATATTTCATATTCATCCCTTCTAACATTGATGTCACTCATTTCACTTATCAATAAGCTATACTCATCCAATATATTGTTGCTGTTGTTAGTTGGAACACTTATATATTAAATCAAGTAAGAAAAAGAAAAGGGTTTATTTTACCTTTATGTGTTCCCTCTCTAATGCCCTTCATTTCTTTATGTAGATCTCAGTTTCTAACCTGCATCATTTTCTTTCTCTAAACTTTAAAAAAATTAAACTTCTTTAATTGAAAGGCAGATCTACTGGTGAAACATTCCTCATTTTTGTTCATTTGAGAAAGTCTTTATTTCTCCTTCATTTTTGAGGAACAATTTTCCTTAATACAGAATTCTAGCTTGGTGATTCCTTTATTTCAACATTTTAAATATTTCTCTCCACTCTCTTTTTGCTTGCGTTGTTGATGACAAGAAGTCTGCTATAAATCTTATACTTCTTTCTTCATAGGTAAGGTGTTGTTTTTCTGTGTGTGTGTTTCAAGACTTTTTCTTTGATTTTCTGTAGTTTGAACACAACATGCCAGGTGAAAGTTTTTTTATTATTTATCCCACTTGGACTCCTCTGCATCCTTGATCTATGGTTTGGTGTCTGTCATTATTTTTGAAAAATTCTTAGCTATTTTCACCTCACAAATTATATCAGTATTGTGAACTGAAATCCCATGTTTTTTATTACCAATTCATACTCTCCTCTAATAAGCCATTCATCATAGAAGACCTGCCACCTTACACTTCCTCTAGATCCACCTCTGCTGAGACCATTGCATCAAAGTGAGAACTAATCTTGAACTGATTTTTCCAATTTTCTCTTTGCACAGTGCTGAGTAGTGGGAACTTTAATTGTAACTGATCAATTTTTGTCTTTTATATAGTGTGCAGAATGTTTATTTGCACAAAACATAAATAACATGTGTATATATATGTGCATGTATATGTTATATATATATGTGTGTGTGTGTACATATATATATATATGTGTGTGTGTGTGTGTGTGTGTATATATATATATATATATATATATATATATATAAATGTTATGATTCCTTGCTTGGAAGGATGGAATCTAGGGCAACAAGAAAAGGAGGAGTGATACATGATCTTCCTCTTAACTT
This sequence comes from Leucopleurus acutus, assembly GCF_964270905.1. Lineage (NCBI taxonomy): Eukaryota > Metazoa > Chordata > Mammalia > Artiodactyla > Delphinidae > Leucopleurus > Leucopleurus acutus. Next base: position 238,943 of record NW_028139142.1, read on the forward strand.
TACCTTTTTTTCTCTCCTTTTCTTTTTTTACCTAAGTTATTTATTTAATTCATCTCCTGCTACAAGAAAAATGATGGAAAATCAGTCTACTGGTCATCATTTGATGCAAATAAAGAACATGAGCTTAAGGTCCTATACATTTTACTGGTCCATGTGCAAGAATAGTCCAAATCTGAGCTGTGGTCCATGATGCAGAACAATGGTCCAGGTTTTCTTTATTCATCTTCATTGCAGGTCAGAAGTGGCTTCAAATGAGGGTTATGGAATAAAGAATGGTTACCATATCTCTAGGAAAAGTGCTTGGACCTGACGCAGAGATGGGGATAGGCAAAAACTTGGGTTCTTATGTTTTCTCTGGTGCAAACAGGAAGGCGTTCAGCAAGCTGACTCCCACCCTGGGGAACGTGACAAAGTAAATAGGGGCCTTCCAAGTGTGAGCTACGCCCTCCTTGCTTGAGGCACCTCTAGACATGGGAAGCCCCAGATGTGGTTGGGACATACCTAGAACCCCAGAAACCCACAGTCTAGCCACCACTCCATTTTCGACCTGATTCAAAGCTATCATTGCCTCTTTATTATTCTAGAGATTATAAAGAAATTATTATTCCTGATTAAAAACAGAATTATCAAATTTAAAATCATTGTGATAGCAGTAAGCAGCAAGTTATATTCCTTAGAAAATCAATGCAATGAAATACATACTCGGCATATATACATACTCAATTTTTCTCAGAATTCAGAAGAAATTAATAGAAACTAGGTGTGATGAGAAAATAGTTAAGTGAAAGAAGGTGGAAAATAAAATCCAATCTACAGCAAATTGTAACTTCATGAAACAGTCACTTTTACAAATTACAAGATTTTTTTTTAATCCAGAAAGTGACATAGTTATTTATCAGTTACTAGTTTCAGATTCCTTTCAACATTTCTGAAGACACAAGTCAAGATGAAGCTGATAATTGCCCAATATTTGATCTGATAAAAACATAATGCTGCAAACGAAGGAGAACTTTCCTCTGGTGAATGGTGGACTGAGGGGGGATATATGAAGCACGTTTTCACCTCATGGAACTGAGAATGCATGAAGAAACGTTGATAAAATATTTGGTTAACTTAACCACAGATGTTCACAAACTGAGTTTTAATAGATATTTATGGTTTTCCAAAGCAACCGAAGCAGCAGCCCATCTTCATGGGATCAGCTAGTGAGTATCAAAATTATTTAATACACTCTATCCCCTACTGTCAAAAGTGAATACTCTCAAGTGCTTGGCATTCTGTAGAATAGTGGTTAAGGAGAAACTTGAAATGTGTTTTCTCTTGTCCAGCAAGTTAACATTTTCTGTTCGGTTTCTGTTTTCTCTCGAAGGACCTACTCTTCTCTTGATGGTAAGTTATTCTCTTTAAGGACAGGCTGTCCCCCCGCCCGTCCCCTCAATTACAGTAGTATGCTTTATTCAGAGATTTCTGTAGGGCACAGATATCATGATATGATAATGCAAAATACATATGTACATTTTAGTTAGCAGATGGTTGGTCTCCTTATATAGATTTAAAAATACAAATCAAAATAAAATTCAGATGGAATAAGGACTTAAATATATAGAGCATAAAATTACTGAAATAATACAGGAGATAAAAAACTCTGAGCTACACAATAAAAGCAGACATGATGATTTGGTTAAACACCAAAACTTCAAAAAGTTTAAACAAATCTCAAAATAGAGAAATAACTTCTGCAATGCAAAATAATCAATATAGGGGCAAGAGATTTCATTAAAAAAGAAAGGTAAATATTATATTGAATAAATGCCAGGAAGAAGAAATTCAGGAAAGCAAATGTAAAAAATGTGATAAATACAATGAAATTCTCAAACTAACCAGTGTTCAACAAAACAAAATTTAAAATAAAAATAATATGAATGTTTTGTCTATATGTTTAATTCATGAAATTTGTTAAATGTAAACTATTCAAATTGATGGAAATATAAACATTGGACTAATATTCTGAATTGTTTTGGATTTTGCTTTCTATTTGATGGTAAGATTTAGAGACTTTTCATATCTGTTTATGGATTTATAACTTTTTCAAAATACCTTCATAGCACATATTCTGGATTCTTCATAATTTATTTGTCATTCTTATGGGGATTTCAAGTTGTCCTCACTTGGTTGCTATGCCAGCAATTCTATACGAGAAAACCTTATCCATACAATTTGGTTTCAATGTGTTTTCTTAGCACTCATTAATTCTCCTGAAGAAACCTGCTCCTTTTCCCAAACTTTAATTCAGGAAACACAAGGATAGTAACCTAATTTTAGAACTTTGTTTTGTGTTATTGAGATCTGTATTGTTAATCTTACGATCTCATGGTTCTTCCTCAGTTTGGTCATATGTCCTTATGCTAGCAAAATCTTCTTTTGAGAGGTAAAAAAGTATTTTTTTATTCTTACTGAAGATGCACTTAAAATATTTTTCATTAATTTTTACTTTTGTTGGCACCAAATTACTGAGAAAAGGGTAAAAGAAACAACTTTATTCAGCCATATATAATTACAAATCAGTTTGTTGATATTTAGTAATATTGGTTCTTATTATCCATTATCCTAAATTAAAATTTAGTATATTTACAGATGCTCAGAAACACTAGGAAGTTAAAATTACATATTATTTCTTTGCTCTTGAAATTACATTTGATAAGCTTTTGTATTTTTTTAAGGAACAATTTGTGTCTTCAGCACTTTTTGATGTAACATTACATTAAGAACATTTTCCATGTTATTAAATATTTTTTGAAAGCATGTTAATACCTACAAAACATTCCATCTTATGCAAGTACCACATAATTTATCTGTGCCTTTATTACTTGATATTAAATGTGTTTCTAATTTCTTCTATCCCCAAACATTCCATAATAAGCATTCTTGCACATTAATCCTTGTTAATTGCTTTATTTCTTTAAAATAATTATTATAATGCTATATAAGTAAAGTATGCTGTGGGCACTCAAAACCATAGAGAAAACAGTACATCTAAATGTATTAGTGTTTAAGAATCATAACACATCGAGGGGGATTTTAAGTGAATGAACCTAGTGATTAATTTTAAGAACATAAAACTTGAGACAACCAGTTATTATGTGCTCCCTAATGTGAAAAATAAGAAGTGTAGCACATCAACTATGAAGAACTCTTACCAATCAAATCTGAATCAAAACTGTAGGTCCCAATCACTAATTTGTTAAAAAAGAAAAACATGAAAATCGGAGAAATATGTTAAAAATAAAACAGGAATACACACAGAAAAATGCAAAATTTTGTTAACTCTACAAGGCAAATGACCACCCACAAGGAAGAATAAACTTCATAGAAGAAAGAGAGAGGGACAACATATAGATTTAAAGATGAGAATAATCAACCAAGCTCTCAATATTCTGAGCCCTGTTGGGATTCTGATTTCAATAAAACAACTTTGGAAATAAATTATGATACATCATGCAGATATATACACTGACTAGATTTTTTAATATTAAGGGTTTATTGTTAAATTTGTGGGTGGATAGCTGGAAAAGCTTTTGTCTTATTTTGTATTATTTTAGTCCTTATGCTATTTTTTCCCCGATGAAATGTTATGTTTAGGATTTTCATGTATATTTTTCAGGGGTTAAATTAACTCTGAAGTAATCCTAAAGTAACCTTAAAGTAATCGTGTTTTGGGCAGAGCCAAAACACGATTGGACATATGTTGATAATTATTGATCTTCTCTATATTTACATATTTTTTGAGAATTTAAAATGCCACAAAAGGGAGCAACAGGAAATGAGTTTACTATTTCGGTGGGGAATAGATAATACAGTCTTGTTATATATATATATGGTTTATCCTGAAGAGATTTGGGAAAGGAAGTGATATGATGGGATTCACAAGTGAGAGTGCACTCTTCTGAACATGGACATGAATTCATCCAGGAGCAAGGAGACCATTAATACCTTCCTCAATTTCTATAATTCCAGTCCCCTCTCTGTCACACTCTTATGGGCTATAATTTCTCTACAGAATGATAAAGAAAATAAGAATGAATTAAAAATGAGATGTGAAAGCCAAAGGGACTCCTTGGTAGAGGCAAAGAAGCCCTCGTTTTGCAGCAGGAGTGCAGAGAAAGCCAAACGTGAGGGCTGAGATTTATTAGTCTGTGCGACTAACTTCAAAGGAGGTTAAACTTGGCAGATTTGTTATACCAAGGGCATTGCCCCCATTGGGAAAATCTGAAGCTTTAACACACGGAATCTAGACATGCGGATGATTGCTCCTGAAGATTTTGATTCCTCTGACTCTTCTGAACCTTCTAAGCCTGCAGAAGTGTTCCATTCCTTTTTGCTAAGAGCAGTCATCTCAATAATCCTGAAAGGCAGCAGATATACCACTCAAGATCTGCCCTCACTTTCCCTCCTGGCCACTTGGTTTATACCTAGGTTTTAAGTCACAATATCAAGCAACTGAGGATGCACTTGGCTTCATAAACAAAGTAGTGTAATTTAAAGATGCTGCAAACCTATCTGACATGTATCAGTAGCCATCTGGGATGTGTGAGTGGCACTGTGTTAGAAGATTCTTTATCAAAGGGACTGGAACATAGAATTGGAAAGGGAAGAATTTATTTACCTGAGAATATTCTTTGGAGATAAAAGATTTAGTGTCCTGGAAAGAACCTCAGGAGATTGTACAAACTAATAAGGTGGCTCCCAGTACATGGCATGGTACACACAGTGGCCAAGCTGAGCAAAATTGAAGTGCATGAACTGCAATGTCAGATGATGGATAAAGAAATTAAAAAGTTCAGAGAAGTAGACATGCTAGAATGGATGTAATATGTACAGTCAGAAGATAAGCATGATGGTTATGTTCCTTGGGAAGGCCCAAGGACACAAAATTTATCAAGGCCATATGAATGGCCTGGTGAGACAGGAAGCAGCATCATTAAAAAGCTCAGGGGTTTCCCTGGTGGCGCAGTGGTTGAGAGTCTGCCTGCCGATGCAGGGGACACGGGTTCGTGCCCCGGTCTGGGAGGATCCCACATGCCGCGGAGCAGCTGGGCCTGTGAGCCATGGCCGCTGGGCCTGTGTGTCCGGAGCCTGTGCTCCGCAACGGGAGAGGCCACAACAGTGAGAGGCCCGTGTACAGGGAAAAAAAAAATTCAGTAGTGTCTCTACTTTTCATTTTAGGGCTGGAGATAAAAAATACTGTTACAGAATTTAGCTAGCTGAAAACAATGTCCATGAATGGACTTTAAAATAGTAGAGTCTAGGTGGCAGCAGTTAACTGTCAGTAACCAGGTGGTACTTAACCACATATGTTGTGATCACTAGCAAAGTTGGAGTAATAGCCCTGGGAACCAGATACACAGGGACTTACAAGGATGGCTAATAGAATATGACCTCCCTAGGGGCAAAATAGATTGGTGGCTGACAAAGTCGCTACTCAGCTTGAACCAGCAGAAGAAATCAAGGTTTGGTGATTGGGTGTCTGAGGATAGCCACCCTAATAAATATGTCATGATTCCTTGCATAGGTTTCAGACTGGGGACCATTGTTCAGAATCAGAGCCCACTAAACAGTGGTTCCAAGTGGAACAATTGCAATACCATAGCATGTATACAAAGCAATGATTTGCTGCATTTTTCCTCAAGAAAATTATGGCCATTTACTCACTTGACTATAAATTGGGAGATGGGGATTACTCATATTTTTAGCACTGTTGGTATAGGTTATAGGGTTTCTGTGATATTGAACTACGAATACTTTGAAACATTATTGTGGCCTTCCTATATGTATGGGGGCATATGGAAGACAGGTAATGAATCACTTACATAGACCACCTGATGGTCTTTTCCCTGGACCCTGAATGTTTAATTGGTATTAACATACTTGGAAGTTAGTACAACTTCCAGATTGGGTCCTTGGTTGTAGATAACTACCAAAATAGGGAAAGCCAAATGGAAGCCTCTGAAACTGTTCCTGTCATGAGAAAGTAAGTAAAATATATAAATAAAAATTGTATCATATATGTATTATATAGAATTTAGGAGATTTATATCAGCCATGAGTTTCTAACAGATGCAAGGATGGTGGTCCTTATCACATCCCCAGTTAAGTTACCTAGCAATGATCTTGCAAAAATCAGATGGATCCTGGAAGGTGACTGTAGACCGCTGCAAGTTCAACCCAGTAGTTGCCCTGATTGAAGTTGCCATGATGGATGTGGTAACTTTGTTAGAACAGATAGAGCCTCAGGTTCTGGTATATGGACACTGTTTTGGCATATGCATTCTTTTCTATTTCAGTAAGAAAAGAGGATCAGGGAGAGTTTTTGCTCACTTCAAATGTGTAATAAACACTTGCAAATTTTGCTGTTGAGCTGTAATTCCTTTTCCTCTGCTCTAATGTAATCCAAAGGGATCTCGGACTATCTAAACATTGCAGAGTGCAGCACATGAATCCATTGCTTTCAGGATAGCATGTTAATCTCTTCAAATAGTTAGTACTATGAAGGCCTTCATGAGACACTGTTTAGAGGATGGAGTGATCATTATGGCAGAGAGAGAGGCCAACAGCATGGATTCTCACTAACTAAGGCTAATCTAGCTACTGCTACTGCCAAATGTCCAACCTGTAAGAAAAAGAGACCAAAACCAAGCTCCAAAATTACATAATTTCTTGAGATTTACTATCTACCTGGTAACAAGTTAACTATTTTGAATAGCTTCCATCCTGAGAATATCACTGGTCTTGTCACTAGAATAAATTATTATTATATATTTCTGCCAGTGTATATGGGTTTCAAAAACATTCCTGTTCTGCTAATTGTTCTTCAAAGAAATGAGTTTTATGGAAGGTGTGATGGTTTATTTTATGCGTCAACTTGACTGGGCCACAGGGTGGCCAGATATTTGGTCAAACATTACTCTGGGTGTATCTGTGAGGATGTTTCTTTTTTTGTTTGTTTGGTTTTTTTCTTTTTAACATCTTTATTGGAGTATAATTGCTTACAAAGGTGCGTTAGTTTCTCCTTTGGAAAGCTCCTTAACATTGATCTTGGCAATGATTTTTTGGATTTGACACCAAAAACACAAGCAACAAAAGCAGAAATCAACAAGTGGGACTATATCAAACCAAAAAGCTTCTTCACAGCTAAAGAAGCAATCAACAAAATGAAAAGGCTACCTACAGAATGGGAGAAAATTTTTGCAAACCATATACAGAGTAAAGGGTTAATGTCCAAAATATATAAGGAACTCATACAACTCAATACAAAATAATCCAACTAAAAAATGGGTAGAAGAACTAAGTAGACATTTTCCTAAGAAGACACCCAAGTGGCCAACAGGTACATGAAAAGATGCTCAACATTCAATCTGGAACAATTCTTGAGTGTACAAATCCTTCACCTCCTTGATCAAACTTATTACCAAGTATTTTATTCTTTTTAATGCAATTGTAAATGAGATCGTTTTCTTAATTTCTCTTTCTGATAGGTATTATTAGTGTATAGAAACACAATTGACCTTTGTATATTGATTTTGTATCTTGCAACTTTACTGAAACTGTTTATTAGTTATAACAGTCTTTTGGTGAAGTCTATTTTAAATATTATATCATATCATCTGCAAGCAGAGACAATTTAAATTATTATTTTCTGATTTGAATGCTTTTTATTTCTTTTTCTTGACTAATTGCTCTGACTAGGACTGCCAGTATTGTGTTAAATAATAGTGAGAACAGGCATTCTTGTCATGTTCCTGATCTTAGAGCAATAGCTTTCAGCTTTTCATCACTGATTATGATGTTAGCTGTGGGCTTGTTATATAGGGCCTTTATTATGTTGAGATAAATTTCTTCTATATCCATTTTGTTAAGAGTTTCTTATTAGGAAAAAATGTTGAATTTGTCAAATGCTTTTTCTGCATCTATCAAGATAATCACAGGATTTCATCCTTTATTTTGTAATGTGGTGAATCACATTGATTAATTTGCAAGTGTTGACCCATCCTTGCATCCCAGAAGCAAAGCCCACTTGATCATGGTGTATGATCCTTTTAATGTACTGTTGAATTTGATTTACTAATATTTTATTGGGTAATTTTGCATTTATGTTCATCACATATATTGACCTGTAATTTAATTTTTTTGTATATCCTTGTCTGGCTTTTTTAATCAGGTAATGATGGCCTTGTAAGATGAGTTTCAAAGTGTTCTTTCCTCATCTATGTTTTGGAGAAGTTTGAGAGGGAATGGTATGACTTCTTATAATATTTGGTAGAATTCACCAGTGAAACCATCTGGTCCTATAACCAAAGATAGGAAATCTGAGAGGAATGAAATATTATGATAAAACATCATAGCCTAATTGAAGTTGGGGGACAAAGTCTTGGTTGCTGTGACAGTAAATTACTCTTAGTTTGAGTAAGAGCTTCTCACATACCACTATGTTCTATTTAAACATGACTAGGATTTTGGGTGATCCTATGACCAGAGCTACTCATCATCAACTGGGCATAATCATATCATTAAGCCATAAAGTCAGGTGGGCACAGCAGAAGTTGACTATATAATGAAAATGATACATTCAGGATTAGGCCAAACAGTTTGAATTTGACTTCCTATCTTCTAACTGTATTTTTTTCTTTTCTGTCATTATCCAAGATAATTTTCTTTCTCATGAGTAGTCCTAAATGGTTTCTTTACAAATCTATCATAGTAGTTTTGATATTAATTTGGGGGATGGAAATAGCAATAATAATAAATGTATGTAGGGCATTCCAGTGACTTCTGGAGAGACATGTTCTCCTGATCTGAAAGGCAACAGGAAAAGGAGAGAGAGGGCACAGCCTCTGAATGTTTTTATGTTTTTGCAGAAATACAGTTACCATAGAAATTCAATGCAGAGTCATGTTAAGGGGTTAAAATATACAAGCAACCCATCTTAAACATACTACATAAGGAAAAATCCGAATTTTTTATATCTAGTGTAACACATTTAAATTAACATTACTATCAAACACTCAGTAATTTGGCATTGTAAATCTCTTAAAAACAAAATTATCATAAACTTCAAACAAATAAGTCTCTCACAGCTTAAAAACAAACAAACAAACAAAAAATGGGGCCTCAGGTTAGGATTCAATGTGACTTTTTTCAATTTTGAAAAACTTATGAGTTTAATAGGAGTTAAGAAGAGGAAGGACAGGGGAGAGATTGCTAAAGGATTTCTTCCTGGGGTGATGCAAATATTCCAAAATGAGATAGTGGTGATGCTTGCAGAACTCTGTGAATACACCAAACAATGAACACTTAACCACTAATGCTAAACATTGCACACTTTAAAGTGGTAAAATGTATGGTAAGTAAACTATATTTCCATAAAGCTGTTATTTTGAGAAAAAACAACTTATGATAGGCAGTCTCTTCCTGGGTGCTGGCATTGTATATAAAGATCATATATTACCTAGTTCCTGAAATGTGACCACTTTTCTCTCTAATCAAACTCAGGAGTATATTTTTTCTCTTTGAGTAAAATTAAAACAAAATTTTTAAAAGTAAATGATTCAAAACACAATTTAATTTATACCAGAACATGAATTTTATTAATTTGTAATTAATTTTAAAAACTGATTAAGACTGTAACTCTTAAATTTTTACCTATATTTACTTATTCTGTTTCCTTATCCATAAAATGGGGGCATTTATCATATAATAAAAAAAATGTAAAGCAATTAGAACTTTTCCTAGTGCCTAGAAGGTGCTTTGTAAATATTTATTATTATTAATAAGTAATGCACAGGCCATATTCACTTCTCCAATAGAATATTTTTATACTTTACCAAATAAATTTCTTATTTTCCAGTAAGTATTATTTTTTCCTCAATTTTTTTCACAAGCTGTCCACTCGAGAACACAAGAATTTTAAACACCAATCTTCAGCTCAATGAGTTTACAAAGTAGGTGTGAAGTCACAAAACTTCAAGATATTGTTTATTTTTTTCAGAAGTCACAGGTCTTTTCAGGAATTAGGAGGTTCCCATCACATATGAAAACAAAGTAACATTGTTAAAAGAATACCATTCAACTGGCATAAACATTGAAACATTCTTCAGTTTTATAATTTAGTGAATTCTAAGCTCCTATTTACCATTTCCACACCTAAAATCTTGATATTAATCCAATTCCTCATGCTCAGTTCAGTAATGATTATGCATTCTCATTATGAAATTTGGAACTTACCCAGTTGTACCTGTGAGTGGATGGATGCAGCAACCCCAGTCAGACAGAGGGGTGATTACCAAGGTCTCAGTCCCTTTAAAAATTTAAGTTTGGGCCACAACAGGACCAGATTCATGGGCATTTGACCTGGGCAGTCCCACAGGTCAAACAAAGGGCCCCATACTTAAAAGAACCTCATGCTTGGTCTATTGCTCTGCTGTCACTGTTTTGAAATTCTTAGTAATTTTTGAACAAGGAGTCCTACATTTCATTTTGCACTGAACACAGAAAATTATATAGCTAATCCTGGGTCATAAAGCCAGGTAAGCTACCAAATCCTGTGGTAATAATTCAGGGTAGGAGGAAATTAGTATAGGTGTTTGAGGAGGGAGAGGATGAGTATTAATGGTACCCTGAACCTACCTGCAGCAATGGTGTCTGTACCTCTTCCCACTAACCTCTCATAAGTTTCTCCTCAGAAACACAGACAAGAACTATGGAGGAGGGACTTTCCTGGTGGCACAGTGGTTAAGAATCTGCCAGCCAATGCAGGGTACACGGGTTTGAGCCCTGGTCCGGAAAGATCCCACATGCCGCGGAGCAACTAAGCCCGTGTGCCACAACTACTGAGCCTGCATTCTAGAGCCCGTGAGCGACAGCTACTGAGCCCTCATGCTTCAACTACTGAAGCCCGTGTGCCTAGAGTCTGTGCTCCACAACAAGAGAAGCCACTGCAATGAGAAGCCCGCTCATCACAATGAAGAGCAGCCCCCACTCACCTCATCTAGAGAAAGCCTGCACACAGCAACAAAGACTGGACACGGCCAAAAATTTTTAAAAATTAATTTAAAAAATGATTCTGGTTCAAAAGAAAAATGCATATACAAAGCTTAAAAAGAAAATGATGAAGGAGCTGTTTTCCAAACCTCATGCACAGAGAAGAGAATCTGTATGAAGCAAGGGATGGATGGGAGGTGTCTTGCTTACATCTCTATTCAAGGAAGACTTCTGCAGGAAGGATAGCTGGTTGACAGCCTCCAGCTGCCCCAAGATTGGCCAATGTGTTCTTGCCAGACTGCTTCCCCAGTGACTAAGCACTATGACGTACTAGAATCACTATATTCCTGCCCACCCCTAGATTCCTAGAATCCCTGTAATGGTAGACTTTGCTTAGGGAGTCTGATTACCTAGTCAGTTATCTAGCATCCTCTCTCTCTCTCTTTCAGATATATATATAATCGCTATTGGAATCATGGGTAAATTTTTGTTTCTTTCACCCTGCTTTGCTTATGTGTATATTATTTTTTTTTCTGCAAATACATGTGCTACTTCAAGGACTTACAATATTGTTGGAAATCATCAAGAATAACACATTTTGTGATCTGTTTGAAAGGAATAAATGATTTCACCCACCTACATTTACTGACTACTCATGAAATGCAAAGCTTCACCTTACTTTACCCTATCATCAGAAAAATGATTCCAGTTTTGGTACAAAAGGATACTTCCAAGTATCCTTTCTGCAAGATTGTAGAAAAGCAACCTCATGTATATTACATGATAGCTTTTACATGAATTACTGCTGCTGCAAATCAGTGGGCAGTGTATGTGGACAAATACTCAATGTTTTCATGTTTTTTTAAGTATAGGTTGCACTTTTGCATTTCATGGTGCCTTTTAGAATTAACTATATCTTTTTTATTTTTTCTTTAATGTCACGAACTATGTTTTGAAATATTCAAACACATGAGAAAAAGGCTTATTGAAGTAAATATTCTGCAATTAGTATTTCTCATGCCACTTATACCATGATTACATGAAATGTAAAATCACTGCTTTTGAGTATTAGGAAAAAAATAGAAGGAATCATAATTATAGGCAAGTTTTATTAGGAAATGTTTAGGTTAACTCTGAAATTCAAGTATAAATAAGATTTTTTAAAATCTCAGTTTATAGTTATCACAAGTATGTGTGATAAGTTAAGTTTTGCTAACCAGTAAATTGGGGTGGTCCTTGAATCTTCCTTTGGCAGTTCCTCCCCTTCATTTCAAATCAATCAGAAAGTCTTACAGACTCTACGTCCTAAACCTTTCTTGAAGCCCTCTCCTCCACCCTATTTCTGCTGGCATTGGGCTCATGCTCATTTTTTCTTCATTTGAGTGCTCACATTCCGGCCTCCCTTCTGACTCTCCACATTGTTGCCAGTGTGATTGTTCTGAAATGGAAATATGGTCATTCCTCTGCAATTCACATCTGTCATTGAGTTCCCAGAGCCTAGCTTGAAGTCAAATACTTGTTGGCAATATATTTGAGAACTATTTTGATCTTACTCCTGCTTGCTTCTCAGACTCATCCCTGTCTGCCTACAAAACCTCTCTGCTCTGGCTCTGAACTCCCTGTCATCATTCAAAAGTTCCATGAGTTTTCACAGCCCTGCAAGTTGCATCTTCTGTTGCCACTGCCTGGAATATATTCCCCTCAGCCCAATCCTGAAAAATATAACTCATTTCTCTTTTTTTGCCTATATTTTTTCTTAAGTTCATGATTAACATTGCCATTTTAAAAAACCTCAATGCAAAGAATTTAATTTGCACACCATAAAATAATTTAATATTTCTGTATAAAATATTCTTTTATTTCCCATTTCAGAATAACTCAACCATAATATCACATGACAGTTTTTCTCAGCTGATTTCACTGATTTTCCCCCAGCAGATAAACAACTTACCTTGAGTTAAGCACTTCCTCCTCTGCCCTTTGCTGCATGCCGAATAAAGCTCTGATAAACATCTTCAGGTATTGCATGTGGCAAACATTCTAACATGTCCAGGAAATTCTTAAAGCCAGAGACTCTCTTTGTTCGTTTCCATTCCCTAAATGTCTTGGATACTTGCTACATGGCAAGTACTCATGTAATATTTGTTTAGAGAATGAAAGATAGCAAATAATTGAGAATAAAACTTGATTTTTTTGTGTTACTTTGAAATTTTTTATCAAAATGACAGAACATAACTATTCAGTTATACATTTATCCTTGGTCATGTTCTTGCTTAAATCGTGTAACTATTAACATACAGTTCACTCCAACAGCATTTTTATGTTCCTACGTATTAGGTATTTTGTTGTTTGCTTGGGAAACTCAGATAAATACAACACTGACTCTTTATTCAATGTTTTCTTATTATAAGTAAGTGATGAAATAATAGTTGGTACTATTCACTGTACTCTGTGCCACCTACTATTTAATCACCTAATAAGATACTTCGAGGTGAAATTTAATCATCAGCAGTCTTATTTTGTATATGTGTGTAAAATAATTTAAATGCATTCAAAATATGCATTGTGTTGTGGCAATATAGGTAAATTTGTGTATAAAAAGCATTGGATATAATGGTTATTCAATTAATATTTTGGATTGGTTGAATATATCACTAATATGAATGAGTAATTCATACTACTATAATCCTTTCATTTCAGCTGAGCTCTCTATATTTTCTTCTTTTTTGAAGAGAATGGCACTTCAGTATAATCACAAAGAGTGAATAGATGGGATTGCATAGTCTCAATCAACCTACTTTTTACATGCAAAAAAGTTAAAAACACATAATTATAAATTTCCTATATTTCACAGTAAACATTATTGTTCAAATCTTAGAGTTACAACAATATAAAATGTTAGTAAAATCAATGTTTTGTTGAAATTATAGTAATTCATGTAAGATTTTTTAGAAACTGACACTAGTGAAAACTCTGAAGTAGTATAGTTTTTTGGCATTTATTTTTCAAACTTCCAACTGGCAACTCAATCACAAAGGACCATCCATAGAGCCACACACTATCTACCCTGATTGCATCTCATGATCCTTACTTCCCTGCCTCCACTAAAACACTGAGTTCTGAGTAGTAATTCTGATCTGTGCCTTATAATTTGATGAAAGTAATTTTTGAAAGGTTAATATGTCAGGACATTTTTTGCAAATGTCCTAAACAGGTTCTCTTGTATTACTATGATTATTAGTTTCATAGTGTTGCCATAACAAATTGCCACAAATTCAGAGACTTAACACAGGCATTATCTCACAGTGCCTTCACAGTCTGAAGTCTAGCTTCCTTGGGTCTCAGAAGGCTAAAATCAAGGTGTCTACATAGCTGTGTTCCTTTCTTGATGCTTTAAGGCAGAATCCACATCCTGGCTTGTGTGAGTGATTGGTAGGATTCACTTCCTTGTGGTTGTAGGGCTAAGGTCCCTGCTTTCTTGCTGGTATTGCCGGTTGGCTAGACATCAGGGATCTTTCTCAGCTTCTAGAGGCTGCTAGCCTTCCTTGGCTCCTGGCCCCATTCCTCCATCTTCAAACCAAGAGTGGGTCAAGTCCCTTTCATGCCTCAAGTCACTCAAGCTTCATCTCTTTGACTGATGATTCTGTCTTCCTCTTTAGCTTTTAAGGGCTCATATGATTACATTAGGTCCACTCAGGTAATCCAGGATAACCTTCCTAATATAAAGCAATTGATTAGTAACCTTAATTCCATGTGAAAGACTCTTCTCAGCAGTACCTGTATCAGTGCTTTACTGAACAGCTAGGAAACAAAAAATCTTGGGGAGATATTTTTACAATTCTGTCAACCACTTCATGTAATGATTTTTTTTTCTTCTGGAAAGCATATTGAATAAGTTAACTAAGTAAATAGTGAGAACGTTTTTAGCACTTTATCCTATGATGGTTTTCTTTTTCAAAGAAAGAGTACAAAAAAGGGAGAAAAACATAAAAGAACATTCTTCATTCTGAGTGTCTCTCTCTCTCTCTCTCTCTCTCTCTCATTCTCTCTCATCCTCCTCTTCTCTCTTAGTTGTTTTGTTGCTGTTATAAGTTTTTCTTAAACATGCAGCTTCTGACCAATGCCATTGAAGGCCCAGGTACATTCTATCTTCCTGCTTCACCATTTTTAGCATGTGGATTCCATTCTCCCATTCATAGTATGGTTGATAATCTTCTAACAACCTGCCATTATTCCAAGCATAAAGAAGAAGGCTGGAAAAAACATAAAGTACCTAAGGGCAAAAGCATAACTGCCTGCCTATGGAGCCTAACCATTCTTCAAAACATTCCCAAAAGCTCAACTCAGTGACTTGTTTCCATCTAATTGTTGGAACCATGCTACATTGCTTTCCTTAGATGAAAGAAGACTAGGAAAACAGTGGGGCTGAATAGATTGGGTTGATGAACACCATTGTATCTGACACACTATCATCAGACAGAGAATAGTATGGTTTATATTTGAATATTTCTTGTCTAACATTGAACAGAGAAAATAAGGAAATTTGTGCTCATCTGACTGAACTGTGCCTTGGTGTCCTGAAATTAATTTTATGTGGATTGAAGAAATCAATAATCACTAAATTTCAGAATGGAATTTCAATTTTCATTTAGTAGATCCTAAACCATATGTAATATTTGTTTAAATTGTTAATCTTTCTCAAAAAATATTGAAGTTTTTAATGTTAACTTTATGGGATTAAGCCAAAGACATCAAGAGTGTTAGAAATTCCATGCCCTATATATTGTGAAGTGTGGAATGG
Organism: Leucopleurus acutus; assembly: GCF_964270905.1. Classification (NCBI taxonomy): domain Eukaryota; kingdom Metazoa; phylum Chordata; class Mammalia; order Artiodactyla; family Delphinidae; genus Leucopleurus; species Leucopleurus acutus. The sequence goes on from NW_028139142.1 coordinate 254,778, forward strand.
TATGAATATATGATCTTTTGTCTTATCACAAATTATAATAAGCTTTTAACTTGACTATCTGTTAAGTTCTGTAGCTTTTCTAAAATTAGGATTAAGTTAAATTTGAGCTAATATATTCTAATCCATGTAAAATTTACATATCTGATTTTGTGACTTTTTGTGACTATCCTTCAAATCAGCATTTCTATAGCAGAGCCTATCTACCAGAAACAACAAAATTTAAGACATGTTATTTTGTACTTTCAGTGATCTTAGTCCTTGCACTTAAAAAAACTCCATATCAATATACGTTAATGGGAAGACTTTGTAATGTAACAAAAAAATCAACAATGTGTTTTTACTTCACTGTTCTCTTGTCTGGGTGGCATAGTGTAGATGATGGGTAATAAAAAAAAATGAGATTCAAAGCAATTATTTTCCAAACTGCTGGCATTGAAAAAATTGTAGTCATTTGGAAACATTTAGGGCTCTGAACCAAATGAACTTACTATTATATAAAATACAAGAATCAAAATACATAACAGTAATCCCTGAATGTCAAGGACAAATCACTTAGCTATAATAATTTTAAGTCCTTGAGCATTTATTATAAAGCATACTGACAATGTGAATATACACCTGGCTATATATCTCCCAATAACACATTGATTTTCAGCTATTTCAATAATGGTATAGCTCTCAGCATAGGACTGTTCTATGATAGAAGCAATCATTCTAAGTAAGGTATGTATTTAAGGTTATGTCAAGTTGTGAGAAACTTACTAAGTACTTCTGTTTAAAAATTTCCCTGTTTAATATGTTAAAACTTTGTTTACAATATTCCAAGGGTATTTTATTCCAAAGGTCTTTCATCATAAAATATTTTCAGTGTAACATTTACTATTATGTGACAATTCAAGCAGGTAATACATACTTAAGAATTTACAGTTTGTCAGAGTCAGATGTGAAGTTGTCTTTCTTAGAAAGTGACATCTAAGAGAAGACTAATGTTCGAAATAATACAATAGTACTGCTATATACAGAAAAAAACACGTTCTTAAAACAACACAAAACAAAACAAAATTGGTAGGATGCTAGAAGGGCAGATACTTGAAGAAGGATGATTGCAGGCTGGCAATGCCATGTGAAACAACACTGCACTGAAGAAACTGGAGGAGTCTGCATGCCCTGAAGGACTCTTTCTTCATGAACCCCATTGGCCTCTCACAGCAAAGGGTCTGAAAAATCAACTAAGAAGTGCCTATGGTGATACAGACTGGAGAGGGGAACACAGTCATGTGGGTGGGACAAGTATATGCATCCTGATGCTTCCTCTTTATTTCCACAAGACAAAAGTTTTAATCAGAAAGAACAGTGACACTACTGGCCTTAGGGTATATTAAGGCCAGTTTTAATGAGCTTACATGATAGGTGAAACAACCATTTGAGGGTAGAACCTGATTAATTAAAGTTATATTCATTAAAAATATAACAATGTATATTTCAAATTAGCAGGAAATTACTACAAACTTTATAAGAGATGTATAAGTAAGAAGTCAATAGTGGAGGTAAAATGATATACTATATAATGTTTATTTAATGCAAAAGAAGGCAGAGCAAGAGTGTATAATAAATTAAATAAATACAAAACAGCTAGCAATTTAGTAAAGTTTTTATCCAACGACATCCATAATCACGTTACTTATGAATGGCTTAAATATAACTTTCTTAAGAATGCAATTGTCAGATTGGATCAGACAGCAAATCCAATTCTACTGTGTCTATTAGAAATGCAGTTAATATATACTGATAAAGATAAGTAAAAAGATGGAGAAAGATATGCCATGAAAATAGTCCCCAAAACCTTGAATAGCTATGTTAATATCAGAAAAAGCCAGCTTTGGAACAAGGAATACTATCCAGAATAAAATGGGACAGTATATCATCATTAAGGGTCAATTCTCCAATAAGACATAATGACCATAAATGTATGTATATATATATTACTGATAACAGAGCATCAAAATAAATGAGACAAAAATGGAAGTTAGTAAAACAAGTTGGCAGTTCTAAAATTATAATTGAGACATCAAAAATCCTTTCCCAGTAATTGATAGAACAAATAGGCAGAAAGACAGTAAGAGTATAGAAGATTGGAACACTATCAACAAAATAGTCCTAATTGACATTTATAGAACAATTCACCCAACAGTAGAATACACGTTATTTTCAAAGACATATGAATATTCAACAAGATAGACCATATAATAAGCCAATAAAAATATCTCAAACAATTTAAAAGAGTAGAAATCATAGCTACATTTTAATAGCATAATAGAATTTAGCTATAAGTCAAACAGGAATAAATCTAAAAAATTCTCAAATCTTTAGATATTAAACATCCCATTTCTAAATAACCCAGGGTTAAAGGGGAAGTCTAAAACCAATGAAAAAAGTCTGTATGAAATACAGATAAAAATACAACACATCAAAATATGAGGGATACAGCTATAGCAGTGCTTTCAGGGTCATTTATAGTATTGAATACTTATATTAGGAAAGAAGAAGTGACTCAGATCAATAATTTAATTTTTCATCTTAAGAATTTTTTGTGTGTGTGTGGTACGCGGGCCTCTCCCTGTTGTGGCCTCTCCCGTTGCAGAGCACAGGCTCTGGACGTGCAGGTTCAGTGGCCATGGCTCACGGGCCCAGCCGCTCTGCGGCATGTGGGATCTTCCCGGACCAGGGCATGAACCCGTGTCCCCTGCATTGGCAGGCAGACTCTCAACCACTGCGCCACCAGGGAAGCCCCATCTTAAGAAATTTTTAAAGAAAAATAGAGAAAACTAAACCCAAAGCAAGTAGAGAGAAGTAATAAAGCATGGAGAAGAAATTAATGAAATTGAAAATAGAAAAATAAAAAAAATCAATGCAAATAAAAGCATATTCTTTGAAAAGTTCAATAAAATTGACAAACTTCTAGTTACAGTGACCAAGAAAAAAGGGAGAAGAGCTTCCTATAAGAATGAAAAATTTCAATATCAAGAATGGAAAATAAAGGGACATTTTTACTGGCAACATCAGCTCTAAGGAGTCCCGTAGATAGCCTGTGACCTCAGTGTTATCACAGAGTTGGATTTCAGAGTGGTGGATTTGGAGCCCTTAGTCAAGTTCATTCCTGGTATTTGGAAGTAAGTGAAGATAATTCTCAGTCACAACTGTGAAGACGTCGTTATAAAAATAAAAGGAATATGGGTTGTTCTAGATGACCAGAAAATTCAATATGTGATCTTTTATTAGATCTTGGATCAGAACTAAGAAATAAAAACAACTAGAAAAATATTCAGTGGCATATTTGGGGAAAATTGTTATATGGAACACATGACATAAATATTAAAGAACATTTTGTATATCAGGCTTAAATTTTCTGGATGTGATAATTACATTACAGTTAGATAAAATATCTTTTAAAAAAATGAAATACAAGCTAAAATATTTGTGTGAAGTATCAGAAACTTAGTTTTAAATAATTGATAAATATGTAATCAAAATGTGTATTGTTGTGAGTGTATGTTTAGGTAGACCGAGGGTGAGAGATAAAGGATATATAGCAAATAACGAAACCTGGAAACTCTAGGTAAGGGATATAGGAATGCAAACTTCTAATTTTTGAAGGTCACATATTTTTATACTAAAATTTGAGTTAAAAATAACAACGGTTTACAGTACATTCTTATGGTTAGCAGTTTATAAAAAGCCAACCCACTTCACAGTTCTTATAATTATTTTTTGCTGTCATACTGCTCAAGTGCCTTAGCCATTATAAATCTGAACTGTTCACTTTCCACCTATACCTCATCCAAATGACACATAAAATCTTTAGTGATTGTGCTGTTACATGGTGTTCTTATTGCTTTCAGTTGAGGGTAAAATTCAGTTCCGAAATTCCACCTTGAAGATTAGCATTCTAAGTACAAACTGGTAGCTTAGTCTTTCCAGAAAGCTGAGCCTGAGGCAGAGGAGTTATGTTCATTTCTAGGGAGCAGAAGTGAAAGACAAAGTGGCAAGGAGGAAGGGAGAGATGATACAAGTATAGATTATTGAACTGCCTACCACTAAGTAAGACAAATTGCAGAATACCATGATTACTCTCAAAAATCCATACTAGCTTCATTTTGGGTCCTTCTATTGGAAGGGATAAATAGGACTGAATTTACCCACAAATTACTGAATCCTACTGTTCAAAGTTTATCCCTTGGGACATTAACTCCCACATACTTTCAGGTTGTGCAAAGGAATGTGCCAAAAGAGGTCCTGTAACAGCTCAAACAAAGAAGTCGTCAGACAGGGAGTAAGAGGGGCACAGTATGGGCGTTTTGCAAAGCACTGTCAGCTTGTGCGTACGTGAAGATTTTTATGGTTCAGCCCCAGCTTATGGTCACCCTGGGAACAGAAACAATAGACAGTGAGATGGAGAAGATCGGAAGGATGGAGCGTGCATGTGTGTGTGTGGTGGTGTGGGTCGCAGAGGGAGGGACTGTTGGTGGTGGAGGCTGGACTTACGGAGTCCTTTGTAACATAGAATAGCAGAATGGGTGACTTGTCATTTCCAAGATTAGGCTGTAAAAAGACTGGCTTCCAACTTGGCTGCTTTCTCTCCTGCTTTCTTGGATTTGATCACCATGTTAGGCCACCTTGTCGAGCAGCCCTGTAGGAGGCTCATGTGTCGAGGGACAGAGACTTGCCAACAACCACATGAATGGACTTGTAACTGGATTTATCCCTCCTCACTTTGAGTCTATAGGTGTGATCAGAGCCCCAGGTGGCCTACGGACTATAATTTCAGTATTGATGTTAGACAAAGGCACTTAACTAAGTCACACTCTGATCCCTGACTCCCAAAAACTGTTAGAAAATACATTTTTATTGTTAGAAACCATTACAATTAGGTAATTTCTTACACAGCAGTAGATAATACACTCTCCTATCTCATTCCCCTTTGTGGTCTCTGCCTCAGTCACCAGGCCCTAGGCTCTCCATTGTGCCCTGTTTTCCCTCATGCCTGGAGCTTTCAAATAGTGCCACCCATGTAAAATAATATTCCGTAACACTTCTAGTTAACTGCAGCATTTCTCTAAAATCTGAACTGCTAATCACATGCCCCGTGGCATACATTAAAAGCTTTCTGTATTTTCTTGGGCTTCCCTGGTGACGCAGTGGTTAAGAGTCTGCCTGCCAATACAGGGGACACGGGTTTGAGCCCTGGTTCGGGAAGATCCCACATGCGGAGCAAATAAACCTGTGGACCACAACTACTGAGCCTGCGTTCTAGAGCCCGCAAGCCACAACTACTGAAGCCCACGTTCCTAGAGCCTGTGCTCCACAATAAGAGAAGCCACTGCAATGAGAAACCCTCGCACCGCAACAAAGAATAGTCCCCGCTCGCCACAACTACAGAAACCCTGCGTGCAACTAGAGAAAGCCTGTGTGCAGCAAGGAATACCCAATGCAGCCAAAAATAAATAAATAAAATAATAAATTTATTGAAAAAAAAACTTTCTGTATTTTCTTAATGGAACCTATCCAATTTGGAATTATATTTCTGTATGATTATTTGGCAAATGCCTGAGATTACCAGTAAATTGTAAATTTAATGAGGCAAGGTTTTGCTTTTTGTTTTTTTCACTCCAACACTCAATGCAGTGCTTGACAGAGTTCTTGATTAATATACATTTTTTCAATTATCTTATGATTCTATGAGAGGCATAAGTGGTATAAAATTTTAACAATTTACAGATACATTACCTAGAAAATTTTAGTAATGTAACAAAAAATTAAAATAAGCAATGTGTTAAATTGGTGATCTAATCATATACCAAAATTACTTCTCCTAATAAAAATTGATAAGAAACATCATAGAAAGAAAAAAAAAACTCTGTTGCAATAGAACAAAAATTTACATATTTAGAAATAACTCATTCAATACATTTTAGAAATTCAATAGATAAAATAGTGAAGCATTTTGGAGAGTCTTCAAAAAAGATATGACTAATGGAAGTAAATACCTTGTTCTTGTATGGGAAGAATCAACATCAGAAAGGTGTCTTTCTATTAGTCATGTGATACCTTAACATGGTACATAGTAATTATATAAATATATGTTGTTTTCAACTTGCACTATTAAAATTATGATTTTAAATAGAAGTGTCTAGCAGGGAGGATTATGGGAGAAGTCTCTGCTGTCAGAGAGTGCTGATGCTCGCTACTTACAGGACATAGACAAATAGCTTCTCTTTTCTTAGACTAAATTCTTTATCAGAAGTATAAACTTAATTTGTAGGAACAGATTTTTATAAGGATTAGTAGAAACCATTAAAAGAAAGTTCATAGCAGACTGACAACTATAAAGCTATTTGTTTGCTCTTGTAATTGTTATTATTACTATTACTCTCATGGTTAGCATTGCTGCAGCATTATCAAATCTGATTAACTATTTCTGTTGAGTTCTTTTATTGAGTGGTAAAGTGAGTACATACTCTCTTGGAACAGTGTCTCTCATTAGAATTACCTGGGGATTCTTGTTAGGAATTTAGTTTCTTGTGAATCTCATTAGGATATTTGGAAATGAGCACCAGGAATGCACACTTTAAAAAGAAACCGAGGGCTTCCCTGGTGGCGCAGTGGTTGACAGCCCGCCTGCCGATGCAGGGGACACGGGTTCGTGCCCTGGTCCGGGAAGATCCCACATGCCGTGGAGCGGCTGGGCCCGTGAGCCATGGCCGCTGAGCCTGTGCGTCCAGAGCCTGTGCTCCGCAACGGGAGAGGCCACAACAGTGAGAGGCCCGTGTACCGCAAAAAAAGAATAAAAACAAAAAAAGAAACTGAGGTGACTTTCCACCCACACTCAAGTTATGATTTGTAAAACTCACTGTATTACCTTTTGAATTAAAGTTATTCTCTGTGGGATTTCTATTCTACACCCAATTTAAATCTAGGATATGTCTATTTCTAATTATTTCAGACCAATTAACTTTCCTTATTTACTAATAAAATTCACATTTACTTTATTAGTGTATTTTTTCTTGCTTAACTTTTAAAAACACTTTTAATGTGGATGTATTAATCATACCTTTCATTTTAATTAATGATAAACTGGATTCCAGAAAACTGTATGTAATTTTATTAAAATTAATCATAATGAAGTTAAAATAATCACATTTAAGAATGTGCATTTCCTTCTAATAGGGATTAGATTTCAACTGCTGTTTATATGTCCATGTATAACTCATAGAACCATACTCTGTATTAAACTCTGATTGTTATTAACTGTTTTTTCTGTTCCCTCACTGTGATATTATCTAAAAAAAAGAGAGAGACTTGGGGTTTCAAAATGGCTGACTAAGGGCATGTTTTAATCTCTTCTTCCTTCAAAAATCCCATTGAGATTATAGAAATCACAAAATATAGTAAATAAACAGTTAAAGACTTGGAGGTCCTGAAAAACCAAGAAAAGTCCCTAGTAAGAATCAATTGTTCAGTTATTTCTGAAGGATACAGAGCCAATAAGATCAGATTGCCTTGAGAGGATAAACCTAATCTGAAACTTCCACAACCCAATATAAGCAAAATTAAGACACTTCAAAATAATGTGATTTCAAACGTCCTTAAATGCATCAGGTCAAGAAATATATGGGAAACTAGAGAAGACTGTCTTGTAGCCAAGTATGAAAGCTGTTAATTCTGTGCCAGTTATCTCTTAACATTTTCTGTATCTAGAGGATTTGTCCCAGAATACGTCTCCAAAGAGATCAAGTATGGCAGGTTCCCAAAGTGTTGAAGCTGGAAGGAGAAGCTGAGAGGTGTGCTGAGGAAAACTTCTGGTCATCACCATAGAAAAGGCTATTTCTTCCTGTTCAACAGAAAAACCAGACCAGACTCAAGTTCATAATTACAACCACAGCTAGAAATCACATAAAGTAAAAGTGCATCTGCTGTTTGGAAAAGAAAATGTTTAGTGTTGTGCTGAGTGAATAAAAAGAAGCCACTTAAACAACTACTATTGATCAATGTTAACTACTGTTATAAATTTACACAGAAAAATCCATAATGACCAAATATCTGAGGGGAACATAGAAGAGGAACACTTGGACATAGTTGAGCTAATGAAAGAACTGGAGCTAATGAAAGAACTATCTATTAAGGAAAGAAATTAATGGGAAAATAAACACAAATAACTTAATAAATATGCTTAGTAATGTTTGAGAAGATAGCATTCCTGCAAAATATGAATATGAAACTTTTCTTTAAGGGAGCTTAGGAATTTAAAATAAGTGCATATGCAACCTCAGTAACATATATCCTACTAAGGGATAGAGAGAATATAAGAGAAAAAGGTATTTAGATAAATAAATAGTACAACATATCACTGAATTAAAAACAACCCCCAAAACCCTGTTAAGATTGATGATTCTTTCATCTGAAACATTCAGACAAAATTAATGAACAAACAAAATAATAATAAATTGCTACAAACTCCTAGAGAAAAGGAATATTTACACTTTAAAAGTCACATTTTCTTTATTATTTGATGAGGTAATAAAACATGTACTGAGAGATGACCCCATTCTCCAAAACAATATAGCGATGTGTGCAAGTGTGGTCAAAAAAAAGATATTGCAAAAACAACTGTTAGACCTTCGCGGTCTCCTAGGAGTTTCGACTCGCCCAGGAAACAACAAGAGTCGGAAGCCGATGCAAAACGCAAGAGGTTTATTGAAGGCCGGTGCACCGGGGTTCCTTGGTCCTCACGCAGGAGGTCGAAGAAGGAACCCCCCCAGGGCGTGAACATGCATTTTTATAGGTCTCAACTTCCTGTTATGCAAAGTGTGGATTCAATTGTGATTTTTAATGATAGGTTCTTAGCTTCTGTTCGGACCAGAGAGGGAACCTGTCCCAGGCTTCCTGATTGGTTCTTTGACAGATACCTTTTTTACATTTTGTTTATCTCCCTCCTTCTCGGAAGGGGGCCGGACATCCTGGAAATTCACCCATTGTCTAAGAAGCCCCTATTGTCTGGAGAGTTCTTAATCATTAGCTGGAACAATGTCCCTCGAGTCCCACATTTCCCCCTTTTTCTTGTGACTATTGATTCCAATCATGGAATTTCAATCTTCTGTTCGTAAACTTTGGTACTGTTGTCTTAGCATTAGAACTTGTACAGTACTGATACGTTCTCTAATAAATGCTATCAAGTGATTTAGAATACATGGTCCAAAAGTTAAAATCAACAATAAAACAATAAGAGGTCCCAACAGAGTAGAGATTAAGGTGGTAAACCAGGGGGATTTATCAAACCATGATTGAAACCATCCTTTTTCGTTTTCTCTCTCCCTTTGCCTTTTATCTAAGCGTTCCCTGAGTTTATCCATGGTTTTGGTAATGGTTCCTGAATGATCAATATAAAAGCAACATTCTTCTTTTAGAGCGGCACATAATCCCCCTTCCTTAAGAAACAGCAAATCTAGGCCTCTTCTATTCTGCAACACCACTTCTGAAAGTGAGGTGAGTGATTCCTTTAGTTGAGTTATGGAACTTTCTAATGCTCGAAGGTCGATGTCTACAGCCTGTCTTAAACTTGCATAATACTGAGGTTGTTGTATGAGGGCTGTGGTTCCTGTTCCTATCCCAGCAGTTATTCCTAGTCCTAGGAGCATGGCCAACGTGAGGGTTATAGGTCCTCTTTTCCATCTTTTTCTTCCCTCGTATTCATCCAGAAAGGACGAATCTGAATGATAGATAAGTCTAGGAACTAATTGCACTAGTACACAAAAATCAGCTGAAGTGTTGAGAACTTCTAGAGAAACACAAGGGGTTAGCCCCATGTTACATGTCCACCATCCATCTTGGGGAGGTACAAGATATCCTGAGCCTGAAGGGAGGCTAAAATCATGACAAAGGTGTCGATGGGACTGGGGAGGTGTTCCTACACAAGTACCATTTCCAAAAACCGAAGACAGAGTTAATTTACTGTTCCCTTCCTGTTTCCATCGAGGAGCTGACATTAGTATAATTAGAACTATATCCTATAGCATCATAATAAGGGGGAGGGGCAGCATAACAGAGCCAACATGATTTTGTAGCCTCCGGGTTTGTAGCATTAAGGACCGTAAAAGCTGCCTGCACCAAAGAAAGCATTCTATCCTGGGGGGTTCCGGGCTTAATCGTTGTCTCTTTCAGCCCAGAGGTCCCGTTATTTTTAGGGGCTGGGGGTAACGGGGGGGGCCAAGTACAGGGTTTGGGGGTAACAGGGGGGGCCAAGTACAGGGTTTGGGCCTATCGACACAGGAGCGGGAGTCTCAATTTTTAGCTTAAGGGTCATCAATATTCCCAAATCATATCCATTCTTGTAAAATCTAATGCCCCATGAATGGCCATTTATCCATTCTTTATCCCTTTTTCCAGGATTACTAAAGGAAATTTTGAGGGGGTGGCACCATCCTGAACATTCGGGGGTGACGGGTTGGGGACCCCTATAAGAAGTATGAGTATAGTTGGCTGTTACCATAATAAAATCCCAAGTTGAGGTGGGTCTCCAATAAGTATCTCCTGTGGTTTCACATCCCCAGTTTTGGCAATAAAAATTTTCAGTTCCCCCACATTTATAATTCAGGGATCGGGGGCGATGGAACCCGGGGCATACATAGAAGGAGAGGGTTCTGAGCCAACTTCTTCGGACCTGATTTTTACAACCCTCTCCAGAGTAATCAGCTCTAGTTAGAAGTTCGGACGGAGCATTATGCTGATCATAATAACCCTCTAGATCCCAATAGGGAGCTCCTATGGCCAGTTTACAGACATCAGGAAAAAGGTCTGGCCACCAGGTCCAGGGAGGTGCAGTATGGCTAATGGACCAAGTTACATCTCCAGTTTGAGAAATTACCTGCCAAGTTAGACGTTGGGGCAGGTGAGGGCTAAAATCACTTACAGTCAATAAAGGCAGTAAAATCAAAATTATAAGTCTTAGGTTCGTAGAAGCTTGAGTTTGAGCGGGTTGTCGGTTCTTTGGGCCCGCCATCCTGATGATGCCGTCACTGGTGCAGCTTTCATGTGTGAAGCATGAATCCAGGCAGCAATGCCGTCCACTTTTATGGCCGTTGGGGTGGTGAGGAGGATGGTGTATGGTCCTTTCCATCGAGGTTCCAACGTCTGGGTTCGATGCCGACGGACGTATACAGAGTCTCCGACTTGGAAAAGATGAGTTTCTCCCGGTGTTCCCGGTGTTCCCGGTTGGTAGGTCTCGGCGAGTTGGGACCATATCTCCTTTTGGACCAGTTGGAGTCCCAATAGCCTAGCATACAAGTCAGTGTTATTTTGACAGTCTGGTTTTATTTCTTCTCCTAAGGTGAGAAGGGGAGGTGGGGCCCCGTATAGCACCTCAAAAAGAGTAAGATGGTACCGGGAAGGTGTATTCCTAACCCGGAACAGGGCTAAAGGAAGGAGCACCGTCCAATCTGTACCGCCAGTCTCCAAGGACAATTTAGTTAGGGTCTCTTTTAAAGTTCTATTCATTCTTTCTACCTGACCTGAACTCTGGGGTCTATATGCACAATGTAATTTCCAATCAGTCCCCAAATATCTGGCCACATCCTGACTTACCTGGGCGACGAAGGCCGGACCATTGTCGGACCCTATTACCTTTGGTGCCCCAAATCGAGGAAAAATTTCTTCTAGGATCTTTTTGGCTACCACAGCAGCTGTTTCTTTCTTCGTTGGGAAGGCTTCCTGAAAAAGTATCTATAAAAACCAGGAGGTATTTATTACCGTACCTTCCAGGACGTACTTCAGTAAAGTCCACCTCCCAGTAAGTTCCTGGGTGGTCTCCCCTGAGCCTTTTTCCAGTTTCAAGTTTTCCCCTGTGAGCATTTACCTGTTGACATGGAACACATTCCTGTACAATTTGTTCAGCTAATTTTGTCAATCCAGGGGTTCCGTACCCGGTTTTATGTAACAGGGATATCATTTTTTTAGTCCCCAGGTGTGTCCATCTATGAATCTGTTGTAACATGGATTCTGCTTGCTGAGGGGACAAAGTTCCTTTGGTTGTGGTCGGGATGATTTCCTCATCGCTGCCTGGTTTTTCAGGAACTTTATCTGACAGTCCTAAAATGACTTCTCCCAATGTCATTTCTCGGGCCACCTTGTCAGCCATATTATTACCCCTAGTTATTGGGGTATTGTCTTTCTGGTGTCCAGGGCAGTGAATGATGCTAACTTTAGTGGGAAGCATAAGTGCAACAAATAGAGCCACAATTTCGTCTTTGTTTTTAATTTCTCTGCCACTCGAGGTTAGCAACCCTCTCTGTTGGTAGATGGTACCGTGGATATGAGCGGTAGCAAATGCATATCTACTGTCCGTGTAGATGTTTACCTTTTTATTCTCTGCCATCTCCAGTGCCCTTGTCATGGCAATTAATTCAGCTCGTTGGGCTGAGGTCCGTTGTGGTAGCGCAGCTGCCCAGATGACTTGTTTTCCGTCTACCAAGGCTGCCCCAGCCCGACACTTACCTCCTTCCAGGAAACTGCTCCCATCAGTAAACCTAGTAAAATCAGCATCAGGAAGGGGTAGGTCCGTCAGATCTGGTCTACTACCGTGTGCTGCAGCCAACACTTCCTGACAATCATGGATGATGGCGGAGCCTTCTAAATCGGGATCAGGTAGCAAGGTAGCTGGATTGAGTCCTGTGGCTGGAGCAAACTTGATGCGATCTGAGTTTAGCAACAGGGTTTGGTAATGGGTCATCCTGGCATTAGTTAGCCACCTATCCAGTGGTTGATGGATTACATTCTCCAGGGCATGAGGAGCTGTTATCGTTAGATTTTGTCCTAAAGTTAGTCTGTCAGCATCTTTGACCAGAACGGCTACTGCAACGATTATCTTTAAACAGGTGGGTCATCCTGATGCCACAGGGTCCAATTTTTTTGACAAATAAGCAACTGGGCGATTCCAGGGACCCAATTTCTGAGTCAATACTCCTTTTGCAATGCCCTTATTTTCGGCCACATATAAATGAAAAGGTTTGGTTACATCTGGCAGTCCTAGGGCTGGAGCTGAAAGTAAAGCTCGTTTGATTTGGTCAAAAGCCCGTTGTTCCTTATCGCCCCAAACGAAAGGAGTGCTGTTTTTGGTTAGGGGGTACAATGGGGCTGTCAGCTCGGCAAACCCTGGAATCCATAGTCTACAGAATCCGGCCGTCCCCAAAAATTCTCTAACCTGCCTGGCATTTTTGGGAGCCGGAATTTGGGCCACCGTATCCTTTCTGCTCTCCGCGAGCCATCTTTGTCCCCCTTTTAACAGGTACCCCAGGTAACTGACCTGTTGTTGGTATATTTGTGCTTTCTTGGCTGAAGCTCTATATCCCAGGGTTCTGAACTCTGTTAACAGTTTTTCAGTTCCCTTGATACAATCTTCCTGGGTTTCAGCAGCTAATAAGATGTCATCAACATATTGAAGTAGCGTTACCTGTGGATTTGATTCTCTATATAACGCTAAGTCCTGAAGAAGAGCTTCATCGAAGATGGTAGGGGAGTTCTTAAATTCCTGAGGTAAACAAGTCCATGTCAGTTGGCCAGATATTCCTGATGCTGGGTCCTTCCATTCGAAGGCAAAGTAGGGCTGGCTGAGGGGAGAAAGTCTTAGACAGAAAAAAGCATCTTTAAGGTCCAAAACAGTATACCATGTATGTTGGGGCAGAAGAGTGCTTAAGAGATTATAAGGATTTGGTACTGTGGGGGTGGAGGTCCGCCACTCGTTTATTTACCTCACGCAGGTCTTGCACTGGTTGGTAATCATTAGTTCCCAGTTTCTTAACTGGCAAAAGAGGGGTATTCCACGCGGATTGACATCTTACCAGAATGCCCAATTCCAGCAACCTCTGTATGTGAGGACGGATGCCGTCTTTGGCTTCCTTACTCATGGGGTATTGACGAACCGTTATTGGGGTGGCAGTTGCCTTGAGTTCCACTAGTACTGGGGGCCGATTTTTAGCCATCCCCATACCAGCGGTTTCTGTCCAGGCTTGCAGGAACCGAGTTACCCAATCTGTGACATTAACCCGTAGAGATGAAGGTTTTTCATATAATTTATATTCATCTTCCAATCTCATAGTCAATATTTGGAGTAATCTTCTCTTATTGTCAGTTATGGTGGGACCTTCTGGTTGGAAGTGAATTTGAGCCCCCACTTTGGAGAGCAAGTCTCTTCCCAGCAAAGGATAAGGGCATTCCGGAATAATCAAAAATGAATGGGTTACTCGTCCAATCCCAAGATCTACTGTCCTTCGTGTGGTCCATGAATATTGTTTATTCCCAGTGGCTCCTTGTACCCATGACCTTTTAGCTGAGATAGGACCTTTTGAGTGGAGAAGGACGGAGTGCTGGGCTCCAGTATCCACCAAAAATTGAACAGGTTCCCCCTCCACTTTAAGAGTTACCCGGGGCTCGGGGAGAGGGTTCGAGCCCTGACTTTCCTAGTCTTCTTCTTCCAATGTTAAGATTTTGTTTCTGGTTGGCCTTCCTCCATTCTTTTTCTTAGGGCATTCTCTCGCCCAATGTCCTTTTTCTTTACAGTAGGCACATTGGTCCTTGTCTAATGGCTGCCTTCTGTCTGCCATTCACCCTTCCTGCCTATTTCTATCCCCTATATTTCTTCCTCCAACCACAGTGGCCAGTATCTTACTTAAATTCCTCTCCTGTCTCTTATCCCGTCTTATTTCACGGGCTTCCTGCTCTTTCTGCTTTCTTTCTTCCTTCTCTTCCTCTGTTTCTCTTTTGTTATATACTTTATCTGTCTCTTTTACTAACTCCTGAAGCAAAAATCCCTGCAAGCCATCTAGCCTCTGTAATTTTTTTTTAATATCAGGGGCCGCTTGATCTATGAAAGCCATTGCTATAGTAGCCCTATGTTCCTCTGAAGTTGGATCATAAGGGGTAAAGCGTCTAAAGGCTTCCATTAGACGTTCCAGGAACACAGTTGGCGATTCCTGGGGCCCCTGAGTAACTTCCCTTACCTTAGCCAAATTAGTGGGCCGTCTGGCCGCTCCATGGAGACCCGCCACCAGAGCCTGGCGATACATTTTCAGGCGCTCCCTACCTTCCGGGGCATTGAAATCCCAGTTTGGCCTGACGAGTGGGAAACCAACATCAATCTCATTAGGCAGCTGGGTAGGTTGCCCATTGGCGCCTAATACATTTTTTCTGGCTTCTAAAAGAACCCGTTGCCTCTCCTCAGTCGTTAGGAGAGTCTGAAGCAGCTGCTGACAATCATCCCATGTGGGCTGGTGGGAGAAAACAAGAGATTCTATTAAAGCGGTAAGGGCCTGTGGATTTTCGGAAAAAGTTGGGTTATGCATTTTCCAATTATAAAGATCTGCAGAGGAAAAGGGCCAATATTGGAGAGGTCTATTCCCTTGGCCATCGGGGGGGCCATATTCTCTAAGAGGTAGGGCAGTGGAGTCCGGGGAGATAGCCCTCTGGCTCCTAGTGCCCGCTGAGGGACCCCTTTCTTCTTCCATCATGGATGGTCCCCTTGGTGCCGAGGGCAGTGGAGCTGGGGGTCCTCTAGGTGGTAGGGGATTTGGGGCCGGAGGATAAGGGGTTGGGGAATCCAAAAGAAGCAAATCGGACTGCGGGTCAGGATAAATCGCTTTCGGTGGATCTGGGGCACCGGGTAGCTTTTCCGTGTTGGGATTTTTCTTTAGGGCTAATATCTCCGACGCTGCTGATGTGTGCGCGGACGTACCTGTTGAGGAAACAAAGGGCCGGACCCACGGAGGTGGGGAGAAAATTAAATCTTCCCAGACCAAGACGTATGGTACTTGGTCTGGATGTCCGTGGGGTCCTATATTAAATATCTTAGACTTCAGCAGCCTAATCTTGTCTAATGAATAGGATCCTTCAGGGGGCCATCCTATCTGAAATGTTGGCCATTCAGAGGCACACAAAGTCTGCCACTTTCCTTTCTTTACCTCTACCGAAAAATTATGGGCTCTGGCCCGAACTTCGGTCCAATGGCTTAGGGTAAGGGAAAGAGGAGTCGTCATAGTTTGTCCCATTGTCGTCCGTCAGAGAAGAAGAATAGACCACAATACAGAAACAGTTAAAACTCCACGAAACACATATACGTATGGGCCGCTGCGAGCTCGCTTCAAAACCGAAACCTCTTCAGATGGCAGTTATCACAAAGGGAACTGCCGAAACCGAGTGAAGGGGAGACAGAGTTTGCCTCTCCTTCCAGATGAGCCACCAGGGCGTCCCCTAGGGCTCATGGACGCCGGCTATTAGCACGTCTGCCTAGCCAGAGGTCCGATACAGATTCCATAATAAGCTGATTCTTACAGCTTTCCTCCGATAATGGCCCACAAAGAACAAGGGACAAACAGACAATCAAGCTCGAGCTTACCTGGTACCTCCAACTCCCCATGTTCTTGTGGTCCGGGGCGAGTGGAATCCCGGACGAGCCCCCAAATGTTAGACCTTCGCGGTCTCCTAGGAGTTTCGACTCGCCCAGGAAACAACAAGAGTCGGAAGCCGATGCAAAACGCAAGAGGTTTATTGAAGGCCGGTGCACCGGGGTTCCTTGGTCCTCACGCAGGAGGTCGAAGAAGGAACACCCCCAGGGCGTGAACATGCATTTTTATAGGTCTCAACTTCCTGTTATGCAAAGTGTGGATTCAATTGTGATTTTTAATGATAGGTTCTTAGCTTCTGTTCGGACCAGAGAGGGAACCTGTCCCAGGCTTCCTGATTGGTTCTTTGACAGATACCTTTTTTACATTTTGTTTATCTCCCTCCTTCTCGGAAGGGGGCCGGACATCCTGGAAATTCACCCATTGTCTAAGAAGCCCCTATTGTCTGGAGAGTTCTTAATCATTAGCTGGAACAATGTCCCTCGAGTCCCACAGAACTCTGTAACTAATTATGCAAGTATAAAAAAACAAATATATTGAAGAAATATAAAAATTAAAAAATAAAGTACATACATATTTTTTTCAGAAAAAGAAAATTAATCACACAGATAAGGTCAGTAAAACTGAAAATAAATTTATATATAAAAAACTATATATGTATGTACATATATATGTAAATAGCAAAGCACAGCTTATGCTAAATTGTGATAGATAATTTTATGTGTCAATTTTCTTGACTGGGCTGAGGGATGCCCAGATACCTTGTGAAACATTATTTCTGGGTATGTCTGTGAGGGTGTTTCTGGAAGAGATTAGCATCTGAATCAGTAGACTGAGTCAAGAAGATGGCCCTCACCAATGGAGGGGGGCATCACGCAATCCACTGAGGGTCTGAATAGAACAAGAAGGCAGAGGAAGTGTGAATTTACTCTCTGTTGGAGCCAGGAGGTCCCTCTTCTGCCCTTAGATATCAATGATTTCGGTCCTCAGGCCTTCAGACTCAGACTGGGACCTACGCCATTGGCTCCCCTCCACTTAGCCTTTGGGTTTGAAGAGGAACTACGTCACCAGTGTTCTGGGCCTCCAGCAAGCCAACTGCAGATTGCGGAACTTCTCAGCCTCCATAATCACGTCACCTTCATAAAAAAATTCTCTCTGCATATCTTTATATCTGCTGTAGGCTCTGTTTTTCTGGAGAAAACTGACTAAAACATAAATACTTTTTGACAACACTACTTTGGAATGTAATGCAATTTAAGTACTAAATATTTGTATTGCAAAATAATACAAGTTCAATGTAATCACAGACATAAAACATTTTCTACCTCCTTCAAGCAATGAGTTTTTTTTAATATATATAACTTATTGCATCTTTCCTCATGAATTTAAAAAGATACTGAAACCCAGCAGGACCCTATGGGGCTCCTGGGCACAAAAGCCTTTCTGTATCCCCTTCTCTGAGTTCCAAAGGCCAGGTTCAAACAGTTGCTAATCAGGAGAGGGGGTGGGGGATGCAGAGACAAGGGAGGAGCTGTCTAGAAACAATAGTACAGCCTTGAGGGCAGGGTCCTGGTCCACCCCCACTCCCACCCCACCCGAGCAAAGGATATTCATAACAATATCTTTGAGCTCTTCTGCAGAACTAAAACCCTCACCAAATGGAATATGTTAATTACTTGAAGCACTCTTCATTCCAGAGAAGGTAACAGTTTGCCCATCACCACCTGATGCCAGATGATATTTGGATTGAAGGAATGCACAGCCCGATCCTTATCAGCAACCCTGCCCCCTTGACTATAAGACTCTTCACAACACCCCCTCCCTTTTTGGACACACAGTTTTGAGGACATTATATCGCTGTGTCCCCCTTTGCCTGGCAAAGTAATAAAGCTATTCTTTTCTACTTCACCCAAAACTCTGTCTCTGAGATTCAATTCGGTGTCAGGGTACAGAGGCTGGATTCGGCTTCAATACCACGCACCCATACAAAAACATACATACACACAAACACATATGTAGATGTGTTTGCTGTTTACTTCTATAACGAATGGAAGCAAACTATGCACAGTACTCTGAAACCCGCATTTCCCACTTAAACATCAATCAAGATATCATATGAGGATGGACATACAAGTCACATATAAAAACAGTAATATTTCTGTATTTACATGTACTATCATTTATTCAGCATTTTTACCATTTAAGAACGTTCATGTTGTGTGCTGTTTTTGTTTGTATATATAAAAACTTATAAACAAGAAGAGATATTTTAGATGGTAGGACCAACCCTTGGGTTTAGAGGTAGGGAGGGGAGAAAGATCAAGAAATTCCATGCAAAATGTATTGCTATGTTATAGGAGAAGTTATGCATAGTGATATTTTTGTTATTTGTTTGTTTTACCAGGGATATATACATAGATGTTCATGCTGCAGTTAAAGTTGTTTTACAATTAGATACGGTCATTTCAGTTACCTGTGATGTCGAAAGCTCAGCTTCTCTGTACACCAGTGCCGAATCGAACCTCGGAGACAGAGCTTTGGATGAGATAGAAGAGGACAGCTTTATAACTTTGCCAGGCAAAGGGCGACACAGGGGGCTTCTGCCTCAAAAAACTGTGTGTCCCCACACAGGAGGATTTGATAAGGAGTTTTATAACAATGCTTCCCAAGGGTGGGGTTGCTGACAGGATTAGGGTGTGTGCAGGGTCTCAGTGGTGGGTCTCCTAATCTAGATGAGCTTCTCTGCTCCCTTTAATCTTGCCTCAAGTGGTTTTTTGGCTCCTCCTCCCTTGATTAGCAACTGTTTGAATCTGCCCTTTGGAACTCAGGGAAGGTCAAGGAGGCTGGAGTCTCGCCGACAAGAAATAGGGGGCAAAAAAGACACCTCCGTGCCCGGGAGCCTCAAAAGGGCCCTGCTCGGTTTCACATGTACCATTTATAAAGAGAGGATAGACATTTTTAAGTATTAGAGAAAAATAAGAACCATAAATATAAAATACAAACTATTTCTAGAAAAGTTTTTAAATTGGAATACAAGAAAATGCAGAAACAAGGGAAAAAGCAAAAGAATGTCAATGAAAACCAGATATAAGATGAAGTATATTATGGATCATAATAATTGTGAATTGATATAAAGCTTGCATTAAAAGACAAATTTTCCTAGACTGACTACTTAAAATTCTATCACTATATTATCTATAGTAGACAAATCAAAACCAAAATTTAAGACATTTAAAAGTATCTCCATTTATAGACCTGGAAATTTTAAGCAAGATTAAAACAAGATTTTCAATGTAAATCTCAGTCAAAATAAAATTTACGGTAAAAATGCTTTAAAAATCAAGGGGTTTGCTTTATCTCCGTAAAAATTATGATAAACAAGAACAGAGAAACATCACAAGTGTGTAAAACTTGCACAATATAACACACTTGTGAATGAGGGAAATACTCTAAAAAGTGGAATAAGAAATAGAAAATAGAAAATTCTAGCAGTTAAGACATACTTAAGAATTTACAATTTGTTAGAGTCAGATGTGACGCTGTCTTTCTTAGAAAATGACATCTAAGAGGTAACTAATGTTCCAAATAATGCAATAACGTTACCGAGTCCAAGCTCGCTCTGTTCGCCGCATGACAGGACAATAAATCGGGACAGGAAGTGGTGAGGCAAGGAAGAGCGATTTCATTCAGAAAGCCGGCAGACCGAGAAGATGTCGGACTAGGGTTCCCAGAAAAACCATCTTATCGGGGTCTGGATGCCAGTTTCTTTTACAGAACAGAGAGGAAGAGAAGGTGAAGAAGTAAAGTACAAAAGGCCATTTATCTTGCAAAATAGGAGGAGATGTGTTAATTTCTTCTTTATCTGCAGCCATTCACAAGTGGACAGGGTCAGATCGGCTCCCTGTGAGCTGAACAAAGGCAGTTTAGTTTAACATTCAGGCAGAGGGGCAGTGTTCCTTGAGGCAGGCCATTATGTATGATATAATAATAAAAGCAACGAAAAACAAAGGTTAAATTCAAAGAAACAGATCGAACCTGGAGTCCAATTTAGCTCTTCACTGTTACAATAATACTGTTACATACAGATAAAACAAGTTCTTAAAACAACACAAAAGTAAACAAAATTGGTAGACACAGCAGGAAGCTGGTAAGAAGAATTTAGTTAGAAGGACAGACATTTGAGGAAGGTTAATTACAGGCTGGGAATGCCATGTGAAACAACCCTGCACTGAAGAAACTGGGGGAGTCTGCGTGCCCTGGAGGACTCTTTCTTCATTAAATCCATTGGTCTCTCACAGTAAAGGTCTGAAAGATCAACTAGAAATGCTTATTAGTGGTGCAGACTGGAGAGGGGAACACAGCCATGTGGGTGGGACAAGTATATGCATCCTGATGCTTCCCCTTTATTTCCACCACAAGACAAAAGTCTTTAGCTAAAAAAACAGTGACAATGTTGGCCTTAGGGCATTTTAAGGCCAGTTTTAAAGACCTTATATGACAGGTGAAACAACATATCACCTATAGGTAGAAACTGGTTAACTAAAGGTCTATTAATTAAAGATATAATAATGTATATTTTAAATTCACAGGAAATCATTACAAACTGTATGACATGTGTAAGTAATAAGTCAATAGAAAACAGTTTTGTTCAAATATAGCAAAGCAAGCAAAAAACTAAGAGGAGAAAACAAAGAAGGAATTATATCATAATAAAACTTGGTTTTACTTGATATTAAAAAGTATCTATCCATACCCCTCTATATATTAACCTATAATATATGTGTCTACGATATGAATAACATTCAGTCTATTCAAACATCTATAATGTTTTACAGACATAGAATATGGGCACTAAGAAAAATCTCACTAAATTTGCTTAAATGGCAACCATATGGATTATGGGCTGATGAATATATAATATGATAAAAATAGTTCTCAGAAAGACATTGATGTTTCAAGAACTAACTAAAAACCAAGAAATAAATTAGCTAAGCCCTCAATCAAGAAGATAACATGAGAATAATTTTTCAAAGTCATAAAAAGTTTCTGTAACAATTCAGCAGATACTTGGCTTAAAACAAGCAAAATGTGTTGCATTTATTCTCTCACAGTTCTGTCAGTATTACTTAATCTGAGTCATAGTGGCGGCAGGGTCATGGCCCCCCCAGAGGCTCTATAGGAGAATTTTTTCCTTGACTTTTCCAGTTTCTGGTGGCTGCAGGCATCCCATGAAATGTGGCCCCATCATTCCAGTGTCTTTAAGTATCTCTCTGCTCCATCTTCACGTTGCCTTCTCCCCCATCTGTGTAAAATCTGAGTCCCTTTTATAGGGATACATGTAATGGCATTTAGGATAATCCAACATAATTTTCTATCTTAAGATCTCAATTTAATCACATCTGCAAATACCCCTGTTTTTTTGCAATATAAGGTAACATTCACAGGTTCCAGGGATTAGGTTGTGAATATTTTGGGGGGAGACATTTTTCAGCTTACTACGATGCAATTACAATATTAATAGATACACAGAGATATAATACTTTAATTTTAACTGGTATTGAAAATATTTAATATTTACTTTCAAAATATTTTTAATGACCATAGGAAAGGATTAGAAAAATGTTTCCTTCAACTGAGAATGTGTATTTATAGAAACCATCACCATCATTCTTCACTCAGGCACTGTGATAAGACAGATAATGCAAATGAATGAACTCTAAATCTCTGAACAAGTAATAAATGTTGCTAAAAATCTACTGATTCTACTAGAGAGTCAAGGATGTCAAAATATCATCAGGATAGTATCAGTCATATTTTAAAGTCTACACGTTACCCTGAATCAGGCCTGAGGAACTAGAATTCACTGGTTATGGAGCAGAATTCCATGAATAGTGGTCATAAATAAGTAAATAAATAAGTTTTTCAAATATCAAACTAAGCGTTCATACTGTTCATTAATCTCACTGAACTAGCACCTGATCCTCAGAGAAATGGTCTCAATCTCATAAAGTTGAGGCAGCTGCCATTCCAAAGAAAATAAACAGAGAGGAAGAATATATTCTATCTATAGGAGTATTTTAAAAGAATGCCCATCAGAAGCTCTGTGGTTTGAACAAGTACAAAAATACATCTATTACATTTAACTGGAATAGGGCAGAGTGAATCAGTTTCCCAGTTCTGAAATGTTAAAAGGCAGACATTTCATTTTATTTCTTCCTGGCTTCTCTACATTAAAAAAATGGCTCCATTCTTGACAGATGGCAGCAGTAGAAGGCCTTGTTACAATGCACGGTCATTCTGGTGAATGACTTTGATTACCCCTGGTCCTGGTGCTGTGAAAATCCGGTAAAACATATAAGAATAGTTTCTTTTTAGTAAAAAAAAGGAAAATGCCAGGAAATTCTCTCTTAAAAGAAGAAATATCCCTTCCTATGAAAGTGAGAGAAAAAGTTGAAGCATCCTTATATTACACAAGGTAAATGTTTTAATGAGAAATGGATAATTTTGTTTTTGAAATTTGAAAGATATACTTTCTCTCTCTTGTTTTTTTTTCTTAACTTAAATCAACCTGAAATTTTATATGAGTATATAATTTATCTTTAATTCTTTGAATTGAGTC
The DNA here is from genome assembly GCF_964270905.1 of Leucopleurus acutus. Taxonomy (NCBI): domain Eukaryota; kingdom Metazoa; phylum Chordata; class Mammalia; order Artiodactyla; family Delphinidae; genus Leucopleurus; species Leucopleurus acutus. The sequence continues at coordinate 277,839 of NW_028139142.1, forward strand.
TGTTTTAGAAACAACAACAAAAGTTCTTTACAAAAGACTTTATAATATAATTAAGATTTATAGGACTGAGCTCCATGAGTTTAGGACTGATATCTTTTGGAAACTTACAGAAATTCCATAGCTTGGAGAAGGACCTGCCCCTAAATCAGTGCTCCATAAATATTTTTTTAACATCTTTATTGGAGTATAATTGCTTTACAATGGTATGTTAGTTTCAGCTTCACAACAAAATGAATCAGTTATATATATACATATATTCCCATATCTCTTCCCGCTTGTGTCTCCCTCCCTCCCACCCTCCCTATCCCACCCCTCCAGGCGGTCACAAAGCACCGAGCTGATCTCCCTGTGCTATGCGGCTGCTTCCCACTAGCTAACTACCTTACTTTTGGTAGTGTATATATGTCCATGCCTCTTTATCGCTTTGTCACCGTTTACCCTTCCCCCTCCCCATAGCCTCAAGTCCATTCTCTAGTAAGTCTGTGTCTTTATTCCTGTTTCACCCCTAGGTTTTTCATGACATTTTTTTTTTAAATTCCATATATATGTGTTAGCATACGGTATTTGTCTCTCTCTTTCTGACTTACTTCACTCTGTATGACAGACTCTAGGTCTATCCACCTCATTACAAATAGCTCAATTTCGTCTCTTTTTATGGCTGAGTAATATTCCATTGTATATATGTGCCACATCTTCTTTATCCATTCATCCGATGATGGACACTTAGGTTGTTTCCATCTCTGGGCTATTGTAAATAGAGCTGCAATGAACATTTTGGTACATGACTCTTTTTGAATTATGGTTTTCTCAGGGTATATGCCCAGTAGTGGGATTGCTGGGTCATATGGTAGTTCTATTTGTAGCTTTTTAAGGAAGCTCCATACTGTTCTCCACAGTGGCTGTATCAATTTACATTCCCACCAACAGTGTAAGAGGGTTCCCTTTTCTCCACAGCCTCTCCAGCATTTATTGTTTCTAGATTTTTTGATAATGGCCATTCTGACTGGTGTGAGATGATATCTCATTGTAGTTTTGATTTGCATTTCTCTAATGATTAGTGATGTTGAGCATTCTTTCATGTGTTTGTGGCACTCTGTATATCTTCTTTGGAGAAATGTCTATTTAGGTCTTCTGCCCATTTTTGGATTGGGTTGTTTGTTTTTTTGTTATTAAGCTGCATGAGCTGCTTATAAATTTTGGAGATTAATCCTTTGTCGGTTGCTTCATTTGCAAATATTTTCTCCCATTCTGAGGGTTGTCTTTTGGTCTTCTTTATGGTTTCCTTTGCTGCGCAAAAGCTTTTAAGTTTCATTAGGTCCCATTTGTTTACTTTTGTTTTTATTTCCATTTCTCTAGGAGGTGGGTCAAAAAGGACCTTGCTGTGATTTATGTCATAGAGTGTTCTGCCTATGTTTTCCTCTAAGAGTTTGATAGTTTCTGGCCTTACATTTAGGTCTTTTTTTTTTTTAACATCTTTATTGGGGTATAATTGCTTTACAATGGTGTGTTAGTTTCTGCTTTATAACAAAGTGAATCAGTCATACATAAACATATGTTCCCATATGTCTTCCCTGTTGCGTCTCCCTCCCTCCCACCCTCCCTATCCCACCCCTCCAGGCTGTCACAAAGCACCGAGCCAATATCCCTGTGTCATGCGGCTGCTTCCCACTAGCTATCTACCTTACTACGTTTGTTAGTGTGTATATGCCCATGACTCTCTCTTGCCCTGTCACAGCTCACCCTTCCCCCTCCCCATAACCTCAAGTCCGTTCTCTAGGAGGTCTGCATCTTTATTCCTGCTTTACCCCTAGGTTCTTCATGACTTTTTTTTTCTTAAATTCCATATATATGTGTTAGCATACGGTATTTGTCTTTTTCTTTCTGACTTACTTCACTCTGTATGACAGACTCTAGGTCTATCCACCTCATTACAAATAGCTCAATTTCGTGTCTTTTTATGGCTGAGTAATATTCCATTGTATATATGTGCCACATCTTCTTTATCCATTCATCCGATGACGGGCACTTAGGTTGTTTCCATCTCCGGGCTATTGTAAATAGAGCTGCAATGAACATTTTGGTACATGACTCTTTTTGAATTTTGGTTTTCTCAGGGTATATGCCCAGTAGTGGGATTGCTGGGTCATATGGTAGTTCTATTTGTAGTCTTTTAAGGAACCTCCATACTGTTCTCCATAGTGGCTGAACCAATTCACATTCCCACCAGCAGTGCAAGAGGGTTCCCTTTTCTCCACACCCTCTCCAGCATTTATTGTTTCTAGATTTTTTGATAATGGCCATTCTGACTGGTGTGAGATGATATCTCATTGTAGTTTTGATTTGCATTTCTCTAATGATTAATGATGTTGAGCATTCTTTCATGTGTTTGTTGGCAGTCTGTATATCTTCTTTGGAGAAATGTCTATTTAGGTCTTCTGCCCATTTTTGGATTGGGTTGTTTGTTTTCTTGTTATTGAGCTGCATGAGCTGCTTATAAATTTTGGAGATTAATCCTTTGTCGGTTGCTTCATTGGCAAATATTTCCTCCCATTCTGAGGGTTGTCTTTTGGTCCTGTTTATGGTTTCCTTTGCTGTGCAAAAGCTTTGAAGTTTCATTAGGTCCCATTTGTTTATTTTTGTTTTTATTTCCATTACTCTAGGAGGTGGGTCAGAAAGGATCTTGCTGTGATTTATGTCATAGAGTGTTCTGCCTATGTTTTCCTCTAAGAGTTTGATAGTTTCTGGCCTTACATTTAGGTCTTTAATCCATTTTGAGCTTATTTTTGTGTATGGTGTTAGGGAGTGATCTAATCTCATACTTTTACATGTACCTGTCCAGTTTTCCCAGCACCACTTATTGAAGAGGCTGTCCTTTCTCCATTGTACATTACTGCCACCTTTATCAAAGATAAGGTGTCCATATGTGCATAGGTTTATCTCTGGGCTTTCTATCCTGTTCCATTGATCTATCTTTCTGTTTTTGTGCCAGTACCATACCGTCTTGATAACTGTAGCTTTGTAGTATAGTCTGAAGTCAGGGAGCCTGATTCCTCCAGTTCCTTCTTTCGTTCTCAAGATTGCTTTGGCTATTCGGGGTCTTTTGTGTTTCCATACAAATTGTGAAATTTTTTGTTCTACTTCTGTGAAAAATGCCAGTGGTAGTTTGATAGGGATTGCATTGAATCTATAGATTGCTTTGGGTAGTAGAGTCATTTTCACAATGTTGATTCTTCCAATCCAAGAACATGGTATATCTCTCCATCTATTTGTATCATCTTTAATTTCTTTCATCAGTGTCTTATAATTTTCTGCATACAGGTCTTTTGTCTCCTTAGGTAGGTTTATTCCTAGATATTTTATTCTTTTTGTTGCAATGGTAAATGGGAGTGTTTTCTTGATTTCACTTTCAGATTTTTCATCATTAGTATATAGGAATGCCAGAGATTTCTGTGCATTAATTTTGTATCCTGCCACTTTACCAAATTCATTGATTAGCTCTGGTAGTTTTCTGGTAGCATCTTTAGGATTCTCTATGTATAGGATCATGTCATCTGCAAACAGTGACAGCTTTACTTCTTCTTTTCCAATTCGGATTCCTTTTATTTCCTTCTCTTCTCTGATTGCTGTGGCTAAAACTTCCAAAACTATGTTGAATAACAGTGGTGAGAGTGGGCAACCTTGTCTTGTTCCTGATCTTAGTGGAAATGCTTTCAGTTTTTCACCATTGAGGATGATGTTTGCTGTGGGCTTGTCATATATGGCCTTTATTATGTTGAGGAAAGTTCCCTCTATGCCTACTTTCTGCAGGGTTTTTATCATAAATGGGTGTTGAATTTTGTCAAAAGCTTTCTCTGCATCTATTGAGATGATCATATGGTTTTTCTCCTTCAATTTGTTAATGTGGTTTATCACATTGATAGATTTGCGTATATTGAAGAATCCTTGCATTCCTGGAATAAACCCCACTTGATCATGGTGTATGATCCTTTTAATGTGCTGTTGGATTCTGTTTGCTAGTATTTTGTTGAGGATTTTTGCATCTATGTTCATCAGTGATATTGGCCTGTAGTTTTCTTTCTTTGTGACATCCTTGTCTGGTTTTGGTATCAAGGTGATGGTGGCCTCGTAGAAGGAGTTTGGGAGTGTTCCTCCCTCTGCTATATTTTGGAAGAGTTTGAGAAGGATAGGTGTTAGCTCTTCTCTAAATGTTTGATAGAATTCGCCTGTGAAGCCATCTGGTCCTGGGCTTTTATTTGTTGGAAGATTTTTAATCACAGTTTCAATTTCAGTGCTTGTGATTGGTCTGTTCATATTTTCTATTTCTTCCTGATTCAGTCTTGTCAGGTTGTGCATTTCTAAGAATTTGTCCATTTCTTCCAGATTGTCCATTTTATTGGCATAGAGTTGCTTGTAGTAATCTCTCATGATCTCTTTTATTTCTGCAGTGTCAGTTGTTACCTCTCCTTTTCATTTCTAATTCTATTGATTTGAGTCTTCTCCCTTTTTTTCTTGATGAGTCTGGCTAGTGGTTTATCTATTTTGTTTATCTTCTCAAAGAACCAGCTTTTAGTTTTATTGATCTTTGTTATTGTTTCCTTCATTTCTTTTTCATTTATTTCTGATCTGATTTTTATGATTTCTTTCCTTCTGCTAGCTTTGGGGTATTTTTGTTCTTCTTTCTCTAATTGCTTGAGGTGCAAGGTTAGGTTGTTTATTCGAGATGTTTCCTGCTTCTTAAGGTGGGCTTGTATTGCTATAAACTTTCCCCTTAGAACTGCTTTTGCTGCATCCCACAAGTTTTGGGTTGTTGTGTCTCCATTGTCATTTGTTTCTAGGTATTTTTTGATTTCCTCTTTGATTTCTTCAGTGATCACTTCATTATTAAGTAGTGTATTGTTTAGCCTCCATGTGTTTGTATTTTTTACAGATCTTTTCCTCTAATTGATATCTAGTCTCATGGTATTGTGGTCAGAAAAGATACTTGATACAATTTCAATTTTCTTAAATTTACCAAGGCTTTATTTGTGACCCAAGATATGATCTATCCTGGAGAATGTTCCATGAGCACTTGAGAAAAATGTGTATTCTGTTGTTTTTGGATGGAGTGTCCTAATAATATCAATTAAGTCCATCTTGTTTAATGTATCATTTAAAACTTGTGTTTCCTTATTTATTTTCATTTTGGATGATCTCTCCATGGGTGAAAGTGGAGTGTTTAAGTCCCCTACTATGAATGTGTTACTGTCGATTTCCCCTTTTATGGCTGTTAGTATTTGCCTTATGTATTGAGGTGCTCCTATGTTGGGTGCATAAATATTTACAATTGTTATATCTTCTTGGATCGATCCCTTGATCATTATGTAGTGTCCTTCTTTGTCTCTTTTAATAGTCCTTATTTTAAAGTCTATTTTGTCTGATATGAGAATTGCTACTCCAGCTTTCTTTTGGTTTCCATTTGCATGGAATATCTTTTTCCATCCCCTTACTTTCAGTCTGTATGTGTCCCTAGGTCTGAAGTGGGTCTCTTGTAGACAGCATATATATGGGTCTTGTTTTTGTATCCATTCAGCTAATCTGTGTCTTTTGGTGGGAGCATTTAGTCCCTTTACATTTAAGGTAATTATCGATATGTATGTTCCTATTCCCATTTTCTAAATTGTTTTGGGTTCGTTATTATAGGTCTTTTCCTTCTTTTGTGTTTCTTGCCTAGAGAAGATCCTTTAGCATTTGTTGTAAAGCTGGTTTGGTGGTGCTGAACTCTCTCAGCTTTTGCTTGTCTGTAAAGGTTTTAATTTCTCCATCAAATCTTAATGAGATCCTTGCTGGGTAGAGTAGTCTTGGCTGCAGGTTTTTCTCCTTCATCACTTTCAGTATGTCCTGACAGTCCCTTCTGGCTTGTAGGGTTTCTGCTGAGAGATCAGCTGTTAACCTTATGGGGATTCCCTTATGTGTTATTTGTTGTTTTTCCCTTGCTGCTTTTAATATGCTTTCTTTGTGTTTAATTTTTGACAGTTTGATTAATATGTGTCTTGGCGTATTTCTCCTTGTATTTATTCTGTATGGGACTCTCTGTGCTTCCTGGACTTGATTAACTATTTTCTTTCCCATATTAGGGAAGTTTTCAACTATAATCTCTTCAAATATCTTCTCAGTCCCTTTCTTTTTCTCTTCTTCTTCTGGAACCCCTATAATTCGAATGTTGGTGCATTTAATTTTGTCCCAGAGGTCTCTGAGACTGTCCTCATGTCTTTTCATTCTTTTTTCTTTATTCTGCTCTGCAGTAGTTATTTCCACTATTTTATCTTCCAGGTCACTTATCCGTTCTTCTGCCTCAGTTATTCTGCTATTGATCCCATCTAGAGTACTTTTAATTTCATTTATTGTGTTGTTCATCATTGCTTGTTTCATCTTTAGTTCTTCTAGGTCCTTGTTAACTGATTCTTGCATTTTGTCCATTCTATTGTCCATTCTATCTCCAAGATTTTGGATCATCCTTACTATCATTATTCTGAATTATTTTTCAGGTAAGCTGCCTATTTCCTCTTCATTTGTTAGGTCTGGTGCATTTTTATCTTGCTCCTTTATCTGCTGTGTGTTTTTCTGTCTTTTCATTTTGCTTATCTTACTGTGTTTGAGGTCTCCTTTTTGCAGGCTGCAGGTTCGTAGTTCCTGCTGTTTTTGATGTCTGTCCCCAGTGGCTAAGGTTGGTTCAGTGGGTTGTGTAGGTTTCCTGGTGGAGGGTACTAGTGCCTGTGTTCTGGTGGATGAGGCTGGATCTTGTCTCTCTAGTGGGCAGGTTCAGGTCTGGTGGTGTGTTTGGGGTGTCTGTGGCCTTATTATTATTTTAGGCAGCCTCTCTGCTAATGGGTGGGGTTGTGTTCCTGTCTTGCTAGTTGTTTGGCATAGGTTGTCCAGCACTGTGGCTTGCTGGTCGTTGAGTGAAGCTGGGTGCTGGTGTTAAGATGGAGGTCTCTGGGAGATTTTCGCCTTTGATATTATGTGGAGCTGGGAGGTCTCTTGTTGACCAGTGTCCTGAAGTTGGCTCTCCTACCTCAGAGGCAGAGCCCTGACTCCTGGCTGGAGCACTAAGAGCTTTTCATCCACACGGCTCAGAATAAAAGGGAGAAAAAGTAGAGGGAATTAGTAGAAGTATGAGGAAAGAAAAAAGGAAAGGAGGGAAGGAAGGAAGGAAGAAAGAAAGAAAGAAGCAAAGAAGGAAAGAAGGAAAGAAAGGAGGGAGGGAGGGAGGAAGGAAGGAAGGAGGGAAAGAAGGAAAAAAGACAGAAAGAAAGAAGATACAGTAAAAATAAAATAAAGTATAATAAAATTATTGAATTAAAAAATTCTTATTTAGAAAAAAAAAAAGGGGGACGGATAGAACCTTAGGACAAATGTTGGAAGCAAAGCTATACAGACAAAATCTTACACAGAAGCATACACATACACCCTCACTAAAAGAGGTAAAGGGGGAAAAATGATAAATCTTGCTGTCAGAGACCACCTCCTCAATTTGGGATGATTCGTTGTCTAAAGGAGGGAAGGAAGGAAGGAAAGAAAGAAAGAAAGAAAGAAAGAAAGAAAGAAAGAAAGAAAGAAAGAAAGAAAGAAAGAAAGAAAGAAAGAAAGAAGGTAAAGTATAATAACGTTATTAAAATTAAAATTGATTATTAAGAAAAAAAAATTTTAAAAAAAACCATGGACGGATAGAACCCTAGGACAAATGGTGGAAGCAAGACTATACAGACAAGATCTCACACAGAAGCATACACATACACATTCACAAAAAGAGGAAAAGGGAAAAAATCATAGATCTTGCTCCTAAAGTCCACTTCCTTAATTTGGGATGATTGGTTGTCTATTCAGGTATTCCACAGATGCAGGGTATATCAAGTTGATTGTGGAGCTTTAATCCGCTGCTTCTGAGGCTGCTGGGAGAGATTTCCCTTTCTCTTCTTTGTTCTCACAGCTCCCAGGGGTTCAGCTTTGGATTTGGCCCTGCCACTGCGTGTAGGTCGCTGGAGGGCGTCTGTTTTTTGCTCAGACAGGGCGGGGTTAAAAGAGCCGCTGATTCGGGGGCTCTGGCGCACTCAGGCCGGTGGGGAGGGAGGGGCACGGAGTGTGGGGCGGGCCTGCGGCGGCAAAGGCCGGCGTGACTTTGCACCAGCCTGAGGCCCGCTGTGCGTTCTCCCGGGGAAGTTGTCCCTGGATCCCGGGAACCTGGCAGTGGCGGGCTGCACAGGCTCCGCGGAAGAGGGGTGTGGAGAGTGACCTGTGCTCGCACACAGGCCCCTCGGTGGCGGCAGCAGCAACCTTATCGTCTCCCGCCCGTCTCTGGGGTCCGCGCTTTCAGCCGCGGCTCGCGCCCATCTCTCGGGTCCGCGCTTTCAGCCGCGACTCGCGCCTGTCTCTGGGGTTCGCGCGTTTAGCCGTGGCTCGCGCCCGTCTCTGGAGCTCCTTTAAGCAGCGTTCTTAAACCCCTCTCCTCACGCACCAGGAAACAAAGAGGGAAGAAAAAGTCTCTTGCCTCTTCGGCAGGTGCAGACTTTTCCCCGGACTCCCTCCGGCTAGCTGTGGTGCACTAACCCCTTCAGGCTATGTTCAAGCCGCCAACCCCAGTCCTCTCCCTGCGTTCCATCCGAAACCGAAACCCGGGCCTCAGAGCCTCAGCTCGCAGCCCCGCCCGCCCCGGCGGGTGAGCAGACAAGCTTCTCGGGCTGGTGAGTGCCGGTCGGCACCGATCCTCTGTGCGGGAATCTCCCCGCTTTGCCCTCCGCACCCGTTGCTGTGCACTCCTCCGCGGCTCCGAAGCTCCCCCCTCCGCCCCCCGCAGTCTCCGCCCGCGAAGGGGCTTCCTAGTGTGTGGGAACTTTTCCTCCTTCACAGCTCCCTCCCACTGGTGCAGGTGCCGTCCCTATTCTTTTGTCTCTGTTTTTTCTTTTTTTCTTTTGCCCTACCCAGGTACGTGGGGAGTTTCTTGCCTTTTGGGAGGTCTGAGGTCTTCTGCCAGCGTTCAGTAGGTGTTCTGTAGGAGTTGTTCCACGTGTAGATGTATTTCTGGTGTATCTTTGAACTCAGGATGTTCTTCAAATGTCATGATTTATTATGTCCTTCTTGGTCACATAACAGTCAACCTCGTCAAATTCAACTAGGCCAATGTCATTCTTCTAGGAGTAGTAGCGAAGGTTTTATCTTTCCCGCCGGTTCCTAGAGGACCAACCATACTGATATTCCATCGTGCTCTCAGGAAAATGTTTTAAACTTGACTGCAGTTTCCATATTCTCTTAATTTTTCTTTGCATTTTATTTGATATATTTTTCTCAAAAAACAGTAATGGTTTAATTGTAAATAATTAAATATACCATTCATTCTTGTTAAACATGTTTGGGAATTAAAAATGACTGTGCCCATTGGCTCCTCTTTTCTGTTAGTGGCTGGTGTAGGAATCAGGCTCTGCATGACTATGCAGATTGAGACTGGGAAATGTGAAAGGCCAACAGAAGAAATAGGAGTTAGCAAAGAACATTAATTGTCTTTAATGACGTGTTCTGTTTAGGTTAGAGTGGGCCTAAGTTACAGTTTGTCATTTTTATAAGAGTAAAGCAGTTCACTGATATCACATTAGATTATTTTATTTATATTACAGGGCTCCTTACTAGTTGGTAACCCCTGAATGTTGTCTGGCTCATCTATTTCCGTAACACACTCTAACATGGCCAAGAGTTCAAACTGAGTTGCCCCTACCTACCTTTCCATCCAGAAAAGACTTAACACCACATATCTCATTGATTCCAGGTCTTTTACCCCAAAGTCTATAAGGCTATTTCTTAAAAATTCCCTGACTCACTGGTTAAAATATCTATGAATTGAGTCAACTATGCTAGAGACAGGACTGTGGGTTGGAACAAGGCTTTAATTCTGAAATTGGGGACTTCCCTGGTTGTCTAGTGGTTGAGACTCCACACTTCTACTACAGGGGGCACGAGTTTGATCCCTGGTTGGGGAAGATCCCATATGCTACGTGGTGTGGCAAAAAAAAAAAAAATTCTGAAGTTTAAGAGGCTGGGAGCAGAAAGGTATAAGCACCCTTTACATCGTTGCACAATTCCTTTACCTTCCAGAAGTAACTGGCTACTTGATCAAGAGCCTTGAACCTGGTGCGACATAAAGGAGGTTTAGTAGCTCAAACAGGTGGCTTTGGAGCCTCTATCCTTGTCAGAGAACTTGAGGGAAACATATCTGGAACTTTAGCATAGATATACAGGTATCCAGTTGCTGACTATGTGTAATGCAGGTATTCTCTTGAAAGAGAGATCATTTTGGTGATCCTCTGCTAAAGCATTAACAAGAAAGAGTCTCTGATATACATCTATTCTTTAATTTAGCATAAAAGAACCTCTTTTATTGCCCCTTTTCATTAGTACTGGTACATAAACTTCAATGTAATATAAGGTTGCCTTTAAGTAGGCATGAACTTTTCACTGCTTCTTATATTTTTCCTTATAACACTGTCTTCTTCACATTCATTCTAACAGTAGTACAGGCCTCTTGAACTTAGGTCTGCATGTTGCCAAACATTGTGTAAAAACCTAGTTTATATACAGACGAGAGCAGCAAGATTCTCACACACATGTTTCTTTTCTGGATGTGAAAAATAATTAATTGTCCATTAAACACTCTCAGTGTCCATTACTCCTGGTATGTGATTGTACTGAACAACTCTGTATTTTTCTGCTTATTGTTTTATCAATTCTCACGGGTGGGTAGGGTTGAAATACAATTTATGTGCAGCTATACTTTATCATTTTTTCACCATTATGAGATTAAAAGGTCAATACCATTCTAAAGGTCATAACTGACAGGTTTTTGCAATATTTTTATAGATTTACAAGAAGAAAAATTAATTTGTTGCATATGTTCACACTAGAAAAACTGTTTTTGGAAAACATAATTGTAAAAGTCTTTCCTGTAGTAAAGACTCATAGTTCTGCTGTTTTAGGTATGGCTTATAGTCTCAATAATATTGTGGGGCTTGGAATGTAAGTGTAACTAATGGCACAAATTCTGTGCCTCAGATAATCATAGGATTATAAAATGCTTAAATAGTTTCTACTTTGCCCTCAATTTTATCTTACCTACCTGTCTGATAAGCATCATGTTTTAGCCTTGGTTTCCTAGAAATCAGAACATGAGGAAAATCTTACATATTCAATTATTGTTGGAGGAGTGGTAATCAACTGAAAGTAAAAGTGTAGAAAAAGAGGGATAGGAAATAAAATGTCATGTTTTATCAAACTGAACATAGTTTCAAAAAACCAAGTACGATTGCTCAGTTATGGAACATCTCCATGAGATTACACAGCACCACATAGAGCAGTTCCTTGAAGGAAGAAAGGAAAGACATTTCTGTTAGTTGCTTTCCACCTCCTGTCTCTTGTAATCAAAATCTTTGTGAGGCATTAATTCACCTAAACTGGGCCACTAGGAAGGCAGAAATTTTCAGTTGGACATGAGTCCAGCTCCGGTGGACTGGATGCTGTAGCTGCTGTAGCTCATTCCTTGGAGGGCACACAGGTGGTCATGTCTAAAATCCATCCCTGGTCCTTTGGCACCCTGGGACAACTTACGGTGTTCAGAGATGAGAGACAGTCACTGGAGCCAGGATTTTAAAAATCATTGCCTTCACTCTGGAAGTGAGGGAAATGAATGAGACCCAAGTAACTATGAGTGGTGTATTGACTCGGTCTGTAACAGTTTACCCTTCATGCCAATTAAATAGCATACACTCTTATGATATACAAATCTGTTATTAGTAAAAGAGGCCCTGAATTCTATCTCAAGAAAGAAGGAGCAACTACAATCCCTCAGAATAGAGGTCAATGTCAATATCCTTCGATATATTCCTTGATGTTACAGGTGATCCTAGAATCAAAGTTGATATTTATCTTATACTTCCTTTACCATTCATTCTAGATTTCAGTCACCTTTGGACAACATTTTTATTCTCACTCATTTGTCTGATGGAGTGATGAGAATTTCATCTCTTGAGGCATAAGACTGTTGATAAGAATTTTCCTACTTCTACCACTCAGTTTTCAAACCTTTAACTTTAACCAGACCCTGTTAGGTCTCTTGCTCTGTAGTTCACTAGGACCTAGACTATTTTGATGTTCCAGAAAACAACATGCTGATTCACTATATTAGTGATATACTCATTAGACCAGGGAAGCAGTAAGTAGCATGTAGTCTTATCTACTAAGACACAGGCAAACCAGAGGGTGAGAGATAAAGTTTCAAAGATTCATCCATCTGCAGTTATTTGTGATGTTTTTGTGAGTCTAGTTCTCTGTGATATTAGAGTAAATTCTCCTAATTTATAATACTTGTTATACTTTGAACTTCCAGCCTATAAAAAATGAGGTGTGGTTTTTAGTGGACCACTTGAATTTTAGAGGGCTTGTGGTTACTGTTCTGGTGTTTTTATGTGATATTTTAGAAGATAACTTGATTTGAATGAAGCATAGAGAAGGTGCTACATGATATTACAGCCTACCACTTAGGTATATAATCCAGCAGATCTGATGGTAATAAATATATCTGAGGTAGGTAAGGATGCTAGGCAGAGTTTTAAGGGATTCTCTACAACCAGAAATTGTATAGATAGAGGTGGAAAAGACAAAGGCCTGGTTGAAAATTTGGCATGGTCTAGTGCCACTATGGGAAATTAACTACTATCTCATTGCAGTGCCCCCTCTCTCCCTGGGATGACCAGGGTTTTGGTGATGGGAAATACTCCTAATAGGCAAAGATTCAAGCAATACACTTAGTTATCCAATATGTATGTCTGATGTGTGGAAATACTCTAAATTCTGTGCTGTGGTAGAGAACTCTGCCATGAGGTCAATGGCCTGAAAAGAATAACGCAAGAAGCGTAGGGATAAGGAGTTCTAGGGAAAATACATATGGATTATTTAGAACACTTTAGTAAGGGGTGGTTGGAGACTACAGAAAGAGTAAATCATGATTATTCTCCCTACCATGGGAAAGAGGAAGCCATGGAGATGGATGGCTATTCTTACTGATTCAAGCAGCCAGCATTATAGTAGAGAAAGATAGAATCTTCCATTCTAAGCAATTCTGAATATTAAATTTGCTCTGGATATAGATTTGGGCTCTCCTGTTCTCAATTCACACTTTTTTCCAAGAACTAAGTAAACTATACCACCTATACACTGAAGACCCCCAAATTCAGTATTTGGGATCATAGGAAAGGTGGCCATATTTTCATAGAAGATAGTGATGGAGCAGACAAGGATGTAGGAGGACTGTGAAAAAAATGTACAAACTTGGAGGCCAGTCAAGAAATGTATTTTAAAAAGGAAAAAGAGTTCAACTGTATTGAATGTTGTTGCTAGATCAAATTAGATATCAGATCTTAGCAAAGTGAAGTCATTTGAGTGTTAGGTGCAAAGCACACATAGAGGTTGGTTAAAAAGTGAGTAGGTATGTAGGTGAAGGCATCCTGAATCCACTAAGAATCTTTACAAACCATTTTCCATTTTCTAGCAATTTTTTTTTACATTTTACACATTGACATCAAGCATAATTTTGCCATATCTTAAATGATGACTGCTAATCTACTTCTTTTTTGTTTTACTAAAACCATTTACCCTTTTATCTCCTTCACTCCTTACTTCACAGACTTTTGATCTAAAACATAAAAGGGAATATATCATAAGGCTTGACCCATTGCCATTTTCCTACTCTATTAATCTCTCTACTTTCTTATCCTGTCACTATAGATCCACTGACTAACCAAAAAAAAATGCAAGTAACTAATTAAGATAGTGTGTCTATCATTTTACCTCTTATTATTTCTTTGTACCTTCATAGTAATCCTATAGGAATATCATTTTTTTACTCTCATTTTACAGATGAATAACCTGACACTCAAAGTCACAAAATACGGAAGTGGTAGAAGTGGGTTTCAAACTCATTCATTCTGATTCGATACTTGTTTTTTGATCACAGCTCTCTATTAAACTCTCACCAATCATTTGAACTACCATTCTGTTCAAATTCCTCATACCTTAAAGCTTCCCATGAATTAGCTATTGAAAGATATCATTAATATAGAGTAACCTCTATGTCACTTCTATCCTCTTTCTCAGCTCTTGACCTTGCCTTGTACTTCACTAGAATTATTAGGGTCAGAAGACACAAGATAGGTATTTTGTTTGTCAATCACATAGTATTTTTTATTCAGAAACTCAACTACATGCTTCCTTTTCCTCAGTTCCAAAGGCTGGGTGCTCATTTCTTTTGCAAGGTTATATCAACTGTCTCTGCATTGGATTCTATATTCTTCCATCTGTTTCAGGACTGAAATATTGCCCTATATTTAGGACTTTCTCTCTTCTACATTTTTAGTTCTCTTATCAGTTGCTCTTTTCTCTGTATGTATAAAAATACTTAAGTATTTCCCATAGTGGTTAAAAAATAAATCAACAACAACAACAAAAATATTCTCAAACCTGTGTACTCCTGTAACTATTTATTGAAATAAAGAAATATCTAAAGCTGCCTAGTAAATGTAGTCATAATCAATGCCAAGATATATCCAAAGTGAAATTATTAGACCTTTTGAATAAAGAAAGAGTCTTAGCATACTCAAGACAAAATAATAATTTATTGAACTACTATGTGTGTGTACCCAGTTTATTCCTTATCATTCCATTGTGTGACTGTAGCAAAATCTGTGTATTCATTCTATTACTGATGGCCATTAGGGTTGTTTCCATTTTTTGGCTACATTATATGTAATGTTGATACCAATAGTTTTGTTCAAAGTTTTAGGTAAATATGTATAGTAAATTCTATAAATAGGTTACTTATCTAACAGTGGAATTGTTGGGTAATATGGAATAATATTGTTCAGTTTTAGTACAATACTGACAGTTTTCCAAAATAGTTGGGTCAATGAACACTAGATGTTCAGTTGTTCCATAAAATTGCCAACACTTGATACTGTTTTTCTTTTCATTTTACCTATTCTGTTGAGTGTGAAAGATTCCTTAAATTCAGAAACCACTAAGCATAGAGGGAAAAAAAATACAAGTTTACCTACATAAAATAAAGATGTTCTACTTATCAAGAGACACCTTTAAGAGTCTAAAAAGGCAAGCTTCAGCATGGGAAAATATATTTGCAATTCATATATTTGTAAGATACACATAAATATTTACTAAGAAATTGAATAAATTTGAATTTATTCAAATAAATTTCTATGAATAAATCATAGAAAAAATGAACAAAACACTTGAACAGGGCTTTTATGAACAAAAACATCCAAATAACAAATACATATATGAAAAGGTGCTTAACTTCCCTAGATGTTGGGGAAAAGGCAAAATAACACTTTATACCAATCAGAATGGCTAATCTGGAAAATATTTTCTTTTGTTTCTATTAAGTTTCTGGAGTGATACCAATTAGTCATATCTTTAACTTTTTGAGTTTTATTTCCTTGACTCTATGAGTAACGTAAATTTAAAACCCAAATCCTACAAAAGAGCAGAATTACCGTATATGATTTTTCACGAGAGCTTGCCTTGCATTCTCCATCTAGCATTCAGGCCATTTTGGAAGATTTCTGTCATGTAAACACAGGTACTTTTTATTTCCTGCTGATTTTTCCATAAAGGTATAACACTTTCAAAGTTCCAGTTTCATCCAAAATATCGATTCCAGCTGACCATCTTGTGTCAGTACAAAATATTGTCTCCTATTCCTTCTAAGGCTATTCAACCTTGGGATCTGGGATAAATATACTATCATAGGCCTTCAGGGAAGCCTTGGTTTCAGGGGCAGTTTACTTGTCTGACTTTCCACTTATTTTCACTGTCAGCCTCCTACCTCCTGGTTTGGAACTAAAAATGTTAGCAGTTGGATTTGAGTCTGAGCTGAACGTGTCTGCATATCATCCAGACTGAAAACATGTCTGAAGATCAAATTGTTGCAGAGAATATGTAGAATGAGGAGAGACTATAAGCTAGAAAAAAAAAATCTACTGGAATGTTCACATTTAAGAGGCAAATGGAGAAAAATTAACAAAGGTGAAAAAGAAAGAGTAGAAAAAATTTAAAGTAGGAAGTTTTCTCAAGATGTTTGTTAATGAAGAAAAGGAGAGAAATAGTATGATAATTCATGTGAGGTTTGCTAATAAGCAGGATTTTGGTTAATTTGATGAGACAAACATGAACAACTGCTGATGAGGAGGATTCTTTTTGAAGGAGAAATATGGAGGAATTTCTGAAATATGGAGGAATAAATATTCCAAGATTGAGTCATTGTAAAATGTCTCTCTTTAAGGAATGATGTTGGATCTATATGATTGATATCTGACTGATATTTTACAACATTTCCATGTATGGAACAGTATGGATCATTGACCAAATAAGTTGTTCCAACTTTAAACAGAAATTTTTCTTAGTCCTACCAGTTCATAGAGATTATATTACTCATCTCTACTCCACTGAAGAAAGCCATTGCCAATATTTGCATATCTAAAGGATTACTTGACCATATGTCTCTCTTATAACCCTAAGCTTGCTCTCCTCCAAAAAAATGGCAAGATTATTTCTCCAATTAATTAATTGATAAATTTGTCAGCTTCTCTCTTTTTTTTCTCCTTTTGTTCTCTTCAATTCCCAAAACTGTGCCATCTGCTATGCACAAAAAATTTTGCTAATATTAGCTATCTACTACTGGTGGCTACTTATGCATAGCTACTCTCCAAAATTTTCATGCCTAAGCCATGCCAATGATACATTTATAAATTTTTTATTTGCTTTGCAAGTGTATTCAATATGTCCTTATTGTTAAATAAAGTGGACATTTTTCAACCCTCATTTTCTTTGGACTCTGAAAAATTTTCATATCTATTGCATAACATTTTCATAGTTATATATGTACTTCCAATGCTGCTCATATTACTCAGTTTTGTGTTCTGGATTCTCCTCCCCTAACTGTATTCCAATGCTGAGGTTGCTCATTTAATCTCAAGACATCTCTTCTTCTTAAGAAAGTCATACATTTCCAGATGTTTAAATGGTGATGATAATGACGAAAATAATAGCTAACATTCGTGAATATGTATAAAACTCTAGACGTATGACAAGTGTCTTGCATATAATATCTCATTGAATTTCCACAATAATCCTCTAAGATCAATGTCAAGAGGTGCCACAGCAATCCCACTTTTGCAGGTGAAGAAACTGAGGTATAATCCTTTGATTAGGAAAATTGTTTGTAAATGGTCAAGCTTTTAAACCCAATTTATCCAGTACCTATACTTGTCTATAAGCCCATTGTACTCACATAATTTCTTTATAGCCCAGAAATCTTATTTTTTCTACTTGGTAATATCTTGCAGACAATTGGACAGCTCCACTCAAATTTTACTTGTCCCAAACTTAAATTGTGATAATATTCCATCAGAATCTCTCCTATTCCTGAATCTCTTTCTTTGCCATGCACAGAGCTATTAGTATTGATAGTAGTAGTAGACATAGTAGAACCAGCAGCAGCACTAGTAGTAATATAGTAGCATTTGACATGGACTGGATTAGTAGTAGTAGCAGCAGCAGCAGTAGTGGTAATAGTAGTTGTATTCGTCAAGAACTGGAATACTAGTAGTAGCAGTAGTAGGAGCAGTAGTAGCAGCAGCAGCAGTAGAGGTAAGAGTAGTAGTGTTTGCCATGCACTGAACTCATAGTAGTAGTATCAGTAGCAGCAAGAATAGAAGTAGCTGCAGCAGCAGTAGTAGCAGCAGCAGTAGTGGTAAAACTAGTAGTATTTGCCATGCACTGGGCTAGAAGTAGAAGTCCTAGTAGTAGTGGTAGCAGCAGAAGTTGAAGTGGCAGCAGCAGAAATATTAGGAGCAGCAGATTTGCCCTGCAGTGGGCCACTTGTAGAAGTAACAGTAGCAGCTATAGCAGTAGTAGTAGTATATTTGCCATGCACTGGGCTAGTAGTATTGAGAGTAGTAGTAGTAAGAGCAGCAGTAGTAATATGAATAGTATTTGTGACACACTGGATTTCTAGTAGTAGCAGTAGTAGTAGATGTAATAGCAGCAGCAGTAGTAGTAATACTAGTACTATTTGCCATACACTGTGCTAGTAGTAGTAGTAGTAGTAATAGTAACAGCAGCAGTAGAGGTAGCAGCAGGAGTGGTAATAGAACTAGTATCCACCGTGCACTGGGTAAGAAGTAGTAGTAGTAGTAACAGCAATAGTAATAGTAGAAGTAGATTTGTAATGTTCTGGGCTCATAGTATTGATATTAGTATTAGCCGTAGTAGCAGGAGCAGCACTACTGTTAATAGTACATATGTTTGCCATGAACTGGACTAGTAGTAGTAGTAGAATTAGCAGCAGCACTAGAAGTAGCTGCAGAAGCAGTGGTAGCAGCAGCAGCAGTAGAAGCAGCAGCAGCAGCAGTAGTAGTAGCAGTAGTAGTAGTAATACTAGTAGTATGTTACATGCACTGAACTAGTAGTAGTAGTAGAGGTAGCAGCAGCAATAGAAGTGTCAGCTACAAGAGGAGAAGTAGCAGAAGATTTGACTCGCAGTGGGCCAGAAGAAGTATTAGCAGCAGCAGTAATAGCTGTAGTACTAATAGACTTGCCATACACAGTGTTAATATTATTAATACTACTAGTAGCAGTAGTAGCAGCAGCAGCACTAGTAGTAGTAGTAATATTTGCCATGCACTGGACTACTACTCGTAGCTGTACTAGTAGCTGTAGTAGCCGCCGCAGCAGCAGTAGTAGTAATATAGTAGAATTTGCCATGGACTGGATGAGTAAGAGAAGCAGTAGTAGCAGAAGCAGTAGAAGTAGCAGCAGTAGTAGTAGTAGTGGCAGTAGGAGTAATAGTAGCAGTATTTGCCATGCGCTTAGCTAGTAGTAGATGTAGTAGTAGTAGTAATGGTAGCAGTAGCAATAGAAGTGGTGGCAGCAGCAGTAGCAGTAGCACCAGATTTGCCCAGCAATGGGTACATAGTAGTAGTAGTAGAAATAGCAGCAATAAGAGTACAGGTACCAGAATGACCATGCACAGGGCTATTAGTATTGATAGTAGTAGTAGCTGTAGTGGCAGCAGCAACAGCAGTAGCAGTAATATAGTAGCATTTGTCATGGACAGGATTAGTAGTAGTAGCAGTGGTAACATTAGCAGCAGTCATACTCATAGTAATAGTATTCGCCAAGGACTGGATTACTAGTAGTTGCAGTAGAAGGCGCAGTACTAGTAGCATCAGCAGCAGTAGTAGTGATGGTAGTAGTATTTGCCATTCCCTGGACTACTAGTTGTAGCAGTACTAGTCACAGTAGTAGCAACAGCAGCAGAAGTGATAATAATAATAGTATTTGCCATGCACTGGACTAGTAGTAGTAGAATTAGCAGCAGCATTAGAAGTAACTGCAGCTGCAGTAATAGTAGCAGCAGAAGTACTAGTAGCAGTTGTGTTAATAGTAGTAGTATTTGCCATGAACTCTACTACCAGTAGCAGCTGTAGTAGCAGCAGCAGCACTACTAGTTACACTACTAGTATTTACCATGCACTGGGTTAGAAGTGGTGCTAGTAGCAGCAGTAGTAGTAGTCACAGAATTAGTAGTAGTAGCAGCAGTAGTGGTAACAGTAGGAGCACTTACCATGAACTGGGTTAGTAGTAGTAGTAGTAGTAGTAGTAGTGGTAGCAGCACCAGTAGAAGTGAGAGCAGCAGTACTAGTGACAGCAGATTTACCCTGCAGTTGGCCAGTAAAAGTAGTAGCACTTGCTGAAATAGCTGTAGTAGTAGTAGATTTGCCATGCACTGGGCTGTAGTATTAATACTAGTAGTAGCAGTATTAGCAGCAGCATCAGGAGTAGTAATCGAAGTAGTATTTGCCATGCACTGGGCTACAAGTAATACAAGTACTAGTAGACGTAGTAGCAGCAGCGGCAATAGTAATAATGGTAGTATTATTTGCCATGCCCTGGGCTAGTAGTATTAGTAACAGTAGTAGTAGCAGCCACAGTAGAATTAGAAGCAGTAGCAGTAGTAGCAGCAGAAGTAGTCGTAAGAGCAAGAGCACTAATAGTAGCAGCAGTGGTAATAGTAGTTGTATTTGGCATGGACTGGGCTAGTAATAGTACTAGTAGCAGCAGCAGTAATGTTAGCATCAGTAGTAGTAGTAGCAGCAGTACTGGTAATATTGGTAGTATTTGAAATGCACTGGGGTAGTAGGAGTAGTAGTTGTATTGGTAGAAGCAGAAGTAGAATTGGCAGCAACATCAGTAGTAGTAGCAGCAGATTAGCCCTGCAGTGTGCACGTAGCAGTATTAGCATTAGCACTAATAGTTGTAGTAGTAGAAGATTTGCCATGCACTGGCATAGTAGTGTTGATACTAGTAGTAGCATCAGCAGAAGTAGCAGTAATAGTAGTATTTGCCATGCGCTAGACTACTAGTAGTAGCAGCAGTAGTAGAGGTAGCACCAGGAATAGAAGTGACATCAGCAGCAGTAAGAGTAGCAGCAGATATGTCCTGCAGTGGGCCAGTAGTACTAGTAGCAGTAGCAGCCATAGCAGTAGAAGGAGCCGATTTGCCATACACAGGGATAGTAGTATTGATAGTAGTAGTAGCAGTAGTAGCAGCATTGGGTGTAGTAGTAGTATCAGTAGTTTTTGCAATGCACTGGAATATTAGTAGTAGCAGTAGTAGTAGCATTGGTACAAGCAGCAGCGGTAGTACTAATAGTAGTAGTATTTGCCATGCACTGGGCGAATAGTAGTAGTAGTAGCAGCAGCAGCAGTAGAAGTAGCAGCAGCAGTAGTAGTAGCAGCAGTAGTAGTCATAGTAGTATTTGCTATGCATTGGGCGAGTAGTACTAGTAGTGGTAGCAGCAGGAGTAGAAGTGGCAGCAGCAGCAGTAGTAGTTGGAGCAGATTGGCCCTGCAAGGTGTGAGTAGTAGTAGTAGAAGTAGCAGCAATAACAGTACTAGTATTAGATTTGCCATGCACAGGGCTATTAGTATTGATAGTAGTAGTAGCAGTAGTAGTAGCAGCAGGAGCAGCAGTAGTAAAGTAGTTGTATGCGTCAAGAACTGGAATACTCGTAGTAGAAGTAGTAGCAGCAGCAGCAGTAGAGGTAAGAGTAGTAGTGTTTGCCATGCACTGAACTAATTGTAGTAGTAGCAGTACCAGCAAGAATAGAAGTAGCTGCAGCAGCAGTAGTAGCAGCAACAGTAGTGGTAAAAGTAGTAGTATTTGCCATGCACTGGGCTAGTAGTGGAAGTCCTAGTAGTAGTGGTAGCAGCAGAAGTCGAAGTGGCAGCAGCAGCAATACTAGGAGCAGCAGATTTGCCATGCAGTGGGCCACCTGTAGTAGTAAGAGTAACAGCTCTAGCAGTAGTAGTAGTATATTTGCCACGCACTGGGCTAGTAGTATTGACAGTAGTAGTAGCAACAGCAGCAGTAGTCATATGAATAGTATTTGCGACACACTGGATTACTAGTAGTAGCAGAAGTAGTAGAAGTAATAGCAACAGCAGCAGCAGTAGTAGAAATACTAGTACTATTTGCCATGCACTGTGCTAGTAGTAGTAGTAGTAGTAATAGTAATAGCAGCAGCAGTAGAGGTAGCAGCAGCAGTGGAAATAGAAGTAGTATCCGCCATGCACTGGGTAAGAAGTAGTAGTAGTAGTAACAGCAATAGTAACAGTAGAAGTAGATTTGCCATGCACTGGGCTCGTAGTATTGATATTAGCAGTAGCCGTAGTAGCAGCATCAGCAGTAGTAATAATAGTATTACTATGTGCAATGCACTGCACTACTATCAGTAGCAGTAGCAATAGTAGCAGCAGCAGAAGCAGTAGTACTAATAGTAGTAGTATCTGCCATGCACTGGACTGCTAGTAGTAGCAGTAGTAGTAGAGGTAGCAACAGCAATAGATGTGACAGCAGCAACAGAAATAGTAGCAGCAGATTTGCCCTGCAGTTGGCAAGTAGTAGTAGTAGTAGTAGTGGTAGGAGAAATAGCAGTAGTAGTAGTAGATTTGCCATGCACTGAGCTAGTAGTATTGATAGTAGTAGTAGCAGCAGTAGTAGCAGCAGCAGTTGTAGTAAGAGTAGTAGTATTTGCCATTCCCTGGACTACATGTAGTACCAAGAGTAGTCACAGAAGACGCAGCAGCAGCAGTAGTGTTCATAGTACATATGTTTGCCATGCACTGGACTAGTAGTAGTAGTAGAATTAGCAGCAGCACTAGGAGTAGCTGCAGAAGCAATAGTAGTAGCAGCAGCAGTAGAAGAAGCAGCAGCAGCAGTAGTGGCAGTAGTAGTAATAGTAGTATTTTACATGCACTGAGCTAGTAGCAGTAGTAGTGGTAGCAGCAGCAATAGAAGTGGCAGCTGCAAGGGTAGAACTAGCAGAAGATTTGACTCGCAGTGGGCCAGAAGAAGTATTAGCATCAGCAGTAATAGCTGTAGTACTAATAGACTTGCCATACACAGTGCTAATATTATTAATACTAGTAGTAGAAGTAGCAGCAGCAGCAGCAGTAGCAGTAATAGTAGCAATATTTGCCATGCACTGGACTACTGGTCATAGCTGTAGTAGCCGCTGCAGCAGCAGTAGTAGTAATATAGTAGCATTTGCCATGGACTGGATTAGTAGTAGTAGCAGCAGTAGCAGCAGCAGTAGAAGTAGCCGCAGTAGGAGTAGCAGCAGTAGGAGTAATAGTAGCAGTATATGCCATGCGCTTAGCTTGTAGTAGATGTAGTAGTAGTAGTAGTAATGGTAGCAGGAGCAGTAGAAGTGGCGGCAGTAGCAGTAGTAGTAGCAGCAGATTTGCCCAGCAATGGGCACGTAGTAGTAGTAGAAATAGCAGCAATAACAGTACAGGCAGTAGAATGACCATGCACAGAGGTATTAATATTGATAGTAGTAGAAGCTGTAGTGGCAGCAGCAACAGCAGTAGCAGTAATATAGTAGCATTTGCACAGACAGGATTAGTAGTAGTAGCAGTGGTAGCCTTAGCAGCAGTCAGAGTCATAGTAGTAGTATTTGCCGAGGACTGGACTACTAGTAGTTGCAGTAGAAGGAGCAGTACTAGTAGCATCAGCAGCAGTAGTAGTGATGGTAGTAGTATTTGCCATTCCCTGGACTACTAGTTGCAGCAGTAGTAGTCACAGTAGTAGCAACTGCAGCAGTAGTGGTCATAATAGTGGTATTTGCCATGCACTGTACTAGTAGTAGTAGAATTAGCAGCAGCATTAGAAGTAGCTGCAGCTGCAGTAATAGTAGCAGCAGAAGTACTAGTAGCAGTTGTGTTAATAGTAGTAGTATTTGCCATGAACTGTACTACCAGTAGCAGCTGTAGTAGCAGCAGCAGCACTACTAGTTACACTACTAGTATTTACCATGCACTGGGTTAGAAGTGGTGCTAGTAGCAGCAGTAGTAGTAGTCACAGAATTAGTAGTAGTAGCAGCAGTAGTGGTAACAGTAGGAGCACTTACCATGAACTGGGTTAGTAGTAGTAGTAGTAGTAGTAGTAGTAGTAGTAGTGGTAGCAGCACCAGTAGAAGTGACAGCAGCAGTACTAGTGACAGCAGATTTACCCTGCAGTTGGCCAGTAAAAGTAGTAGCACTTGCTGAAATAGCCGTAGTAGTAGTAGATTTGCCATGCACTGGGCTGTAGTATTAATATTCGTAGTAGGAGTATTAGCAGCCGCATCAGGAGTAGTAATCGAAGTAGTATTTGCCATGCACTGGGCTACAAGTAATACAAGTACTAGTAGACGTAGTAGCAGCAGCAGCAGTAGTAATAATGGTAGAATACCATTGCCATGCCCTGGGCTAGTAGAATTAGTAACAGTAGTAGTAGCAGCCACAGTAGAATTAGAAGCAGTAGCAGTAGTAGCAGCAGAAGTAGTCATAAGAGCAAGAGCACTAATAGTAGCAGCAGTGGTAATAGTAGTTGTATTTGGCATGGACTGGGCTAGTAATAGTACTAGTAGCAGCAGCAGTAATGTTAGCATCAGTAGTAGTAGTAGCAGCAGTACTGGTAATATTGGTAGTATTTGAAATGCACTGGGGTAGTAGGAGTAGTAGTTGTATTGGTAGAAGCAGAAGTAGAATTGGCAGCAACATCAGTAGTAGTAGCAGCAGATTAGCCCTGCAGTGTGCACGTAGCAGTATTAGCATTAGCACTAATAGTTGTAGTAGTAGAAGATTTGCCATGCACTGGCATAGTAGTGTTGATACTAGTAGTAGCAGCAGCAGAAGTAGTAGTAATAGTAGTATTTGCCATGCGCTAGACTACTAGTAGTAGCAGCAGTAGTAGAGGTAGCACCAGGAATAGAAGTGACATCAGCAGCAGTAAGAGTAGCAGCAGATATGTCCTGCAGTGGGCCAGTAGTACTAGTAGCAGTAGCAGCCATAGCAGTAGAAGGAGCCGATTTGCCATACACAGGGATAGTAGTATTGATAGTAGTAGTAGCAGTAGTAGCAGCATTGGGTGTAGTAGTAGTATCAGTAGTTTTTGCAATGCACTGGAATATTAGTAGTAGCAGTAGTAGTAGCATTGGTACAAGCAGCAGCGGTAGTACTAATAGTAGTAGTATTTGCCATGCACTGGGCGAATAGTAGTAGTAGTAGCAGCAGCAGCAGTAGAAGTAGCAGCAGCAGTAGTAGTAGCAGCAGTAGTAGTCATAGTAGTATTTGCTATGCATTGGGCGAGTAGTACTAGTAGTGGTAGCAGCAGGAGTAGAAGTGGCAGCAGCAGTAGTAGTAGTTGGAGCAGATTGGCCCTGCAAGGTGTGAGTAGTAGTAGTAGAAGTAGCAGCAATAACAGTACTAGTATTAGATTTGCCATGCACAGGGCTATTAGTATTGATAGTAGTAGTAGCAGTAGTAGCAGCAGCAGCAGCAGTAGTAAAGTAGTTGTATGCGTCAAGAACTGGAATACTCGTAGTAGAAGTAGTAGCAGCAGCAGCAGTAGAGGTAAGAGTAGTAGTGTTTGCCATGCACTGAACTAATTGTAGTAGTAGCAGTACCAGCAAGAATAGAAGTAGCTGCAGCAGCAGTAGTAGCAGCAACAGTAGTGGTAAAAGTAGTAGTATTTGCCATGCACTGGGCTAGTAGTGGAAGTCCTAGTAGTAGTGGTAGCAGCAGAAGTCGAAGTGGCAGCAGCAGCAATACTAGGAGCAGCAGATTTGCCATGCAGTGGGCCACCTGTAGTAGTAAGAGTAACAGCTCTAGCAGTAGTAGTAGTATATTTGCCACGCACTGGGCTAGTAGTATTGACAGTAGTAGTAGCAACAGCAGCAGTAGTCATATGAATAGTATTTGCGACACACTGGATTACTAGTAGTAGCAGAAGTAGTAGAAGTAATAGCAACAGCAGCAGCAGTAGTAGAAATACTAGTACTATTTGCCATGCACTGTGCTAGTAGTAGTAGTAGTAGTAATAGTAATAGTAGCAGCAGTAGAGGTAGCAGCAGCAGTGGAAATAGAAGTAGTATCCGCCATGCACTGGGTAAGAAGTAGTAGTAGTAGTAACAGCAATAGTAACAGTAGAAGTAGATTTGCCATGCACTGGGCTCGTAGTATTGATATTAGCAGTAGCCGTAGTAGCAGCATCAGCAGTAGTAATAATAGTATTACTATGTGCAATGCACTGCACTACTATCAGTAGCAGTAGCAATAGTAGCAGCAGCAGAAGCAGTAGTACTAATAGTAGTAGTATCTGCCATGCACTGGACTGCTAGTAGTAGCAGTAGTAGTAGAGGTAGCAACAGCAATAGATGTGACAGCAGCAACAGAAATAGTAGCAGCAGATTTGCCCTGCAGTTGGCCAGTAGTAGTAGTAGTAGTAGTGGTAGGAGAAATAGCAGTAGTAGTAGTAGATTTGCCATGCACTGAGCTAGTAGTATTGATAGTAGTATTAGCAGCAGTAGTAGCAGCAGCAGTTGTAGTAAGAGTAGTAGTATTTGCCATTCCCTGGACTACATGTAGTACCAAGAGTAGTCACAGAAGACGCAGCAGCAGCAGTAGTGTTCATAGTACATATGTTTGCCATGCACTGGACTAGTAGTAGTAGTAGAATTAGCAGCAGCACTAGGAGTAGCTGCAGAAGCAATAGTAGTAGCAGCAGCAGTAGAAGAAGCAGCAGCAGCAGTAGTGGCAGTAGTAGTAATAGTAGTAGTATTTTACATGCACTGAGCTAGTAGCAGTAGTAGTGGTAGCAGCAGCAATAGAAGTGGCAGCTGCAAGGGTAGAACTAGCAGAAGATTTGACTCGCAGTGGGCCAGAAGAAGTATTAGCATCAGCAGTAATAGCTGTAGTACTAATAGACTTGCCATACACAGTGCTAATATTATTAATACTAGTAGTAGAAGTAGCAGCAGCAGCAGCAGTAGCAGTAATAGTAGCAATATTTGCCATGCACTGGACTACTGGTCGTAGCTGTAGTAGCCGCTGCAGCAGCAGCAGTAGTAATATAGTAGCATTTGCCATGGACTGGATTAGTAGTAGTAGCAGCAGTAGCAGCAGCAGTAGAAGTAGCCGCAGTAGTAGTAGCAGCAGTAGGAGTAATAGTAGCAGTATATGCCATGCGCTTAGCTTGTAGTAGATGTAGTAGTAGTAGTAGTAATGGTAGCAGGAGCAGTAGAAGTGGCGGCAGTAGCAGTAGTAGTAGCAGCAGATTTGCCCAGCAATGGGCACGTAGTAGTAGTAGAAATAGCAGCAATAACAGTACAGGCAGTAGAATGACCATGCACAGAGGTATTAATATTGATAGTAGTAGAAGCTGTAGTGGCAGCAGCAACAGCAGTAGCAGTAATATAGTAGCATTTGCACAGACAGGATTAGTAGTAGTAGCAGTGGTAGCCTTAGCAGCAGTCAGAGTCATAGTAGTAGTATTTGCCGAGGACTGGACTACTAGTAGTTGCAGTAGAAGGAGCAGTACTAGTAGCATCAGCAGCAGTAGTAGTGATGGTAGTAGTATTTGCCATTCCCTGGACTACTAGTTGCAGCAGTAGTAGTCACAGTAGTAGCAACTGCAGCAGTAGTGGTCATAGTAGTGGTATTTGCCATGCACTGTACTAGTAGTAGTAGAATTAGCAGCAGCATTAGAAGTAGCTGCAGCTGCAGTAATAGTAGCAGCAGAAGTACTAGTAGCAGTTGTGTTAATAGTAGTAGTATTTGCCATGAACTGTACTACCAGTAGCAGCTGTAGTAGCAGCAGCAGCACTACTAGTTACACTACTAGTATTTACCATGCACTGGGTTAGAAGTGGTGCTAGTAGCAGCAGTAGTAGTAGTCACAGAATTAGTAGTAGTAGCAGCAGTAGTGGTAACAGTAGGAGCACTTACCATGAACTGGGTTAGTAGTAGTAGTAGTAGTAGTAGTAGTGGTAGCAGCACCAGTAGAAGTGACAGCAGCAGTACTAGTGACAGCAGATTTACCCTGCAGTTGGCCAGTAAAAGTAGTAGCACTTGCTGAAATAGCCGTAGTAGTAGTAGATTTGCCATGCACTGGGCTGTAGTATTAATATTAGTAGTAGGAGTATTAGCAGCCGCATCAGGAGTAGTAATCGAAGTAGTATTTGCCATGCACTGGGCTACAAGTAATACAAGTACTAGTAGACGTAGTAGCAGCAGCAGCAGTAGTAATAATGGTAGAATACCATTGCCATGCCCTGGGCTAGTAGAATTAGTAACAGTAGTAGTAGCAGCCACAGTAGAATTAGAAGCAGTAGCAGTAGTAGCAGCAGAAGTAGTCGTAAGAGCAAGAGCACTAATAGTAGCAGCAGTGGTAATAGTAGTTGTATTTGGCATGGACTGGGCTAGTAATAGTACTAGTAGCAGCAGCAGTAATGTTAGCATCAGTAGTAGTAGTAGCAGCAGTACTGGTAATATTGGTAGTATTTGAAATGCACTGGGGTAGTAGGAGTAGTAGTTGTATTGGCAGAAGCAGAAGTAGAATTGGCAGCAACATCAGTAGTAGTAGCAGCAGATTAGCCCTGCAGTGTGCACGTAGCAGTATTAGCATTAGCACTAATAGTTGTAGTAGTAGAAGATTTGCCATGCACTGGCATAGTAGTGTTGATACTAGTAGTAGCAGCAGCAGAAGTAGTAGTAATAGTAGTATTTGCCATGCGCTAGACTACTAGTAGTAGCAGCAGTAGTAGAGGTAGCACCAGGAATAGAAGTGACATCAGCAGCAGTAAGAGTAGCAGCAGATATGTCCTGCAGTGGGCCAGTAGTACTAGTAGCAGTAGCAGCCATAGCAGTAGAAGGAGCCGATTTGCCATACACAGGGATAGTAGTATTGATAGTAGTAGTAGCAGTAGTAGCAGCATTGGGTGTAGTAGTAGTATCAGTAGTTTTTGCAATGCACTGGAATATTAGTAGTAGCAGTAGTAGTAGCATTGGTACAAGCAGCAGCGGTAGTACTAATAGTAGTAGTATTTGCCATGCACTGGGCGAATAGTAGTAGTAGTAGCAGCAGCAGCAGTAGAAGTAGCAGCAGCAGTAGTAGTAGCAGCAGTAGTAGTCATAGTAGTATTTGCTATGCATTGGGCGAGTAGTACTAGTAGTGGTAGCAGCAGGAGTAGAAGTGGCAGCAGCAGCAGTAGTAGTTGGAGCAGATTGGCCCTGCAAGGTGTGAGTAGTAGTAGTAGAAGTAGCAGCAATAACAGTACTAGTATTAGATTTGCCATGCACAGGGCTATTAGTATTGATAGTAGTAGTAGCAGTAGTAGCAGCAGCAGCAGCAGTAGTAAAGTAGTTGTATGCGTCAAGAACTGGAATACTCGTAGTAGAAGTAGTAGCAGCAGCAGCAGTAGAGGTAAGAGTAGTAGTGTTTGCCATGCACTGAACTAATTGTAGTAGTAGCAGTACCAGCAAGAATAGAAGTAGCTGCAGCAGCAGTAGTAGCAGCAACAGTAGTGGTAAAAGTAGTAGTATTTGCCATGCACTGGGCTAGTAGTGGAAGTCCTAGTAGTAGTGGTAGCAGCAGAAGTCGAAGTGGCAGCAGCAGCAATACTAGGAGCAGCAGATTTGCCATGCAGTGGGCCACCTGTAGTAGTAAGAGTAACAGCTCTAGCAGTAGTAGTAGTATATTTGCCACGCACTGGGCTAGTAGTATTGACAGTAGTAGTAGCAACAGCAGCAGTAGTCATATGAATAGTATTTGCGACACACTGGATTACTAGTAGTAGCAGAAGTAGTAGAAGTAATAGCAACAGCAGCAGCAGTAGTAGAAATACTAGTACTATTTGCCATGCACTGTGCTAGTAGTAGTAGTAGTAGTAATAGTAATAGCAGCAGCAGTAGAGGTAGCAGCAGCAGTGGAAATAGAAGTAGTATCCGCCATGCACTGGGTAAGAAGTAGTAGTAGTAGTAACAGCAATAGTAACAGTAGAAGTAGATTTGCCATGCACTGGGCTCGTAGTATTGATATTAGCAGTAGCCGTAGTAGCAGCATCAGCAGTAGTAATAATAGTATTACTATGTGCAATGCACTGCACTACTATCAGTAGCAGTAGCAATAGTAGCAGCAGCAGAAGCAGTAGTACTAATAGTAGTAGTATCTGCCATGCACTGGACTGCTAGTAGTAGCAGTAGTAGTAGAGGTAGCAACAGCAATAGATGTGACAGCAGCAACAGAAATAGTAGCAGCAGATTTGCCCTGCAGTTGGCCAGTAGTAGTAGTAGTAGTAGTGGTAGGAGAAATAGCAGTAGTAGTAGTAGATTTGCCATGCACTGAGCTAGTAGTATTGATAGTAGTATTAGCAGCAGTAGTAGCAGCAGCAGTTGTAGTAAGAGTAGTAGTATTTGCCATTCCCTGGACTACATGTAGTACCAAGAGTAGTCACAGAAGACGCAGCAGCAGCAGTAGTGTTCATAGTACATATGTTTGCCATGCACTGGACTAGTAGTAGTAGTAGAATTAGCAGCAGCACTAGGAGTAGCTGCAGAAGCAATAGTAGTAGCAGCAGCAGTAGAAGAAGCAGCAGCAGCAGTAGTGGCAGTAGTAGTAATAGTAGTAGTATTTTACATGCACTGAGCTAGTAGCAGTAGTAGTGGTAGCAGCAGCAATAGAAGTGGCAGCTGCAAGGGTAGAACTAGCAGAAGATTTGACTCGCAGTGGGCCAGAAGAAGTATTAGCATCAGCAGTAATAGCTGTAGTACTAATAGACTTGCCATACACAGTGCTAATATTATTAATACTAGTAGTAGAAGTAGCAGCAGCAGCATCAGTAGCAGTAATAGTAGCAATATTTGCCATGCACTGGACTACTGGTCGTAGCTGTAGTAGCCGCTGCAGCAGCAGCAGTAGTAATATAGTAGCATTTGCCATGGACTGGATTAGTAGTAGTAGCAGCAGTAGCAGCAGCAGTAGAAGTAGCCGCAGTAGGAGTAGCAGCAGTAGGAGTAATAGTAGCAGTATATGCCATGCGCTTAGCTTGTAGTAGATGTAGTAGTAGTAGTAGTAATGGTAGCAGGAGCAGTAGAAGTGGCGGCAGTAGCAGTAGTAGTAGCAGCAGATTTGCCCAGCAATGGGCACGTAGTAGTAGTAGAAATAGCAGCAATAACAGTACAGGCAGTAGAATGACCATGCACAGAGGTATTAATATTGATAGTAGTAGAAGCTCTAGTGGCAGCAGCAACAGCAGTAGCAGTAATATAGTAGCATTTGCACAGACAGGATTAGTAGTAGTAGCAGTGGTAGCCTTAGCAGCAGTCAGAGTCATAGTAGTAGTATTTGCCGAGGACTGGACTACTAGTAGTTGCAGTAGAAGGAGCAGTACTAGTAGCATCAGCAGCAGTAGTAGTGATGGTAGTAGTATTTGCCATTCCCTGGACTACTAGTTGCAGCAGTAGTAGTCACAGTAGTAGCAACTGCAGCAGTAGTGGTCATAGTAGTGGTATTTGCCATGCACTGTACTAGTAGTAGTAGAATTAGCAGCAGCATTAGAAGTAGCTGCAGCTGCAGTAATAGTAGCAGCAGAAGTACTAGTAGCAGTTGTGTTAATAGTAGTAGTATTTGCCATGAACTGTACTACCAGTAGCAGCTGTAGTAGCAGCAGCAGCACTACTAGTTACACTACTAGTATTTACCATGCACTGGGTTAGAAGTGGTGCTAGTAGCAGCAGTAGTAGTAGTCACAGAATTAGTAGTAGTAGCAGCAGTAGTGGTAACAGTAGGAGCACTTACCATGAACTGGGTTAGTAGTAGTAGTAGTAGTAGTAGTAGTGGTAGCAGCACCAGTAGAAGTGACAGCAGCAGTACTAGTGACAGCAGATTTACCCTGCAGTTGGCCAGTAAAAGTAGTAGCACTTGCTGAAATAGCCGTAGTAGTAGTAGATTTGCCATGCACTGGGCTGTAGTATTAATACTAGTAGTAGCAGTATTAGCAGCCGCATCAGGAGTAGTAATCGAAGTAGTATTTGCCATGCACTGGGCTACAAGTAATACAAGTACTAGTAGACGTAGTAGCAGCAGCAGCAGTAGTAATAATGGTAGAATACCATTGCCATGCCCTGGGCTAGTAGAATTAGTAACAGTAGTAGTAGCAGCCACAGTAGAATTAGAAGCAGTAGCAGTAGTAGCAGCAGAAGTAGTCGTAAGAGCAAGAGCACTAATAGTAGCAGCAGTGGTAATAGTAGTTGTATTTGGCATGGACTGGGCTAGTAATAGTACTAGTAGCAGCAGCAGTAATGTTAGCATCAGTAGTAGTAGTAGCAGCAGTACTGGTAATATTGGTAGTATTTGAAATGCACTGGGGTAGTAGGAGTAGTAGTTGTATTGGTAGAAGCAGAAGTAGAATTGGCAGCAACATCAGTAGTAGTAGCAGCAGATTAGCCCTGCAGTGTGCACGTAGCAGTATTAGCATTAGCACTAATAGTTGTAGTAGTAGAAGATTTGCCATGCACTGGCATAGTAGTGTTGATACTAGTAGTAGCAGCAGCAGAAGTAGTAGTAATAGTAGTATTTGCCATGCGCTAGACTACTAGTAGTAGCAGCAGTAGTAGAGGTAGCACCAGGAATAGAAGTGACATCAGCAGCAGTAAGAGTAGCAGCAGATATGTCCTGCAGTGGGCCAGTAGTACTAGTAGCAGTAGCAGCCATAGCAGTAGAAGGAGCCGATTTGCCATACACAGGGATAGTAGTATTGATAGTAGTAGTAGCAGTAGTAGCAGCATTGGGTGTAGTAGTAGTATCAGTAGTTTTTGCAATGCACTGGAATATTAGTAGTAGCAGTAGTAGTAGCATTGGTACAAGCAGCAGCGGTAGTACTAATAGTAGTAGTATTTGCCATGCACTGGGCGAATAGTAGTAGTAGTAGCAGCAGCAGCAGTAGAAGTAGCAGCAGCAGTAGTAGTAGCAGCAGTAGTAGTCATAGTAGTATTTGCTATGCATTGGGCGAGTAGTACTAGTAGTGGTAGCAGCAGGAGTAGAAGTGGCAGCAGCAGCAGTAGTAGTTGGAGCAGATTGGCCCTGCAAGGTGTGAGTAGTAGTAGTAGAAGTAGCAGCAATAACAGTACTAGTATTAGATTTGCCATGCACAGGGCTATTAGTATTGATAGTAGTAGTAGCAGTAGTAGCAGCAGCAGCAGCAGTAGTAAAGTAGTTGTATGCATCAAGAACTGGAATACTCGTAGTAGAAGTAGTAGCAGCAGCAGCAGTAGAGGTAAGAGTAGTAGTGTTTGCCATGCACTGAACTAATTGTAGTAGTAGCAGTACCAGCAAGAATAGAAGTAGCTGCAGCAGCAGTAGTAGCAGCAACAGTAGTGGTAAAAGTAGTAGTATTTGCCATGCACTGGGCTAGTAGTGGAAGTCCTAGTAGTAGTGGTAGCAGCAGAAGTCGAAGTGGCAGCAGCAGCAATACTAGGAGCAGCAGATTTGCCATGCAGTGGGCCACCTGTAGTAGTAAGAGTAACAGCTCTAGCAGTAGTAGTAGTATATTTGCCACGCACTGGGCTAGTAGTATTGACAGTAGTAGTAGCAACAGCAGCAGTAGTCATATGAATAGTATTTGCGACACACTGGATTACTAGTAGTAGCAGAAGTAGTAGAAGTAATAGCAACAGCAGCAGCAGTAGTAGAAATACTAGTACTATTTGCCATGCACTGTGCTAGTAGTAGTAGTAGTAGTAATAGTAATAGCAGCAGCAGTAGAGGTAGCAGCAGCAGTGGAAATAGAAGTAGTATCCGCCATGCACTGGGTAAGAAGTAGTAGTAGTAGTAACAGCAATAGTAACAGTAGAAGTAGATTTGCCATGCACTGGGCTCGTAGTATTGATATTAGCAGTAGCCGTAGTAGCAGCATCAGCAGTAGTAATAATAGTATTACTATGTGCAATGCACTGCACTACTATCAGTAGCAGTAGCAATAGTAGCAGCAGCAGAAGCAGTAGTACTAATAGTAGTAGTATCTGCCATGCACTGGACTGCTAGTAGTAGCAGTAGTAGTAGAGGTAGCAACAGCAATAGATGTGACAGCAGCAACAGAAATAGTAGCAGCAGATTTGCCCTGCAGTTGGCCAGTAGTAGTACTAGTAGTAGTGGTAGGAGAAATAGCAGTAGTAGTAGTAGATTTGCCATGCACTGAGCTAGTAGTATTGATAGTAGTATTAGCAGCAGTAGTAGCAGCAGCAGTTGTAGTAAGAGTAGTAGTATTTGCCATTCCCTGGACTACATGTAGTACCAAGAGTAGTCACAGAAGACGCAGCAGCAGCAGTAGTGTTCATAGTACATATGTTTGCCATGCACTGGACTAGTAGTAGTAGTAGAATTAGCAGCAGCACTAGGAGTAGCTGCAGAAGCAATAGTAGTAGCAGCAGCAGTAGAAGAAGCAGCAGCAGCAGTAGTGGCAGTAGTAGTAATAGTAGTATTTTACATGCACTGAGCTAGTAGCAGTAGTAGTGGTAGCAGCAGCAATAGAAGTGGCAGCTGCAAGGGTAGAACTAGCAGAAGATTTGACTCGCAGTGGGCCAGAAGAAGTATTAGCATCAGCAGTAATAGCTGTAGTACTAATAGACTTGCCATACACAGTGCTAATATTATTAATACTAGTAGTAGAAGTAGCAGCAGCAGCAGCAGTAGCAGTAATAGTAGCAATATTTGCCATGCACTGGACTACTGGTCGTAGCTGTAGTAGCCGCTGCAGCAGCAGTAGTAGTAATATAGTAGCATTTGCCATGGACTGGATTAGTAGTAGTAGCAGCAGTAGCAGCAGCAGTAGAAGTAGCCGCAGTAGGAGTAGCAGCAGTAGGAGTAATAGTAGCAGTATATGCCATGCGCTTAGCTTGTAGTAGATGTAGTAGTAGTAGTAGTAATGGTAGCAGGAGCAGTAGAAGTGGCGGCAGTAGCAGTAGTAGTAGCAGCAGATTTGCCCAGCAATGGGCACGTAGTAGTAGTAGAAATAGCAGCAATAACAGTACAGGCAGTAGAATGACCATGCACAGAGGTATTAATATTGATAGTAGTAGAAGCTGTAGTGGCAGCAGCAACAGCAGTAGCAGTAATATAGTAGCATTTGCACAGACAGGATTAGTAGTAGTAGCAGTGGTAGCCTTAGCAGCAGTCAGAGTCATAGTAGTAGTATTTGCCGAGGACTGGACTACTAGTAGTTGCAGTAGAAGGAGCAGTACTAGTAGCATCAGCAGCAGTAGTAGTGATGGTAGTAGTATTTGCCATTCCCTGGACTACTAGTTGCAGCAGTAGTAGTCACAGTAGTAGCAACTGCAGCAGTAGTGGTCATAATAGTGGTATTTGCCATGCACTGTACTAGTAGTAGTAGAATTAGCAGCAGCATTAGAAGTAGCTGCAGCTGCAGTAATAGTAGCAGCAGAAGTACTAGTAGCAGTTGTGTTAATAGTAGTAGTATTTGCCATGAACTGTACTACCAGTAGCAGCTGTAGTAGCAGCAGCAGCACTACTAGTTACACTACTAGTATTTACCATGCACTGGGTTAGAAGTGGTGCTAGTAGCAGCAGTAGTAGTAGTCACAGAATTAGTAGTAGTAGCAGCAGTAGTGGTAACAGTAGGAGCACTTACCATGAACTGGGTTAGTAGTAGTAGTAGTAGTAGTAGTAGTGGTAGCAGCACCAGTAGAAGTGACAGCAGCAGTACTAGTGACAGCAGATTTACCCTGCAGTTGGCCAGTAAAAGTAGTAGCACTTGCTGAAATAGCCGTAGTAGTAGTAGATTTGCCATGCACTGGGCTGTAGTATTAATACTAGTAGTAGCAGTATTAGCAGCCGCATCAGGAGTAGTAATCGAAGTAGTATTTGCCATGCACTGGGCTACAAGTAATACAAGTACTAGTAGACGTAGTAGCAGCAGCAGCAGTAGTAATAATGGTAGAATACCATTGCCATGCCCTGGGCTAGTAGTATTAGTAACAGTAGTAGTAGCAGCCACAGTAGAATTAGAAGCAGTAGCAGTAGTAGCAGCAGAAGTAGTCGTAAGAGCAAGAGCACTAATAGTAGCAGCAGTGGTAATAGTAGTTGTATTTGGCATGGACTGGGCTAGTAATAGTACTAGTAGCAGCAGCAGTAATGTTAG
The DNA here is from genome assembly GCF_964270905.1 of Leucopleurus acutus. Lineage (NCBI taxonomy): Eukaryota > Metazoa > Chordata > Mammalia > Artiodactyla > Delphinidae > Leucopleurus > Leucopleurus acutus. The sequence goes on from NW_028139142.1 coordinate 313,468, forward strand.
CATCAGTAGTAGTAGTAGCAGCAGTACTGGTAATATTGGTAGTATTTGAAATGCACTGGGGTAGTAGGAGTAGTAGTTGTATTGGTAGAAGCAGAAGTAGAATTGGCAGCAACATCAGTAGTAGTAGCAGCAGATTAGCCCTGCAGTGTGCACGTAGCAGTATTAGCATTAGCACTAATAGTTGTAGTAGTAGAAGATTTGCCATGCACTGGCATAGTAGTGTTGATACTAGTAGTAGCAGCAGCAGAAGTAGTAGTAATAGTAGTATTTGCCATGCGCTAGACTACTAGTAGTAGCAGCAGTAGTAGAGGTAGCACCAGGAATAGAAGTGACATCAGCAGCAGTAAGAGTAGCAGCAGATATGTCCTGCAGTGGGCCAGTAGTACTAGTAGCAGTAGCAGCCATAGCAGTAGAAGGAGCCGATTTGCCATACACAGGGATAGTAGTATTGATAGTAGTAGTAGCAGTAGTAGCAGCATTGGGTGTAGTAGTAGTATCAGTAGTTTTTGCAATGCACTGGAATATTAGTAGTAGCAGTAGTAGTAGCATTGGTACAAGCAGCAGCGGTAGTACTAATAGTAGTAGTATTTGCCATGCACTGGGCGAATAGTAGTAGTAGTAGCAGCAGCAGCAGTAGAAGTAGCAGCAGCAGTAGTAGTAGCAGCAGTAGTAGTCATAGTAGTATTTGCTATGCATTGGGCGAGTAGTACTAGTAGTGGTAGCAGCAGGAGTAGAAGTGGCAGCAGCAGCAGTAGTAGTTGGAGCAGATTGGCCCTGCAAGGTGTGAGTAGTAGTAGTAGAAGTAGCAGCAATAACAGTACTAGTATTAGATTTGCCATGCACAGGGCTATTAGTATTGATAGTAGTAGTAGCAGTAGTAGCAGCAGCAGCAGCAGTAGTAAAGTAGTTGTATGCGTCAAGAACTGGAATACTCGTAGTAGAAGTAGTAGCAGCAGCAGCAGTAGAGGTAAGAGTAGTAGTGTTTGCCATGCACTGAACTAATTGTAGTAGTAGCAGTACCAGCAAGAATAGAAGTAGCTGCAGCAGCAGTAGTAGCAGCAACAGTAGTGGTAAAAGTAGTAGTATTTGCCATGCACTGGGCTAGTAGTAGAAGTCCTAGTAGTAGTGGTAGCAGCAGAAGTCGAAGTGGCAGCAGCAGCAATACTAGGAGCAGCAGATTTGCCATGCAGTGGGCCACCTGTAGTAGTAAGAGTAACAGCTCTAGCAGTAGTAGTAGTATATTTGCCACGCACTGGGCTAGTAGTATTGACAGTAGTAGTAGCAACAGCAGCAGTAGTCACATGAATAGTATTTGCGACACACTGGATTACTAGTAGTAGCAGAAGTAGTAGAAGTAATAGCAACAGCAGCAGCAGTAGTAGAAATACTAGTACTATTTGCCATGCACTGTGCTAGTAGTAGTAGTAGTAGTAATAGTAATAGCAGCAGCAGTAGAGGTAGCAGCAGCAGTGGAAATAGAAGTAGTATCCGCCATGCACTGGGTAAGAAGTAGTAGTAGTAGTAACAGCAATAGTAACAGTAGAAGTAGATTTGCCATGCACTGGGCTCGTAGTATTGATATTAGCAGTAGCCGTAGTAGCAGCATCAGCAGTAGTAATAATAGTATTACTATGTGCAATGCACTGCACTACTATCAGTAGCAGTAGCAGTAGCAATAGTAGCAGCAGCAGAAGCAGTAGTACTAATAGTAGTAGTATCTGCCATGCACTGGACTGCTAGTAGTAGCAGTAGTAGTAGCAACAGCAATAGATGTGACAGCAGCAACAGAAATAGTAGCAGCAGATTTGCCCTGCAGTTGGCCAGTAGTAGTAGTAGTAGTAGTGGTAGGAGAAATAGCAGTAGTAGTAGTAGATTTGCCATGCACTGAGCTAGTAGTATTGATAGTAGTATTAGCAGCAGTAGTAGCAGCAGCAGTTGTAGTAAGAGTAGTAGTATTTGCCATTCCCTGGACTACATGTAGTACCAAGAGTAGTCACAGAAGACGCAGCAGCAGCAGTAGTGTTCATAGTACATATGTTTGCCATGCACTGGACTAGTAGTAGTAGTAGAATTAGCAGCAGCACTAGGAGTAGCTGCAGAAGCAATAGTAGTAGCAGCAGCAGTAGAAGAAGCAGCAGCAGCAGTAGTGGCAGTAGTAGTAATAGTAGTAGTATTTTACATGCACTGAGCTAGTAGCAGTAGTAGTGGTAGCAGCAGCAATAGAAGTGGCAGCTGCAAGGGTAGAACTAGCAGAAGATTTGACTCGCAGTGGGCCAGAAGAAGTATTAGCATCAGCAGTAATAGCTGTAGTACTAATAGACTTGCCATACACAGTGCTAATATTATTAATACTAGTAGTAGAAGTAGCAGCAGCAGCAGCAGTAGCAGTAATAGTAGCAATATTTGCCATGCACTGGACTACTGGTCGTAGCTGTACTAGTAGCTGTAGTAGCCGCTGCAGCAGCAGTAGTAGTAATATAGTAGCATTTGCCATGGACTGGATTAGTAGTAGTAGCAGCAGTAGCAGCAGCAGTAGAAGTAGCCGCAGTAGGAGTAGCAGCAGTAGGAGTAATAGTAGCAGTATATGCCATGCGCTTAGCTTGTAGTAGATGTAGTAGTAGTAGTAGTAATGGTAGCAGGAGCAGTAGAAGTGGCGGCAGTAGCAGTAGTAGTAGCAGCAGATTTGCCCAGCAATGGGCACGTAGTAGTAGTAGAAATAGCAGCAATAACAGTACAGGCAGTAGAATGACCATGCACAGAGGTATTAATATTGATAGTAGTAGAAGCTGTAGTGGCAGCAGCAACAGCAGTAGCAGTAATATAGTAGCATTTGCACAGACAGGATTAGTAGTAGTAGCAGTGGTAGCCTTAGCAGCAGTCAGAGTCATAGTAGTAGTATTTGCCGAGGACTGGACTACTAGTAGTTGCAGTAGAAGGAGCAGTACTAGTAGCATCAACAGCAGTAGTAGTGATGGCAGTAGTATTTGCCATTCCCTGGACTACTAGTTGCAGCAGTAGTAGTCACAGTAGTAGCAACTGCAGCAGTAGTGGTCATAATAGTGGTATTTGCCATGCACTGTACTAGTAGTAGTAGAATTAGCAGCAGCATTAGAAGTAGCTGCAGCTGCAGTAATAGTAGCAGCAGAAGTACTAGTAGCAGTTGTGTTAATAGTAGTAGTATTTGCCATGAACTGTACTACCAGTAGCAGCTGTAGTAGCAGCAGCAGCACTACTAGTTACACTACTAGTATTTACCATGCACTGGGTTAGAAGTGGTGCTAGTAGCAGCAGTAGTAGTAGTCACAGAATTAGTAGTAGTAGCAGCAGTAGTGGTAACAGTAGGAGCACTTACCATGAACTGGGTTAGTAGTAGTAGTAGTAGTAGTAGTAGTGGTAGCAGCACCAGTAGAAGTGACAGCAGCAGTACTAGTGACAGCAGATTTACCCTGCAGTTGGCCAGTAAAAGTAGTAGCACTTGCTGAAATAGCCGTAGTAGTAGTAGATTTGCCATGCACTGGGCTGTAGTATTAATACTAGTAGTAGCAGTATTAGCAGCCGCATCAGGAGTAGTAATCGAAGTAGTATTTGCCATGCACTGGGCTACAAGTAATACAAGTACTAGTAGACGTAGTAGCAGCAGCAGCAGTAGTAATAATGGTAGAATACCATTGCCATGCCCTGGGCTAGTAGAATTAGTAACAGTAGTAGTAGCAGCCACAGTAGAATTAGAAGCAGTAGCAGTAGTAGCAGCAGAAGTAGTCGTAAGAGCAAGAGCACTAATAGTAGCAGCAGTGGTAATAGTAGTTGTATTTGGCATGGACTGGGCTAGTAATAGTACTAGTAGCAGCAGCAGTAATGTTAGCATCAGTAGTAGTAGTAGCAGCAGTACTGGTAATATTGGTAGTATTTGAAATGCACTGGGGTAGTAGGAGTAGTAGTTGTATTGGTAGAAGCAGAAGTAGAATTGGCAGCAACATCAGTAGTAGTAGCAGCAGATTAGCCCTGCAGTGTGCACGTAGCAGTATTAGCATTAGCACTAATAGTTGTAGTAGTAGAAGATTTGCCATGCACTGGCATAGTAGTGTTGATACTAGTAGTAGCAGCAGCAGAAGTAGTAGTAATAGTAGTATTTGCCATGCGCTAGACTACTAGTAGTAGCAGCAGTAGTAGAGGTAGCACCAGGAATAGAAGTGACATCAGCAGCAGTAAGAGTAGCAGCAGATATGTCCTGCAGTGGGCCAGTAGTACTAGTAGCAGTAGCAGCCATAGCAGTAGAAGGAGCCGATTTGCCATACACAGGGATAGTAGTATTGATAGTAGTAGTAGCAGTAGTAGCAGCATTGGGTGTAGTAGTAGTATCAGTAGTTTTTGCAATGCACTGGAATATTAGTAGTAGCAGTAGTAGTAGCATTGGTACAAGCAGCAGCGGTAGTACTAATAGTAGTAGTATTTGCCATGCACTGGGCGAATAGTAGTAGTAGTAGCAGCAGCAGCAGTAGAAGTAGCAGCAGCAGTAGTAGTAGCAGCAGTAGTAGTCATAGTAGTATTTGCTATGCATTGGGCGAGTAGTACTAGTAGTGGTAGCAGCAGGAGTAGAAGTGGCAGCAGCAGCAGTAGTAGTTGGAGCAGATTGGCCCTGCAAGGTGTGAGTAGTAGTAGTAGAAGTAGCAGCAATAACAGTACTAGTATTAGATTTGCCATGCACAGGGCTATTAGTATTGATAGTAGTAGTAGCAGTAGTAGCAGCAGCAGCAGCAGTAGTAAAGTAGTTGTATGCGTCAAGAACTGGAATACTCGTAGTAGAAGTAGTAGCAGCAGCAGCAGTAGAGGTAAGAGTAGTAGTGTTTGCCATGCACTGAACTAATTGTAGTAGTAGCAGTACCAGCAAGAATAGAAGTAGCTGCAGCAGCAGTAGTAGCAGCAACAGTAGTGGTAAAAGTAGTAGTATTTGCCATGCACTGGGCTAGTAGTGGAAGTCCTAGTAGTAGTGGTAGCAGCAGAAGTCGAAGTGGCAGCAGCAGCAATACTAGGAGCAGCAGATTTGCCATGCAGTGGGCCACCTGTAGTAGTAAGAGTAACAGCTCTAGCAGTAGTAGTAGTATATTTGCCACGCACTGGGCTAGTAGTATTGACAGTAGTAGTAGCAACAGCAGCAGTAGTCACATGAATAGTATTTGCGACACACTGGATTACTAGTAGTAGCAGAAGTAGTAGAAGTAATAGCAACAGCAGCAGCAGTAGTAGAAATACTAGTACTATTTGCCATGCAGTGTGCTAGTAGTAGTAGTAATAGTAATAGCAGCAGCAGTAGAGGTAGCAGCAGCAGTGGAAATAGAAGTAGTATCCGCCATGCACTGGGTAAGAAGTAGTAGTAGTAGTAACAGCAATAGTAACAGTAGAAGTAGATTTGCCATGCACTGGGCTCGTAGTATTGATATTAGCAGTAGCCGTAGTAGCAGCATCAGCAGTAGTAATAATAGTATTACTATGTGCAATGCACTGCACTACTATCAGTAGCAGTAGCAGTAGCAATAGTAGCAGCAGCAGAAGCAGTAGTACTAATAGTAGTAGTATCTGCCATGCACTGGACTGCTAGTAGTAGCAGTAGTAGTAGAGGTAGCAACAGCAATAGATGTGACAGCAGCAACAGAAATAGTAGCAGCAGATTTGCCCTGCAGTTGGCCAGTAGTAGTAGTAGTAGTAGTGGTAGGAGAAATAGCAGTAGTAGTAGTAGATTTGCCATGCACTGAGCTAGTAGTATTGATAGTAGTATTAGCAGTAGTAGTAGCAGCAGCAGTTGTAGTAAGAGTAGTAGTATTTGCCATTCCCTGGACTACATGTAGTACCAAGAGTAGTCACAGAAGACGCAGCAGCAGCAGTAGTGTTCATAGTACATATGTTTGCCATGCACTGGACTAGTAGTAGTAGTAGAATTAGCAGCAGCACTAGGAGTAGCTGCAGAAGCAATAGTAGTAGCAGCAGCAGTAGAAGAAGCAGCAGCAGCAGTAGTGGCAGTAGTAGTAATAGTAGTAGTATTTTACATGCACTGAGCTAGTAGCAGTAGTAGTGGTAGCAGCAGCAATAGAAGTGGCAGCTGCAAGGGTAGAACTAGCAGAAGATTTGACTCGCAGTGGGCCAGAAGAAGAATTAGCATCAGCAGTAATAGCTGTAGTACTAATAGACTTGCCATACACAGTGCTAATATTATTAATACTAGTAGTAGAAGTAGCAGCAGCAGCAGCAGTAGCAGTAATAGTAGCAATATTTGCCATGCACTGGACTACTGGTCATAGCTGTAGTAGCCGCTGCAGCAGCAGTAGTAGTAATATAGTAGCATTTGCCATGGACTGGATTAGTAGTAGTAGCAGCAGTAGCAGCAGCAGTAGAAGTAGCCGCAGTAGTAGTAGCAGCAGTAGGAGTAATAGTAGCAGTATATGCCATGCGCTTAGCTTGTAGTAGATGTAGTAGTAGTAGTAGTAATGGTAGCAGGAGCAGTAGAAGTGGCGGCAGTAGCAGTAGTAGTAGCAGCAGATTTGCCCAGCAATGGGCACGTAGTAGTAGTAGAAATAGCAGCAATAACAGTACAGGCAGTAGAATGACCATGCACAGAGGTATTAATATTGATAGTAGTAGAAGCTGTAGTGGCAGCAGCAACAGCAGTAGCAGTAATATAGTAGCATTTGCACAGACAGGATTAGTAGTAGTAGCAGTGGTAGCCTTAGCAGCAGTCAGAGTCATAGTAGTAGTATTTGCCGAGGACTGGACTACTAGTAGTTGCAGTAGAAGGAGCAGTACTAGTAGCATCAGCAGCAGTAGTAGTGATGGTAGTAGTATTTGCCATTCCCTGGACTACTAGTTGCAGCAGTAGTAGTCACAGTAGTAGCAACTGCAGCAGTAGTGGTCATAATAGTGGTATTTGCCATGCACTGTACTAGTAGTAGTAGAAGTAGCAGCAGCATTAGAAGTAGCTGCAGCTGCAGTAATAGTAGCAGCAGAAGTACTAGTAGCAGTTGTGTTAATAGTAGTAGTATTTGCCATGAACTGTACTACCAGTAGCAGCTGTAGTAGCAGCAGCAGCACTACTAATTACACTACTAGTATTTACCATGCACTGGGTTAGAAGTGGTGCTAGTAGCAGCAGTAGTAGTAGTCACAGAATTAGTAGTAGTAGCAGCAGCAGTGGTAACAGTAGGAGCACTTACCATGAACTGGGTTAGTAGTAGTAGTAGTAGTAGTAGTAGTAGTAGTAGTGGTAGCAGCACCAGTAGAAGTGACAGCAGCAGTACTAGTGACAGCAGATTTACCCTGCAGTTGGCCAGTAAAAGTAGTAGCACTTGCTGAAATAGCCATAGTAGTAGTAGATTTGCCATGCACTGGGCTGTAGTATTAATACTAGTCGTAGCAGTATTAGCAGCAGCATCAGGAGTAGTAATCGAAGTAGTATTTGCCATGCACTGGGCTGCAAGTAATACAAGTACTAGTAGACGTAGTAGCAGCAGCAGCAGTAGTAATAATGGTAGAATACCATTGCCATGCCCTGGGCTAGTAGTATTAGTAACAGTAGTAGTAGCAGCCACAGTAGAAGTAGAAGCAGTAGCAGTAGTAGCAGCAGAAGTAGTCGTAAGAGCAAGAGCACTAATAGTAGCAGCAGTGGTAATAGTAGTTGTATTTGGCATGGACTGGGCTAGTAATAGTACTAGTAGCAGCAGCAGTAATGTTAGCATCAGTAGTAGTAGTAGCAGCAGTACTGGTAATATTGGTAGTATTTGAAATGCACTGGGGTAGTAGGAGTAGTAGTTGTATTGGTAGAAGCAGAAGTAGAATTGGCAGCAACATCAGTAGTAGTAGCAGCAGATTAGCCCTGCAGTGTGCACGTAGCAGTATTAGCATTAGCACTAATAGTTGTAGTAGTAGAAGATTTGCCATGCACTGGCATAGTAGTGTTGATACTAGTAGTAGCAGCAGCAGAAGTAGCAGTAATAGTAGTATTTGCCATGCGCTAGACTACTAGTAGTAGCAGCAGTAGTAGAGGTAGCACCAGGAATAGAAGTGACATCAGCAGCAGTAAGAGTAGCAGCAGATATGTCCTGCAGTGGGCCAGTAGTACTAGTAGCAGTAGCAGCCATAGCAGTAGAAGGAGCCGATTTGCCATACACAGGGATAGTAGTATTGATAGTAGTAGTAGCAGTAGTAGCAGCATTGGGTGTAGTAGTAGTATCAGTAGTTTTTGCAATGCACTGGAATATTAGTAGTAGCAGTAGTAGTAGCATTGGTACAAGCAGCAGCGGTAGTACTAATAGTAGTAGTATTTGCCATGCACTGGGCGAATAGTAGTAGTAGTAGCAGCAGCAGCAGTAGAAGTAGCAGCAGCAGTAGTAGTAGCAGCAGTAGTAGTCATAGTAGTATTTGCTATGCATTGGGCGAGTAGTACTAGTAGTGGTAGCAGCAGGAGTAGAAGTGGCAGCAGCAGCAGTAGTAGTTGGAGCAGATTGGCCCTGCAAGGTGTGAGTAGTAGTAGTAGAAGTAGCAGCAATAACAGTACTAGTATTAGATTTGCCATGCACAGGGCTATTAGTATGGATAGTAGTAGTAGCAGTAGTAGTAGCAGCAGGAGCAGCAGTAGTAAAGTAGTTGTATGCGTCAAGAACTGGAATACTCGTAGTAGAAGTAGTAGCAGCAGCAGCAGTAGAGGTAAGAGTAGTAGTGTTTGCCATGCACTGAACTAATTGTAGTAGTAGCAGTACCAGCAAGAATAGAAGTAGCTGCAGCAGCAGTAGTAGCAGCAACAGTAGTGGTAAAAGTAGTAGTATTTGCCATGCACTGGGCTAGTAGTAGAAGTCCTAGTAGTAGTGGTAGCAGCAGAAGTCGAAGTGGCAGCAGCAGCAATACTAGGAGCAGCAGATTTGCCATGCAGTGGGCCACCTGTAGTAGTAAGAGTAACAGCTCTAGCAGTAGTAGTAGTATATTTGCCACGCACTGGGCTAGTAGTATTGACAGTAGTAGTAGCAACAGCAGCAGTAGTCACATGAATAGTATTTGTGACACACTGGATTACTAGTAGTAGCAGAAGTAGTAGAAGTAATAGCAACAGCAGCAGCAGTAGTAGAAATACTAGTACTATTTGCCATGCACTGTGCTAGTAGTAGTAGTAGTAGTAATAGTAATAGCAGCAGCAGTAGAGGTAGCAGCAGCAGTGGAAATAGAAGTAGTATCCGCCATGCACTGGGTAAGAAGTAGTAGTAGTAGTAACAGCAATAGTAACAGTAGAAGTAGATTTGCCATGCACTGGGCTCGTAGTATTGATATTAGCAGTAGCCGTAGTAGCAGCATCAGCAGTAGTAATAATAGTATTACTATGTGCAATGCACTGCACTACTATCAGTAGCAGTAGCAGTAGCAATAGTAGCAGCAGCAGAAGCAGTAGTACTAATAGTAGTAGTATCTGCCATGCACTGGACTGCTAGTAGTAGCAGTAGTAGTAGAGGTAGCAACAGCAATAGATGTGACAGCAGCAACAGAAATAGTAGCAGCAGATTTGCCCTGCAGTTGGCCAGTAGTAGTAGTAGTAGTGGTAGGAGAAATAGCAGTAGTAGTAGTAGATTTGCCATGCACTGAGCTAGTAGTATTGATAGTAGTATTAGCAGTAGTAGTAGCAGCAGCAGTTGTAGTAAGAGTAGTAGTATTTGCCATTCCCTGGACTACATGTAGTACCAAGAGTAGTCACAGAAGACGCAGCAGCAGCAGTAGTGTTCATAGTACATATGTTTGCCATGCACTGGACTAGTAGTAGTAGTAGAATTAGCAGCAGCACTAGGAGTAGCTGCAGAAGCAATAGTAGTAGCAGCAGCAGTAGAAGAAGCAGCAGCAGCAGTAGTGGCAGTAGTAGTAATAGTAGTAGTATTTTACATGCACTGAGCTAGTAGCAGTAGTAGTGGTAGCAGCAGCAATAGAAGTGGCAGCTGCAAGGGTAGAACTAGCAGAAGATTTGACTCGCAGTGGGCCAGAAGAAGTATTAGCATCAGCAGTAATAGCTGTAGTACTAATAGACTTGCCATACACAGTGCTAATATTATTAATACTAGTAGTAGAAGTAGCAGCAGCAGCAGCAGTAGCAGTAATAGTAGCAATATTTGCCATGCACTGGACTACTGGTCGTAGCTGTACTAGTAGCTGTAGTAGCCGCTGCAGCAGCAGTAGTAGTAATATAGTAGCATTTGCCATGGACTGGATTAGTAGTAGTAGCAGCAGTAGCAGCAGCAGTAGAAGTAGCCGCAGTAGTAGTAGCAGCAGTAGGAGTAATAGTAGCAGTATATGCCATGCGCTTAGCTTGTAGTAGATGTAGTAGTAGTAGTAGTAATGGTAGCAGGAGCAGTAGAAGTGGCGGCAGTAGCAGTAGTAGTAGCAGCAGATTTGCCCAGCAATGGGCACGTAGTAGTAGTAGAAATAGCAGCAATAACAGTACAGGCAGTAGAATGACCATGCACAGAGGTATTAATATTGATAGTAGTAGAAGCTGTAGTGGCAGCAGCAACAGCAGTAGCAGTAATATAGTAGCATTTGCACAGACAGGATTAGTAGTAGTAGCAGTGGTAGCCTTAGCAGCAGTCATAGTCATAGTAGTAGTATTTGCCGAGGACTGGACTACTAGTAGTTGCAGTAGAAGGAGCAGTACTAGTAGCATCAGCAGCAGTAGTAGTGATGGTAGTAGTATTTGCCATTCCCTGGACTACTAGTTGCAGCAGTAGTAGTCACAGTAGTAGCAACTGCAGCAGTAGTGGTCATAATAGTGGTATTTGCCATGCACTGTACTAGTAGTAGTAGAAGTAGCAGCAGCATTAGAAGTAGCTGCAGCTGCAGTAATAGTAGCAGCAGAAGTACTAGTAGCAGTTGTGTTAATAGTAGTAGTATTTGCCATGAACTGTACTACCAGTAGCAGCTGTAGTAGCAGCAGCAGCACTACTAGTTACACTACTAGTATTTACCATGCACTGGGTTAGAAGTGGTGCTAGTAGCAGCAGTAGTAGTAGTCACAGAATTAGTAGTAGTAGCAGCAGTAGTGGTAACAGTAGGAGCACTTACCATGAACTGGGTTAGTAGTAGTAGTAGTAGTAGTAGTAGTAGTAGTAGTAGTGGTAGCAGCACCAGTAGAAGTGACAGCAGCAGTACTAGTGACAGCAGATTTACCCTGCAGTTGGCCAGTAAAAGTAGTAGCACTTGCTGAAATAGCCGTAGTAGTAGTAGATTTGCCATGCACTGGGCTGTAGTATTAATACTAGTCGTAGCAGTATTAGCAGCAGCATCAGGAGTAGTAATCGAAGTAGTATTTGCCATGCACTGGGCTGCAAGTAATACAAGTACTAGTAGACGTAGTAGCAGCAGCAGCAGTAGTAATGATGGTAGAATACCATTGCCATGCCCTGGGCTAGTAGTATTAGTAACAGTAGTAGTAGCAGCCACAGTAGAATTAGAAGCAGTAGCAGTAGTAACAGCAGAAGTAGTCGTAAGAGCAAGAGCACTAATAGTAGCAGCAGTGGTAATAGTAGTTGTATTTGGCATGGACTGGGCTAGTAATAGTACTAGTAGCAGCAGCAGTAATGTTAGCATCAGTAGTAGTAGTAGCAGCAGTACTGGTAATATTGGTAGTATTTGAAATGCACTGGGGTAGTAGGAGTAGTAGTTGTATTGGTAGAAGCAGAAGTAGAATTGGCAGCAACATCAGTAGTAGTAGCAGCAGATTAGCCCTGCAGTGTGCACGTAGCAGTATTAGCATTAGCACTAATAGTTGTAGTACTAGAAGATTTGCCATGCACTGGCATAGTAGTGTTGATACTAGTAGTAGCAGCAGCAGAAGTAGCAGTAATAGTAGTATTTGCCATGCGCTAGACTACTAGTAGTAGCAGCAGTAGTAGAGGTAGCACCAGGAATAGAAGTGACATCAGCAGCAGTAAGAGTAGCAGCAGATATGTCCTGCAGTGGGCCAGTAGTACTAGTAGCAGTAGCAGCCATAGCAGTAGAAGGAGCCGATTTGCCATACACAGGGATAGTAGTATTGATAGTAGTAGTAGCAGTAGTAGCAGCATTGGGTGTAGTAGTAGTATCAGTAGTTTTTGCAATGCACTGGAATATTAGTAGTAGCAGTAGTAGTAGCATTGGTACAAGCAGCAGCGGTAGTACTAATAGTAGTAGTATTTGCCATGCACTGGGCGAATAGTAGTAGTAGTAGCAGCAGCAGCAGTAGAAGTAGCAGCAGCAGTAGTAGTAGCAGCAGTAGTAGTCATAGTAGTATTTGCTATGCATTGGGCGAGTAGTACTAGTAGTGGTAGCAGCAGGAGTAGAAGTGGCAGCAGCAGCAGTAGTAGTTGGAGCAGATTGGCCCTGCAAGGTGTGAGTAGTAGTAGTAGAAGTAGCAGCAATAACAGTACTAGTATTAGATTTGCCATGCACAGGGCTATTAGTATTGATAGTAGTAGTAGCAGTAGTAGTAGCAGCAGGAGCAGCAGTAGTAAAGTAGTTGTATGCGTCAAGAACTGGAATACTCGTAGTAGAAGTAGTAGCAGCAGCAGCAGTAGAGGTAAGAGTAGTAGTGTTTGCCATGCACTGAACTAATTGTAGTAGTAGCAGTACCAGCAAGAATAGAAGTAGCTGCAGCAGCAGTAGTAGCAGCAACAGTAGTGGTAAAAGTAGTAGTATTTGCCATGCACTGGGCTAGTAGTAGAAGTCCTAGTAGTAGTGGTAGCAGCAGAAGTCGAAGTGGCAGCAGCAGCAATACTAGGAGCAGCAGATTTGCCATGCAGTGGGCCACCTGTAGTAGTAAGAGTAACAGCTCTAGCAGTAGTAGTAGTATATTTGCCACGCACTGGGCTAGTAGTATTGACAGTAGTAGTAGCAACAGCAGCAGTAGTCACATGAATAGTATTTGCGACACACTGGATTACTAGTAGTAGCAGAAGTAGTAGAAGTAATAGCAACAGCAGCAGCAGTAGTAGAAATACTAGTACTATTTGCCATGCACTGTGCTAGTAGTAGTAGTAGTAGTAATAGTAATAGCAGCAGCAGTAGAGGTAGCAGCAGCAGTGGAAATAGAAGTAGTATCCGCCATGCACTGGGTAAGAAGTAGTAGTAGTAGTAACAGCAATAGTAACAGTAGAAGTAGATTTGCCATGCACTGGGCTCGTAGTATTGATATTAGCAGTAGCCGTAGTAGCAGCATCAGCAGTAGTAATAATAGTATTACTATGTGCAATGCACTGCACTACTATCAGTAGCAGTAGCAGTAGCAATAGTAGCAGCAGCAGAAGCAGTAGTACTAATAGTAGTAGTATCTGCCATGCACTGGACTGCTAGTAGTAGCAGTAGTAGTAGAGGTAGCAACAGCAATAGATGTGAGAGCAGCAACAGAAATAGTAGCAGCAGATTTGCCCTGCAGTTGGCCAGTAGTAGTAGTAGTAGTGGTAGGAGAAATAGCAGTAGTAGTAGTAGATTTGCCATGCACTGAGCTAGTAGTATTGATAGTAGTATTAGCAGTAGTAGTAGCAGCAGCAGTTGTAGTAAGAGTAGTAGTATTTGCCATTCCCTGGACTACATGTAGTACCAAGAGTAGTCACAGAAGACGCAGCAGCAGCAGTAGTGTTCATAGTACATATGTTTGCCATGCACTGGACTAGTAGTAGTAGTAGAATTAGCAGCAGCACTAGGAGTAGCTGCAGAAGCAATAGTAGTAGCAGCAGCAGTAGAAGAAGCAGCAGCAGCAGTAGTGGCAGTAGTAGTAATAGTAGTAGTATTTTACATGCACTGAGCTAGTAGCAGTAGTAGTGGTAGCAGCAGCAATAGAAGTGGCAGCTGCAAGGGTAGAACTAGCAGAAGATTTGACTCGCAGTGGGCCAGAAGAAGTATTAGCATCAGCAGTAATAGCTGTAGTACTAATAGACTTGCCATACACAGTGCTAATATTATTAATACTAGTAGTAGAAGTAGCAGCAGCAGCAGCAGTAGCAGTAATAGTAGCAATATTTGCCATGCACTGGACTACTGGTCGTAGCTGTACTAGTAGCTGTAGTAGCCGCTGCAGCAGCAGTAGTAGTAATATAGTAGCATTTGCCATGGACTGGATTAGTAGTAGTAGCAGCAGTAGCAGCAGCAGTAGAAGTAGCCGCAGTAGTAGTAGCAGCAGTAGGAGTAATAGTAGCAGTATATGCCATGCGCTTAGCTTGTAGTAGATGTAGTAGTAGTAGTAGTAATGGTAGCAGGAGCAGTAGAAGTGGCGGCAGTAGCAGTAGTAGTAGCAGCAGATTTGCCCAGCAATGGGCACGTAGTAGTAGTAGAAATAGCAGCAATAACAGTACAGGCAGTAGAATGACCATGCACAGAGGTATTAATATTGATAGTAGTAGAAGCTGTAGTGGCAGCAGCAACAGCAGTAGCAGTAATATAGTAGCATTTGCACAGACAGGATTAGTAGTAGTAGCAGTGGTAGCCTTAGCAGCAGTCAGAGTCATAGTAGTAGTATTTGCCGAGGACTGGACTACTAGTAGTTGCAGTAGAAGGAGCAGTACTAGTAGCATCAGCAGCAGTAGTAGTGATGGTAGTAGTATTTGCCATTCCCTGGACTACTAGTTGCAGCAGTAGTAGTCACAGTAGTAGCAACTGCAGCAGTAGTGGTCATAATAGTGGTATTTGCCATGCACTGTACTAGTAGTAGTAGAAGTAGCAGCAGCATTAGAAGTAGCTGCAGCTGCAGTAATAGTAGCAGCAGAAGTACTAGTAGCAGTTGTGTTAATAGTAGTAGTATTTGCCATGAACTGTACTACCAGTAGCAGCTGTAGTAGCAGCAGCAGCACTACTAGTTACACTACTAGTATTTACCATGCACTGGGTTAGAAGTGGTGCTAGTAGCAGCAGTAGTAGTAGTCACAGAATTAGTAGTAGTAGCAGCAGTAGTGGTAACAGTAGGAGCACTTACCATGAACTGGGTTAGTAGTAGTAGTAGTAGTAGTAGTAGTAGTAGTAGTGGTAGCAGCACCAGTAGAAGTGACAGCAGCAGTACTAGTGACAGCAGATTTACCCTGCAGTTGGCCAGTAAAAGTAGTAGCACTTGCTGAAATAGCCGTAGTAGTAGTAGATTTGCCATGCACTGGGCTGTAGTATTAATACTAGTCGTAGCAGTATTAGCAGCAGCATCAGGAGTAGTAATCGAAGTAGTATTTGCCATGCACTGGGCTGCAAGTAATACAAGTACTAGTAGACGTAGTAGCAGCAGCAGCAGTAGTAATGATGGTAGAATACCATTGCCATGCCCTGGGCTAGTAGTATTAGTAACAGTAGTAGTAGCAGCCACAGTAGAATTAGAAGCAGTAGCAGTAGTAACAGCAGAAGTAGTCGTAAGAGCAAGAGCACTAATAGTAGCAGCAGTGGTAATAGTAGTTGTATTTGGCATGGACTGGGCTAGTAATAGTACTAGTAGCAGCAGCAGTAATGTTAGCATCAGTAGTAGTAGTAGCAGCAGTACTGGTAATATTGGTAGTATTTGAAATGCACTGGGGTAGTAGGAGTAGTAGTTGTATTGGTAGAAGCAGAAGTAGAATTGGCAGCAACATCAGTAGTAGTAGCAGCAGATTAGCCCTGCAGTGTGCACGTAGCAGTATTAGCATTAGCACTAATAGTTGTAGTAGTAGAAGATTTGCCATGCACTGGCATAGTAGTGTTGATACTAGTAGTAGCATCAGCAGAAGTAGCAGTAATAGTAGTATTTGCCATGCGCTAGACTACTAGTAGTAGCAGCAGTAGTAGAGGTAGCACCAGGAATAGAAGTGACATCAGCAGCAGTAAGAGTAGCAGCAGATATGTCCTGCAGTGGGCCAGTAGTACTAGTAGCAGTAGCAGCCATAGCAGTAGAAGGAGCCGATTTGCCATACACAGGGATAGTAGTATTGATAGTAGTAGTAGCAGTAGTAGCAGCATTGGGTGTAGTAGTAGTATCAGTAGTTTTTGCAATGCACTGGAATATTAGTAGTAGCAGTAGTAGTAGCATTGGTACAAGCAGCAGCGGTAGTACTAATAGTAGTAGTATTTGCCATGCACTGGGCGAATAGTAGTAGTAGTAGCAGCAGCAGCAGTAGAAGTAGCAGCAGCAGTAGTAGTAGCAGCAGTAGTAGTCATAGTAGTATTTGCTATGCATTGGGCGAGTAGTACTAGTAGTGGTAGCAGCAGGAGTAGAAGTGGCAGCAGCAGCAGTAGTAGTTGGAGCAGATTGGCCCTGCAAGGTGTGAGTAGTAGTAGTAGAAGTAGCAGCAATAACAGTACTAGTATTAGATTTGCCATGCACAGGGCTATTAGTATTGATAGTAGTAGTAGCAGTAGTAGTAGCAGCAGGAGCAGCAGTAGTAAAGTAGTTGTATGCGTCAAGAACTGGAATACTCGTAGTAGAAGTAGTAGCAGCAGCAGCAGTAGAGGTAAGAGTAGTAGTGTTTGCCATGCACTGAACTAATTGTAGTAGTAGCAGTACCAGCAAGAATAGAAGTAGCTGCAGCAGCAGTAGTAGCAGCAACAGTAGTGGTAAAAGTAGTAGTATTTGCCATGCACTGGGCTAGTAGTAGAAGTCCTAGTAGTAGTGGTAGCAGCAGAAGTCGAAGTGGCAGCAGCAGCAATACTAGGAGCAGCAGATTTGCCATGCAGTGGGCCACCTGTAGTAGTAAGAGTAACAGCTCTAGCAGTAGTAGTAGTATATTTGCCACGCACTGGGCTAGTAGTATTGACAGTAGTAGTAGCAACAGCAGCAGTAGTCACATGAATAGTATTTGCGACACACTGGATTACTAGTAGTAGCAGAAGTAGTAGAAGTAATAGCAACAGCAGCAGCAGTAGTAGAAATACTAGTACTATTTGCCATGCACTGTGCTAGTAGTAGTAGTAGTAGTAATAGTAATAGCAGCAGCAGTAGAGGTAGCAGCAGCAGTGGAAATAGAAGTAGTATCCGCCATGCACTGGGTAAGAAGTAGTAGTAGTAGTAACAGCAATAGTAACAGTAGAAGTAGATTTGCCATGCACTGGGCTCGTAGTATTGATATTAGCAGTAGCCGTAGTAGCAGCATCAGCAGTAGTAATAATAGTATTACTATGTGCAATGCACTGCACTACTATCAGTAGCAGTAGCAGTAGCAATAGTAGCAGCAGCAGAAGCAGTAGTACTAATAGTAGTAGTATCTGCCATGCACTGGACTGCTAGTAGTAGCAGTAGTAGTAGAGGTAGCAACAGCAATAGACGTGACAGCAGCAACAGAAATAGTAGCAGCAGATTTGCCCTGCAGTTGGCCAGTAGTAGTAGTAGTAGTGGTAGGAGAAATAGCAGTAGTAGTAGTAGATTTGCCATGCACTGAGCTAGTAGTATTGATAGTAGTATTAGCAGTAGTAGTAGCAGCAGCAGTTGTAGTAAGAGTAGTAGTATTTGCCATTCCCTGGACTACATGTAGTACCAAGAGTAGTCACAGAAGACGCAGCAGCAGCAGTAGTGTTCATAGTACATATGTTTGCCATGCACTGGACTAGTAGTAGTAGTAGAATTAGCAGCAGCACTAGGAGTAGCTGCAGAAGCAATAGTAGTAGCAGCAGCAGTAGAAGAAGCAGCAGCAGCAGTAGTGGCAGTAGTAGTAATAGTAGTAGTATTTTACATGCACTGAGCTAGTAGCAGTAGTAGTGGTAGCAGCAGCAATAGAAGTGGCAGCTGCAAGGGTAGAACTAGCAGAAGATTTGACTCGCAGTGGGCCAGAAGAAGTATTAGCATCAGCAGTAATAGCTGTAGTACTAATAGACTTGCCATACACAGTGCTAATATTATTAATACTAGTAGTAGAAGTAGCAGCAGCAGCAGCAGTAGCAGTAATAGTAGCAATATTTGCCATGCACTGGACTACTGGTCGTAGCTGTACTAGTAGCTGTAGTAGCCGCTGCAGCAGCAGTAGTAGTAATATAGTAGCATTTGCCATGGACTGGATTAGTAGTAGTAGCAGCAGTAGCAGCAGCAGTAGAAGTAGCCGCAGTAGTAGTAGCAGCAGTAGGAGTAATAGTAGCAGTATATGCCATGCGCTTAGCTTGTAGTAGATGTAGTAGTAGTAGTAGTAATGGTAGCAGGAGCAGTAGAAGTGGCGGCAGTAGCAGTAGTAGTAGCAGCAGATTTGCCCAGCAATGGGCACGTAGTAGTAGTAGAAATAGCAGCAATAACAGTACAGGCAGTAGAATGACCATGCACAGAGGTATTAATATTGAGAGTAGTAGAAGCTGTAGTGGCAGCAGCAACAGCAGTAGCAGTAATATAGTAGCATTTGCACAGACAGGATTAGTAGTAGTAGCAGTGGTAGCCTTAGCAGCAGTCATAGTCATAGTAGTAGTATTTGCCGAGGACTGGACTACTAGTAGTTGCAGTAGAAGGAGCAGTACTAGTAGCATCAGCAGCAGTAGTAGTGATGGTAGTAGTATTTGCCATTCCCTGGACTACTAGTTGCAGCAGTAGTAGTCACAGTAGTAGCAACTGCAGCAGTAGTGGTCATAATAGTGGTATTTGCCATGCACTGTACTAGTAGTAGTAGAAGTAGCAGCAGCATTAGAAGTAGCTGCAGCTGCAGTAATAGTAGCAGCAGAAGTACTAGTAGCAGTTGTGTTAATAGTAGTAGTATTTGCCATGAACTGTACTACCAGTAGCAGCTGTAGTAGCAGCAGCAGCACTACTAGTTACACTACTAGTATTTACCATGCACTGGGTTAGAAGTGGTGCTAGTAGCAGCAGTAGTAGTAGTCACAGAATTAGTAGTAGTAGCAGCAGTAGTGGTAACAGTAGGAGCACTTACCATGAACTGGGTTAGTAGTAGTAGTAGTAGTAGTAGTAGTAGTAGTAGTGGTAGCAGCACCAGTAGAAGTGACAGCAGCAGTACTAGTGACAGCAGATTTACCCTGCAGTTGGCCAGTAAAAGTAGTAGCACTTGCTGAAATAGCCGTAGTAGTAGTAGATTTGCCATGCACTGGGCTGTAGTATTAATACTAGTCGTAGCAGTATTAGCAGCAGCATCAGGAGTAGTAATCGAAGTAGTATTTGCCATGCACTGGGCTGCAAGTAATACAAGTACTAGTAGACGTAGTAGCAGCAGCAGCAGTAGTAATAATGGTAGAATACCATTGCCATGCCCTGGGCTAGTAGTATTAGTAACAGTAGTAGTAGCAGCCACAGTAGAATTAGAAGCAGTAGCAGTAGTAACAGCAGAAGTAGTCGTAAGAGCAAGAGCACTAATAGTAGCAGCAGTGGTAATAGTAGTTGTATTTGGCATGGACTGGGCTAGTAATAGTACTAGTAGCAGCAGCAGTAATGTTAGCATCAGTAGTAGTAGTAGCAGCAGTACTGGTAATATTGGTAGTATTTGAAATGCACTGGGGTAGTAGGAGTAGTAGTTGTATTGGTAGAAGCAGAAGTAGAATTGGCAGCAACATCAGTAGTAGTAGCAGCAGATTAGCCCTGCAGTGTGCACGTAGCAGTATTAGCATTAGCACTAATAGTTGTAGTAGTAGAAGATTTGCCATGCACTGGCATAGTAGTGTTGATACTAGTAGTAGCAGCAGCAGAAGTAGCAGTAATAGTAGTATTTGCCATGCGCTAGACTACTAGTAGTAGCAGCAGTAGTAGAGGTAGCACCAGGAATAGAAGTGACATCAGCAGCAGTAAGAGTAGCAGCAGATATGTCCTGCAGTGGGCCAGTAGTACTAGTAGCAGTAGCAGCCATAGCAGTAGAAGGAGCCGATTTGCCATACACAGGGATAGTAGTATTGATAGTAGTAGTAGCAGTAGTAGCAGCATTGGGTGTAGTAGTAGTATCAGTAGTTTTTGCAATGCACTGGAATATTAGTAGTAGCAGTAGTAGTAGCATTGGTACAAGCAGCAGCGGTAGTACTAATAGTAGTAGTATTTGCCATGCACTGGGCGAATAGTAGTAGTAGTAGCAGCAGCAGCAGTAGAAGTAGCAGCAGCAGTAGTAGTAGCAGCAGTAGTAGTCATAGTAGTATTTGCTATGCATTGGGCGAGTAGTACTAGTAGTGGTAGCAGCAGGAGTAGAAGTGGCAGCAGCAGCAGTAGTAGTTGGAGCAGATTGGCCCTGCAAGGTGTGAGTAGTAGTAGTAGAAGTAGCAGCAATAACAGTACTAGTATTAGATTTGCCATGCACAGGGCTATTAGTATTGATAGTAGTAGTAGCAGTAGTAGTAGCAGCAGGAGCAGCAGTAGTAAAGTAGTTGTATGCGTCAAGAACTGGAATACTCGTAGTAGAAGTAGTAGCAGCAGCAGCAGTAGAGGTAAGAGTAGTAGTGTTTGCCATGCACTGAACTAATTGTAGTAGTAGCAGTACCAGCAAGAATAGAAGTAGCTGCAGCAGCAGTAGTAGCAGCAACAGTAGTGGTAAAAGTAGTAGTATTTGCCATGCACTGGGCTAGTAGTAGAAGTCCTAGTAGTAGTGGTAGCAGCAGAAGTCGAAGTGGCAGCAGCAGCAATACTAGGAGCAGCAGATTTGCCATGCAGTGGGCCACCTGTAGTAGTAAGAGTAACAGCTCTAGCAGTAGTAGTAGTATATTTGCCACGCACTGGGCTAGTAGTATTGACAGTAGTAGTAGCAACAGCAGCAGTAGTCACATGAATAGTATTTGCGACACACTGGATTACTAGTAGTAGCAGAAGTAGTAGAAGTAATAGCAACAGCAGCAGCAGTAGTAGAAATACTAGTACTATTTGCCATGCACTGTGCTAGTAGTAGTAGTAGTAGTAATAGTAATAGCAGCAGCAGTAGAGGTAGCAGCAGCAGTGGAAATAGAAGTAGTATCCGCCATGCACTGGGTAAGAAGTAGTAGTAGTAGTAACAGCAATAGTAACAGTAGAAGTAGATTTGCCATGCACTGGGCTCGTAGTATTGATATTAGCAGTAGCCGTAGTAGCAGCATCAGCAGTAGTAATAATAGTATTACTATGTGCAATGCACTGCACTACTATCAGTAGCAGTAGCAGTAGCAATAGTAGCAGCAGCAGAAGCAGTAGTACTAATAGTAGTAGTATCTGCCATGCACTGGACTGCTAGTAGTAGCAGAGGTAGCAACAGCAATAGATGTGAGAGCAGCAACAGAAATAGTAGCAGCAGATTTGCCCTGCAGTTGGCCAGTAGTAGTAGTAGTAGTGGTAGGAGAAATAGCAGTAGTAGTAGTAGATTTGCCATGCACTGAGCTAGTAGTATTGATAGTAGTATTAGCAGTAGTAGTAGCAGCAGCAGTTGTAGTAAGAGTAGTAGTATTTGCCATTCCCTGGACTACATGTAGTACCAAGAGTAGTCACAGAAGACGCAGCAGCAGCAGTAGTGTTCATAGTACATATGTTTGCCATGCACTGGACTAGTAGTAGTAGTAGAATTAGCAGCAGCACTAGGAGTAGCTGCAGAAGCAATAGTAGTAGCAGCAGCAGTAGAAGAAGCAGCAGCAGCAGTAGTGGCAGTAGTAGTAATAGTAGTAGTATTTTACATGCACTGAGCTAGTAGCAGTAGTAGTGGTAGCAGCAGCAATAGAAGTGGCAGCTGCAAGGGTAGAACTAGCAGAAGATTTGACTCGCAGTGGGCCAGAAGAAGTATTAGCATCAGCAGTAATAGCTGTAGTACTAATAGACTTGCCATACACAGTGCTAATATTATTAATACTAGTAGTAGAAGTAGCAGCAGCAGCAGCAGTAGCAGTAATAGTAGCAATATTTGCCATGCACTGGACTACTGGTCGTAGCTGTACTAGTAGCTGTAGTAGCCGCTGCAGCAGCAGTAGTAGTAATATAGTAGCATTTGCCATGGACTGGATTAGTAGTAGTAGCAGCAGTAGCAGCAGCAGTAGAAGTAGCCGCAGTAGTAGTAGCAGCAGTAGGAGTAATAGTAGCAGTATATGCCATGCGCTTAGCTTGTAGTAGATGTAGTAGTAGTAGTAGTAATGGTAGCAGGAGCAGTAGAAGTGGCGGCAGTAGCAGTAGTAGTAGCAGCAGATTTGCCCAGCAATGGGCACGTAGTAGTAGTAGAAATAGCAGCAATAACAGTACAGGCAGTAGAATGACCATGCACAGAGGTATTAATATTGATAGTAGTAGAAGCTGTAGTGGCAGCAGCAACAGCAGTAGCAGTAATATAGTAGCATTTGCACAGACAGGATTAGTAGTAGTAGCAGTGGTAGCCTTAGCAGCAGTCAGAGTCATAGTAGTAGTATTTGCCGAGGACTGGACTACTAGTAGTTGCAGTAGAAGGAGCAGTACTAGTAGCATCAGCAGCAGTAGTAGTGATGGTAGTAGTATTTGCCATTCCCTGGACTACTAGTTGCAGCAGTAGTAGTCACAGTAGTAGCAACTGCAGCAGTAGTGGTCATAATAGTGGTATTTGCCATGCACTGTACTAGTAGTAGTAGAAGTAGCAGCAGCATTAGAACTAGCTGCAGCTGCAGTAATAGTAGCAGCAGAAGTACTAGTAGCAGTTGTGTTAATAGTAGTAGTATTTGCCATGAACTGTACTACCAGTAGCAGCTGTAGTAGCAGCAGCAGCACTACTAGTTACACTACTAGTATTTACCATGCACTGGGTTAGAAGTGGTGCTAGTAGCAGCAGTAGTAGTAGTCACAGAATTAGTAGTAGTAGCAGCAGTAGTGGTAACAGTAGGAGCACTTACCATGAACTGGGTTAGTAGTAGTAGTAGTAGTAGTAGTAGTAGTAGTAGTGGTAGCAGCACCAGTAGAAGTGACAGCAGCAGTACTAGTGACAGCAGATTTACCCTGCAGTTGGCCAGTAAAAGTAGTAGCACTTGCTGAAATAGCCGTAGTAGTAGTAGATTTGCCATGCACTGGGCTGTAGTATTAATACTAGTCGTAGCAGTATTAGCAGCAGCATCAGGAGTAGTAATCGAAGTAGTATTTGCCATGCACTGGGCTGCAAGTAATACAAGTACTAGTAGACGTAGTAGCAGCAGCAGCAGTAGTAATGATGGTAGAATACCATTGCCATGCCCTGGGCTAGTAGTATTAGTAACAGTAGTAGTAGCAGCCACAGTAGAATTAGAAGCAGTAGCAGTAGTAACAGCAGAAGTAGTCGTAAGAGCAAGAGCACTAATAGTAGCAGCAGTGGTAATAGTAGTTGTATTTGGCATGGACTGGGCTAGTAATAGTACTAGTAGCAGCAGCAGTAATGTTAGCATCAGTAGTAGTAGTAGCAGCAGTACTGGTAATATTGGTAGTATTTGAAATGCACTGGGGTAGTAGGAGTAGTAGTTGTATTGGTAGAAGCAGAAGTAGAATTGGCAGCAACATCAGTAGTAGTAGCAGCAGATTAGCCCTGCAGTGTGCACGTAGCAGTATTAGCATTAGCACTAATAGTTGTAGTAGTAGAAGATTTGCCATGCACTGGCATAGTAGTGTTGATACTAGTAGTAGCAGCAGCAGAAGTAGCAGTAATAGTAGTATTTGCCATGCGCTAGACTACTAGTAGTAGCAGCAGTAGTAGAGGTAGCACCAGGAATAGAAGTGACATCAGCAGCAGTAAGAGTAGCAGCAGATATGTCCTGCAGTGGGCCAGTAGTACTAGTAGCAGTAGCAGCCATAGCAGTAGAAGGAGCCGATTTGCCATACACAGGGATAGTAGTATTGATAGTAGTAGTAGCAGTAGTAGCAGCATTGGGTGTAGTAGTAGTATCAGTAGTTTTTGCAATGCACTGGAATATTAGTAGTAGCAGTAGTAGTAGCATTGGTACAAGCAGCAGCGGTAGTACTAATAGTAGTAGTATTTGCCATGCACTGGGCGAATAGTAGTAGTAGTAGCAGCAGCAGCAGTAGAAGTAGCAGCAGCAGTAGTAGTAGCAGCAGTAGTAGTCATAGTAGTATTTGCTATGCATTGGGCGAGTAGTACTAGTAGTGGTAGCAGCAGGAGTAGAAGTGGCAGCAGCAGCAGTAGTAGTTGGAGCAGATTGGCCCTGCAAGGTGTGAGTAGTAGTAGTAGAAGTAGCAGCAATAACAGTACTAGTATTAGATTTGCCATGCACAGGGCTATTAGTATTGATAGTAGTAGTAGCAGTAGTAGTAGCAGCAGGAGCAGCAGTAGTAAAGTAGTTGTATGCGTCAAGAACTGGAATACTCGTAGTAGAAGTAGTAGCAGCAGCAGCAGTAGAGGTAAGAGTAGTAGTGTTTGCCATGCACTGAACTAATTGTAGTAGTAGCAGTACCAGCAAGAATAGAAGTAGCTGCAGCAGCAGTAGTAGCAGCAACAGTAGTGGTAAAAGTAGTAGTATTTGCCATGCACTGGGCTAGTAGTAGAAGTCCTAGTAGTAGTGGTAGCAGCAGAAGTCGAAGTGGCAGCAGCAGCAATACTAGGAGCAGCAGATTTGCCATGCAGTGGGCCACCTGTAGTAGTAAGAGTAACAGCTCTAGCAGTAGTAGTAGTATATTTGCCACGCACTGGGCTAGTAGTATTGACAGTAGTAGTAGCAACAGCAGCAGTAGTCACATGAATAGTATTTGCGACACACTGGATTACTAGTAGTAGCAGAAGTAGTAGAAGTAATAGCAACAGCAGCAGCAGTAGTAGAAATACTAGTACTATTTGCCATGCACTGTGCTAGTAGTAGTAGTAGTAGTAATAGTAATAGCAGCAGCAGTAGAGGTAGCAGCAGCAGTGGAAATAGAAGTAGTATCCGCCATGCACTGGGTAAGAAGTAGTAGTAGTAGTAACAGCAATAGTAACAGTAGAAGTAGATTTGCCATGCACTGGGCTCGTAGTATTGATATTAGCAGTAGCCGTAGTAGCAGCATCAGCAGTAGTAATAATAGTATTACTATGTGCAATGCACTGCACTACTATCAGTAGCAGTAGCAGTAGCAATAGTAGCAGCAGCAGAAGCAGTAGTACTAATAGTAGTAGTATCTGCCATGCACTGGACTGCTAGTAGTAGCAGTAGTAGTAGAGGTAGCAACAGCAATAGATGTGAGAGCAGCAACAGAAATAGTAGCAGCAGATTTGCCCTGCAGTTGGCCAGTAGTAGTAGTAGTAGTGGTAGGAGAAATAGCAGTAGTAGTAGTAGATTTGCCATGCACTGAGCTAGTAGTATTGATAGTAGTATTAGCAGTAGTAGTAGCAGCAGCAGTTGTAGTAAGAGTAGTAGTATTTGCCATTCCCTGGACTACATGTAGTACCAAGAGTAGTCACAGAAGACGCAGCAGCAGCAGTAGTGTTCATAGTACATATGTTTGCCATGCACTGGACTAGTAGTAGTAGTAGAATTAGCAGCAGCACTAGGAGTAGCTGCAGAAGCAATAGTAGTAGCAGCAGCAGTAGAAGAAGCAGCAGCAGCAGTAGTGGCAGTAGTAGTAATAGTAGTAGTATTTTACATGCACTGAGCTAGTAGCAGTAGTAGTGGTAGCAGCAGCAATAGAAGTGGCAGCTGCAAGGGTAGAACTAGCAGAAGATTTGACTCGCAGTGGGCCAGAAGAAGTATTAGCATCAGCAGTAATAGCTGTAGTACTAATAGACTTGCCATACACAGTGCTAATATTATTAATACTAGTAGTAGAAGTAGCAGCAGCAGCAGCAGTAGCAGTAATAGTAGCAATATTTGCCATGCACTGGACTACTGGTCGTAGCTGTACTAGTAGCTGTAGTAGCCGCTGCAGCAGCAGTAGTAGTAATATAGTAGCATTTGCCATGGACAGGATTAGTAGTAGTAGCAGCAGTAGCAGCAGCAGTAGAAGTAGCCGCAGTAGGAGTAGCAGCAGTAGGAGTAATAGTAGCAGTATATGCCATGCGCTTAGCTTGTAGTAGATGTAGTAGTAGTAGTAGTAATGGTAGCAGGAGCAGTAGAAGTGGCGGCAGTAGCAGTAGTAGTAGCAGCAGATTTGCCCAGCAATGGGCACGTAGTAGTAGTAGAAATAGCAGCAATAACAGTACAGGCAGTAGAATGACCATGCACAGAGGTATTAATATTGATAGTAGTAGAAGCTG
Source organism: Leucopleurus acutus (assembly GCF_964270905.1). Classification (NCBI taxonomy): domain Eukaryota; kingdom Metazoa; phylum Chordata; class Mammalia; order Artiodactyla; family Delphinidae; genus Leucopleurus; species Leucopleurus acutus. The sequence goes on from NW_028139142.1 coordinate 339,486, forward strand.
TAGTGGCAGCAGCAACAGCAGTAGCAGTAATATAGTAGCATTTGCACAGACAGGATTAGTAGTAGTAGCAGTGGTAGCCTTAGCAGCAGTCAGAGTCATAGTAGTAGTATTTGCCGAGGACTGGACTACTAGTAGTTGCAGTAGAAGGAGCAGTACTAGTAGCATCAGCAGCAGTAGTAGTGATGGTAGTAGTATTTGCCATTCCCTGGACTACTAGTTGCAGCAGTAGTAGTCACAGTAGTAGCAACTGCAGCAGTAGTGGTCATAATAGTGGTATTTGCCATGCACTGTACTAGTAGTAGTAGAATTAGCAGCAGCATTAGAAGTAGCTGCAGCTGCAGTAATAGTAGCAGCAGAAGTACTAGTAGCAGTTGTGTTAATAGTAGTAGTATTTGCCATGAACTGTACTACCAGTAGCAGCTGTAGTAGCAGCAGCAGCACTACTAGTTACACTACTAGTATTTACCATGCACTGGGTTAGAAGTGGTGCTAGTAGCAGCAGTAGTAGTAGTCACAGAATTAGTAGTAGTAGCAGCAGTAGTGGTAACAGTAGGAGCACTTACCATGAACTGGGTTAGTAGTAGTAGTAGTAGTAGTAGTAGTAGTAGTAGTGGTAGCAGCACCAGTAGAAGTGACAGCAGCAGTACTAGTGACAGCAGATTTACCCTGCAGTTGGCCAGTAAAAGTAGTAGCACTTGCTGAAATAGCCGTAGTAGTAGTAGATTTGCCATGCACTGGGCTGTAGTATTAATACTAGTCGTAGCAGTATTAGCAGCAGCATCAGGAGTAGTAATCGAAGTAGTATTTGCCATGCACTGGGCTGCAAGTAATACAAGTACTAGTAGACGTAGTAGCAGCAGCAGCAGTAGTAATAATGGTAGAATACCATTGCCATGCCCTGGGCTAGTAGTATTAGTAACAGTAGTAGTAGCAGCCACAGTAGAATTAGAAGCAGTAGCAGTAGTAGCAGCAGAAGTAGTCGTAAGAGCAAGAGCACTAATAGTAGCAGCAGTGGTAATAGTAGTTGTATTTGGCATGGACTGGGCTAGTAATAGTACTAGTAGCAGCAGCAGTAATGTTAGCATCAGTAGTAGTAGTAGCAGCAGTACTGGTAATATTGGTAGTATTTGAAATGCACTGGGGTAGTAGGAGTAGTAGTTGTATTGGTAGAAGCAGAAGTAGAATTGGCAGCAACATCAGTAGTAGTAGCAGCAGATTAGCCCTGCAGTGTGCACGTAGCAGTATTAGCATTAGCACTAATAGTTGTAGTAGTAGAAGATTTGCCATGCACTGGCATAGTAGTGTTGATACTAGTAGTAGCAGCAGCAGAAGTAGCAGTAATAGTAGTATTTGCCATGCGCTAGACTACTAGTAGTAGCAGCAGTAGTAGAGGTAGCACCAGGAATAGAAGTGACATCAGCAGCAGTAAGAGTAGCAGCAGATATGTCCTGCAGTGGGCCAGTAGTACTAGTAGCAGTAGCAGCCATAGCAGTAGAAGGAGCCGATTTGCCATACACAGGGATAGTAGTATTGATAGTAGTAGTAGCAGTAGTAGCAGCATTGGGTGTAGTAGTAGTATCAGTAGTTTTTGCAATGCACTGGAATATTAGTAGTAGCAGTAGTAGTAGCATTGGTACAAGCAGCAGCGGTAGTACTAATAGTAGTAGTATTTGCCATGCACTGGGCGAATAGTAGTAGTAGTAGCAGCAGCAGCAGTAGAAGTAGCAGCAGCAGTAGTAGTAGCAGCAGTAGTAGTCATAGTAGTATTTGCTATGCATTGGGCGAGTAGTACTAGTAGTGGTAGCAGCAGGAGTAGAAGTGGCAGCAGCAGCAGTAGTACTTGGAGCAGATTGGCCCTGCAAGGTGTGAGTAGTAGTAGTAGAAGTAGCAGCAATAACAGTACTAGTATTAGATTTGCCATGCACAGGGCTATTAGTATGGATAGTAGTAGTAGCAGTAGTAGTAGCAGCAGGAGCAGCAGTAGTAAAGTAGTTGTATGCGTCAAGAACTGGAATACTCGTAGTAGAAGTAGTAGCAGCAGCAGCAGTAGAGGTAAGAGTAGTAGTGTTTGCCATGCACTGAACTAATTGTAGTAGTAGCAGTACCAGCAAGAATAGAAGTAGCTGCAGCAGCAGTAGTAGCAGCAACAGTAGTGGTAAAAGTAGTAGTATTTGCCATGCACTGGGCTAGTAGTAGAAGTCCTAGTAGTAGTGGTAGCAGCAGAAGTCGAAGTGGCAGCAGCAGCAATACTAGGAGCAGCAGATTTGCCATGCAGTGGGCCACCTGTAGTAGTAAGAGTAACAGCTCTAGCAGTAGTAGTAGTATATTTGCCACGCACTGGGCTAGTAGTATTGACAGTAGTAGTAGCAACAGCAGCAGTAGTCACATGAATAGTATTTGCGACACACTGGATTACTAGTAGTAGCAGAAGTAGTAGAAGTAATAGCAACAGCAGCAGCAGTAGTAGAAATACTAGTACTATTTGCCATGCACTGTGCTAGTAGTAGTAGTAGTAGTAATAGTAATAGCAGCAGCAGTAGAGGTAGCAGCAGCAGTGGAAATAGAAGTAGTATCCGCCATGCACTGGGTAAGAAGTAGTAGTAGTAGTAACAGCAATAGTAACAGTAGAAGTAGATTTGCCATGCACTGGGCTCGTAGTATTGATATTAGCAGTAGCCGTAGTAGCAGCATCAGCAGTAGTAATAATAGTATTACTATGTGCAATGCACTGCACTACTATCAGTAGCAGTAGCAGTAGCAATAGTAGCAGCAGCAGAAGCAGTAGTACTAATAGTAGTAGTATCTGCCATGCACTGGACTGCTAGTAGTAGCAGTAGTAGTAGAGGTAGCAACAGCAATAGATGTGACAGCAGCAACAGAAATAGTAGCAGCAGATTTGCCCTGCAGTTGGCCAGTAGTAGTAGTAGTAGTGGTAGGAGAAATAGCAGTAGTAGTAGTAGATTTGCCATGCACTGAGCTAGTAGTATTGATAGTAGTATTAGCAGTAGTAGTAGCAGCAGCAGTTGTAGTAAGAGTAGTAGTATTTGCCATTCCCTGGACTACATGTAGTACCAAGAGTAGTCACAGAAGACGCAGCAGCAGCAGTAGTGTTCATAGTACATATGTTTGCCATGCACTGGACTAGTAGTAGTAGTAGAATTAGCAGCAGCACTAGGAGTAGCTGCAGAAGCAATAGTAGTAGCAGCAGCAGTAGAAGAAGCAGCAGCAGCAGTAGTGGCAGTAGTAGTAATAGTAGTAGTATTTTACATGCACTGAGCTAGTAGCAGTAGTAGTGGTAGCAGCAGCAATAGAAGTGGCAGCTGCAAGGGTAGAACTAGCAGAAGATTTGACTCGCAGTGGGCCAGAAGAAGTATTAGCATCAGCAGTAATAGCTGTAGTACTAATAGACTTGCCATACACAGTGCTAATATTATTAATACTAGTAGTAGAAGTAGCAGCAGCAGCAGCAGTAGCAGTAATAGTAGCAATATTTGCCATGCACTGGACTACTGGTCGTAGCTGTACTAGTAGCTGTAGTAGCCGCTGCAGCAGCAGTAGTAGTAATATAGTAGCATTTGCCATGGACTGGATTAGTAGTAGTAGCAGCAGTAGCAGCAGCAGTAGAAGTAGCCGCAGTAGTAGTAGCAGCAGTAGGAGTAATAGTAGCAGTATATGCCATGCGCTTAGCTTGTAGTAGATGTAGTAGTAGTAGTAGTAATGGTAGCAGGAGCAGTAGAAGTGGCGGCAGTAGCAGTAGTAGTAGCAGCAGATTTGCCCAGCAATGGGCACGTAGTAGTAGTAGAAATAGCAGCAATAACAGTACAGGCAGTAGAATGACCATGCACAGAGGTATTAATATTGAGAGTAGTAGAAGCTGTAGTGGCAGCAGCAACAGCAGTAGCAGTAATATAGTAGCATTTGCACAGACAGGATTAGTAGTAGTAGCAGTGGTAGCCTTAGCAGCAGTCATAGTCATAGTAGTAGTATTTGCCGAGGACTGGACTACTAGTAGTTGCAGTAGAAGGAGCAGTACTAGTAGCATCAGCAGCAGTAGTAGTGATGGTAGTAGTATTTGCCATTCCCTGGACTACTAGTTGCAGCAGTAGTAGTCACAGTAGTAGCAACTGCAGCAGTAGTGGTCATAATAGTGGTATTTGCCATGCACTGTACTAGTAGTAGTAGAAGTAGCAGCAGCATTAGAAGTAGCTGCAGCTGCAGTAATAGTAGCAGCAGAAGTACTAGTAGCAGTTGTGTTAATAGTAGTAGTATTTGCCATGAACTGTACTACCAGTAGCAGCTGTAGTAGCAGCAGCAGCACTACTAGTTACACTACTAGTATTTACCATGCACTGGGTTAGAAGTGGTGCTAGTAGCAGCAGTAGTAGTAGTCACAGAATTAGTAGTAGTAGCAGCAGTAGTGGTAACAGTAGGAGCACTTACCATGAACTGGGTTAGTAGTAGTAGTAGTAGTAGTAGTAGTAGTAGTAGTGGTAGCAGCACCAGTAGAAGTGACAGCAGCAGTACTAGTGACAGCAGATTTACCCTGCAGTTGGCCAGTAAAAGTAGTAGCACTTGCTGAAATAGCCGTAGTAGTAGTAGATTTGCCATGCACTGGGCTGTAGTATTAATACTAGTCGTAGCAGTATTAGCAGCAGCATCAGGAGTAGTAATCGAAGTAGTATTTGCCATGCACTGGGCTGCAAGTAATACAAGTACTAGTAGACGTAGTAGCAGCAGCAGCAGTAGTAATAATGGTAGAATACCATTGTCATGCCCTGGGCTAGTAGTATTAGTAACAGTAGTAGTAGCAGCCACAGTAGAATTAGAAGCAGTAGCAGTAGTAGCAGCAGAAGTAGTCGTAAGAGCAAGAGCACTAATAGTAGCAGCAGTGGTAATAGTAGTTGTATTTGGCATGGACTGGGCTAGTAATAGTACTAGTAGCAGCAGCAGTAATGTTAGCATCAGTAGTAGTAGTAGCAGCAGTACTGGTAATATTGGTAGTATTTGAAATGCACTGGGGTAGTAGGAGTAGTAGTTGTATTGGTAGAAGCAGAAGTAGAATTGGCAGCAACATCAGTAGTAGTAGCAGCAGATTAGCCCTGCAGTGTGCACGTAGCAGTATTAGCATTAGCACTAATAGTTGTAGTACTAGAAGATTTGCCATGCACTGGCATAGTAGTGTTGATACTAGTAGTAGCAGCAGCAGAAGTAGCAGTAATAGTAGTATTTGCCATGCGCTAGACTACTAGTAGTAGCAGCAGTAGTAGAGGTAGCACCAGGAATAGAAGTGACATCAGCAGCAGTAAGAGTAGCAGCAGATATGTCCTGCAGTGGGCCAGTAGTACTAGTAGCAGTAGCAGCCATAGCAGTAGAAGGAGCCGATTTGCCATACACAGGGATAGTAGTATTGATAGTAGTAGTAGCAGTAGTAGCAGCATTGGGTGTAGTAGTAGTATCAGTAGTTTTTGCAATGCACTGGAATATTAGTAGTAGCAGTAGTAGTAGCATTGGTACAAGCAGCAGCGGTAGTACTAATAGTAGTAGTATTTGCCATGCACTGGGCGAATAGTAGTAGTAGTAGCAGCAGCAGCAGTAGAAGTAGCAGCAGCAGTAGTAGTAGCAGCAGTAGTAGTCATAGTAGTATTTGCTATGCATTGGGCGAGTAGTACTAGTAGTGGTAGCAGCAGGAGTAGAAGTGGCAGCAGCAGCAGTAGTAGTTGGAGCAGATTGGCCCTGCAAGGTGTGAGTAGTAGTAGTAGAAGTAGCAGCAATAACAGTACTAGTATTAGATTTGCCATGCACAGGGCTATTAGTATTGATAGTAGTAGTAGCAGTAGTAGTAGCAGCAGGAGCAGCAGTAGTAAAGTAGTTGTATGCGTCAAGAACTGGAATACTCGTAGTAGAAGTAGTAGCAGCAGCAGCAGTAGAGGTAAGAGTAGTAGTGTTTGCCATGCACTGAACTAATTGTAGTAGTAGCAGTACCAGCAAGAATAGAAGTAGCTGCAGCAGCAGTAGTAGCAGCAACAGTAGTGGTAAAAGTAGTAGTATTTGCCATGCACTGGGCTAGTAGTAGAAGTCCTAGTAGTAGTGGTAGCAGCAGAAGTCGAAGTGGCAGCAGCAGCAATACTAGGAGCAGCAGATTTGCCATGCAGTGGGCCACCTGTAGTAGTAAGAGTAACAGCTCTAGCAGTAGTAGTAGTATATTTGCCACGCACTGGGCTAGTAGTATTGACAGTAGTAGTAGCAACAGCAGCAGTAGTCACATGAATAGTATTTGCGACACACTGGATTACTAGTAGTAGCAGAAGTAGTAGAAGTAATAGCAACAGCAGCAGCAGTAGTAGAAATACTAGTACTATTTGCCATGCACTGTGCTAGTAGTAGTAGTAGTAGTAATAGTAATAGCAGCAGCAGTAGAGGTAGCAGCAGCAGTGGAAATAGAAGTAGTATCCGCCATGCACTGGGTAAGAAGTAGTAGTAGTAGTAACAGCAATAGTAACAGTAGAAGTAGATTTGCCATGCACTGGGCTCGTATTATTGATATTAGCAGTAGCCGTAGTAGCAGCATCAGCAGTAGTAATAATAGTATTACTATGTGCAATGCACTGCACTACTATCAGTAGCAGTAGCACTAGCAATAGTAGCAGCAGCAGAAGCAGTAGTACTAATAGTAGTAGTATCTGCCATGCACTGGACTGCTAGTAGTAGCAGTAGTAGTAGAGGTAGCAACAGCAATAGATGTGACAGCAGCAACAGAAATAGTAGCAGCAGATTTGCCCTGCAGTTGGCCAGTAGTAGTAGTAGTAGTAGTGGTAGGAGAAATAGCAGTAGTAGTAGTAGATTTGCCATGCACTGAGCTAGTAGTATTGATAGTACTATTAGCAGTAGTAGTAGCAGCAGCAGTTGTAGTAAGAGTAGTAGTATTTGCCATTCCCTGGACTACATGTAGTACCAAGAGTAGTCACAGAAGACGCAGCAGCAGCAGTAGTGTTCATAGTACATATGTTTGCCATGCACTGGACTAGTAGTAGTAGTAGAATTAGCAGCAGCACTAGGAGTAGCTGCAGAAGCAATAGTAGTAGCAGCAGCAGTAGAAGAAGCAGCAGCAGCAGTAGTGGCAGTAGTAGTAATAGTAGTAGTATTTTACATGCACTGAGCTAGTAGCAGTAGTAGTGGTAGCAACAGCAATAGAAGTGGCAGCTGCAAGGGTAGAACTAGCAGAAGATTTGACTCGCAGTGGGCCAGAAGAAGTATTAGCATCAGCAGTAATAGCTGTAGTACTAATAGACTTGCCATACACAGTGCTAATATTATTAATACTAGTAGTAGAAGTAGCAGCAGCAGCAGCAGTAGCAGTAATAGTAGCAATATTTGCCATGCACTGGACTACTGGTCGTAGCTGTACTAGTAGCTGTAGTAGCCGCTGCAGCAGCAGTAGTAGTAATATAGTAGCATTTGCCATGGACTGGATTAGTAGTAGTAGCAGCAGTAGCAGCAGCAGTAGAAGTAGCCGCAGTAGTAGTAGCAGCAGTAGGAGTAATAGTAGCAGTATATGCCATGCGCTTAGCTTGTAGTAGATGTAGTAGTAGTAGTAGTAATGGTAGCAGGAGCAGTAGAAGTGGCGGCAGTAGCAGTAGTAGTAGCAGCAGATTTGCCCAGCAATGGGCACGTAGTAGTAGTAGAAATAGCAGCAATAACAGTACAGGCAGTAGAATGACCATGCACAGAGGTATTAATATTGATAGTAGTAGAAGCTGTAGTGGCAGCAGCAACAGCAGTAGCAGTAATATAGTAGCATTTGCACAGACAGGATTAGTAGTAGTAGCAGTGGTAGCCTTAGCAGCAGTCAGAGTCATAGTAGTAGTATTTGCCGAGGACTGGACTACTAGTAGTTGCAGTAGAAGGAGCAGTACTAGTAGCATCAGCAGCAGTAGTAGTGATGGTAGTAGTATTTGCCATTCCCTGGACTACTAGTTGCAGCAGTAGTAGTCACAGTAGTAGCAACTGCAGCAGTAGTGGTCATAATAGTGGTATTTGCCATGCACTGTACTAGTAGTAGTAGAATTAGCAGCAGCATTAGAAGTAGCTGCAGCTGCAGTAATAGTAGCAGCAGAAGTACTAGTAGCAGTTGTGTTAATAGTAGTAGTATTTGCCATGAACTGTACTACCAGTAGCAGCTGTAGTAGCAGCAGCAGCACTACTAGTTACACTACTAGTATTTACCATGCACTGGGTTAGAAGTGGTGCTAGTAGCAGCAGTAGTAGTAGTCACAGAATTAGTAGTAGTAGCAGCAGTAGTGGTAACAGTAGGAGCACTTACCATGAACTGGGTTAGTAGTAGTAGTAGTAGTAGTAATAGTAGTAGTAGTAGTGGTAGCAGCACCAGTAGAAGTGACAGCAGCAGTACTAGTGACAGCAGATTTACCCTGCAGTTGGCCAGTAAAAGTAGTAGCACTTGCTGAAATAGCCGTAGTAGTAGTAGATTTGCCATGCACTGGGCTGTAGTATTAATACTAGTCGTAGCAGTATTAGCAGCAGCATCAGGAGTAGTAATCGAAGTAGTATTTGCCATGCACTGGGCTGCAAGTAATACAAGTACTAGTAGACGTAGTAGCAGCAGCAGCAGTAGTAATAATGGTAGAATACCATTGCCATGCCCTGGGCTAGTAGTATTAGTAACAGTAGTAGTAGCAGCCACAGTAGAATTAGAAGCAGTAGCAGTAGTAGCAGCAGAAGTAGTCGTAAGAGCAAGAGCACTAATAGTAGCAGCAGTGGTAATAGTAGTTGTATTTGGCATGGACTGGGCTAGTAATAGTACTAGTAGCAGCAGCAGTAATGTTAGCATCAGTAGTAGTAGTAGCAGCAGTACTGGTAATATTGGTAGTATTTGAAATGCACTGGGGTAGTAGGAGTAGTAGTTGTATTGGTAGAAGCAGAAGTAGAATTGGCAGCAACATCAGTAGTAGTAGCAGCAGATTAGCCCTGCAGTGTGCACGTAGCAGTATTAGCATTAGCACTAATAGTTGTAGTAGTAGAAGATTTGCCATGCACTGGCATAGTAGTGTTGATACTAGTAGTAGCAGCAGCAGAAGTAGTAGTAATAGTAGTATTTGCCATGCGCTAGACTACTAGTAGTAGCAGCAGTAGTAGAGGTAGCACCAGGAATAGAAGTGACATCAGCAGCAGTAAGAGTAGCAGCAGATATGTCCTGCAGTGGGCCAGTAGTACTAGTAGCAGTAGCAGCCATAGCAGTAGAAGGAGCCGATTTGTCATACACAGGGATAGTAGTATTGATAGTAGTAGTAGCAGTAGTAGCAGCATTGGGTGTAGTAGTAGTATCAGTAGTTTTTGCAATGCACTGGAATATTAGTAGTAGCAGTAGTAGTAGCATTGGTACAAGCAGCAGCGGTAGTACTAATAGTAGTAGTATTTGCCATGCACTGGGCGAATAGTAGTAGTAGTAGCAGCAGCAGCAGTAGAAGTAGCAGCAGCAGTAGTAGTAGCAGCAGTAGTAGTCATAGTAGTATTTGCTATGCATTGGGCGAGTAGTACTAGTAGTGGTAGCAGCAGGAGTAGAAGTGGCAGCAGCAGCAGTAGTAGTTGGAGCAGATTGGCCCTGCAAGGTGTGAGTAGTAGTAGTAGAAGTAGCAGCAATAACAGTACTAGTATTAGATTTGCCATGCACAGGGCTATTAGTATTGATAGTAGTAGTAGCAGTAGTAGTAGCAGCAGGAGCAGCAGTAGTAAAGTAGTTGTATGCGTCAAGAACTGGAATACTCGTAGTAGAAGTAGTAGCAGCAGCAGCAGTAGAGGTAAGAGTAGTAGTGTTTGCCATGCACTGAACTAATTGTAGTAGTAGCAGTACCAGCAAGAATAGAAGTAGCTGCAGCAGCAGTAGTAGCAGCAACAGTAGTGGTAAAAGTAGTAGTATTTGCCATGCACTGGGCTAGTAGTAGAAGTCCTAGTAGTAGTGGTAGCAGCAGAAGTCGAAGTGGCAGCAGCAGCAATACTAGGAGCAGCAGATTTGCCATGCAGTGGGCCACCTGTAGTAGTAAGAGTAACAGCTCTAGCAGTAGTAGTAGTATATTTGCCACGCACTGGGCTAGTAGTATTGACAGTAGTAGTAGCAACAGCAGCAGTAGTCACATGAATAGTATTTGCGACACACTGGATTACTAGTAGTAGCAGAAGTAGTAGAAGTAATAGCAACAGCAGCAGCAGTAGTAGAAATACTAGTACTATTTGCCATGCACTGTGCTAGTAGTAGTAGTAATAGTAATAGCAGCAGCAGTAGAGGTAGCAGCAGCAGTGGAAATAGAAGTAGTATCCGCCATGCACTGGGTAAGAAGTAGTAGTAGTAGTAACAGCAATAGTAACAGTAGAAGTAGATTTGCCATGCACTGGGCTCGTAGTATTGATATTAGCAGTAGCCGTAGTAGCAGCATCAGCAGTAGTAATAATAGTATTACTATGTGCAATGCACTGCACTACTATCAGTAGCAGTAGCAGTAGCAATAGTAGCAGCAGCAGAAGCAGTAGTACTAATAGTAGTAGTATCTGCCATGCACTGGACTGCTAGTAGTAGCAGTAGTAGTAGAGGTAGCAACAGCAATAGATGTGACAGCAGCAACAGAAATAGTAGCAGCAGATTTGCCCTGCAGTTGGCCAGTAGTAGTAGTAGTAGTGGTAGGAGAAATAGCAGTAGTAGTAGTAGATTTGCCATGCACTGAGCTAGTAGTATTGATAGTAGTATTAGCAGTAGTAGTAGCAGCAGCAGTTGTAGTAAGAGTAGTAGTATTTGCCATTCCCTGGACTACATGTAGTACCAAGAGTAGTCACAGAAGACGCAGCAGCAGCAGTAGTGTTCATAGTACATATGTTTGCCATGCACTGGACTAGTAGTAGTAGTAGAATTAGCAGCAGCACTAGGAGTAGCTGCAGAAGCAATAGTAGTAGCAGCAGCAGTAGAAGAAGCAGCAGCAGCAGTAGTGGCAGTAGTAGTAATAGTAGTAGTATTTTACATGCACTGAGCTAGTAGCAGTAGTAGTGGTAGCAGCAGCAATAGAAGTGGCAGCTGCAAGGGTAGAACTAGCAGAAGATTTGACTCGCAGTGGGCCAGAAGAAGTATTAGCATCAGCAGTAATAGCTGTAGTACTAATAGACTTGCCATACACAGTGCTAATATTATTAATACTAGTAGTAGAAGTAGCAGCAGCAGCAGCAGTAGCAGTAATAGTAGCAATATTTGCCATGCACTGGACTACTGGTCGTAGCTGTACTAGTAGCTGTAGTAGCCGCTGCAGCAGCAGTAGTAGTAATATAGTAGCATTTGCCATGGACTGGATTAGTAGTAGTAGCAGCAGTAGCAGCAGCAGTAGAAGTAGCCGCAGTAGTAGTAGCAGCAGTAGGAGTAATAGTAGCAGTATATGCCATGCGCTTAGCTTGTAGTAGATGTAGTAGTAGTAGTAGTAATGGTAGCAGGAGCAGTAGAAGTGGCGGCAGTAGCAGTAGTAGTAGCAGCAGATTTGCCCAGCAATGGGCACGTAGTAGTAGTAGAAATAGCAGCAATAACAGTACAGGCAGTAGAATGACCATGCACAGAGGTATTAATATTGATAGTAGTAGAAGCTGTAGTGGCAGCAGCAACAGCAGTAGCAGTAATATAGTAGCATTTGCACAGACAGGATTAGTAGTAGTAGCAGTGGTAGCCTTAGCAGCAGTCATAGTCATAGTAGTAGTATTTGCCGAGGACTGGACTACTAGTAGTTGCAGTAGAAGGAGCAGTACTAGTAGCATCAGCAGCAGTAGTAGTGATGGTAGTAGTATTTGCCATTCCCTGGACTACTAGTTGCAGCAGTAGTAGTCACAGTAGTAGCAACTGCAGCAGTAGTGGTCATAATAGTGGTATTTGCCATGCACTGTACTAGTAGTAGTAGAAGTAGCAGCAGCATTAGAAGTAGCTGCAGCTGCAGTAATAGTAGCAGCAGAAGTACTAGTAGCAGTTGTGTTAATAGTAGTAGTATTTGCCATGAACTGTACTACCAGTAGCAGCTGTAGTAGCAGCAGCAGCACTACTAGTTACACTACTAGTATTTACCATGCACTGGGTTAGAAGTGGTGCTAGTAGCAGCAGTAGTAGTAGTCACAGAATTAGTAGTAGTAGCAGCAGTAGTGGTAACAGTAGGAGCACTTACCATGAACTGGGTTAGTAGTAGTAGTAGTAGTAGTAGTAGTAGTAGTGGTAGCAGCACCAGTAGAAGTGACAGCAGCAGTACTAGTGACAGCAGATTTACCCTGCAGTTGGCCAGTAAAAGTAGTAGCACTTGCTGAAATAGCCGTAGTAGTAGTAGATTTGCCATGCACTGGGCTGTAGTATTAATACTAGTCGTAGCAGTATTAGCAGCAGCATCAGGAGTAGTAATCGAAGTAGTATTTGCCATGCACTGGGCTGCAAGTAATACAAGTACTAGTAGACGTAGTAGCAGCAGCAGCAGTAGTAATAATGGTAGAATACCATTGCCATGCCCTGGGCTAGTAGTATTAGTAACAGTAGTAGTAGCAGCCACAGTAGAATTAGAAGCAGTAGCAGTAGTAGCAGCAGAAGTAGTCGTAAGAGCAAGAGCACTAATAGTAGCAGCAGTGGTAATAGTAGTTGTATTTGGCATGGACTGGGCTAGTAATAGTACTAGTAGCAGCAGCAGTAATGTTAGCATCAGTAGTAGTAGTAGCAGCAGTACTGGTAATATTGGTAGTATTTGAAATGCACTGGGGTAGTAGGAGTAGTAGTTGTATTGGTAGAAGCAGAAGTAGAATTGGCAGCAACATCAGTAGTAGTAGCAGCAGATTAGCCCTGCAGTGTGCACGTAGCAGTATTAGCATTAGCACTAATAGTTGTAGTACTAGAAGATTTGCCATGCACTGGCATAGTAGTGTTGATACTAGTAGTAGCAGCAGCAGAAGTAGCAGTAATAGTAGTATTTGCCATGCGCTAGACTACTAGTAGTAGCAGCAGTAGTAGAGGTAGCACCAGGAATAGAAGTGACATCAGCAGCAGTAAGAGTAGCAGCAGATATGTCCTGCAGTGGGCCAGTAGTACTAGTAGCAGTAGCAGCCATAGCAGTAGAAGGAGCCGATTTGCCATACACAGGGATAGTAGTATTGATAGTAGTAGTAGCAGTAGTAGCAGCATTGGGTGTAGTAGTAGTATCAGTAGTTTTTGCAATGCACTGGAATATTAGTAGTAGCAGTAGTAGTAGCATTGGTACAAGCAGCAGCGGTAGTACTAATAGTAGTAGTATTTGCTATGCACTGGGCGAATAGTAGTAGTAGTAGCAGCAGCAGCAGTAGAAGTAGCAGCAGCAGTAGTAGTAGCAGCAGTAGTAGTCATAGTAGTATTTGCTATGCATTGGGCGAGTAGTACTAGTAGTGGTAGCAGCAGGAGTAGAAGTGGCAGCAGCAGCAGTAGTAGTTGGAGCAGATTGGCCCTGCAAGGTGTGAGTAGTAGTAGTAGAAGTAGCAGCAATAACAGTACTAGTATTAGATTTGCCATGCACAGGGCTATTAGTATTGATAGTAGTAGTAGCAGTAGTAGTAGCAGCAGGAGCAGCAGTAGTAAAGTAGTTGTATGCGTCAAGAACTGGAATACTCGTAGTAGAAGTAGTAGCAGCAGCAGCAGTAGAGGTAAGAGTAGTAGTGTTTGCCATGCACTGAACTAATTGTAGTAGTAGCAGTACCAGCAAGAATAGAAGTAGCTGCAGCAGCAGTAGTAGCAGCAACAGTAGTGGTAAAAGTAGTAGTATTTGCCATGCACTGGGCTAGTAGTAGAAGTCCTAGTAGTAGTGGTAGCAGCAGAAGTCGAAGTGGCAGCAGCAGCAATACTAGGAGCAGCAGATTTGCCATGCAGTGGGCCACCTGTAGTAGTAAGAGTAACAGCTCTAGCAGTAGTAGTAGTATATTTGCCACGCACTGGGCTAGTAGTATTGACAGTAGTAGTAGCAACAGCAGCAGTAGTCACATGAATAGTATTTGCGACACACTGGATTACTAGTAGTAGCAGAAGTAGTAGAAGTAATAGCAACAGCAGCAGCAGTAGTAGAAATACTAGTACTATTTGCCATGCACTGTGCTAGTAGTAGTAGTAATAGTAATAGCAGCAGCAGTAGAGGTAGCAGCAGCAGTGGAAATAGAAGTAGTATCCGCCATGCACTGGGTAAGAAGTAGTAGTAGTAGTAACAGCAATAGTAACAGTAGAAGTAGATTTGCCATGCACTGGGCTCGTAGTATTGATATTAGCAGTAGCCGTAGTAGCAGCATCAGCAGTAGTAATAATAGTATTACTATGTGCAATGCACTGCACTACTATCAGTAGCAGTAGCAGTAGCAATAGTAGCAGCAGCAGAAGCAGTAGTACTAATAGTAGTAGTATCTGCCATGCACTGGACTGCTAGTAGTAGCAGTAGTAGTAGAGGTAGCAACAGCAATAGATGTGAGAGCAGCAACAGAAATAGTAGCAGCAGATTTGCCCTGCAGTTGGCCAGTAGTAGTAGTAGTAGTGGTAGGAGAAATAGCAGTAGTAGTAGTAGATTTGCCATGCACTGAGCTAGTAGTATTGATAGTAGTATTAGCAGTAGTAGTAGCAGCAGCAGTTGTAGTAAGAGTAGTAGTATTTGCCATTCCCTGGACTACATGTAGTACCAAGAGTAGTCACAGAAGACGCAGCAGCAGCAGTAGTGTTCATAGTACATATGTTTGCCATGCACTGGACTAGTAGTAGTAGTAGAATTAGCAGCAGCACTAGGAGTAGCTGCAGAAGCAATAGTAGTAGCAGCAGCAGTAGAAGAAGCAGCAGCAGCAGTAGTGGCAGTAGTAGTAATAGTAGTAGTATTTTACATGCACTGAGCTAGTAGCAGTAGTAGTGGTAGCAGCAGCAATAGAAGTGGCAGCTGCAAGGGTAGAACTAGCAGAAGATTTGACTCGCAGTGGGCCAGAAGAAGTATTAGCATCAGCAGTAATAGCTGTAGTACTAATAGACTTGCCATACACAGTGCTAATATTATTAATACTAGTAGTAGAAGTAGCAGCAGCAGCAGCAGTAGCAGTAATAGTAGCAATATTTGCCATGCACTGGACTACTGGTCGTAGCTGTACTAGTAGCTGTAGTAGCCGCTGCAGCAGCAGTAGTAGTAATATAGTAGCATTTGCCATGGACTGGATTAGCAGTAGTAGCAGCAGTAGCAGCAGCAGTAGAAGTAGCCGCAGTAGGAGTAGCAGCAGTAGGAGTAATAGTAGCAGTATATGCCATGCGCTTAGCTTGTAGTAGATGTAGTAGTAGTAGTAGTAATGGTAGCAGGAGCAGTAGAAGTGGCGGCAGTAGCAGTAGTAGTAGCAGCAGATTTGCCCAGCAATGGGCACGTAGTAGTAGTAGAAATAGCAGCAATAACAGTACAGGCAGTAGAATGACCATGCACAGAGGTATTAATATTGATAGTAGTAGAAGCTGTAGTGGCAGCAGCAACAGCAGTAGCAGTAATATAGTAGCATTTGCACAGACAGGATTAGTAGTAGTAGCAGTGGTAGCCTTAGCAGCAGTCAGAGTCATAGTAGTAGTATTTGCCGAGGACTGGACTACTAGTAGTTGCAGTAGAAGGAGCAGTACTAGTAGCATCAGCAGCAGTAGTAGTGATGGTAGTAGTATTTGCCATTCCCTGGACTACTAGTTGCAGCAGTAGTAGTCACAGTAGTAGCAACTGCAGCAGTAGTGGTCATAATAGTGGTATTTGCCATGCACTGTACTAGTAGTAGTAGAAGTAGCAGCAGCATTAGAAGTAGCTGCAGCTGCAGTAATAGTAGCAGCAGAAGTACTAGTAGCAGTTGTGTTAATAGTAGTAGTATTTGCCATGAACTGTACTACCAGTAGCAGCTGTAGTAGCAGCAGCAGCACTACTAGTTACACTACTAGTATTTACCGTGCACTGGGTTAGAAGTGGTGCTAGTAGCAGCAGTAGTAGTAGTCACAGAATTAGTAGTAGTAGCAGCAGTAGTGGTAACAGTAGGAGCACTTACCATGAACTGGGTTAGTAGTAGTAGTAGTAGTAGTAGTAGTAGTAGTGGTAGCAGCACCAGTAGAAGTGACAGCAGCAGTACTAGTGACAGCAGATTTACCCTGCAGTTGGCCAGTAAAAGTAGTAGCACTTGCTGAAATAGCCGTAGTAGTAGTAGATTTGCCATGCACTGGGCTGTAGTATTAATACTAGTCGTAGCAGTATTAGCAGCAGCATCAGGAGTAGTAATCGAAGTAGTATTTGCCATGCACTGGGCTGCAAGTAATACAAGTACTAGTAGACGTAGTAGCAGCAGCAGCAGTAGTAATAATGGTAGAATACCATTGCCATGCCCTGGGCTAGTAGTATTAGTAACAGTAGTAGTAGCAGCCACAGTAGAATTAGAAGCAGTAGCAGTAGTAGCAGCAGAAGTAGTCGTAAGAGCAAGAGCACTAATAGTAGCAGCAGTGGTAATAGTAGTTGTATTTGGCATGGACTGGGCTAGTAATAGTACTAGTAGCAGCAGCAGTAATGTTAGCATCAGTAGTAGTAGTAGCAGCAGTACTGGTAATATTGGTAGTATTTGAAATGCACTGGGGTAGTAGGAGTAGTAGTTGTATTGGTAGAAGCAGAAGTAGAATTGGCAGCAACATCAGTAGTAGTAGCAGCAGATTAGCCCTGCAGTGTGCACGTAGCAGTATTAGCATTAGCACTAATAGTTGTAGTAGTAGAAGATTTGCCATGCACTGGCATAGTAGTGTTGATACTAGTAGTAGCAGCAGCAGAAGTAGCAGTAATAGTAGTATTTGCCATGCGCTAGACTACTAGTAGTAGCAGCAGTAGTAGAGGTAGCACCAGGAATAGAAGTGACATCAGCAGCAGTAAGAGTAGCAGCAGATATGTCCTGCAGTGGGCCAGTAGTACTAGTAGCAGTAGCAGCCATAGCAGTAGAAGGAGCCGATTTGTCATACACAGGGATAGTAGTATTGATAGTAGTAGTAGCAGTAGTAGCAGCATTGGGTGTAGTAGTAGTATCAGTAGTTTTTGCAATGCACTGGAATATTAGTAGTAGCAGTAGTAGTAGCATTGGTACAAGCAGCAGCGGTAGTACTAATAGTAGTAGTATTTGCCATGCACTGGGCGAATAGTAGTAGTAGTAGCAGCAGCAGCAGTAGAAGTAGCAGCAGCAGTAGTAGTAGCAGCAGTAGTAGTCATAGTAGTATTTGCTATGCATTGGGCGAGTAGTACTAGTAGTGGTAGCAGCAGGAGTAGAAGTGGCAGCAGCAGCAGTAGTAGTTGGAGCAGATTGGCCCTGCAAGGTGTGAGTAGTAGTAGTAGAAGTAGCAGCAATAACAGTACTAGTATTAGATTTGCCATGCACAGGGCTATTAGTATTGATAGTAGTAGTAGCAGTAGTAGTAGCAGCAGGAGCAGCAGTAGTAAAGTAGTTGTATGCGTCAAGAACTGGAATACTCGTAGTAGAAGTAGTAGCAGCAGCAGCAGTAGAGGTAAGAGTAGTAGTGTTTGCCATGCACTGAACTAATTGTAGTAGTAGCAGTACCAGCAAGAATAGAAGTAGCTGCAGCAGCAGTAGTAGCAGCAACAGTAGTGGTAAAAGTAGTAGTATTTGCCATGCACTGGGCTAGTAGTAGAAGTCCTAGTAGTAGTGGTAGCAGCAGAAGTCGAAGTGGCAGCAGCAGCAATACTAGGAGCAGCAGATTTGCCATGCAGTGGGCCACCTGTAGTAGTAAGAGTAACAGCTCTAGCAGTAGTAGTAGTATATTTGCCACGCACTGGGCTAGTAGTATTGACAGTAGTAGTAGCAACAGCAGCAGTAGTCACATGAATAGTATTTGCGACACACTGGATTACTAGTAGTAGCAGAAGTAGTAGAAGTAATAGCAACAGCAGCAGCAGTAGTAGAAATACTAGTACTATTTGCCATGCACTGTGCTAGTAGTAGTAGTAATAGTAATAGCAGCAGCAGTAGAGGTAGCAGCAGCAGTGGAAATAGAAGTAGTATCCGCCATGCACTGGGTAAGAAGTAGTAGTAGTAGTAACAGCAATAGTAACAGTAGAAGTAGATTTGCCATGCACTGGGCTCGTAGTATTGATATTAGCAGTAGCCGTAGTAGCAGCATCAGCAGTAGTAATAATAGTATTACTATGTGCAATGCACTGCACTACTATCAGTAGCAGTAGCAGTAGCAATAGTAGCAGCAGCAGAAGCAGTAGTACTAATAGTAGTAGTATCTGCCATGCACTGGACTGCTAGTAGTAGCAGTAGTAGTAGAGGTAGCAACAGCAATAGACGTGACAGCAGCAACAGAAATAGTAGCAGCAGATTTGCCCTGCAGTTGGCCAGTAGTAGTAGTAGTAGTGGTAGGAGAAATAGCAGTAGTAGTAGTAGATTTGCCATGCACTGAGCTAGTAGTATTGATAGTAGTATTAGCAGTAGTAGTAGCAGCAGCAGTTGTAGTAAGAGTAGTAGTATTTGCCATTCCCTGGACTACATGTAGTACCAAGAGTAGTCACAGAAGACGCAGCAGCAGCAGTAGTGTTCATAGTACATATGTTTGCCATGCACTGGACTAGTAGTAGTAGTAGAATTAGCAGCAGCACTAGGAGTAGCTGCAGAAGCAATAGTAGTAGCAGCAGCAGTAGAAGAAGCAGCAGCAGCAGTAGTGGCAGTAGTAGTAATAGTAGTAGTATTTTACATGCACTGAGCTAGTAGCAGTAGTAGTGGTAGCAGCAGCAATAGAAGTGGCAGCTGCAAGGGTAGAACTAGCAGAAGATTTGACTCGCAGTGGGCCAGAAGAAGTATTAGCATCAGCAGTAATAGCTGTAGTACTAATAGACTTGCCATACACAGTGCTAATATTATTAATACTAGTAGTAGAAGTAGTAGCAGCAGCAGCAGTAGCAGTAATAGTAGCAATATTTGCCATGCACTGGACTACTGGTCGTAGCTGTACTAGTAGCTGTAGTAGCCGCTGCAGCAGCAGTAGTAGTAATATAGTAGCATTTGCCATGGACTGGATTAGTAGTAGTAGCAGCAGTAGCAGCAGCAGTAGAAGTAGCCGCAGTAGTAGTAGCAGCAGTAGGAGTAATAGTAGCAGTATATGCCATGCGCTTAGCTTGTAGTAGATGTAGTAGTAGTAGTAGTAATGGTAGCAGGAGCAGTAGAAGTGGCGGCAGTAGCAGTAGTAGTAGCAGCAGATTTGCCCAGCAATGGGCACGTAGTAGTAGTAGAAATAGCAGCAATAACAGTACAGGCAGTAGAATGACCATGCACAGAGGTATTAATATTGATAGTAGTAGAAGCTGTAGTGGCAGCAGCAACAGCAGTAGCAGTAATATAGTAGCATTTGCACAGACAGGATTAGTAGTAGTAGCAGTGGTAGCCTTAGCAGCAGTCATAGTCATAGTAGTAGTATTTGCCGAGGACTGGACTACTAGTAGTTGCAGTAGAAGGAGCAGTACTAGTAGCATCAGCAGCAGTAGTAGTGATGGTAGTAGTATTTGCCATTCCCTGGACTACTAGTTGCAGCAGTAGTAGTCACAGTAGTAGCAACTGCAGCAGTAGTGGTCATAATAGTGGTATTTGCCATGCACTGTACTAGTAGTAGTAGAAGTAGCAGCAGCATTAGAAGTAGCTGCAGCTGCAGTAATAGTAGCAGCAGAAGTACTAGTAGCAGTTGTGTTAATAGTAGTAGTATTTGCCATGAACTGTACTACCAGTAGCAGCTGTAGTAGCAGCAGCAGCACTACTAGTTACACTACTAGTATTTACCATGCACTGGGTTAGAAGTGGTGCTAGTAGCAGCAGTAGTAGTAGTCACAGAATTAGTAGTAGTAGCAGCAGTAGTGGTAACAGTAGGAGCACTTACCATGAACTGGGTTAGTAGTAGTAGTAGTAGTAGTAGTAGTAGTAGTAGTGGTAGCAGCACCAGTAGAAGTGACAGCAGCAGTACTAGTGACAGCAGATTTACCCTGCAGTTGGCCAGTAAAAGTAGTAGCACTTGCTGAAATAGCCGTAGTAGTAGTAGATTTGCCATGCACTGGGCTGTAGTATTAATACTAGTCGTAGCAGTATTAGCAGCAGCATCAGGAGTAGTAATCGAAGTAGTATTTGCCATGCACTGGGCTGCAAGTAATACAAGTACTAGTAGACGTAGTAGCAGCAGCAGCAGTAGTAATAATGGTAGAATACCATTGCCATGCCCTGGGCTAGTAGTATTAGTAACAGTAGTAGTAGCAGCCACAGTAGAATTAGAAGCAGTAGCAGTAGTAGCAGCAGAAGTAGTCGTAAGAGCAAGAGCACTAATAGTAGCAGCAGTGGTAATAGTAGTTGTATTTGGCATGGACTGGGCTAGTAATAGTACTAGTAGCAGCAGCAGTAATGTTAGCATCAGTAGTAGTAGTAGCAGCAGTACTGGTAATATTGGTAGTATTTGAAATGCACTGGGGTAGTAGGAGTAGTAGTTGTATTGGTAGAAGCAGAAGTAGAATTGGCAGCAACATCAGTAGTAGTAGCAGCAGATTAGCCCTGCAGTGTGCACGTAGCAGTATTAGCATTAGCACTAATAGTTGTAGTAGTAGAAGATTTGCCATGCACTGGCATAGTAGTGTTGATACTAGTAGTAGCAGCAGCAGAAGTAGTAGTAATAGTAGTATTTGCCATGCGCTAGACTACTAGTAGTAGCAGCAGTAGTAGAGGTAGCACCAGGAATAGAAGTGACATCAGCAGCAGTAAGAGTAGCAGCAGATATGTCCTGCAGTGGGCCAGTAGTACTAGTAGCAGTAGCAGCCATAGCAGTAGAAGGAGCCGATTTGCCATACACAGGGATAGTAGTATTGATAGTAGTAGTAGCAGTAGTAGCAGCATTGGGTGTAGTAGTAGTATCAGTAGTTTTTGCAATGCACTGGAATATTAGTAGTAGCAGTAGTAGTAGCATTGGTACAAGCAGCAGCGGTAGTACTAATAGTAGTAGTATTTGCCATGCACTGGGCGAATAGTAGTAGTAGTAGCAGCAGCAGCAGTAGAAGTAGCAGCAGCAGTAGTAGTAGCAGCAGTAGTAGTCATAGTAGTATTTGCTATGCATTGGGCGAGTAGTACTAGTAGTGGTAGCAGCAGGAGTAGAAGTGGCAGCAGCAGCAGTAGTAGTTGGAGCAGATTGGCCCTGCAAGGTGTGAGTAGTAGTAGTAGAAGTAGCAGCAATAACAGTACTAGTATTAGATTTGCCATGCACAGGGCTATTAGTATGGATAGTAGTAGTAGCAGTAGTAGTAGCAGCAGGAGCAGCAGTAGTAAAGTAGTTGTATGCGTCAAGAACTGGAATACTCGTAGTAGAAGTAGTAGCAGCAGCAGCAGTAGAGGTAAGAGTAGTAGTGTTTGCCATGCACTGAACTAATTGTAGTAGTAGCAGTACCAGCAAGAATAGAAGTAGCTGCAGCAGCAGTAGTAGCAGCAACAGTAGTGGTAAAAGTAGTAGTATTTGCCATGCACTGGGCTAGTAGTAGAAGTCCTAGTAGTAGTGGTAGCAGCAGAAGTCGAAGTGGCAGCAGCAGCAATACTAGGAGCAGCAGATTTGCCATGCAGTGGGCCACCTGTAGTAGTAAGAGTAACAGCTCTAGCAGTAGTAGTAGTATATTTGCCACGCACTGGGCTAGTAGTATTGACAGTAGTAGTAGCAACAGCAGCAGTAGTCACATGAATAGTATTTGCGACACACTGGATTACTAGTAGTAGCAGAAGTAGTAGAAGTAATAGCAACAGCAGCAGCAGTAGTAGAAATACTAGTACTATTTGCCATGCACTGTGCTAGTAGTAGTAGTAGTAGTAATAGTAATAGCAGCAGCAGTAGAGGTAGCAGCAGCAGTGGAAATAGAAGTAGTATCCGCCATGCACTGGGTAAGAAGTAGTAGTAGTAGTAACAGCAATAGTAACAGTAGAAGTAGATTTGCCATGCACTGGGCTCGTAGTATTGATATTAGCAGTAGCCGTAGTAGCAGCATCAGCAGTAGTAATAATAGTATTACTATGTGCAATGCACTGCACTACTATCAGTAGCAGTAGCAGTAGCAATAGTAGCAGCAGCAGAAGCAGTAGTACTAATAGTAGTAGTATCTGCCATGCACTGGACTGCTAGTAGTAGCAGTAGTAGTAGAGGTAGCAACAGCAATAGATGTGACAGCAGCAACAGAAATAGTAGCAGCAGATTTGCCCTGCAGTTGGCCAGTAGTAGTAGTAGTAGTGGTAGGAGAAATAGCAGTAGTAGTAGTAGATTTGCCATGCACTGAGCTAGTAGTATTGATAGTAGTATTAGCAGTAGTAGTAGCAGCAGCAGTTGTAGTAAGAGTAGTAGTATTTGCCATTCCCTGGACTACATGTAGTACCAAGAGTAGTCACAGAAGACGCAGCAGCAGCAGTAGTGTTCATAGTACATATGTTTGCCATGCACTGGACTAGTAGTAGTAGTAGAATTAGCAGCAGCACTAGGAGTAGCTGCAGAAGCAATAGTAGTAGCAGCAGCAGTAGAAGAAGCAGCAGCAGCAGTAGTGGCAGTAGTAGTAATAGTAGTAGTATTTTACATGCACTGAGCTAGTAGCAGTAGTAGTGGTAGCAGCAGCAATAGAAGTGGCAGCTGCAAGGGTAGAACTAGCAGAAGATTTGACTCGCAGTGGGCCAGAAGAAGTATTAGCATCAGCAGTAATAGCTGTAGTACTAATAGACTTGCCATACACAGTGCTAATATTATTAATACTAGTAGTAGAAGTAGCAGCAGCAGCAGCAGTAGCAGTAATAGTAGCAATATTTGCCATGCACTGGACTACTGGTCGTAGCTGTACTAGTAGCTGTAGTAGCCGCTGCAGCAGCAGTAGTAGTAATATAGTAGCATTTGCCATGGACTGGATTAGTAGTAGTAGCAGCAGTAGCAGCAGCAGTAGAAGTAGTCGCAGTAGTAGTAGCAGCAGTAGGAGTAATAGTAGCAGTATATGCCATGTGCTTAGCTTGTAGTAGATGTAGTAGTAGTAGTAGTAATGGTAGCAGGAGCAGTAGAAGTGGCGGCAGTAGCAGTAGTAGTAGCAGCAGATTTGCCCAGCAATGGGCACGTAGTAGTAGTAGAAATAGCAGCAATAACAGTACAGGCAGTAGAATGACCATGCACAGAGGTATTAATATTGAGAGTAGTAGAAGCTGTAGTGGCAGCAGCAACAGCAGTAGCAGTAATATAGTAGCATTTGCACAGACAGGATTAGTAGTAGTAGCAGTGGTAGCCTTAGCAGCAGTCATAGTCATAGTAGTAGTATTTGCCGAGGACTGGACTACTAGTAGTTGCAGTAGAAGGAGCAGTACTAGTAGCATCAGCAGCAGTAGTAGTGATGGTAGTAGTATTTGCCATTCCCTGGACTACTAGTTGCAGCAGTAGTAGTCACAGTAGTAGCAACTGCAGCAGTAGTGGTCATAATAGTGGTATTTGCCATGCACTGTACTAGTAGTAGTAGAAGTAGCAGCAGCATTAGAAGTAGCTGCAGCTGCAGTAATAGTAGCAGCAGAAGTACTAGTAGCAGTTGTGTTAATAGTAGTAGTATTTGCCATGAACTGTACTACCAGTAGCAGCTGTAGTAGCAGCAGCAGCACTACTAGTTACACTACTAGTATTTATCGTGCACTGGGTTAGAAGTGGTGCTAGTAGCAGCAGTAGTAGTAGTCACAGAATTAGTAGTAGTAGCAGCAGTAGTGGTAACAGTAGGAGCACTTACCATGAACTGGGTTAGTAGTAGTAGTAGTAGTAGTAGTAGTAGTAGTGGTAGCAGCACCAGTAGAAGTGACAGCAGCAGTACTAGTGACAGCAGATTTACCCTGCAGTTGGCCAGTAAAAGTAGTAGCACTTGCTGAAATAGCCGTAGTAGTAGTAGATTTGCCATGCACTGGGCTGTAGTATTAATACTAGTCGTAGCAGTATTAGCAGCAGCATCAGGAGTAGTAATCGAAGTAGTATTTGCCATGCACTGGGCTACAAGTAATACAAGTACTAGTAGACGTAGTAGCAGCAGCAGCAGTAGTAATAATGGTAGAATACCATTGCCATGCCCTGGGCTAGTAGTATTAGTAACAGTAGTAGTAGCAGCCACAGTAGAATTAGAAGCAGTAGCAGTAGTAGCAGCAGAAGTAGTCGTAAGAGCAAGAGCACTAATAGTAGCAGCAGTGGTAATAGTAGTTGTATTTGGCATGGACTGGGCTAGTAATAGTACTAGTAGCAGCAGCAGTAATGTTAGCATCAGTAGTAGTAGTAGCAGCAGTACTGGTAATATTGGTAGTATTTGAAATGCACTGGGGTAGTAGGAGTAGTAGTTGTATTGGTAGAAGCAGAAGTAGAATTGGCAGCAACATCAGTAGTAGTAGCAGCAGATTAGCCCTGCAGTGTGCACGTAGCAGTATTAGCATTAGCACTAATAGTTGTAGTAGTAGAAGATTTGCCATGCACTGGCATAGTAGTGTTGATACTAGTAGTAGCAGCAGCAGAAGTAGCAGTAATAGTAGTATTTGCCATGCGCTAGACTACTAGTAGTAGCAGCAGTAGTAGAGGTAGCACCAGGAATAGAAGTGACATCAGCAGCAGTAAGAGTAGCAGCAGATATGTCCTGCAGTGGGCCAGTAGTACTAGTAGCAGTAGCAGCCATAGCAGTAGAAGGAGCCGATTTGCCATACACAGGGATAGTAGTATTGATAGTAGTAGTAGCAGTAGTAGCAGCATTGGGTGTAGTAGTAGTATCAGTAGTTTTTGCAATGCACTGGAATATTAGTAGTAGCAGTAGTAGTAGCATTGGTACAAGCAGCAGCGGTAGTACTAATAGTAGTAGTATTTGCCATGCACTGGGCGAATAGTAGTAGTAGTAGCAGCAGCAGCAGTAGAAGTAGCAGCAGCAGTAGTAGTAGCAGCAGTAGTAGTCATAGTAGTATTTGCTATGCATTGGGCGAGTAGTACTAGTAGTGGTAGCAGCAGGAGTAGAAGTGGCAGCAGCAGCAGTAGTACTTGGAGCAGATTGGCCCTGCAAGGTGTGAGTAGTAGTAGTAGAAGTAGCAGCAATAACAGTACTAGTATTAGATTTGCCATGCACAGGGCTATTAGTATTGATAGTAGTAGTAGCAGTAGTAGTAGCAGCAGGAGCAGCAGTAGTAAAGTAGTTGTATGCGTCAAGAACTGGAATACTCGTAGTAGAAGTAGTAGCAGCAGCAGCAGTAGAGGTAAGAGTAGTAGTGTTTGCCATGCACTGAACTAATTGTAGTAGTAGCAGTACCAGCAAGAATAGAAGTAGCTGCAGCAGCAGTAGTAGCAGCAACAGTAGTGGTAAAAGTAGTAGTATTTGCCATGCACTGGGCTAGTAGTAGAAGTCCTAGTAGTAGTGGTAGCAGCAGAAGTCGAAGTGGCAGCAGCAGCAATACTAGGAGCAGCAGATTTGCCATGCAGTGGGCCACCTGTAGTAGTAAGAGTAACAGCTCTAGCAGTAGTAGTAGTATATTTGCCACGCACTGGGCTAGTAGTATTGACAGTAGTAGTAGCAACAGCAGCAGTAGTCACATGAATAGTATTTGCGACACACTGGATTACTAGTAGTAGCAGAAGTAGTAGAAGTAATAGCAACAGCAGCAGCAGTAGTAGAAATACTAGTACTATTTGCCATGCACTGTGCTAGTAGTAGTAGTAATAGTAATAGCAGCAGCAGTAGAGGTAGCAGCAGCAGTGGAAATAGAAGTAGTATCCGCCATGCACTGGGTAAGAAGTAGTAGTAGTAGTAACAGCAATAGTAACAGTAGAAGTAGATTTGCCATGCACTGGGCTCGTAGTATTGATATTAGCAGTAGCCGTAGTAGCAGCATCAGCAGTAGTAATAATAGTATTACTATGTGCAATGCACTGCACTACTATCAGTAGCAGTAGCAGTAGCAATAGTAGCAGCAGCAGAAGCAGTAGTACTAATAGTAGTAGTATCTGCCATGCACTGGACTGCTAGTAGTAGCAGTAGTAGTAGAGGTAGCAACAGCAATAGACGTGACAGCAGCAACAGAAATAGTAGCAGCAGATTTGCCCTGCAGTTGGCCAGTAGTAGTAGTAGTAGTGGTAGGAGAAATAGCAGTAGTAGTAGTAGATTTGCCATGCACTGAGCTAGTAGTATTGATAGTAGTATTAGCAGTAGTAGTAGCAGCAGCAGTTGTAGTAAGAGTAGTAGTATTTGCCATTCCCTGGACTACATGTAGTACCAAGAGTAGTCACAGAAGACGCAGCAGCAGCAGTAGTGTTCATAGTACATATGTTTGCCATGCACTGGACTAGTAGTAGTAGTAGAATTAGCAGCAGCACTAGGAGTAGCTGCAGAAGCAATAGTAGTAGCAGCAGCAGTAGAAGAAGCAGCAGCAGCAGTAGTGGCAGTAGTAGTAATAGTAGTAGTATTTTACATGCACTGAGCTAGTAGCAGTAGTAGTGGTAGCAGCAGCAATAGAAGTGGCAGCTGCAAGGGTAGAACTAGCAGAAGATTTGACTCGCAGTGGGCCAGAAGAAGTATTAGCATCAGCAGTAATAGCTGTAGTACTAATAGACTTGCCATACACAGTGCTAATATTATTAATACTAGTAGTAGAAGTAGCAGCAGCAGCAGCAGTAGCAGTAATAGTAGCAATATTTGCCATGCACTGGACTACTGGTCGTAGCTGTACTAGTAGCTGTAGTAGCCGCTGCAGCAGCAGTAGTAGTAATATAGTAGCATTTGCCATGGACTGGATTAGTAGTAGTAGCAGCAGTAGCAGCAGCAGTAGAAGTAGCCGCAGTAGTAGTAGCAGCAGTAGGAGTAATAGTAGCAGTATATGCCATGCGCTTAGCTTGTAGTAGATGTAGTAGTAGTAGTAGTAATGGTAGCAGGAGCAGTAGAAGTGGCGGCAGTAGCAGTAGTAGTAGCAGCAGATTTGCCCAGCAATGGGCACGTAGTAGTAGTAGAAATAGCAGCAATAACAGTACAGGCAGTAGAATGACCATGCACAGAGGTATTAATATTGATAGTAGTAGAAGCTGTAGTGGCAGCAGCAACAGCAGTAGCAGTAATATAGTAGCATTTGCACAGACAGGATTAGTAGTAGTAGCAGTGGTAGCCTTAGCAGCAGTCAGAGTCATAGTAGTAGTATTTGCCGAGGACTGGACTACTAGTAGTTGCAGTAGAAGGAGCAGTACTAGTAGCATCAGCAGCAGTAGTAGTGATGGTAGTAGTATTTGCCATTCCCTGGACTACTAGTTGCAGCAGTAGTAGTCACAGTAGTAGCAACTGCAGCAGTAGTGGTCATAATAGTGGTATTTGCCATGCACTGTACTAGTAGTAGTAGAAGTAGCAGCAGCATTAGAAGTAGCTGCAGCTGCAGTAATAGTAGCAGCAGAAGTACTAGTAGCAGTTGTGTTAATAGTAGTAGTATTTGCCATGAACTGTACTACCAGTAGCAGCTGTAGTAGCAGCAGCAGCACTACTAGTTACACTACTAGTATTTACCATGCACTGGGTTAGAAGTGGTGCTAGTAGCAGCAGTAGTAGTAGTCACAGAATTAGTAGTAGTAGCAGCAGTAGTGGTAACAGTAGGAGCACTTACCATGAACTGGGTTAGTAGTAGTAGTAGTAGTAGTAGTAGTAGTAGTGGTAGCAGCACCAGTAGAAGTGACAGCAGCAGTACTAGTGACAGCAGATTTACCCTGCAGTTGGCCAGTAAAAGTAGTAGCACTTGCTGAAATAGCCGTAGTAGTAGTAGATTTGCCATGCACTGGGCTGTAGTATTAATACTAGTCGTAGCAGTATTAGCAGCAGCATCAGGAGTAGTAATCGAAGTAGTATTTGCCATGCACTGGGCTGCAAGTAATACAAGTACTAGTAGACGTAGTAGCAGCAGCAGCAGTAGTAATAATGGTAGAATACCATTGCCATGCCCTGGGCTAGTAGTATTAGTAACAGTAGTAGTAGCAGCCACAGTAGAATTAGAAGCAGTAGCAGTAGTAGCAGCAGAAGTAGTCGTAAGAGCAAGAGCACTAATAGTAGCAGCAGTGGTAATAGTAGTTGTATTTGGCATGGACTGGGCTAGTAATAGTACTAGTAGCAGCAGCAGTAATGTTAGCATCAGTAGTAGTAGTAGCAGCAGTACTGGTAATATTGGTAGTATTTGAAATGCACTGGGGTAGTAGGAGTAGTAGTTGTATTGGTAGAAGCAGAAGTAGAATTGGCAGCAACATCAGTAGTAGTAGCAGCAGATTAGCCCTGCAGTGTGCACGTAGCAGTATTAGCATTAGCACTAATAGTTGTAGTACTAGAAGATTTGCCATGCACTGGCATAGTAGTGTTGATACTAGTAGTAGCAGCAGCAGAAGTAGTAGTAATAGTAGTATTTGCCATGCGCTAGACTACTAGTAGTAGCAGCAGTAGTAGAGGTAGCACCAGGAATAGAAGTGACATCAGCAGCAGTAAGAGTAGCAGCAGATATGTCCTGCAGTGGGCCAGTAGTACTAGTAGCAGTAGCAGCCATAGCAGTAGAAGGAGCCGATTTGCCATACACAGGGATAGTAGTATTGATAGTAGTAGTAGCAGTAGTAGCAGCATTGGGTGTAGTAGTAGTATCAGTAGTTTTTGCAATGCACTGGAATATTAGTAGTAGCAGTAGTAGTAGCATTGGTACAAGCAGCAGCGGTAGTACTAATAGTAGTAGTATTTGGCATGCACTGGGCGAATAGTAGTAGTAGTAGCAGCAGCAGCAGTAGAAGTAGCAGCAGCAGTAGTAGTAGCAGCAGTAGTAGTCATAGTAGTATTTGCTATGCATTGGGCGAGTAGTACTAGTAGTGGTAGCAGCAGGAGTAGAAGTGGCAGCAGCAGCAGTAGTACTTGGAGCAGATTGGCCCTGCAAGGTGTGAGTAGTAGTAGTAGAAGTAGCAGCAATAACAGTACTAGTATTAGATTTGCCATGCACAGGGCTATTAGTATGGATAGTAGTAGTAGCAGTAGTAGTAGCAGCAGGAGCAGCAGTAGTAAAGTAGTTGTATGCGTCAAGAACTGGAATACTCGTAGTAGAAGTAGTAGCAGCAGCAGCAGTAGAGGTAAGAGTAGTAGTGTTTGCCATGCACTGAACTAATTGTAGTAGTAGCAGTACCAGCAAGAATAGAAGTAGCTGCAGCAGCAGTAGTAGCAGCAACAGTAGTGGTAAAAGTAGTAGTATTTGCCATGCACTGGGCTAGTAGTAGAAGTCCTAGTAGTAGTGGTAGCAGCAGAAGTCGAAGTGGCAGCAGCAGCAATACTAGGAGCAGCAGATTTGCCATGCAGTGGGCCACCTGTAGTAGTAAGAGTAACAGCTCTAGCAGTAGTAGTAGTATATTTGCCACGCACTGGGCTAGTAGTATTGACAGTAGTAGTAGCAACAGCAGCAGTAGTCACATGAATAGTATTTGCGACACACTGGATTACTAGTAGTAGCAGAAGTAGTAGAAGTAATAGCAACAGCAGCAGCAGTAGTAGAAATACTAGTACTATTTGCCATGCACTGTGCTAGTAGTAGTAGTAATAGTAATAGCAGCAGCAGTAGAGGTAGCAGCAGCAGTGGAAATAGAAGTAGTATCCGCCATGCACTGGGTAAGAAGTAGTAGTAGTAGTAACAGCAATAGTAACAGTAGAAGTAGATTTGCCATGCACTGGGCTCGTAGTATTGATATTAGCAGTAGCCGTAGTAGCAGCATCAGCAGTAGTAATAATAGTATTACTATGTGCAATGCACTGCACTACTATCAGTAGCAGTAGCAGTAGCAATAGTAGCAGCAGCAGAAGCAGTAGTACTAATAGTAGTAGTATCTGCCATGCACTGGACTGCTAGTAGTAGCAGTAGTAGTAGAGGTAGCAACAGCAATAGATGTGACAGCAGCAACAGAAATAGTAGCAGCAGATTTGCCCTGCAGTTGGCCAGTAGTAGTAGTAGTAGTGGTAGGAGAAATAGCAGTAGTAGTAGTAGATTTGCCATGCACTGAGCTAGTAGTATTGATAGTAGTATTAGCAGTAGTAGTAGCAGCAGCAGTTGTAGTAAGAGTAGTAGTATTTGCCATTCCCTGGACTACATGTAGTACCAAGAGTAGTCACAGAAGACGCAGCAGCAGCAGTAGTGTTCATAGTACATATGTTTGCCATGCACTGGACTAGTAGTAGTAGTAGAATTAGCAGCAGCACTAGGAGTAGCTGCAGAAGCAATAGTAGTAGCAGCAGCAGTAGAAGAAGCAGCAGCAGCAGTAGTGGCAGTAGTAGTAATAGTAGTAGTATTTTACATGCACTGAGCTAGTAGCAGTAGTAGTGGTAGCAGCAGCAATAGAAGTGGCAGCTGCAAGGGTAGAACTAGCAGAAGATTTGACTCGCAGTGGGCCAGAAGAAGTATTAGCATCAGCAGTAATAGCTGTAGTACTAATAGACTTGCCATACACAGTGCTAATATTATTAATACTAGTAGTAGAAGTAGCAGCAGCAGCAGCAGTAGCAGTAATAGTAGCAATATTTGCCATGCACTGGACTACTGGTCGTAGCTGTACTAGTAGCTGTAGTAGCCGCTGCAGCAGCAGTAGTAGTAATATAGTAGCATTTGCCATGGACTGGATTAGTAGTAGTAGCAGCAGTAGCAGCAGCAGTAGAAGTAGCCGCAGTAGTAGTAGCAGCAGTAGGAGTAATAGTAGCAGTATATGCCATGCGCTTAGCTTGTAGTAGATGTAGTAGTAGTAGTAGTAATGGTAGCAGGAGCAGTAGAAGTGGCGGCAGTAGCAGTAGTAGTAGCAGCAGATTTGCCCAGCAATGGGCACGTAGTAGTAGTAGAAATAGCAGCAATAACAGTACAGGCAGTAGAATGACCATGCACAGAGGTATTAATATTGAGAGTAGTAGAAGCTGTAGTGGCAGCAGCAACAGCAGTAGCAGTAATATAGTAGCATTTGCACAGACAGGATTAGTAGTAGTAGCAGTGGTAGCCTTAGCAGCAGTCATAGTCATAGTAGTAGTATTTGCCGAGGACTGGACTACTAGTAGTTGCAGTAGAAGGAGCAGTACTAGTAGCATCAGCAGCAGTAGTAGTGATGGTAGTAGTATTTGCCATTCCCTGGACTACTAGTTGCAGCAGTAGTAGTCACAGTAGTAGCAACTGCAGCAGTAGTGGTCATAATAGTGGTATTTGCCATGCACTGTACTAGTAGTAGTAGAAGTAGCAGCAGCATTAGAAGTAGCTGCAGCTGCAGTAATAGTAGCAGCAGAAGTACTAGTAGCAGTTGTGTTAATAGTAGTAGTATTTGCCATGAACTGTACTACCAGTAGCAGCTGTAGTAGCAGCAGCAGCACTACTAGTTACACTACTAGTATTTATCGTGCACTGGGTTAGAAGTGGTGCTAGTAGCAGCAGTAGTAGTAGTCACAGAATTAGTAGTAGTAGCAGCAGTAGTGGTAACAGTAGGAGCACTTACCATGAACTGGGTTAGTAGTAGTAGTAGTAGTAGTAGTAGTAGTAGTGGTAGCAGCACCAGTAGAAGTGACAGCAGCAGTACTAGTGACAGCAGATTTACCCT
Organism: Leucopleurus acutus; assembly: GCF_964270905.1. NCBI lineage: Eukaryota > Metazoa > Chordata > Mammalia > Artiodactyla > Delphinidae > Leucopleurus > Leucopleurus acutus. The sequence goes on from NW_028139142.1 coordinate 371,131, forward strand.
GCAGTTGGCCAGTAAAAGTAGTAGCACTTGCTGAAATAGCCGTAGTAGTAGTAGATTTGCCATGCACTGGGCTGTAGTATTAATACTAGTCGTAGCAGTATTAGCAGCAGCATCAGGAGTAGTAATCGAAGTAGTATTTGCCATGCACTGGGCTGCAAGTAATACAAGTACTAGTAGACGTAGTAGCAGCAGCAGCAGTAGTAATAATGGTAGAATACCATTGCCATGCCCTGGGCTAGTAGTATTAGTAACAGTAGTAGTAGCAGCCACAGTAGAATTAGAAGCAGTAGCAGTAGTAGCAGCAGAAGTAGTCGTAAGAGCAAGAGCACTAATAGTAGCAGCAGTGGTAATAGTAGTTGTATTTGGCATGGACTGGGCTAGTAATAGTACTAGTAGCAGCAGCAGTAATGTTAGCATCAGTAGTAGTAGTAGCAGCAGTACTGGTAATATTGGTAGTATTTGAAATGCACTGGGGTAGTAGGAGTAGTAGTTGTATTGGTAGAAGCAGAAGTAGAATTGGCAGCAACATCAGTAGTAGTAGCAGCAGATTAGCCCTGCAGTGTGCACGTAGCAGTATTAGCATTAGCACTAATAGTTGTAGTAGTAGAAGATTTGCCATGCACTGGCATAGTAGTGTTGATACTAGTAGTAGCAGCAGCAGAAGTAGCAGTAATAGTAGTATTTGCCATGCGCTAGACTACTAGTAGTAGCAGCAGTAGTAGAGGTAGCACCAGGAATAGAAGTGACATCAGCAGCAGTAAGAGTAGCAGCAGATATGTCCTGCAGTGGGCCAGTAGTACTAGTAGCAGTAGCAGCCATAGCAGTAGAAGGAGCCGATTTGCCATACACAGGGATAGTAGTATTGATAGTAGTAGTAGCAGTAGTAGCAGCATTGGGTGTAGTAGTAGTATCAGTAGTTTTTGCAATGCACTGGAATATTAGTAGTAGCAGTAGTAGTAGCATTGGTACAAGCAGCAGCGGTAGTACTAATAGTAGTAGTATTTGGCATGCACTGGGCGAATAGTAGTAGTAGTAGCAGCAGCAGCAGTAGAAGTAGCAGCAGCAGTAGTAGTAGCAGCAGTAGTAGTCATAGTAGTATTTGCTATGCATTGGGCGAGTAGTACTAGTAGTGGTAGCAGCAGGAGTAGAAGTGGCAGCAGCAGCAGTAGTACTTGGAGCAGATTGGCCCTGCAAGGTGTGAGTAGTAGTAGTAGAAGTAGCAGCAATAACAGTACTAGTATTAGATTTGCCATGCACAGGGCTATTAGTATGGATAGTAGTAGTAGCAGTAGTAGTAGCAGCAGCAGCAGCAGTAGTAAAGTAGTTGTATGCGTCAAGAACTGGAATACTCGTAGTAGAAGTAGTAGCAGCAGCAGCAGTAGAGGTAAGAGTAGTAGTGTTTGCCATGCACTGAACTAATTGTAGTAGTAGCAGTACCAGCAAGAATAGAAGTAGCTGCAGCAGCAGTAGTAGCAGCAACAGTAGTGGTAAAAGTAGTAGTATTTGCCATGCACTGGGCTAGTAGTAGAAGTCCTAGTAGTAGTGGTAGCAGCAGAAGTCGAAGTGGCAGCAGCAGCAATACTAGGAGCAGCAGATTTGCCATGCAGTGGGCCACCTGTAGTAGTAAGAGTAACAGCTCTAGCAGTAGTAGTAGTATATTTGCCACGCACTGGGCTAGTAGTATTGACAGTAGTAGTAGCAACAGCAGCAGTAGTCACATGAATAGTATTTGCGACACACTGGATTACTAGTAGTAGCAGAAGTAGTAGAAGTAATAGCAACAGCAGCAGCAGTAGTAGAAATACTAGTACTATTTGCCATGCACTGTGCTAGTAGTAGTAGTAGTAGTAATAGTAATAGCAGCAGCAGTAGAGGTAGCAGCAGCAGTGGAAATAGAAGTAGTATCCGCCATGCACTGGGTAAGAAGTAGTAGTAGTAGTAACAGCAATAGTAACAGTAGAAGTAGATTTGCCATGCACTGGGCTCGTAGTATTGATATTAGCAGTAGCCGTAGTAGCAGCATCAGCAGTAGTAATAATAGTATTACTATGTGCAATGCACTGCACTACTATCAGTAGCAGTAGCAATAGTAGCAGCAGCAGAAGCAGTAGTACTAATAGTAGTAGTATCTGCCATGCACTGGACTGCTAGTAGTAGCAGTAGTAGTAGAGGTAGCAACAGCAATAGATGTGACAGCAGCAACAGAAATAGTAGCAGCAGATTTGCCCTGCAGTTGGCCAGTAGTAGTAGTAGTAGTGGTAGGAGAAATAGCAGTAGTAGTAGTAGATTTGCCATGCACTGAGCTAGTAGTATTGATAGTAGTATTAGCAGTAGTAGTAGCAGCAGCAGTTGTAGTAAGAGTAGTAGTATTTGCCATTCCCTGGACTACATGTAGTACCAAGAGTAGTCACAGAAGACGCAGCAGCAGCAGTAGTGTTCATAGTACATATGTTTGCCATGCACTGGACTAGTAGTAGTAGTAGAATTAGCAGCAGCACTAGGAGTAGCTGCAGAAGCAATAGTAGTAGCAGCAGCAGTAGAAGAAGCAGCAGCAGCAGTAGTGGCAGTAGTAGTAATAGTAGTAGTATTTTACATGCACTGAGCTAGTAGCAGTAGTAGTGGTAGCAGCAGCAATAGAAGTGGCAGCTGCAAGGGTAGAACTAGCAGAAGATTTGACTCGCAGTGGGCCAGAAGAAGTATTAGCATCAGCAGTAATAGCTGTAGTACTAATAGACTTGCCATACACAGTGCTAATATTATTAATACTAGTAGTAGAAGTAGCAGCAGCAGCAGCAGTAGCAGTAATAGTAGCAATATTTGCCATGCACTGGACTACTGGTCGTAGCTGTACTAGTAGCTGTAGTAGCCGCTGCAGCAGCAGTAGTAGTAATATAGTAGCATTTGCCATGGACTGGATTAGTAGTAGTAGCAGCAGTAGCAGCAGCAGTAGAAGTAGCCGCAGTAGGAGTAGCAGCAGTAGGAGTAATAGTAGCAGTATATGCCATGCGCTTAGCTTGTAGTAGATGTAGTAGTAGTAGTAGTAATGGTAGCAGGAGCAGTAGAAGTGGCGGCAGTAGCAGTAGTAGTAGCAGCAGATTTGCCCAGCAATGGGCACGTAGTAGTAGTAGAAATAGCAGCAATAACAGTACAGGCAGTAGAATGACCATGCACAGAGGTATTAATATTGAGAGTAGTAGAAGCTGTAGTGGCAGCAGCAACAGCAGTAGCAGTAATATAGTAGCATTTGCACAGACAGGATTAGTAGTAGTAGCAGTGGTAGCCTTAGCAGCAGTCATAGTCATAGTAGTAGTATTTGCCGAGGACTGGACTACTAGTAGTTGCAGTAGAAGGAGCAGTACTAGTAGCATCAGCAGCAGTAGTAGTGATGGTAGTAGTATTTGCCATTCCCTGGACTACTAGTTGCAGCAGTAGTAGTCACAGTAGTAGCAACTGCAGCAGTAGTGGTCATAATAGTGGTATTTGCCATGCACTGTACTAGTAGTAGTAGAAGTAGCAGCAGCATTAGAACTAGCTGCAGCTGCAGTAATAGTAGCAGCAGAAGTACTAGTAGCAGTTGTGTTAATAGTAGTAGTATTTGCCATGAACTGTACTACCAGTAGCAGCTGTAGTAGCAGCAGCAGCACTACTAGTTACACTACTAGTATTTATCGTGCACTGGGTTAGAAGTGGTGCTAGTAGCAGCAGTAGTAGTAGTCACAGAATTAGTAGTAGTAGCAGCAGTAGTGGTAACAGTAGGAGCACTTACCATGAACTGGGTTAGTAGTACTAGTAGTAGTAGTAGTAGTAGTAGTGGTAGCAGCACCAGTAGAAGTGACAGCAGCAGTACTAGTGACAGCAGATTTACCCTGCAGTTGGCCAGTAAAAGTAGTAGCACTTGCTGAAATAGCCGTAGTAGTAGTAGATTTGCCATGCACTGGGCTGTAGTATTAATACTAGTCGTAGCAGTATTAGCAGCAGCATCAGGAGTAGTAATCGAAGTAGTATTTGCCATGCACTGGGCTGCAAGTAATACAAGTACTAGTAGACGTAGTAGCAGCAGCAGCAGTAGTAATAATGGTAGAATACCATTGCCATGCCCTGGGCTAGTAGTATTAGTAACAGTAGTAGTAGCAGCCACAGTAGAATTAGAAGCAGTAGCAGTAGTAGCAGCAGAAGTAGTCGTAAGAGCAAGAGCACTAATAGTAGCAGCAGTGGTAATAGTAGTTGTATTTGGCATGGACTGGGCTAGTAATAGTACTAGTAGCAGCAGCAGTAATGTTAGCATCAGTAGTAGTAGTAGCAGCAGTACTGGTAATATTGGTAGTATTTGAAATGCACTGGGGTAGTAGGAGTAGTAGTTGTATTGGTAGAAGCAGAAGTAGAATTGGCAGCAACATCAGTAGTAGTAGCAGCAGATTAGCCCTGCAGTGTGCACGTAGCAGTATTAGCATTAGCACTAATAGTTGTAGTAGTAGAAGATTTGCCATGCACTGGCATAGTAGTGTTGATACTAGTAGTAGCAGCAGCAGAAGTAGCAGTAATAGTAGTATTTGCCATGCGCTAGACTACTAGTAGTAGCAGCAGTAGTAGAGGTAGCACCAGGAATAGAAGTGACATCAGCAGCAGTAAGAGTAGCAGCAGATATGTCCTGCAGTGGGCCAGTAGTACTAGTAGCAGTAGCAGCCATAGCAGTAGAAGGAGCCGATTTGCCATACACAGGGATAGTAGTATTGATAGTAGTAGTAGCAGTAGTAGCAGCATTGGGTGTAGTAGTAGTATCAGTAGTTTTTGCAATGCACTGGAATATTAGTAGTAGCAGTAGTAGTAGCATTGGTACAAGCAGCAGCGGTAGTACTAATAGTAGTAGTATTTGCCATGCACTGGGCGAATAGTAGTAGTAGTAGCAGCAGCAGCAGTAGAAGTAGCAGCAGCAGTAGTAGTAGCAGCAGTAGTAGTCATAGTAGTATTTGCTATGCATTGGGCGAGTAGTACTAGTAGTGGTAGCAGCAGGAGTAGAAGTGGCAGCAGCAGCAGTAGTAGTTGGAGCAGATTGGCCCTGCAAGGTGTGAGTAGTAGTAGTAGAAGTAGCAGCAATAACAGTACTAGTATTAGATTTGCCATGCACAGGGCTATTAGTATGGATAGTAGTAGTAGCAGTAGTAGTAGCAGCAGGAGCAGCAGTAGTAAAGTAGTTGTATGCGTCAAGAACTGGAATACTCGTAGTAGAAGTAGTAGCAGCAGCAGCAGTAGAGGTAAGAGTAGTAGTGTTTGCCATGCACTGAACTAATTGTAGTAGTAGCAGTACCAGCAAGAATAGAAGTAGCTGCAGCAGCAGTAGTAGCAGCAACAGTAGTGGTAAAAGTAGTAGTATTTGCCATGCACTGGGCTAGTAGTAGAAGTCCTAGTAGTAGTGGTAGCAGCAGAAGTCGAAGTGGCAGCAGCAGCAATACTAGGAGCAGCAGATTTGCCATGCAGTGGGCCACCTGTAGTAGTAAGAGTAACAGCTCTAGCAGTAGTAGTAGTATATTTGCCACGCACTGGGCTAGTAGTATTGACAGTAGTAGTAGCAACAGCAGCAGTAGTCACATGAATAGTATTTGCGACACACTGGATTACTAGTAGTAGCAGAAGTAGTAGAAGTAATAGCAACAGCAGCAGCAGTAGTAGAAATACTAGTACTATTTGCCATGCACTGTGCTAGTAGTAGTAGTAGTAGTAATAGTAATAGCAGCAGCAGTAGAGGTAGCAGCAGCAGTGGAAATAGAAGTAGTATCCGCCATGCACTGGGTAAGAAGTAGTAGTAGTAGTAACAGCAATAGTAACAGTAGAAGTAGATTTGCCATGCACTGGGCTCGTAGTATTGATATTAGCAGTAGCCGTAGTAGCAGCATCAGCAGTAGTAATAATAGTATTACTATGTGCAATGCACTGCACTACTATCAGTAGCAGTAGCAGTAGCAATAGTAGCAGCAGCAGAAGCAGTAGTACTAATAGTAGTAGTATCTGCCATGCACTGGACTGCTAGTAGTAGCAGTAGTAGTAGAGGTAGCAACAGCAATAGATGTGACAGCAGCAACAGAAATAGTAGCAGCAGATTTGCCCTGCAGTTGGCCAGTAGTAGTAGTAGTAGTGGTAGGAGAAATAGCAGTAGTAGTAGTAGATTTGCCATGCACTGAGCTAGTAGTATTGATAGTAGTATTAGCAGTAGTAGTAGCAGCAGCAGTTGTAGTAAGAGTAGTAGTATTTGCCATTCCCTGGACTACATGTAGTACCAAGAGTAGTCACAGAAGACGCAGCAGCAGCAGTAGTGTTCATAGTACATATGTTTGCCATGCACTGGACTAGTAGTAGTAGTAGAATTAGCAGCAGCACTAGGAGTAGCTGCAGAAGCAATAGTAGTAGCAGCAGCAGTAGAAGAAGCAGCAGCAGCAGTAGTGGCAGTAGTAGTAATAGTAGTAGTATTTTACATGCACTGAGCTAGTAGCAGTAGTAGTGGTAGCAGCAGCAATAGAAGTGGCAGCTGCAAGGTTAGAACTAGCAGATTTGACTCGCAGTGGGCCAGAAGAAGTATTAGCATCAGCAGTAATAGCTGTAGTACTAATAGACTTGCCATACACAGTGCTAATATTATTAATACTAGTAGTAGAAGTAGCAGCAGCAGCAGCAGTAGCAGTAATAGTAGCAATATTTGCCATGCACTGGACTACTGGTCGTAGCTGTACTAGTAGCTGTAGTAGCCGCTGCAGCAGCAGTAGTAGTAATATAGTAGCATTTGCCATGGACTGGATTAGTAGTAGTAGCAGCAGTAGCAGCAGCAGTAGAAGTAGTCGCAGTAGTAGTAGCAGCAGTAGGAGTAATAGTAGCAGTATATGCCATGTGCTTAGCTTGTAGTAGATGTAGTAGTAGTAGTAGTAATGGTAGCAGGAGCAGTAGAAGTGGCGGCAGTAGCAGTAGTAGTAGCAGCAGATTTGCCCAGCAATGGGCACGTAGTAGTAGTAGAAATAGCAGCAATAACAGTACAGGCAGTAGAATGACCATGCACAGAGGTATTAATATTGAGAGTAGTAGAAGCTGTAGTGGCAGCAGCAACAGCAGTAGCAGTAATATAGTAGCATTTGCACAGACAGGATTAGTAGTAGTAGCAGTGGTAGCCTTAGCAGCAGTCATAGTCATAGTAGTAGTATTTGCCGAGGACTGGACTACTAGTAGTTGCAGTAGAAGGAGCAGTACTAGTAGCATCAGCAGCAGTAGTAGTGATGGTAGTAGTATTTGCCATTCCCTGGACTACTAGTTGCAGCAGTAGTAGTCACAGTAGTAGCAACTGCAGCAGTAGTGGTCATAATAGTGGTATTTGCCATGCACTGTACTAGTAGTAGTAGAAGTAGCAGCAGCATTAGAAGTAGCTGCAGCTGCAGTAATAGTAGCAGCAGAAGTACTAGTAGCAGTTGTGTTAATAGTAGTAGTATTTGCCATGAACTGTACTACGAGTAGCAGCTGTAGTAGCAGCAGCAGCACTACTAGTTACACTACTAGTATTTATCGTGCACTGGGTTAGAAGTGGTGCTAGTAGCAGCAGTAGTAGTAGTCACAGAATTAGTAGTAGTAGCAGCAGTAGTGGTAACAGTAGGAGCACTTACCATGAACTGGGTTAGTAGTAGTAGTAGTAGTAGTAGTAGTAGTAGTGGTAGCAGCACCAGTAGAAGTGACAGCAGCAGTACTAGTGACAGCAGATTTACCCTGCAGTTGGCCAGTAAAAGTAGTAGCACTTGCTGAAATAGCCGTAGTAGTAGTAGATTTGCCATGCACTGGGCTGTAGTATTAATACTAGTCGTAGCAGTATTAGCAGCAGCATCAGGAGTAGTAATCGAAGTAGTATTTGCCATGCACTGGGCTACAAGTAATACAAGTACTAGTAGACGTAGTAGCAGCAGCAGCAGTAGTAATAATGGTAGAATACCATTGCCATGCCCTGGGCTAGTAGTATTAGTAACAGTAGTAGTAGCAGCCACAGTAGAATTAGAAGCAGTAGCAGTAGTAGCAGCAGAAGTAGTCGTAAGAGCAAGAGCACTAATAGTAGCAGCAGTGGTAATAGTAGTTGTATTTGGCATGGACTGGGCTAGTAATAGTACTAGTAGCAGCAGCAGTAATGTTAGCATCAGTAGTAGTAGTAGCAGCAGTACTGGTAATATTGGTAGTATTTGAAATGCACTGGGGTAGTAGGAGTAGTAGTTGTATTGGTAGAAGCAGAAGTAGAATTGGCAGCAACATCAGTAGTAGTAGCAGCAGATTAGCCCTGCAGTGTGCACGTAGCAGTATTAGCATTAGCACTAATAGTTGTAGTACTAGAAGATTTGCCATGCACTGGCATAGTAGTGTTGATACTAGTAGTAGCAGCAGCAGAAGTAGCAGTAATAGTAGTATTTGCCATGCGCTAGACTACTAGTAGTAGCAGCAGTAGTAGAGGTAGCACCAGGAATAGAAGTGACATCAGCAGCAGTAAGAGTAGCAGCAGATATGTCCTGCAGTGGGCCAGTAGTACTAGTAGCAGTAGCAGCCATAGCAGTAGAAGGAGCCGATTTGCCATACACAGGGATAGTAGTATTGATAGTAGTAGTAGCAGTAGTAGCAGCATTGGGTGTAGTAGTAGTATCAGTAGTTTTTGCAATGCACTGGAATATTAGTAGTAGCAGTAGTAGTAGCATTGGTACAAGCAGCAGCGGTAGTACTAATAGTAGTAGTATTTGCCATGCACTGGGCGAATAGTAGTAGTAGTAGCAGCAGCAGCAGTAGAAGTAGCAGCAGCAGTAGTAGTAGCAGCAGTAGTAGTCATAGTAGTATTTGCTATGCATTGGGCGAGTAGTACTAGTAGTGGTAGCAGCAGGAGTAGAAGTGGCAGCAGCAGCAGTAGTAGTTGGAGCAGATTGGCCCTGCAAGGTGTGAGTAGTAGTAGTAGAAGTAGCAGCAATAACAGTACTAGTATTAGATTTGCCATGCACAGGGCTATTAGTATTGATAGTAGTAGTAGCAGTAGTAGTAGCAGCAGGAGCAGCAGTAGTAAAGTAGTTGTATGCGTCAAGAACTGGAATACTCGTAGTAGAAGTAGTAGCAGCAGCAGCAGTAGAGGTAAGAGTAGTAGTGTTTGCCATGCACTGAACTAATTGTAGTAGTAGCAGTACCAGCAAGAATAGAAGTAGCTGCAGCAGCAGTAGTAGCAGCAACAGTAGTGGTAAAAGTAGTAGTATTTGCCATGCACTGGGCTAGTAGTAGAAGTCCTAGTAGTAGTGGTAGCAGCAGAAGTCGAAGTGGCAGCAGCAGCAATACTAGGAGCAGCAGATTTGCCATGCAGTGGGCCACCTGTAGTAGTAAGAGTAACAGCTCTAGCAGTAGTAGTAGTATATTTGCCACGCACTGGGCTAGTAGTATTGACAGTAGTAGTAGCAACAGCAGCAGTAGTCACATGAATAGTATTTGCGACACACTGGATTACTAGTAGTAGCAGAAGTAGTAGAAGTAATAGCAACAGCAGCAGCAGTAGTAGAAATACTAGTACTATTTGCCATGCACTGTGCTAGTAGTAGTAGTAATAGTAATAGCAGCAGCAGTAGAGGTAGCAGCAGCAGTGGAAATAGAAGTAGTATCCGCCATGCACTGGGTAAGAAGTAGTAGTAGTAGTAACAGCAATAGTAACAGTAGAAGTAGATTTGCCATGCACTGGGCTCGTAGTATTGATATTAGCAGTAGCCGTAGTAGCAGCATCAGCAGTAGTAATAATAGTATTACTATGTGCAATGCACTGCACTACTATCAGTAGCAGTAGCAGTAGCAATAGTAGCAGCAGCAGAAGCAGTAGTACTAATAGTAGTAGTATCTGCCATGCACTGGACTGCTAGTAGTAGCAGTAGTAGTAGAGGTAGCAACAGCAATAGACGTGACAGCAGCAACAGAAATAGTAGCAGCAGATTTGCCCTGCAGTTGGCCAGTAGTAGTAGTAGTAGTGGTAGGAGAAATAGCAGTAGTAGTAGTAGATTTGCCATGCACTGAGCTAGTAGTATTGATAGTAGTATTAGCAGTAGTAGTAGCAGCAGCAGTTGTAGTAAGAGTAGTAGTATTTGCCATTCCCTGGACTACATGTAGTACCAAGAGTAGTCACAGAAGACGCAGCAGCAGCAGTAGTGTTCATAGTACATATGTTTGCCATGCACTGGACTAGTAGTAGTAGTAGAATTAGCAGCAGCACTAGGAGTAGCTGCAGAAGCAATAGTAGTAGCAGCAGCAGTAGAAGAAGCAGCAGCAGCAGTAGTGGCAGTAGTAGTAATAGTAGTAGTATTTTACATGCACTGAGCTAGTAGCAGTAGTAGTGGTAGCAGCAGCAATAGAAGTGGCAGCTGCAAGGGTAGAACTAGCAGAAGATTTGACTCGCAGTGGGCCAGAAGAAGTATTAGCATCAGCAGTAATAGCTGTAGTACTAATAGACTTGCCATACACAGTGCTAATATTATTAATACTAGTAGTAGAAGTAGCAGCAGCAGCAGCAGTAGCAGTAATAGTAGCAATATTTGCCATGCACTGGACTACTGGTCGTAGCTGTACTAGTAGCTGTAGTAGCCGCTGCAGCAGCAGTAGTAGTAATATAGTAGCATTTGCCATGGACTGGATTAGTAGTAGTAGCAGCAGTAGCAGCAGCAGTAGAAGTAGCCGCAGTAGTAGTAGCAGCAGTAGGAGTAATAGTAGCAGTATATGCCATGCGCTTAGCTTGTAGTAGATGTAGTAGTAGTAGTAGTAATGGTAGCAGGAGCAGTAGAAGTGGCGGCAGTAGCAGTAGTAGTAGCAGCAGATTTGCCCAGCAATGGGCACGTAGTAGTAGTAGAAATAGCAGCAATAACAGTACAGGCAGTAGAATGACCATGCACAGAGGTATTAATATTGATAGTAGTAGAAGCTGTAGTGGCAGCAGCAACAGCAGTAGCAGTAATATAGTAGCATTTGCACAGACAGGATTAGTAGTAGTAGCAGTGGTAGCCTTAGCAGCAGTCAGAGTCATAGTAGTAGTATTTGCCGAGGACTGGACTACTAGTAGTTGCAGTAGAAGGAGCAGTACTAGTAGCATCAGCAGCAGTAGTAGTGATGGTAGTAGTATTTGCCATTCCCTGGACTACTAGTTGCAGCAGTAGTAGTCACAGTAGTAGCAACTGCAGCAGTAGTGGTCATAATAGTGGTATTTGCCATGCACTGTACTAGTAGTAGTAGAAGTAGCAGCAGCATTAGAAGTAGCTGCAGCTGCAGTAATAGTAGCAGCAGAAGTACTAGTAGCAGTTGTGTTAATAGTAGTAGTATTTGCCATGAACTGTACTACCAGTAGCAGCTGTAGTAGCAGCAGCAGCACTACTAGTTACACTACTAGTATTTACCATGCACTGGGTTAGAAGTGGTGCTAGTAGCAGCAGTAGTAGTAGTCACAGAATTAGTAGTAGTAGCAGCAGTAGTGGTAACAGTAGGAGCACTTACCATGAACTGGGTTAGTAGTAGTAGTAGTAGTAGTAGTAGTAGTAGTGGTAGCAGCACCAGTAGAAGTGACAGCAGCAGTACTAGTGACAGCAGATTTACCCTGCAGTTGGCCAGTAAAAGTAGTAGCACTTGCTGAAATAGCCGTAGTAGTAGTAGATTTGCCATGCACTGGGCTGTAGTATTAATACTAGTCGTAGCAGTATTAGCAGCAGCATCAGGAGTAGTAATCGAAGTAGTATTTGCCATGCACTGGGCTGCAAGTAATACAAGTACTAGTAGACGTAGTAGCAGCAGCAGCAGTAGTAATAATGGTAGAATACCATTGCCATGCCCTGGGCTAGTAGTATTAGTAACAGTAGTAGTAGCAGCCACAGTAGAATTAGAAGCAGTAGCAGTAGTAGCAGCAGAAGTAGTCGTAAGAGCAAGAGCACTAATAGTAGCAGCAGTGGTAATAGTAGTTGTATTTGGCATGGACTGGGCTAGTAATAGTACTAGTAGCAGCAGCAGTAATGTTAGCATCAGTAGTAGTAGTAGCAGCAGTACTGGTAATATTGGTAGTATTTGAAATGCACTGGGGTAGTAGGAGTAGTAGTTGTATTGGTAGAAGCAGAAGTAGAATTGGCAGCAACATCAGTAGTAGTAGCAGCAGATTAGCCCTGCAGTGTGCACGTAGCAGTATTAGCATTAGCACTAATAGTTGTAGTACTAGAAGATTTGCCATGCACTGGCATAGTAGTGTTGATACTAGTAGTAGCAGCAGCAGAAGTAGTAGTAATAGTAGTATTTGCCATGCGCTAGACTACTAGTAGTAGCAGCAGTAGTAGAGGTAGCACCAGGAATAGAAGTGACATCAGCAGCAGTAAGAGTAGCAGCAGATATGTCCTGCAGTGGGCCAGTAGTACTAGTAGCAGTAGCAGCCATAGCAGTAGAAGGAGCCGATTTGCCATACACAGGGATAGTAGTATTGATAGTAGTAGTAGCAGTAGTAGCAGCATTGGGTGTAGTAGTAGTATCAGTAGTTTTTGCAATGCACTGGAATATTAGTAGTAGCAGTAGTAGTAGCATTGGTACAAGCAGCAGCGGTAGTACTAATAGTAGTAGTATTTGCCATGCACTGGGCGAATAGTAGTAGTAGTAGCAGCAGCAGCAGTAGAAGTAGCAGCAGCAGTAGTAGTAGCAGCAGTAGTAGTCATAGTAGTATTTGCTATGCATTGGGCGAGTAGTACTAGTAGTGGTAGCAGCAGGAGTAGAAGTGGCAGCAGCAGCAGTAGTACTTGGAGCAGATTGGCCCTGCAAGGTGTGAGTAGTAGTAGTAGAAGTAGCAGCAATAACAGTACTAGTATTAGATTTGCCATGCACAGGGCTATTAGTATGGATAGTAGTAGTAGCAGTAGTAGTAGCAGCAGGAGCAGCAGTAGTAAAGTAGTTGTATGCGTCAAGAACTGGAATACTCGTAGTAGAAGTAGTAGCAGCAGCAGCAGTAGAGGTAAGAGTAGTAGTGTTTGCCATGCACTGAACTAATTGTAGTAGTAGCAGTACCAGCAAGAATAGAAGTAGCTGCAGCAGCAGTAGTAGCAGCAACAGTAGTGGTAAAAGTAGTAGTATTTGCCATGCACTGGGCTAGTAGTAGAAGTCCTAGTAGTAGTGGTAGCAGCAGAAGTCGAAGTGGCAGCAGCAGCAATACTAGGAGCAGCAGATTTGCCATGCAGTGGGCCACCTGTAGTAGTAAGAGTAACAGCTCTAGCAGTAGTAGTAGTATATTTGCCACGCACTGGGCTAGTAGTATTGACAGTAGTAGTAGCAACAGCAGCAGTAGTCACATGAATAGTATTTGCGACACACTGGATTACTAGTAGTAGCAGAAGTAGTAGAAGTAATAGCAACAGCAGCAGCAGTAGTAGAAATACTAGTACTATTTGCCATGCACTGTGCTAGTAGTAGTAGTAATAGTAATAGCAGCAGCAGTAGAGGTAGCAGCAGCAGTGGAAATAGAAGTAGTATCCGCCATGCACTGGGTAAGAAGTAGTAGTAGTAGTAACAGCAATAGTAACAGTAGAAGTAGATTTGCCATGCACTGGGCTCGTAGTATTGATATTAGCAGTAGCCGTAGTAGCAGCATCAGCAGTAGTAATAATAGTATTACTATGTGCAATGCACTGCACTACTATCAGTAGCAGTAGCAGTAGCAATAGTAGCAGCAGCAGAAGCAGTAGTACTAATAGTAGTAGTATCTGCCATGCACTGGACTGCTAGTAGTAGCAGTAGTAGTAGAGGTAGCAACAGCAATAGATGTGACAGCAGCAACAGAAATAGTAGCAGCAGATTTGCCCTGCAGTTGGCCAGTAGTAGTAGTAGTAGTGGTAGGAGAAATAGCAGTAGTAGTAGTAGATTTGCCATGCACTGAGCTAGTAGTATTGATAGTAGTATTAGCAGTAGTAGTAGCAGCAGCAGTTGTAGTAAGAGTAGTAGTATTTGCCATTCCCTGGACTACATGTAGTACCAAGAGTAGTCACAGAAGACGCAGCAGCAGCAGTAGTGTTCATAGTACATATGTTTGCCATGCACTGGACTAGTAGTAGTAGTAGAATTAGCAGCAGCACTAGGAGTAGCTGCAGAAGCAATAGTAGTAGCAGCAGCAGTAGAAGAAGCAGCAGCAGCAGTAGTGGCAGTAGTAGTAATAGTAGTAGTATTTTACATGCACTGAGCTAGTAGCAGTAGTAGTGGTAGCAGCAGCAATAGAAGTGGCAGCTGCAAGGGTAGAACTAGCAGAAGATTTGACTCGCAGTGGGCCAGAAGAAGTATTAGCATCAGCAGTAATAGCTGTAGTACTAATAGACTTGCCATACACAGTGCTAATATTATTAATACTAGTAGTAGAAGTAGCAGCAGCAGCAGCAGTAGCAGTAATAGTAGCAATATTTGCCATGCACTGGACTACTGGTCGTAGCTGTACTAGTAGCTGTAGTAGCCGCTGCAGCAGCAGTAGTAGTAATATAGTAGCATTTGCCATGGACTGGATTAGTAGTAGTAGCAGCAGTAGCAGCAGCAGTAGAAGTAGCCGCAGTAGGAGTAGCAGCAGTAGGAGTAATAGTAGCAGTATATGCCATGCGCTTAGCTTGTAGTAGATGTAGTAGTAGTAGTAGTAATGGTAGCAGGAGCAGTAGAAGTGGCGGCAGTAGCAGTAGTAGTAGCAGCAGATTTGCCCAGCAATGGGCACGTAGTAGTAGTAGAAATAGCAGCAATAACAGTACAGGCAGTAGAATGACCATGCACAGAGGTATTAATATTGATAGTAGTAGAAGCTGTAGTGGCAGCAGCAACAGCAGTAGCAGTAATATAGTAGCATTTGCACAGACAGGATTAGTAGTAGTAGCAGTGGTAGCCTTAGCAGCAGTCATAGTCATAGTAGTAGTATTTGCCGAGGACTGGACTACTAGTAGTTGCAGTAGAAGGAGCAGTACTAGTAGCATCAGCAGCAGTAGTAGTGATGGTAGTAGTATTTGCCATTCCCTGGACTACTAGTTGCAGCAGTAGTAGTCACAGTAGTAGCAACTGCAGCAGTAGTGGTCATAATAGTGGTATTTGCCATGCACTGTACTAGTAGTAGTAGAAGTAGCAGCAGCATTAGAAGTAGCTGCAGCTGCAGTAATAGTAGCAGCAGAAGTACTAGTAGCAGTTGTGTTAATAGTAGTAGTATTTGCCATGAACTGTACTACCAGTAGCAGCTGTAGTAGCAGCAGCAGCACTACTAGTTACACTACTAGTATTTATCGTGCACTGGGTTAGAAGTGGTGCTAGTAGCAGCAGTAGTAGTAGTCACAGAATTAGTAGTAGTAGCAGCAGTAGTGGTAACAGTAGGAGCACTTACCATGAACTGGGTTAGTAGTACTAGTAGTAGTAGTAGTAGTAGTAGTGGTAGCAGCACCAGTAGAAGTGACAGCAGCAGTACTAGTGACAGCAGATTTACCCTGCAGTTGGCCAGTAAAAGTAGTAGCACTTGCTGAAATAGCCGTAGTAGTAGTAGATTTGCCATGCACTGGGCTGTAGTATTAATACTAGTCGTAGCAGTATTAGCAGCAGCATCAGGAGTAGTAATCGAAGTAGTATTTGCCATGCACTGGGCTGCAAGTAATACAAGTACTAGTAGACGTAGTAGCAGCAGCAGCAGTAGTAATAATGGTAGAATACCATTGCCATGCCCTGGGCTAGTAGTATTAGTAACAGTAGTAGTAGCAGCCACAGTAGAATTAGAAGCAGTAGCAGTAGTAGCAGCAGAAGTAGTCGTAAGAGCAAGAGCACTAATAGTAGCAGCAGTGGTAATAGTAGTTGTATTTGGCATGGACTGGGCTAGTAATAGTACTAGTAGCAGCAGCAGTAATGTTAGCATCAGTAGTAGTAGTAGCAGCAGTACTGGTAATATTGGTAGTATTTGAAATGCACTGGGGTAGTAGGAGTAGTAGTTGTATTGGTAGAAGCAGAAGTAGAATTGGCAGCAACATCAGTAGTAGTAGCAGCAGATTAGCCCTGCAGTGTGCACGTAGCAGTATTAGCATTAGCACTAATAGTTGTAGTAGTAGAAGATTTGCCATGCACTGGCATAGTAGTGTTGATACTAGTAGTAGCAGCAGCAGAAGTAGCAGTAATAGTAGTATTTGCCATGCGCTAGACTACTAGTAGTAGCAGCAGTAGTAGAGGTAGCACCAGGAATAGAAGTGACATCAGCAGCAGTAAGAGTAGCAGCAGATATGTCCTGCAGTGGGCCAGTAGTACTAGTAGCAGTAGCAGCCATAGCAGTAGAAGGAGCCGATTTGCCATACACAGGGATAGTAGTATTGATAGTAGTAGTAGCAGTAGTAGCAGCATTGGGTGTAGTAGTAGTATCAGTAGTTTTTGCAATGCACTGGAATATTAGTAGTAGCAGTAGTAGTAGCATTGGTACAAGCAGCAGCGGTAGTACTAATAGTAGTAGTATTTGCCATGCACTGGGCGAATAGTAGTAGTAGTAGCAGCAGCAGCAGTAGAAGTAGCAGCAGCAGTAGTAGTAGCAGCAGTAGTAGTCATAGTAGTATTTGCTATGCATTGGGCGAGTAGTACTAGTAGTGGTAGCAGCAGGAGTAGAAGTGGCAGCAGCAGCAGTAGTAGTTGGAGCAGATTGGCCCTGCAAGGTGTGAGTAGTAGTAGTAGAAGTAGCAGCAATAACAGTACTAGTATTAGATTTGCCATGCACAGGGCTATTAGTATTGATAGTAGTAGTAGCAGTAGTAGTAGCAGCAGCAGCAGCAGTAGTAAAGTAGTTGTATGCGTCAAGAACTGGAATACTCGTAGTAGAAGTAGTAGCAGCAGCAGCAGTAGAGGTAAGAGTAGTAGTGTTTGCCATGCACTGAACTAATTGTAGTAGTAGCAGTACCAGCAAGAATAGAAGTAGCTGCAGCAGCAGTAGTAGCAGCAACAGTAGTGGTAAAAGTAGTAGTATTTGCCATGCACTGGGCTAGTAGTAGAAGTCCTAGTAGTAGTGGTAGCAGCAGAAGTCGAAGTGGCAGCAGCAGCAATACTAGGAGCAGCAGATTTGCCATGCAGTGGGCCACCTGTAGTAGTAAGAGTAACAGCTCTAGCAGTAGTAGTAGTATATTTGCCACGCACTGGGCTAGTAGTATTGACAGTAGTAGTAGCAACAGCAGCAGTAGTCACATGAATAGTATTTGCGACACACTGGATTACTAGTAGTAGCAGAAGTAGTAGAAGTAATAGCAACAGCAGCAGCAGTAGTAGAAATACTAGTACTATTTGCCATGCACTGTGCTAGTAGTAGTAGTAGTAGTAATAGTAATAGCAGCAGCAGTAGAGGTAGCAGCAGCAGTGGAAATAGAAGTAGTATCCGCCATGCACTGGGTAAGAAGTAGTAGTAGTAGTAACAGCAATAGTAACAGTAGAAGTAGATTTGCCATGCACTGGGCTCGTAGTATTGATATTAGCAGTAGCCGTAGTAGCAGCATCAGCAGTAGTAATAATAGTATTACTATGTGCAATGCACTGCACTACTATCAGTAGCAGTAGCAGTAGCAATAGTAGCAGCAGCAGAAGCAGTAGTACTAATAGTAGTAGTATCTGCCATGCACTGGACTGCTAGTAGTAGCAGTAGTAGTAGAGGTAGCAACAGCAATAGATGTGACAGCAGCAACAGAAATAGTAGCAGCAGATTTGCCCTGCAGTTGGCCAGTAGTAGTAGTAGTAGTGGTAGGAGAAATAGCAGTAGTAGTAGTAGATTTGCCATGCACTGAGCTAGTAGTATTGATAGTAGTATTAGCAGTAGTAGTAGCAGCAGCAGTTGTAGTAAGAGTAGTAGTATTTGCCATTCCCTGGACTACATGTAGTACCAAGAGTAGTCACAGAAGACGCAGCAGCAGCAGTAGTGTTCATAGTACATATGTTTGCCATGCACTGGACTAGTAGTAGTAGTAGAATTAGCAGCAGCACTAGGAGTAGCTGCAGAAGCAATAGTAGTAGCAGCAGCAGTAGAAGAAGCAGCAGCAGCAGTAGTGGCAGTAGTAGTAATAGTAGTAGTATTTTACATGCACTGAGCTAGTAGCAGTAGTAGTGGTAGCAGCAGCAATAGAAGTGGCAGCTGCAAGGGTAGAACTAGCAGAAGATTTGACTCGCAGTGGGCCAGAAGAAGTATTAGCATCAGCAGTAATAGCTGTAGTACTAATAGACTTGCCATACACAGTGCTAATATTATTAATACTAGTAGTAGAAGTAGCAGCAGCAGCAGCAGTAGCAGTAATAGTAGCAATATTTGCCATGCACTGGACTACTGGTCGTAGCTGTAGTAGCCGCTGCAGCAGCAGTAGTAGTAATATTGTAGCATTTGCCATGGACTGGATTAGTAGTAGTAGCAGCAGTAGCAGCAGCAGTAGAAGTAGCCGCAGTAGGAGTAGCAGCAGTAGGAGTAATAGTAGCAGTATATGCCATGCGCTTAGCTTGTAGTAGATGTAGTAGTAGTAGTAGTAATGGTAGCAGGAGCAGTAGAAGTGGCGGCAGTAGCAGTAGTAGTAGCAGCAGATTTGCCCAGCAATGGGCACGTAGTAGTAGTAGAAATAGCAGCAATAACAGTACAGGCAGTAGAATGACCATGCACAGAGGTATTAATATTGAGAGTAGTAGAAGCTGTAGTGGCAGCAGCAACAGCAGTAGCAGTAATATAGTAGCATTTGCACAGACAGGATTAGTAGTAGTAGCAGTGGTAGCCTTAGCAGCAGTCAGAGTCATAGTAGTAGTATTTGCCGAGGACTGGACTACTAGTAGTTGCAGTAGAAGGAGCAGTACTAGTAGCATCAGCAGCAGTAGTAGTGATGGTAGTAGTATTTGCCATTCCCTGGACTACTAGTTGCAGCAGTAGTAGTCACAGTAGTAGCAACTGCAGCAGTAGTGGTCATAATAGTGGTATTTGCCATGCACTGTACTAGTAGTAGTAGAAGTAGCAGCAGCATTAGAACTAGCTGCAGCTGCAGTAATAGTAGCAGCAGAAGTACTAGTAGCAGTTGTGTTAATAGTAGTAGTATTTGCCATGAACTGTACTACCAGTAGCAGCTGTAGTAGCAGCAGCAGCACTACTAGTTACACTACTAGTATTTACCATGCACTGGGTTAGAAGTGGTGCTAGTAGCAGCAGTAGTAGTAGTCACAGAATTAGTAGTAGTAGCAGCAGTAGTGGTAACAGTAGGAGCACTTACCATGAACTGGGTTAGTAGTAGTAGTAGTAGTAGTAGTAGTAGTAGTAGTGGTAGCAGCACCAGTAGAAGTGACAGCAGCAGTACTAGTGACAGCAGATTTACCCTGCAGTTGGCCAGTAAAAGTAGTAGCACTTGCTGAAATAGCCGTAGTAGTAGTAGATTTGCCATGCACTGGGCTGTAGTATTAATACTAGTCGTAGCAGTATTAGCAGCAGCATCAGGAGTAGTAATCGAAGTAGTATTTGCCATGCACTGGGCTACAAGTAATACAAGTACTAGTAGACGTAGTAGCAGCAGCAGCAGTAGTAATAATGGTAGAATACCATTGCCATGCCCTGGGCTAGTAGTATTAGTAACAGTAGTAGTAGCAGCCACAGTAGAATTAGAAGCAGTAGCAGTAGTAGCAGCAGAAGTAGTCGTAAGAGCAAGAGCACTAATAGTAGCAGCAGTGGTAATAGTAGTTGTATTTGGCATGGACTGGGCTAGTAATAGTACTAGTAGCAGCAGCAGTAATGTTAGCATCAGTAGTAGTAGTAGCAGCAGTACTGGTAATATTGGTAGTATTTGAAATGCACTGGGGTAGTAGGAGTAGTAGTTGTATTGGTAGAAGCAGAAGTAGAATTGGCAGCAACATCAGTAGTAGTAGCAGCAGATTAGCCCTGCAGTGTGCACGTAGCAGTATTAGCATTAGCACTAATAGTTGTAGTACTAGAAGATTTGCCATGCACTGGCATAGTAGTGTTGATACTAGTAGTAGCAGCAGCAGAAGTAGCAGTAATAGTAGTATTTGCCATGCGCTAGACTACTAGTAGTAGCAGCAGTAGTAGAGGTAGCACCAGGAATAGAAGTGACATCAGCAGCAGTAAGAGTAGCAGCAGATATGTCCTGCAGTGGGCCAGTAGTACTAGTAGCAGTAGCAGCCATAGCAGTAGAAGGAGCCGATTTGTCATACACAGGGATAGTAGTATTGATAGTAGTAGTAGCAGTAGTAGCAGCATTGGGTGTAGTAGTAGTATCAGTAGTTTTTGCAATGCACTGGAATATTAGTAGTAGCAGTAGTAGTAGCATTGGTACAAGCAGCAGCGGTAGTACTAATAGTAGTAGTATTTGCCATGCACTGGGCGAATAGTAGTAGTAGTAGCAGCAGCAGCAGTAGAAGTAGCAGCAGCAGTAGTAGTAGCAGCAGTAGTAGTCATAGTAGTATTTGCTATGCATTGGGCGAGTAGTACTAGTAGTGGTAGCAGCAGGAGTAGAAGTGGCAGCAGCAGCAGTAGTACTTGGAGCAGATTGGCCCTGCAAGGTGTGAGTAGTAGTAGTAGAAGTAGCAGCAATAACAGTACTAGTATTAGATTTGCCATGCACAGGGCTATTAGTATTGATAGTAGTAGTAGCAGTAGTAGTAGCAGCAGGAGCAGCAGTAGTAAAGTAGTTGTATGCGTCAAGAACTGGAATACTCGTAGTAGAAGTAGTAGCAGCAGCAGCAGTAGAGGTAAGAGTAGTAGTGTTTGCCATGCACTGAACTAATTGTAGTAGTAGCAGTACCAGCAAGAATAGAAGTAGCTGCAGCAGCAGTAGTAGCAGCAACAGTAGTGGTAAAAGTAGTAGTATTTGCCATGCACTGGGCTAGTAGTAGAAGTCCTAGTAGTAGTGGTAGCAGCAGAAGTCGAAGTGGCAGCAGCAGCAATACTAGGAGCAGCAGATTTGCCATGCAGTGGGCCACCTGTAGTAGTAAGAGTAACAGCTCTAGCAGTAGTAGTAGTATATTTGCCACGCACTGGGCTAGTAGTATTGACAGTAGTAGTAGCAACAGCAGCAGTAGTCACATGAATAGTATTTGCGACACACTGGATTACTAGTAGTAGCAGAAGTAGTAGAAGTAATAGCAACAGCAGCAGCAGTAGTAGAAATACTAGTACTATTTGCCATGCACTGTGCTAGTAGTAGTAGTAATAGTAATAGTAATAGCAGCAGCAGTAGAGGTAGCAGCAGCAGTGGAAATAGAAGTAGTATCCGCCATGCACTGGGTAAGAAGTAGTAGTAGTAGTAACAGCAATAGTAACAGTAGAAGTAGATTTGCCATGCACTGGGCTCGTAGTATTGATATTAGCAGTAGCCGTAGTAGCAGCATCAGCAGTAGTAATAATAGTATTACTATGTGCAATGCACTGCACTACTATCAGTAGCAGTAGCAGTAGCAATAGTAGCAGCAGCAGAAGCAGTAGTACTAATAGTAGTAGTATCTGCCATGCACTGGACTGCTAGTAGTAGCAGTAGTAGTAGAGGTAGCAACAGCAATAGACGTGACAGCAGCAACAGAAATAGTAGCAGCAGATTTGCCCTGCAGTTGGCCAGTAGTAGTAGTAGTAGTGGTAGGAGAAATAGCAGTAGTAGTAGTAGATTTGCCATGCACTGAGCTAGTAGTATTGATAGTAGTATTAGCAGTAGTAGTAGCAGCAGCAGTTGTAGTAAGAGTAGTAGTATTTGCCATTCCCTGGACTACATGTAGTACCAAGAGTAGTCACAGAAGACGCAGCAGCAGCAGTAGTGTTCATAGTACATATGTTTGCCATGCACTGGACTAGTAGTAGTAGTAGAATTAGCAGCAGCACTAGGAGTAGCTGCAGAAGCAATAGTAGTAGCAGCAGCAGTAGAAGAAGCAGCAGCAGCAGTAGTGGCAGTAGTAGTAATAGTAGTAGTATTTTACATGCACTGAGCTAGTAGCAGTAGTAGTGGTAGCAGCAGCAATAGAAGTGGCAGCTGCAAGGGTAGAACTAGCAGAAGATTTGACTCGCAGTGGGCCAGAAGAAGTATTAGCATCAGCAGTAATAGCTGTAGTACTAATAGACTTGCCATACACAGTGCTAATATTATTAATACTAGTAGTAGAAGTAGCAGCAGCAGCAGCAGTAGCAGTAATAGTAGCAATATTTGCCATGCACTGGACTACTGGTCGTAGCTGTAGTAGCCGCTGCAGCAGCAGTAGTAGTAATATAGTAGCATTTGCCATGGACTGGATTAGTAGTAGTAGCAGCAGTAGCAGCAGCAGTAGAAGTAGCCGCAGTAGGAGTAGCAGCAGTAGGAGTAATAGTAGCAGTATATGCCATGCGCTTAGCTTGTAGTAGATGTAGTAGTAGTAGTAGTAATGGTAGCAGGAGCAGTAGAAGTGGCGGCAGTAGCAGTAGTAGTAGCAGCAGATTTGCCCAGCAATGGGCACGTAGTAGTAGTAGAAATAGCAGCAATAACAGTACAGGCAGTAGAATGACCATGCACAGAGGTATTAATATTGATAGTAGTAGAAGCTGTAGTGGCAGCAGCAACAGCAGTAGCAGTAATATAGTAGCATTTGCACAGACAGGATTAGTAGTAGTAGCAGTGGTAGCCTTAGCAGCAGTCATAGTCATAGTAGTAGTATTTGCCGAGGACTGGACTACTAGTAGTTGCAGTAGAAGGAGCAGTACTAGTAGCATCAGCAGCAGTAGTAGTGATGGTAGTAGTATTTGCCATTCCCTGGACTACTAGTTGCAGCAGTAGTAGTCACAGTAGTAGCAACTGCAGCAGTAGTGGTCATAATAGTGGTATTTGCCATGCACTGTACTAGTAGTAGTAGAAGTAGCAGCAGCATTAGAAGTAGCTGCAGCTGCAGTAATAGTAGCAGCAGAAGTACTAGTAGCAGTTGTGTTAATAGTAGTAGTATTTGCCATGAACTGTACTACGAGTAGCAGCTGTAGTAGCAGCAGCAGCACTACTAGTTACACTACTAGTATTTATCGTGCACTGGGTTAGAAGTGGTGCTAGTAGCAGCAGTAGTAGTAGTCACAGAATTAGTAGTAGTAGCAGCAGTAGTGGTAACAGTAGGAGCACTTACCATGAACTGGGTTAGTAGTACTAGTAGTAGTAGTAGTAGTAGTAGTGGTAGCAGCACCAGTAGAAGTGACAGCAGCAGTACTAGTGACAGCAGATTTACCCTGCAGTTGGCCAGTAAAAGTAGTAGCACTTGCTGAAATAGCCGTAGTAGTAGTAGATTTGCCATGCACTGGGCTGTAGTATTAATACTAGTCGTAGCAGTATTAGCAGCAGCATCAGGAGTAGTAATCGAAGTAGTATTTGCCATGCACTGGGCTACAAGTAATACAAGTACTAGTAGACGTAGTAGCAGCAGCAGCAGTAGTAATAATGGTAGAATACCATTGCCATGCCCTGGGCTAGTAGTATTAGTAACAGTAGTAGTAGCAGCCACAGTAGAATTAGAAGCAGTAGCAGTAGTAGCAGCAGAAGTAGTCGTAAGAGCAAGAGCACTAATAGTAGCAGCAGTGGTAATAGTAGTTGTATTTGGCATGGACTGGGCTAGTAATAGTACTAGTAGCAGCAGCAGTAATGTTAGCATCAGTAGTAGTAGTAGCAGCAGTACTGGTAATATTGGTAGTATTTGAAATGCACTGGGGTAGTAGGAGTAGTAGTTGTATTGGTAGAAGCAGAAGTAGAATTGGCAGCAACATCAGTAGTAGTAGCAGCAGATTAGCCCTGCAGTGTGCACGTAGCAGTATTAGCATTAGCACTAATAGTTGTAGTACTAGAAGATTTGCCATGCACTGGCATAGTAGTGTTGATACTAGTAGTAGCAGCAGCAGAAGTAGCAGTAATAGTAGTATTTGCCATGCGCTAGACTACTAGTAGTAGCAGCAGTAGTAGAGGTAGCACCAGGAATAGAAGTGACATCAGCAGCAGTAAGAGTAGCAGCAGATATGTCCTGCAGTGGGCCAGTAGTACTAGTAGCAGTAGCAGCCATAGCAGTAGAAGGAGCCGATTTGCCATACACAGGGATAGTAGTATTGATAGTAGTAGTAGCAGTAGTAGCAGCATTGGGTGTAGTAGTAGTATCAGTAGTTTTTGCAATGCACTGGAATATTAGTAGTAGCAGTAGTAGTAGCATTGGTACAAGCAGCAGCGGTAGTACTAATAGTAGTAGTATTTGCCATGCACTGGGCGAATAGTAGTAGTAGTAGCAGCAGCAGCAGTAGAAGTAGCAGCAGCAGTAGTAGTAGCAGCAGTAGTAGTCATAGTAGTATTTGCTATGCATTGGGCGAGTAGTACTAGTAGTGGTAGCAGCAGGAGTAGAAGTGGCAGCAGCAGCAGTAGTAGTTGGAGCAGATTGGCCCTGCAAGGTGTGAGTAGTAGTAGTAGAAGTAGCAGCAATAACAGTACTAGTATTAGATTTGCCATGCACAGGGCTATTAGTATTGATAGTAGTAGTAGCAGTAGTAGTAGCAGCAGGAGCAGCAGTAGTAAAGTAGTTGTATGCGTCAAGAACTGGAATACTCGTAGTAGAAGTAGTAGCAGCAGCAGCAGTAGAGGTAAGAGTAGTAGTGTTTGCCATGCACTGAACTAATTGTAGTAGTAGCAGTACCAGCAAGAATAGAAGTAGCTGCAGCAGCAGTAGTAGCAGCAACAGTAGTGGTAAAAGTAGTAGTATTTGCCATGCACTGGGCTAGTAGTAGAAGTCCTAGTAGTAGTGGTAGCAGCAGAAGTCGAAGTGGCAGCAGCAGCAATACTAGGAGCAGCAGATTTGCCATGCAGTGGGCCACCTGTAGTAGTAAGAGTAACAGCTCTAGCAGTAGTAGTAGTATATTTGCCACGCACTGGGCTAGTAGTATTGACAGTAGTAGTAGCAACAGCAGCAGTAGTCACATGAATAGTATTTGCGACACACTGGATTACTAGTAGTAGCAGAAGTAGTAGAAGTAATAGCAACAGCAGCAGCAGTAGTAGAAATACTAGTACTATTTGCCATGCACTGTGCTAGTAGTAGTAGTAGTAGTAATAGCAGCAGCAGTAGAGGTAGCAGCAGCAGTGGAAATAGAAGTAGTATCCGCCATGCACTGGGTAAGAAGTAGTAGTAGTAGTAACAGCAATAGTAACAGTAGAAGTAGATTTGCCATGCACTGGGCTCGTAGTATTGATATTAGCAGTAGCCGTAGTAGCAGCATCAGCAGTAGTAATAATAGTATTACTATGTGCAATGCACTGCACTACTATCAGTAGCAGTAGCAGTAGCAATAGTAGCAGCAGCAGAAGCAGTAGTACTAATAGTAGTAGTATCTGCCATGCACTGGACTGCTAGTAGTAGCAGTAGTAGTAGAGGTAGCAACAGCAATAGATGTGACAGCAGCAACAGAAATAGTAGCAGCAGATTTGCCCTGCAGTTGGCCAGTAGTAGTAGTAGTAGTAGTGGTAGGAGAAATAGCAGTAGTAGTAGTAGATTTGCCATGCACTGAGCTAGTAGTATTGATAGTAGTATTAGCAGTAGTAGTAGCAGCAGCAGTTGTAGTAAGAGTAGTAGTATTTGCCATTCCCTGGACTACATGTAGTACCAAGAGTAGTCACAGAAGACGCAGCAGCAGCAGTAGTGTTCATAGTACATATGTTTGCCATGCACTGGACTAGTAGTAGTAGTAGAATTAGCAGCAGCACTAGGAGTAGCTGCAGAAGCAATAGTAGTAGCAGCAGCAGTAGAAGAAGCAGCAGCAGCAGTAGTGGCAGTAGTAGTAATAGTAGTAGTATTTTACATGCACTGAGCTAGTAGCAGTAGTAGTGGTAGCAGCAGCAATAGAAGTGGCAGCTGCAAGGGTAGAACTAGCAGAAGATTTGACTCGCAGTGGGCCAGAAGAAGTATTAGCATCAGCAGTAATAGCTGTAGTACTAATAGACTTGCCATACACAGTGCTAATATTATTAATACTAGTAGTAGAAGTAGCAGCAGCAGCAGCAGTAGCAGTAATAGTAGCAATATTTGCCATGCACTGGACTACTGGTCGTAGCTGTACTAGTAGCTGTAGTAGCCGCTGCAGCAGCAGTAGTAGTAATATAGTAGCATTTGCCATGGACTGGATTAGTAGTAGTAGCAGCAGTAGCAGCAGCAGTAGAAGTAGCCGCAGTAGGAGTAGCAGCAGTAGGAGTAATAGTAGCAGTATATGCCATGCGCTTAGCTTGTAGTAGATGTAGTAGTAGTAGTAGTAATGGTAGCAGGAGCAGTAGAAGTGGCGGCAGTAGCAGTAGTAGTAGCAGCAGATTTGCCCAGCAATGGGCACGTAGTAGTAGTAGAAATAGCAGCAATAACAGTACAGGCAGTAGAATGACCATGCACAGAGGTATTAATATTGATAGTAGTAGAAGCTGTAGTGGCAGCAGCAACAGCAGTAGCAGTAATATAGTAGCATTTGCACAGACAGGATTAGTAGTAGTAGCAGTGGTAGCCTTAGCAGCAGTCAGAGTCATAGTAGTAGTATTTGCCGAGGACTGGACTACTAGTAGTTGCAGTAGAAGGAGCAGTACTAGTAGCATCAGCAGCAGTAGTAGTGATGGTAGTAGTATTTGCCATTCCCTGGACTACTAGTTGCAGCAGTAGTAGTCACAGTAGTAGCAACTGCAGCAGTAGTGGTCATAATAGTGGTATTTGCCATGCACTGTACTAGTAGTAGTAGAAGTAGCAGCAGCATTAGAAGTAGCTGCAGCTGCAGTAATAGTAGCAGCAGAAGTACTAGTAGCAGTTGTGTTAATAGTAGTAGTATTTGCCATGAACTGTACTACCAGTAGCAGCTGTAGTAGCAGCAGCAGCACTACTAGTTACACTACTAGTATTTACCATGCACTGGGTTAGAAGTGGTGCTAGTAGCAGCAGTAGTAGTAGTCACAGAATTAGTAGTAGTAGCAGCAGTAGTGGTAACAGTAGGAGCACTTACCATGAACTGGGTTAGTAGTAGTAGTAGTAGTAGTAGTAGTAGTAGTAGTGGTAGCAGCACCAGTAGAAGTGACAGCAGCAGTACTAGTGACAGCAGATTTACCCTGCAGTTGGCCAGTAAAAGTAGTAGCACTTGCTGAAATAGCCGTAGTAGTAGTAGATTTGCCATGCACTGGGCTGTAGTATTAATACGAGTCGTAGCAGTATTAGCAGCAGCATCAGGAGTAGTAATCGAAGTAGTATTTGCCATGCACTGGGCTGCAAGTAATACAAGTACTAGTAGACGTAGTAGCAGCAGCAGCAGTAGTAATAATGGTAGAATACCATTGCCATGCCCTGGGCTAGTAGTATTAGTAACAGTAGTAGTAGCAGCCACAGTAGAATTAGAAGCAGTAGCAGTAGTAGCAGCAGAAGTAGTCGTAAGAGCAAGAGCACTAATAGTAGCAGCAGTGGTAATAGTAGTTGTATTTGGCATGGACTGGGCTAGTAATAGTACTAGTAGCAGCAGCAGTAATGTTAGCATCAGTAGTAGTAGTAGCAGCAGTACTGGTAATATTGGTAGTATTTGAAATGCACTGGGGTAGTAGGAGTAGTAGTTGTATTGGTAGAAGCAGAAGTAGAATTGGCAGCAACATCAGTAGTAGTAGCAGCAGATTAGCCCTGCAGTGTGCACGTAGCAGTATTAGCATTAGCACTAATAGTTGTAGTAGTAGAAGATTTGCCATGCACTGGCATAGTAGTGTTGATACTAGTAGGAGCAGCAGCAGAAGTAGCAGTAACAGTAGTATTTGCCATGCGCTAGACTACTAGTAGTAGCAGCAGTAGTAGAGGTAGCACCAGGAATAGAAGTGACATC
The DNA here is from genome assembly GCF_964270905.1 of Leucopleurus acutus. NCBI lineage: Eukaryota > Metazoa > Chordata > Mammalia > Artiodactyla > Delphinidae > Leucopleurus > Leucopleurus acutus. Next base: position 398,957 of record NW_028139142.1, read on the forward strand.
AGCAGCAGTAAGAGTAGCAGCAGATATGTCCTGCAGTGGGCCAGTAGTACTAGTAGCAGTAGCAGCCATAGCAGTAGAAGGAGCCGATTTGCCATACACAGGGATAGTAGTATTGATAGTAGTAGTAGCAGTAGTAGCAGCATTGGGTGTAGTAGTAGTATCAGTAGTTTTTGCAATGCACGGGAATATTAGTAGTAGCAGTAGTAGTAGCATTGGTACAAGCAGCAGCGGGAGTACTAATAGTAGTAGTATTTGCCATGCACTGGGCGAATAGTAGTAGTAGTAGCAGCAGCAGCAGTAGAAGTAGCAGCAGCAGTAGTAGTAGCAGCAGTAGTAGTCATAGTAGTATTTGCTATGCATTGGGCGAGTAGTACTAGTAGTGGTAGCAGCAGGAGTAGAAGTGGCAGCAGCAGCAGTAGTACTTGGAGCAGATTGGCCCTGCAAGGTGTGAGTAGTAGTAGTAGAAGTAGCAGCAATAACAGTACTAGTATTAGATTTGCCATGCACAGGGCTATTAGTATTGATAGTAGTAGTAGCAGTAGTAGTAGCAGCAGGAGCAGCAGTAGTAAAGTAGTTGTATGCGTCAAGAACTGGAATACTCGTAGTAGAAGTAGTAGCAGCAGCAGCAGTAGAGGTAAGAGTAGTAGTGTTTGCCATGCACTGAACTAATTGTAGTAGTAGCAGTACCAGCAAGAATAGAAGTAGCTGCAGCAGCAGTAGTAGCAGCAACAGTAGTGGTAAAAATAGTAGTATTTGCCATGCACTGGGCTAGTAGTAGAAGTCCTAGTAGTAGTGGTAGCAGCAGAAGTCGAAGTGGCAGCAGCAGCAATACTAGGAGCAGCAGATTTGCCATGCAGTGGGCCACCTGTAGTAGTAAGAGTAACAGCTCTAGCAGTAGTAGTAGTATATTTGCCACGCACTGGGCTAGTAGTATTGACAGTAGTAGTAGCAACAGCAGCAGTAGTCACATGAATAGTATTTGCGACACACTGGATTACTAGTAGTAGCAGAAGTAGTAGAAGTAATAGCAACAGCAGCAGCAGTAGTAGAAATACTAGTACTATTTGCCATGCACTGTGCTAGTAGTAGTAGTAGTAGTAATAGTAATAGCAGCAGCAGTAGAGGTAGCAGCAGCAGTGGAAATAGAAGTAGTATCCGCCATGCACTGGGTAAGAAGTAGTAGTAGTAGTAACAGCAATAGTAACAGTAGAAGTAGATTTGCCATGCACTGGGCTCGTAGTATTGATATTAGCAGTAGCCGTAGTAGCAGCATCAGCAGTAGTAATAATAGTATTACTATGTGCAATGCACTGCACTACTATCAGTAGCAGTAGCAGTAGCAATAGTAGCAGCAGCAGAAGCAGTAGTACTAATAGTAGTAGTATCTGCCATGCACTGGACTGCTAGTAGTAGCAGTAGTAGTAGAGGTAGCAACAGCAATAGATGTGACAGCAGCAACAGAAATAGTAGCAGCAGATTTGCCCTGCAGTTGGCCAGTAGTAGTAGTAGTAGTAGTGGTAGGAGAAATAGCAGTAGTAGTAGTAGATTTGCCATGCACTGAGCTAGTAGTATTGATAGTAGTATTAGCAGTAGTAGTAGCAGCAGCAGTTGTAGTAAGAGTAGTAGTATTTGCCATTCCCTGGACTACATGTAGTACCAAGAGTAGTCACAGAAGACGCAGCAGCAGCAGTAGTGTTCATAGTACATATGTTTGCCATGCACTGGACTAGTAGTAGTAGTAGAATTAGCAGCAGCACTAGGAGTAGCTGCAGAAGCAATAGTAGTAGCAGCAGCAGTAGAAGAAGCAGCAGCAGCAGTAGTGGCAGTAGTAGTAATAGTAGTAGTATTTTACATGCACTGAGCTAGTAGCAGTAGTAGTGGTAGCAGCAGCAATAGAAGTGGCAGCTGCAAGGGTAGAACTAGCAGAAGATTTGACTCGCAGTGGGCCAGAAGAAGTATTAGCATCAGCAGTAATAGCTGTAGTACTAATAGACTTGCCATACACAGTGCTAATATTATTAATACTAGTAGTAGAAGTAGCAGCAGCAGCAGCAGTAGCAGTAATAGTAGCAATATTTGCCATGCACTGGACTACTGGTCGTAGCTGTACTAGTAGCTGTAGTAGCCGCTGCAGCAGCAGTAGTAGTAATATAGTAGCATTTGCCATGGACTGGATTAGTAGTAGTAGCAGCAGTAGCAGCAGCAGTAGAAGTAGCCGCAGTAGTAGTAGCAGCAGTAGGAGTAATAGTAGCAGTATATGCCATGCGCTTAGCTTGTAGTAGATGTAGTAGTAGTAGTAGTAATGGTAGCAGGAGCAGTAGAAGTGGTGGCAGTAGCAGTAGTAGTAGCAGCAGATTTGCCCAGCAATGGGCACGTAGTAGTAGTAGAAATAGCAGCAATAACAGTACAGGCAGTAGAATGACCATGCACAGAGGTATTAATATTGATAGTAGTAGAAGCTGTAGTGGCAGCAGCAACAGCAGTAGCAGTAATATAGTAGCATTTGCACAGACAGGATTAGTAGTAGTAGCAGTGGTAGCCTTAGCAGCAGTCATAGTCATAGTAGTAGTATTTGCCGAGGACTGGACTACTAGTAGTTGCAGTAGAAGGAGCAGTACTAGTAGCATCAGCAGCAGTAGTAGTGATGGTAGTAGTATTTGCCATTCCCTGGACTACTAGTTGCAGCAGTAGTAGTCACAGTAGTAGCAACTGCAGCAGTAGTGGTCATAATAGTGGTATTTGCCATGCACTGTACTAGTAGTAGTAGAAGTAGCAGCAGCATTAGAAGTAGCTGCAGCTGCAGTAATAGTAGCAGCAGAAGTACTAGTAGCAGTTGTGTTAATAGTAGTAGTATTTGCCATGAACTGTACTACCAGTAGCAGCTGTAGTAGCAGCAGCAGCACTACTAGTTACACTACTAGTATTTACCATGCACTGGGTTAGAAGTGGTGCTAGTAGCAGCAGTAGTAGTAGTCACAGAATTAGTAGTAGTAGCAGCAGTACTGGTAACAGTAGGAGCACTTACCATGAACTGGGTTAGTAGTAGTAGTAGTAGTAGTAGTAGTGGTAGCAGCACCAGTAGAAGTGACAGCAGCAGTACTAGTGACAGCAGATTTACCCTGCAGTTGGCCAGTAAAAGTAGTAGCACTTGCTGAAATAGCCGTAGTAGTAGTAGATTTGCCATGCACTGGGCTGTAGTATTAATACTAGTCGTAGCAGTATTAGCAGCAGCATCAGGAGTAGTAATCGAAGTAGTATTTGCCATGCACTGGGCTACAAGTAATACAAGTACTAGTAGACGTAGTAGCAGCAGCAGCAGTAGTAATAATGGTAGAATACCATTGCCATGCCCTGGGCTAGTAGTATTAGTAACAGTAGTAGTAGCAGCCACAGTAGAATTAGAAGCAGTAGCAGTAGTAGCAGCAGAAGTAGTCGTAAGAGCAAGAGCACTAATAGTAGCAGCAGTGGTAATAGTAGTTGTATTTGGCATGGACTGGGCTAGTAATAGTACTAGTAGCAGCAGCAGTAATGTTAGCATCAGTAGTAGTAGTAGCAGCAGTACTGGTAATATTGGTAGTATTTGAAATGCACTGGGGTAGTAGGAGTAGTAGTTGTATTGGTAGAAGCAGAAGTAGAATTGGCAGCAACATCAGTAGTAGTAGCAGCAGATTAGCCCTGCAGTGTGCACGTAGCAGTATTAGCATTAGCACTAATAGTTGTAGTACTAGAAGATTTGCCATGCACTGGCATAGTAGTGTTGATACTAGTAGTAGCAGCAGCAGAAGTAGCAGTAATAGTAGTATTTGCCATGCGCTAGACTACTAGTAGTAGCAGCAGTAGTAGAGGTAGCACCAGGAATAGAAGTGACATCAGCAGCAGTAAGAGTAGCAGCAGATATGTCCTGCAGTGGGCCAGTAGTACTAGTAGCAGTAGCAGCCATAGCAGTAGAAGGAGCCGATTTGCCATACACAGGGATAGTAGTATTGATAGTAGTAGTAGCAGTAGTAGCAGCATTGGGTGTAGTAGTAGTATCAGTAGTTTTTGCAATGCACTGGAATATTAGTAGTAGCAGTAGTAGTAGCATTGGTACAAGCAGCAGCGGTAGTACTAATAGTAGTAGTATTTGCCATGCACTGGGCGAATAGTAGTAGTAGTAGCAGCAGCAGCAGTAGAAGTAGCAGCAGCAGTAGTAGTAGCAGCAGTAGTAGTCATAGTAGTATTTGCTATGCATTGGGCGAGTAGTACTAGTAGTGGTAGCAGCAGGAGTAGAAGTGGCAGCAGCAGCAGTAGTAGTTGGAGCAGATTGGCCCTGCAAGGTGTGAGTAGTAGTAGTAGAAGTAGCAGCAATAACAGTACTAGTATTAGATTTGCCATGCACAGGGCTATTAGTATGGATAGTAGTAGTAGCAGTAGTAGTAGCAGCAGCAGTAGTAAAGTAGTTGTATGCGTCAAGAACTGGAATACTCGTAGTAGAAGTAGTAGCAGCAGCAGCAGTAGAGGTAAGAGTAGTAGTGTTTGCCATGCACTGAACTAATTGTAGTAGTAGCAGTACCAGCAAGAATAGAAGTAGCTGCAGCAGCAGTAGTAGCAGCAACAGTAGTGGTAAAAATAGTAGTATTTGCCATGCACTGGGCTAGTAGTAGAAGTCCTAGTAGTAGTGGTAGCAGCAGAAGTCGAAGTGGCAGCAGCAGCAATACTAGGAGCAGCAGATTTGCCATGCAGTGGGCCACCTGTAGTAGTAAGTGTAACAGCTCTAGCAGTAGTAGTAGTATATTTGCCACGCACTGGGCTAGTAGTATTGACAGTAGTAGTAGCAACAGCAGCAGTAGTCACATGAATAGTATTTGCGACACACTGGATTACTAGTAGTAGCAGAAGTAGTAGAAGTAATAGCAACAGCAGCAGCAGTAGTAGAAATACTAGTACTATTTGCCATGCACTGTGCTAGTAGTAGTAGTAGTAGTAATAGTAATAGCAGCAGCAGTAGAGGTAGCAGCAGCAGTGGAAATAGAAGTAGTATCCGCCATGCACTGGGTAAGAAGTAGTAGTAGTAGTAACAGCAATAGTAACAGTAGAAGTAGATTTGCCATGCACTGGGCTCGTAGTATTGATATTAGCAGTAGCCGTAGTAGCAGCATCAGCAGTAGTAATAATAGTATTACTATGTGCAATGCACTGCACTACTATCAGTAGCAGTAGCAGTAGCAATAGTAGCAGCAGCAGAAGCAGTAGTACTAATAGTAGTAGTATCTGCCATGCACTGGACTGCTAGTAGTAGCAGTAGTAGTAGAGGTAGCAACAGCAATAGATGTGACAGCAGCAACAGAAATAGTAGCAGCAGATTTGCCCTGCAGTTGGCCAGTAGTAGTAGTAGTAGTAGTGGTAGGAGAAATAGCAGTAGTAGTAGTAGATTTGCCATGCACTGAGCTAGTAGTATTGATAGTAGTATTAGCAGTAGTAGTAGCAGCAGCAGTTGTAGTAAGAGTAGTAGTATTTGCCATTCCCTGGACTACATGTAGTACCAAGAGTAGTCACAGAAGACGCAGCAGCAGCAGTAGTGTTCATAGTACATATGTTTGCCATGCACTGGACTAGTAGTAGTAGTAGAATTAGCAGCAGCACTAGGAGTAGCTGCAGAAGCAATAGTAGTAGCAGCAGCAGTAGAAGAAGCAGCAGCAGCAGTAGTGGCAGTAGTAGTAATAGTAGTAGTATTTTACATGCACTGAGCTAGTAGCAGTAGTAGTGGTAGCAGCAGCAATAGAAGTGGCAGCTGCAAGGGTAGAACTAGCAGAAGATTTGACTCGCAGTGGGCCAGAAGAAGTATTAGCATCAGCAGTAATAGCTGTAGTACTAATAGACTTGCCATACACAGTGCTAATATTATTAATACTAGTAGTAGAAGTAGCAGCAGCAGCAGCAGTAGCAGTAATAGTAGCAATATTTGCCATGCACTGGACTACTGGTCGTAGCTGTACTAGTAGCTGTAGTAGCCGCTGCAGCAGCAGTAGTAGTAATATAGTAGCATTTGCCATGGACTGGATTAGTAGTAGTAGCAGCAGTAGCAGCAGCAGTAGAAGTAGCCGCAGTAGTAGTAGCAGCAGTAGGAGTAATAGTAGCAGTATATGCCATGCGCTTAGCTTGTAGTAGATGTAGTAGTAGTAGTAGTAATGGTAGCAGGAGCAGTAGAAGTGGCGGCAGTAGCAGTAGTAGTAGCAGCAGATTTGCCCAGCAATGGGCACGTAGTAGTAGTAGAAATAGCAGCAATAACAGTACAGGCAGTAGAATGACCATGCACAGAGGTATTAATATTGATAGTAGTAGAAGCTGTAGTGGCAGCAGCAACAGCAGTAGCAGTAATATAGTAGCATTTGCACAGACAGGATTAGTAGTAGTAGCAGTGGTAGCCTTAGCAGCAGTCAGAGTCATAGTAGTAGTATTTGCCGAGGACTGGACTACTAGTAGTTGCAGTAGAAGGAGCAGTACTAGTAGCATCAGCAGCAGTAGTAGTGATGGTAGTAGTATTTGCCATTCCCTGGACTACTAGTTGCAGCAGTAGTAGTCACAGTAGTAGCAACTGCAGCAGTAGTGGTCATAATAGTGGTATTTGCCATGCACTGTACTAGTAGTAGTAGAAGTAGCAGCAGCATTAGAAGTAGCTGCAGCTGCAGTAATAGTAGCAGCAGAAGTACTAGTAGCAGTTGTGTTAATAGTAGTAGTATTTGCCATGAACTGTACTACCAGTAGCAGCTGTAGTAGCAGCAGCAGCACTACTAGTTACACTACTAGTATTTACCATGCACTGGGTTAGAAGTGGTGCTAGTAGCAGCAGTAGTAGTAGTCACAGAATTAGTAGTAGTAGCAGCAGTAGTGGTAACAGTAGGAGCACTTACCATGAACTGGGTTAGTAGTAGTAGTAGTAGTAGTAGTAGTAGTAGTAGTGGTAGCAGCACCAGTAGAAGTGACAGCAGCAGTACTAGTGACAGCAGATTTACCCTGCAGTTGGCCAGTAAAAGTAGTAGCACTTGCTGAAATAGCCGTAGTAGTAGTAGATTTGCCATGCACTGGGCTGTAGTATTAATACGAGTCGTAGCAGTATTAGCAGCAGCATCAGGAGTAGTAATCGAAGTAGTATTTGCCATGCACTGGGCTGCAAGTAATACAAGTACTAGTAGACGTAGTAGCAGCAGCAGCAGTAGTAATAATGGTAGAATACCATTGCCATGCCCTGGGCTAGTAGTATTAGTAACAGTAGTAGTAGCAGCCACAGTAGAATTAGAAGCAGTAGCAGTAGTAGCAGCAGAAGTAGTCGTAAGAGCAAGAGCACTAATAGTAGCAGCAGTGGTAATAGTAGTTGTATTTGGCATGGACTGGGCTAGTAATAGTACTAGTAGCAGCAGCAGTAATGTTAGCATCAGTAGTAGTAGTAGCAGCAGTACTGGTAATATTGGTAGTATTTGAAATGCACTGGGGTAGTAGGAGTAGTAGTTGTATTGGTAGAAGCAGAAGTAGAATTGGCAGCAACATCAGTAGTAGTAGCAGCAGATTAGCCCTGCAGTGTGCACGTAGCAGTATTAGCATTAGCACTAATAGTTGTAGTAGTAGAAGATTTGCCATGCACTGGCATAGTAGTGTTGATACTAGTAGGAGCAGCAGCAGAAGTAGCAGTAACAGTAGTATTTGCCATGCGCTAGACTACTAGTAGTAGCAGCAGTAGTAGAGGTAGCACCAGGAATAGAAGTGACATCAGCAGCAGTAAGAGTAGCAGCAGATATGTCCTGCAGTGGGCCAGTAGTACTAGTAGCAGTAGCAGCCATAGCAGTAGAAGGAGCCGATTTGCCATACACAGGGATAGTAGTATTGATAGTAGTAGTAGCAGTAGTAGCAGCATTGGGTGTAGTAGTAGTATCAGTAGTTTTTGCAATGCACGGGAATATTAGTAGTAGCAGTAGTAGTAGCATTGGTACAAGCAGCAGCGGTAGTACTAATAGTAGTAGTATTTGCCATGCACTGGGCGAATAGTAGTAGTAGTAGCAGCAGCAGCAGTAGAAGTAGCAGCAGCAGTAGTAGTAGCAGCAGTAGTAGTCATAGTAGTATTTGCTATGCATTGGGCGAGTAGTACTAGTAGTGGTAGCAGCAGGAGTAGAAGTGGCAGCAGCAGCAGTAGTACTTGGAGCAGATTGGCCCTGCAAGGTGTGAGTAGTAGTAGTAGAAGTAGCAGCAATAACAGTACTAGTATTAGATTTGCCATGCACAGGGCTATTAGTATTGATAGTAGTAGTAGCAGTAGTAGTAGCAGCAGGAGCAGCAGTAGTAAAGTAGTTGTATGCGTCAAGAACTGGAATACTCGTAGTAGAAGTAGTAGCAGCAGCAGCAGTAGAGGTAAGAGTAGTAGTGTTTGCCATGCACTGAACTAATTGTAGTAGTAGCAGTACCAGCAAGAATAGAAGTAGCTGCAGCAGCAGTAGTAGCAGCAACAGTAGTGGTAAAAATAGTAGTATTTGCCATGCACTGGGCTAGTAGTAGAAGTCCTAGTAGTAGTGGTAGCAGCAGAAGTCGAAGTGGCAGCAGCAGCAATACTAGGAGCAGCAGATTTGCCATGCAGTGGGCCACCTGTAGTAGTAAGAGTAACAGCTCTAGCAGTAGTAGTAGTATATTTGCCACGCACTGGGCTAGTAGTATTGACAGTAGTAGTAGCAACAGCAGCAGTAGTCACATGAATAGTATTTGCGACACACTGGATTACTAGTAGTAGCAGAAGTAGTAGAAGTAATAGCAACAGCAGCAGCAGTAGTAGAAATACTAGTACTATTTGCCATGCACTGTGCTAGTAGTAGTAGTAGTAGTAATAGTAATAGCAGCAGCAGTAGAGGTAGCAGCAGCAGTGGAAATAGAAGTAGTATCCGCCATGCACTGGGTAAGAAGTAGTAGTAGTAGTAACAGCAATAGTAACAGTAGAAGTAGATTTGCCATGCACTGGGCTCGTAGTATTGATATTAGCAGTAGCCGTAGTAGCAGCATCAGCAGTAGTAATAATAGTATTACTATGTGCAATGCACTGCACTACTATCAGTAGCAGTAGCAGTAGCAATAGTAGCAGCAGCAGAAGCAGTAGTACTAATAGTAGTAGTATCTGCCATGCACTGGACTGCTAGTAGTAGCAGTAGTAGTAGAGGTAGCAACAGCAATAGATGTGACAGCAGCAACAGAAATAGTAGCAGCAGATTTGCCCTGCAGTTGGCCAGTAGTAGTAGTAGTAGTAGTGGTAGGAGAAATAGCAGTAGTAGTAGTAGATTTGCCATGCACTGAGCTAGTAGTATTGATAGTAGTATTAGCAGTAGTAGTAGCAGCAGCAGTTGTAGTAAGAGTAGTAGTATTTGCCATTCCCTGGACTACATGTAGTACCAAGAGTAGTCACAGAAGACGCAGCAGCAGCAGTAGTGTTCATAGTACATATGTTTGCCATGCACTGGACTAGTAGTAGTAGTAGAATTAGCAGCAGCACTAGGAGTAGCTGCAGAAGCAATAGTAGTAGCAGCAGCAGTAGAAGAAGCAGCAGCAGCAGTAGTGGCAGTAGTAGTAATAGTAGTAGTATTTTACATGCACTGAGCTAGTAGCAGTAGTAGTGGTAGCAGCAGCAATAGAAGTGGCAGCTGCAAGGGTAGAACTAGCAGAAGATTTGACTCGCAGTGGGCCAGAAGAAGTATTAGCATCAGCAGTAATAGCTGTAGTACTAATAGACTTGCCATACACAGTGCTAATATTATTAATACTAGTAGTAGAAGTAGCAGCAGCAGCAGCAGTAGCAGTAATAGTAGCAATATTTGCCATGCACTGGACTACTGGTCGTAGCTGTACTAGTAGCTGTAGTAGCCGCTGCAGCAGCAGTAGTAGTAATATAGTAGCATTTGCCATGGACTGGATTAGTAGTAGTAGCAGCAGTAGCAGCAGCAGTAGAAGTAGCCGCAGTAGTAGTAGCAGCAGTAGGAGTAATAGTAGCAGTATATGCCATGCGCTTAGCTTGTAGTAGATGTAGTAGTAGTAGTAGTAATGGTAGCAGGAGCAGTAGAAGTGGTGGCAGTAGCAGTAGTAGTAGCAGCAGATTTGCCCAGCAATGGGCACGTAGTAGTAGTAGAAATAGCAGCAATAACAGTACAGGCAGTAGAATGACCATGCACAGAGGTATTAATATTGATAGTAGTAGAAGCTGTAGTGGCAGCAGCAACAGCAGTAGCAGTAATATAGTAGCATTTGCACAGACAGGATTAGTAGTAGTAGCAGTGGTAGCCTTAGCAGCAGTCATAGTCATAGTAGTAGTATTTGCCGAGGACTGGACTACTAGTAGTTGCAGTAGAAGGAGCAGTACTAGTAGCATCAGCAGCAGTAGTAGTGATGGTAGTAGTATTTGCCATTCCCTGGACTACTAGTTGCAGCAGTAGTAGTCACAGTAGTAGCAACTGCAGCAGTAGTGGTCATAATAGTGGTATTTGCCATGCACTGTACTAGTAGTAGTAGAAGTAGCAGCAGCATTAGAAGTAGCTGCAGCTGCAGTAATAGTAGCAGCAGAAGTACTAGTAGCAGTTGTGTTAATAGTAGTAGTATTTGCCATGAACTGTACTACCAGTAGCAGCTGTAGTAGCAGCAGCAGCACTACTAGTTACACTACTAGTATTTACCATGCACTGGGTTAGAAGTGGTGCTAGTAGCAGCAGTAGTAGTAGTCACAGAATTAGTAGTAGTAGCAGCAGTACTGGTAACAGTAGGAGCACTTACCATGAACTGGGTTAGTAGTAGTAGTAGTAGTAGTAGTAGTGGTAGCAGCACCAGTAGAAGTGACAGCAGCAGTACTAGTGACAGCAGATTTACCCTGCAGTTGGCCAGTAAAAGTAGTAGCACTTGCTGAAATAGCCGTAGTAGTAGTAGATTTGCCATGCACTGGGCTGTAGTATTAATACTAGTCGTAGCAGTATTAGCAGCAGCATCAGGAGTAGTAATCGAAGTAGTATTTGCCATGCACTGGGCTACAAGTAATACAAGTACTAGTAGACGTAGTAGCAGCAGCAGCAGTAGTAATAATGGTAGAATACCATTGCCATGCCCTGGGCTAGTAGTATTAGTAACAGTAGTAGTAGCAGCCACAGTAGAATTAGAAGCAGTAGCAGTAGTAGCAGCAGAAGTAGTCGTAAGAGCAAGAGCACTAATAGTAGCAGCAGTGGTAATAGTAGTTGTATTTGGCATGGACTGGGCTAGTAATAGTACTAGTAGCAGCAGCAGTAATGTTAGCATCAGTAGTAGTAGTAGCAGCAGTACTGGTAATATTGGTAGTATTTGAAATGCACTGGGGTAGTAGGAGTAGTAGTTGTATTGGTAGAAGCAGAAGTAGAATTGGCAGCAACATCAGTAGTAGTAGCAGCAGATTAGCCCTGCAGTGTGCACGTAGCAGTATTAGCATTAGCACTAATAGTTGTAGTACTAGAAGATTTGCCATGCACTGGCATAGTAGTGTTGATACTAGTAGTAGCAGCAGCAGAAGTAGCAGTAATAGTAGTATTTGCCATGCGCTAGACTACTAGTAGTAGCAGCAGTAGTAGAGGTAGCACCAGGAATAGAAGTGACATCAGCAGCAGTAAGAGTAGCAGCAGATATGTCCTGCAGTGGGCCAGTAGTACTAGTAGCAGTAGCAGCCATAGCAGTAGAAGGAGCCGATTTGCCATACACAGGGATAGTAGTATTGATAGTAGTAGTAGCAGTAGTAGCAGCATTGGGTGTAGTAGTAGTATCAGTAGTTTTTGCAATGCACTGGAATATTAGTAGTAGCAGTAGTAGTAGCATTGGTACAAGCAGCAGCGGTAGTACTAATAGTAGTAGTATTTGCCATGCACTGGGCGAATAGTAGTAGTAGTAGCAGCAGCAGCAGTAGAAGTAGCAGCAGCAGTAGTAGTAGCAGCAGTAGTAGTCATAGTAGTATTTGCTATGCATTGGGCGAGTAGTACTAGTAGTGGTAGCAGCAGGAGTAGAAGTGGCAGCAGCAGCAGTAGTAGTTGGAGCAGATTGGCCCTGCAAGGTGTGAGTAGTAGTAGTAGAAGTAGCAGCAATAACAGTACTAGTATTAGATTTGCCATGCACAGGGCTATTAGTATGGATAGTAGTAGTAGCAGTAGTAGTAGCAGCAGCAGTAGTAAAGTAGTTGTATGCGTCAAGAACTGGAATACTCGTAGTAGAAGTAGTAGCAGCAGCAGCAGTAGAGGTAAGAGTAGTAGTGTTTGCCATGCACTGAACTAATTGTAGTAGTAGCAGTACCAGCAAGAATAGAAGTAGCTGCAGCAGCAGTAGTAGCAGCAACAGTAGTGGTAAAAATAGTAGTATTTGCCATGCACTGGGCTAGTAGTAGAAGTCCTAGTAGTAGTGGTAGCAGCAGAAGTCGAAGTGGCAGCAGCAGCAATACTAGGAGCAGCAGATTTGCCATGCAGTGGGCCACCTGTAGTAGTAAGTGTAACAGCTCTAGCAGTAGTAGTAGTATATTTGCCACGCACTGGGCTAGTAGTATTGACAGTAGTAGTAGCAACAGCAGCAGTAGTCACATGAATAGTATTTGCGACACACTGGATTACTAGTAGTAGCAGAAGTAGTAGAAGTAATAGCAACAGCAGCAGCAGTAGTAGAAATACTAGTACTATTTGCCATGCACTGTGCTAGTAGTAGTAGTAGTAGTAATAGTAATAGCAGCAGCAGTAGAGGTAGCAGCAGCAGTGGAAATAGAAGTAGTATCCGCCATGCACTGGGTAAGAAGTAGTAGTAGTAGTAACAGCAATAGTAACAGTAGAAGTAGATTTGCCATGCACTGGGCTCGTAGTATTGATATTAGCAGTAGCCGTAGTAGCAGCATCAGCAGTAGTAATAATAGTATTACTATGTGCAATGCACTGCACTACTATCAGTAGCAGTAGCAGTAGCAATAGTAGCAGCAGCAGAAGCAGTAGTACTAATAGTAGTAGTATCTGCCATGCACTGGACTGCTAGTAGTAGCAGTAGTAGTAGAGGTAGCAACAGCAATAGATGTGACAGCAGCAACAGAAATAGTAGCAGCAGATTTGCCCTGCAGTTGGCCAGTAGTAGTAGTAGTAGTAGTGGTAGGAGAAATAGCAGTAGTAGTAGTAGATTTGCCATGCACTGAGCTAGTAGTATTGATAGTAGTATTAGCAGTAGTAGTAGCAGCAGCAGTTGTAGTAAGAGTAGTAGTATTTGCCATTCCCTGGACTACATGTAGTACCAAGAGTAGTCACAGAAGACGCAGCAGCAGCAGTAGTGTTCATAGTACATATGTTTGCCATGCACTGGACTAGTAGTAGTAGTAGAATTAGCAGCAGCACTAGGAGTAGCTGCAGAAGCAATAGTAGTAGCAGCAGCAGTAGAAGAAGCAGCAGCAGCAGTAGTGGCAGTAGTAGTAATAGTAGTAGTATTTTACATGCACTGAGCTAGTAGCAGTAGTAGTGGTAGCAGCAGCAATAGAAGTGGCAGCTGCAAGGGTAGAACTAGCAGAAGATTTGACTCGCAGTGGGCCAGAAGAAGTATTAGCATCAGCAGTAATAGCTGTAGTACTAATAGACTTGCCATACACAGTGCTAATATTATTAATACTAGTAGTAGAAGTAGCAGCAGCAGCAGCAGTAGCAGTAATAGTAGCAATATTTGCCATGCACTGGACTACTGGTCGTAGCTGTACTAGTAGCTGTAGTAGCCGCTGCAGCAGCAGTAGTAGTAATATAGTAGCATTTGCCATGGACTGGATTAGTAGTAGTAGCAGCAGTAGCAGCAGCAGTAGAAGTAGCCGCAGTAGTAGTAGCAGCAGTAGGAGTAATAGTAGCAGTATATGCCATGCGCTTAGCTTGTAGTAGATGTAGTAGTAGTAGTAGTAATGGTAGCAGGAGCAGTAGAAGTGGCGGCAGTAGCAGTAGTAGTAGCAGCAGATTTGCCCAGCAATGGGCACGTAGTAGTAGTAGAAATAGCAGCAATAACAGTACAGGCAGTAGAATGACCATGCACAGAGGTATTAATATTGATAGTAGTAGAAGCTGTAGTGGCAGCAGCAACAGCAGTAGCAGTAATATAGTAGCATTTGCACAGACAGGATTAGTAGTAGTAGCAGTGGTAGCCTTAGCAGCAGTCAGAGTCATAGTAGTTGTATTTGCCGAGGACTGGACTACTAGTAGTTGCAGTAGAAGGAGCAGTACTAGTAGCATCAGCAGCAGTAGTAGTGATGGTAGTAGTATTTGCCATTCCCTGGACTACTAGTTGCAGCAGTAGTAGTCACAGTAGTAGCAACTGCAGCAGTAGTGGTCATAATAGTGGTATTTGCCATGCACTGTACTAGTAGTAGTAGAAGTAGCAGCAGCATTAGAAGTAGCTGCAGCTGCAGTAATAGTAGCAGCAGAAGTACTAGTAGCAGTTGTGTTAATAGTAGTAGTATTTGCCATGAACTGTACTACCAGTAGCAGCTGTAGTAGCAGCAGCAGCACTACTAGTTACACTACTAGTATTTACCATGCACTGGGTTAGAAGTGGTGCTAGTAGCAGCAGTAGTAGTAGTCACAGAATTAGTAGTAGTAGCAGCAGTAGTGGTAACAGTAGGAGCACTTACCATGAACTGGGTTAGTAGTAGTAGTAGTAGTAGTAGTAGTAGTAGTAGTAGTAGTGGTAGCAGCACCAGTAGAAGTGACAGCAGCAGTACTAGTGACAGCAGATTTACCCTGCAGTTGGCCAGTAAAAGTAGTAGCACTTGCTGAAATAGCCGTAGTAGTAGTAGATTTGCCATGCACTGGGCTGTAGTATTAATACTAGTCGTAGCAGTATTAGCAGCAGCATCAGGAGTAGTAATCGAAGTAGTATTTGCCATGCACTGGGCTGCAAGTAATACAAGTACTAGTAGACGTAGTAGCAGCAGCAGCAGTAGTAATAATGGTAGAATACCATTGCCATGCCCTGGGCTAGTAGTATTAGTAACAGTAGTAGTAGCAGCCACAGTAGAATTAGAAGCAGTAGCAGTAGTAGCAGCAGAAGTAGTCGTAAGAGCAAGAGCACTAATAGTAGCAGCAGTGGTAACAGTAGTTGTATTTGGCATGGACTGGGCTAGTAATAGTACTAGTAGCAGCAGCAGTAATGTTAGCATCAGTAGTAGTAGTAGCAGCAGTACTGGTAATATTGGTAGTATTTGAAATGCACTGGGGTAGTAGGAGTAGTAGTTGTATTGGTAGAAGCAGAAGTAGAATTGGCAGCAACATCAGTAGTAGTAGCAGCAGATTAGCCCTGCAGTGTGCACGTAGCAGTATTAGCATTAGCACTAATAGTTGTAGTAGTAGAAGATTTGCCATGCACTGGCATAGTAGTGTTGATACTAGTAGTAGCAGCAGCAGAAGTAGCAGTAATAGTAGTATTTGCCATGCGCTAGACTACTAGTAGTAGCAGCAGTAGTAGAGGTAGCACCAGGAATAGAAGTGACATCAGCAGCAGTAAGAGTAGCAGCAGATATGTCCTGCAGTGGGCCAGTAGTACTAGTAGCAGTAGCAGCCATAGCAGTAGAAGGAGCCGATTTGCCATACACAGGGATAGTAGTATTGATAGTAGTAGTAGCAGTAGTAGCAGCATTGGGTGTAGTAGTAGTATCAGTAGTTTTTGCAATGCACTGGAATATTAGTAGTAGCAGTAGTAGTAGCATTGGTACAAGCAGCAGCGGTAGTACTAATAGTAGTAGTATTTGCCATGCACTGGGCGAATAGTAGTAGTAGTAGCAGCAGCAGCAGTAGAAGTAGCAGCAGCAGTAGTAGTAGCAGCAGTAGTAGTCATAGTAGTATTTGCTATGCATTGGGCGAGTAGTACTAGTAGTGGTAGCAGCAGGAGTCGAAGTGGCAGCAGCAGCAGTAGTACTTGGAGCAGATTGGCCCTGCAAGGTGTGAGTAGTAGTAGTAGAAGTAGCAGCAATAACAGTACTAGTATTAGATTTGCCATGCACAGGGCTATTAGTATTGATAGTAGTATTAGCAGTAGTAGTAGCAGCAGCAGCAGCAGTAGTAAAGTAGTTGTATGCGTCAAGAACTGGAATACTCGTAGTAGAAGTAGTAGCAGCAGCAGCAGTAGAGGTAAGAGTAGTAGTGTTTGCCATGCACTGAACTAATTGTAGTAGTAGCAGTACCAGCAAGAATAGAAGTAGCTGCAGCAGCAGTAGTAGCAGCAACAGTAGTGGTAAAAGTAGTAGTATTTGCCATGCACTGGGCTAGTAGTAGAAGTCCTAGTAGTAGTGGTAGCAGCAGAAGTCGAAGTGGCAGCAGCAGCAATACTAGGAGCAGCAGATTTGCCATGCAGTGGGCCACCTGTAGTAGTAAGAGCAACAGCTCTAGCAGTAGTAGTAGTATATTTGCCACGCACTGGGCTAGTAGTATTGACAGTAGTAGTAGCAACAGCAGCAGTAGTCACATGAATAGTATTTGCGACACACTGGATTACTAGTAGTAGCAGAAGTAGTAGAAGTAATAGCAACAGCAGCAGCAGTAGTAGAAATACTAGTACTATTTGCCGTGCACTGTGCTAGTAGTAGTAGTAGTAGTAATAGTAATAGCAGCAGCAGTAGAGGTAGCAGCAGCAGTGGAAATAGAAGTAGTATCCGCCATGCACTGGGTAAGAAGTAGTAGTAGTAGTAACAGCAATAGTAACAGTAGAAGTAGATTTGCCATGCACTGGGCTCGTAGTATTGATATTAGCAGTAGCCGTAGTAGCAGCATCAGCAGTAGTAATAATAGTATTACTATGTGCAATGCACTGCGCTACTATCAGTAGCAGTAGCAGTAGCAATAGTAGCAGCAGCAGAAGCAGTAGTACTAATAGTAGTAGTATCTGCCATGCACTGGACTGCTAGTAGTAGCAGTAGTAGTAGAGGTAGCAACAGCAATAGATGTGACAGCAGCAACAGAAATAGTAGCAGCAGATTTGCCCTGCAGTTGGCCAGTAGTAGTAGTAGTAGTAGTGGTAGGAGAAATAGCAGTAGTAGTAGTAGATTTGCCATGCACTGAGCTAGTAGTATTGATAGTAGTATTAGCAGTAGTAGTAGCAGCAGCAGTTGTAGTAAGAGTAGTAGTATTTGCCATTCCCTGGACTACATGTAGTACCAAGAGTAGTCACAGAAGACGCAGCAGCAGCAGTAGTGTTCATAGTACATATGTTTGCCATGCACTGGACTAGTAGTAGTAGTAGAATTAGCAGCAGCACTAGGAGTAGCTGCAGAAGCAATAGTAGTAGCAGCAGCAGTAGAAGAAGCAGCAGCAGCAGTAGTGGCAGTAGTAGTAATAGTAGTAGTATTTTACATGCACTGAGCTAGTAGCAGTAGTAGTGGTAGCAGCAGCAATAGAAGTGGCAGCTGCAAGGGTAGAACTAGCAGAAGATTTGACTCGCAGTGGGCCAGAAGAAGTATTAGCATCAGCAGTAATAGCTGTAGTACTAATAGACTTGCCATACACAGTGCTAATATTATTAATACTAGTAGTAGAAGTAGCAGCAGCAGCAGCAGTAGCAGTAATAGTAGCAATATTTGCCATGCACTGGACTACTGGTCGTAGCTGTACTAGTAGCTGTAGTAGCCGCTGCAGCAGCAGTAGTAGTAATATAGTAGCATTTGCCATGGACTGGATTAGTAGTAGTAGCAGCAGTAGCAGCAGCAGTAGAAGTAGCCGCAGTAGGAGTAGCAGCAGTAGGAGTAATAGTAGCAGTATATGCCATGCGCTTAGCTTGTAGTAGATGTAGTAGTAGTAGTAGTAATGGTAGCAGGAGCAGTAGAAGTGGCGGCAGTAGCAGTAGTAGTAGCAGCAGATTTGCCCAGCAATGGGCACGTAGTAGTAGTAGAAATAGCAGCAATAACAGTACAGGCAGTAGAATGACCATGCACAGAGGTATTAATATTGATAGTAGTAGAAGCTGTAGTGGCAGCAGCAACAGCAGTAGCAGTAATATAGTAGCATTTGCACAGACAGGATTAGTAGTAGTAGCAGTGGTAGCCTTAGCAGCAGTCATAGTCATAGTAGTAGTATTTGCCGAGGACTGGACTACTAGTAGTTGCAGTAGAAGGAGCAGTACTAGTAGCATCAGCAGCAGTAGTAGTGATGGTAGTAGTATTTGCCATTCCCTGGACTACTAGTTGCAGCAGTAGTAGTCACAGTAGTAGCAACTGCAGCAGTAGTGGTCATAATAGTGGTATTTGCCATGCACTGTACTAGTAGTAGTAGAAGTAGCAGCAGCATTAGAAGTAGCTGCAGCTGCAGTAATAGTAGCAGCAGAAGTACTAGTAGCAGTTGTGTTAATAGTAGTAGTATTTGCCATGAACTGTACTACCAGTAGCAGCTGTAGTAGCAGCAGCAGCACTACTAGTTACACTACTAGTATTTATCGTGCACTGGGTTAGAAGTGGTGCTAGTAGCAGCAGTAGTAGTAGTCACAGAATTAGTAGTAGTAGCAGCAGTAGTGGTAACAGTAGGAGCACTTACCATGAACTGGGTTAGTAGTACTAGTAGTAGTAGTAGTAGTAGTAGTGGTAGCAGCACCAGTAGAAGTGACAGCAGCAGTACTAGTGACAGCAGATTTACCCTGCAGTTGGCCAGTAAAAGTAGTAGCACTTGCTGAAATAGCCGTAGTAGTAGTAGATTTGCCATGCACTGGGCTGTAGTATTAATACTAGTCGTAGCAGTATTAGCAGCAGCATCAGGAGTAGTAATCGAAGTAGTATTTGCCATGCACTGGGCTGCAAGTAATACAAGTACTAGTAGACGTAGTAGCAGCAGCAGCAGTAGTAATAATGGTAGAATACCATTGCCATGCCCTGGGCTAGTAGTATTAGTAACAGTAGTAGTAGCAGCCACAGTAGAATTAGAAGCAGTAGCAGTAGTAGCAGCAGAAGTAGTCGTAAGAGCAAGAGCACTAATAGTAGCAGCAGTGGTAATAGTAGTTGTATTTGGCATGGACTGGGCTAGTAATAGTACTAGTAGCAGCAGCAGTAATGTTAGCATCAGTAGTAGTAGTAGCAGCAGTACTGGTAATATTGGTAGTATTTGAAATGCACTGGGGTAGTAGGAGTAGTAGTTGTATTGGTAGAAGCAGAAGTAGAATTGGCAGCAACATCAGTAGTAGTAGCAGCAGATTAGCCCTGCAGTGTGCACGTAGCAGTATTAGCATTAGCACTAATAGTTGTAGTAGTAGAAGATTTGCCATGCACTGGCATAGTAGTGTTGATACTAGTAGTAGCAGCAGCAGAAGTAGCAGTAATAGTAGTATTTGCCATGCGCTAGACTACTAGTAGTAGCAGCAGTAGTAGAGGTAGCACCAGGAATAGAAGTGACATCAGCAGCAGTAAGAGTAGCAGCAGATATGTCCTGCAGTGGGCCAGTAGTACTAGTAGCAGTAGCAGCCATAGCAGTAGAAGGAGCCGATTTGCCATACACAGGGATAGTAGTATTGATAGTAGTAGTAGCAGTAGTAGCAGCATTGGGTGTAGTAGTAGTATCAGTAGTTTTTGCAATGCACTGGAATATTAGTAGTAGCAGTAGTAGTAGCATTGGTACAAGCAGCAGCGGTAGTACTAATAGTAGTAGTATTTGCCATGCACTGGGCGAATAGTAGTAGTAGTAGCAGCAGCAGCAGTAGAAGTAGCAGCAGCAGTAGTAGTAGCAGCAGTAGTAGTCATAGTAGTATTTGCTATGCATTGGGCGAGTAGTACTAGTAGTGGTAGCAGCAGGAGTAGAAGTGGCAGCAGCAGCAGTAGTAGTTGGAGCAGATTGGCCCTGCAAGGTGTGAGTAGTAGTAGTAGAAGTAGCAGCAATAACAGTACTAGTATTAGATTTGCCATGCACAGGGCTATTAGTATTGATAGTAGTAGTAGCAGTAGTAGTAGCAGCAGGAGCAGCAGTAGTAAAGTAGTTGTATGCGTCAAGAACTGGAATACTCGTAGTAGAAGTAGTAGCAGCAGCAGCAGTAGAGGTAAGAGTAGTAGTGTTTGCCATGCACTGAACTAATTGTAGTAGTAGCAGTACCAGCAAGAATAGAAGTAGCTGCAGCAGCAGTAGTAGCAGCAACAGTAGTGGTAAAAGTAGTAGTATTTGCCATGCACTGGGCTAGTAGTAGAAGTCCTAGTAGTAGTGGTAGCAGCAGAAGTCGAAGTGGCAGCAGCAGCAATACTAGGAGCAGCAGATTTGCCATGCAGTGGGCCACCTGTAGTAGTAAGAGTAACAGCTCTAGCAGTAGTAGTAGTATATTTGCCACGCACTGGGCTAGTAGTATTGACAGTAGTAGTAGCAACAGCAGCAGTAGTCACATGAATAGTATTTGCGACACACTGGATTACTAGTAGTAGCAGAAGTAGTAGAAGTAATAGCAACAGCAGCAGCAGTAGTAGAAATACTAGTACTATTTGCCATGCACTGTGCTAGTAGTAGTAGTAGTAGTAATAGTAATAGCAGCAGCAGTAGAGGTAGCAGCAGCAGTGGAAATAGAAGTAGTATCCGCCATGCACTGGGTAAGAAGTAGTAGTAGTAGTAACAGCAATAGTAACAGTAGAAGTAGATTTGCCATGCACTGGGCTCGTAGTATTGATATTAGCAGTAGCCGTAGTAGCAGCATCAGCAGTAGTAATAATAGTATTACTATGTGCAATGCACTGCACTACTATCAGTAGCAGTAGCAGTAGCAATAGTAGCAGCAGCAGAAGCAGTAGTACTAATAGTAGTAGTATCTGCCATGCACTGGACTGCTAGTAGTAGCAGTAGTAGTAGAGGTAGCAACAGCAATAGATGTGACAGCAGCAACAGAAATAGTAGCAGCAGATTTGCCCTGCAGTTGGCCAGTAGTAGTAGTAGTAGTGGTAGGAGAAATAGCAGTAGTAGTAGTAGATTTGCCATGCACTGAGCTAGTAGTATTGATAGTAGTATTAGCAGTAGTAGTAGCAGCAGCAGTTGTAGTAAGAGTAGTAGTATTTGCCATTCCCTGGACTACATGTAGTACCAAGAGTAGTCACAGAAGACGCAGCAGCAGCAGTAGTGTTCATAGTACATATGTTTGCCATGCACTGGACTAGTAGTAGTAGTAGAATTAGCAGCAGCACTAGGAGTAGCTGCAGAAGCAATAGTAGTAGCAGCAGCAGTAGAAGAAGCAGCAGCAGCAGTAGTGGCAGTAGTAGTAATAGTAGTAGTATTTTACATGCACTGAGCTAGTAGCAGTAGTAGTGGTAGCAGCAGCAATAGAAGTGGCAGCTGCAAGGGTAGAACTAGCAGAAGATTTGACTCGCAGTGGGCCAGAAGAAGTATTAGCATCAGCAGTAATAGCTGTAGTACTAATAGACTTGCCATACACAGTGCTAATATTATTAATACTAGTAGTAGAAGTAGCAGCAGCAGCAGCAGTAGCAGTAATAGTAGCAATATTTGCCATGCACTGGACTACTGGTCGTAGCTGTAGTAGCCGCTGCAGCAGCAGTAGTAGTAATATTGTAGCATTTGCCATGGACTGGATTAGTAGTAGTAGCAGCAGTAGCAGCAGCAGTAGAAGTAGCCGCAGTAGGAGTAGCAGCAGTAGGAGTAATAGTAGCAGTATATGCCATGCGCTTAGCTTGTAGTAGATGTAGTAGTAGTAGTAGTAATGGTAGCAGGAGCAGTAGAAGTGGCGGCAGTAGCAGTAGTAGTAGCAGCAGATTTGCCCAGCAATGGGCACGTAGTAGTAGTAGAAATAGCAGCAATAACAGTACAGGCAGTAGAATGACCATGCACAGAGGTATTAATATTGAGAGTAGTAGAAGCTGTAGTGGCAGCAGCAACAGCAGTAGCAGTAATATAGTAGCATTTGCACAGACAGGATTAGTAGTAGTAGCAGTGGTAGCCTTAGCAGCAGTCAGAGTCATAGTAGTAGTATTTGCCGAGGACTGGACTACTAGTAGTTGCAGTAGAAGGAGCAGTACTAGTAGCATCAGCAGCAGTAGTAGTGATGGTAGTAGTATTTGCCATTCCCTGGACTACTAGTTGCAGCAGTAGTAGTCACAGTAGTAGCAACTGCAGCAGTAGTGGTCATAATAGTGGTATTTGCCATGCACTGTACTAGTAGTAGTAGAAGTAGCAGCAGCATTAGAAGTAGCTGCAGCTGCAGTAATAGTAGCAGCAGAAGTACTAGTAGCAGTTGTGTTAATAGTAGTAGTATTTGCCATGAACTGTACTACCAGTAGCAGCTGTAGTAGCAGCAGCAGCACTACTAGTTACACTACTAGTATTTACCATGCACTGGGTTAGAAGTGGTGCTAGTAGCAGCAGTAGTAGTAGTCACAGAATTAGTAGTAGTAGCAGCAGTAGTGGTAACAGTAGGAGCACTTACCATGAACTGGGTTAGTAGTAGTAGTAGTAGTAGTAGTAGTAGTAGTAGTGGTAGCAGCACCAGTAGAAGTGACAGCAGCAGTACTAGTGACAGCAGATTTACCCTGCAGTTGGCCAGTAAAAGTAGTAGCACTTGCTGAAATAGCCGTAGTAGTAGTAGATTTGCCATGCACTGGGCTGTAGTATTAATACTAGTCGTAGCAGTATTAGCAGCAGCATCAGGAGTAGTAATCGAAGTAGTATTTGCCATGCACTGGGCTACAAGTAATACAAGTACTAGTAGACGTAGTAGCAGCAGCAGCAGTAGTAATAATGGTAGAATACCATTGCCATGCCCTGGGCTAGTAGTATTAGTAACAGTAGTAGTAGCAGCCACAGTAGAATTAGAAGCAGTAGCAGTAGTAGCAGCAGAAGTAGTCGTAAGAGCAAGAGCACTAATAGTAGCAGCAGTGGTAATAGTAGTTGTATTTGGCATGGACTGGGCTAGTAATAGTACTAGTAGCAGCAGCAGTAATGTTAGCATCAGTAGTAGTAGTAGCAGCAGTACTGGTAATATTGGTAGTATTTGAAATGCACTGGGGTAGTAGGAGTAGTAGTTGTATTGGTAGAAGCAGAAGTAGAATTGGCAGCAACATCAGTAGTAGTAGCAGCAGATTAGCCCTGCAGTGTGCACGTAGCAGTATTAGCATTAGCACTAATAGTTGTAGTACTAGAAGATTTGCCATGCACTGGCATAGTAGTGTTGATACTAGTAGTAGCAGCAGCAGAAGTAGCAGTAATAGTAGTATTTGCCATGCGCTAGACTACTAGTAGTAGCAGCAGTAGTAGAGGTAGCACCAGGAATAGAAGTGACATCAGCAGCAGTAAGAGTAGCAGCAGATATGTCCTGCAGTGGGCCAGTAGTACTAGTAGCAGTAGCAGCCATAGCAGTAGAAGGAGCCGATTTGTCATACACAGGGATAGTAGTATTGATAGTAGTAGTAGCAGTAGTAGCAGCATTGGGTGTAGTAGTAGTATCAGTAGTTTTTGCAATGCACTGGAATATTAGTAGTAGCAGTAGTAGTAGCATTGGTACAAGCAGCAGCGGTAGTACTAATAGTAGTAGTATTTGCCATGCACTGGGCGAATAGTAGTAGTAGTAGCAGCAGCAGCAGTAGAAGTAGCAGCAGCAGTAGTAGTAGCAGCAGTAGTAGTCATAGTAGTATTTGCTATGCATTGGGCGAGTAGTACTAGTAGTGGTAGCAGCAGGAGTAGAAGTGGCAGCAGCAGCAGTAGTACTTGGAGCAGATTGGCCCTGCAAGGTGTGAGTAGTAGTAGTAGAAGTAGCAGCAATAACAGTACTAGTATTAGATTTGCCATGCACAGGGCTATTAGTATTGATAGTAGTAGTAGCAGTAGTAGTAGCAGCAGGAGCAGCAGTAGTAAAGTAGTTGTATGCGTCAAGAACTGGAATACTCGTAGTAGAAGTAGTAGCAGCAGCAGCAGTAGAGGTAAGAGTAGTAGTGTTTGCCATGCACTGAACTAATTGTAGTAGTAGCAGTACCAGCAAGAATAGAAGTAGCTGCAGCAGCAGTAGTAGCAGCAACAGTAGTGGTAAAAGTAGTAGTATTTGCCATGCACTGGGCTAGTAGTAGAAGTCCTAGTAGTAGTGGTAGCAGCAGAAGTCGAAGTGGCAGCAGCAGCAATACTAGGAGCAGCAGATTTGCCATGCAGTGGGCCACCTGTAGTAGTAAGAGTAACAGCTCTAGCAGTAGTAGTAGTATATTTGCCACGCACTGGGCTAGTAGTATTGACAGTAGTAGTAGCAACAGCAGCAGTAGTCACATGAATAGTATTTGCGACACACTGGATTACTAGTAGTAGCAGAAGTAGTAGAAGTAATAGCAACAGCAGCAGCAGTAGTAGAAATACTAGTACTATTTGCCATGCACTGTGCTAGTAGTAGTAGTAATAGTAATAGTAATAGCAGCAGCAGTAGAGGTAGCAGCAGCAGTGGAAATAGAAGTAGTATCCGCCATGCACTGGGTAAGAAGTAGTAGTAGTAGTAACAGCAATAGTAACAGTAGAAGTAGATTTGCCATGCACTGGGCTCGTAGTATTGATATTAGCAGTAGCCGTAGTAGCAGCATCAGCAGTAGTAATAATAGTATTACTATGTGCAATGCACTGCACTACTATCAGTAGCAGTAGCAGTAGCAATAGTAGCAGCAGCAGAAGCAGTAGTACTAATAGTAGTAGTATCTGCCATGCACTGGACTGCTAGTAGTAGCAGTAGTAGTAGAGGTAGCAACAGCAATAGACGTGACAGCAGCAACAGAAATAGTAGCAGCAGATTTGCCCTGCAGTTGGCCAGTAGTAGTAGTAGTAGTGGTAGGAGAAATAGCAGTAGTAGTAGTAGATTTGCCATGCACTGAGCTAGTAGTATTGATAGTAGTATTAGCAGTAGTAGTAGCAGCAGCAGTTGTAGTAAGAGTAGTAGTATTTGCCATTCCCTGGACTACATGTAGTACCAAGAGTAGTCACAGAAGACGCAGCAGCAGCAGTAGTGTTCATAGTACATATGTTTGCCATGCACTGGACTAGTAGTAGTAGTAGAATTAGCAGCAGCACTAGGAGTAGCTGCAGAAGCAATAGTAGTAGCAGCAGCAGTAGAAGAAGCAGCAGCAGCAGTAGTGGCAGTAGTAGTAATAGTAGTAGTATTTTACATGCACTGAGCTAGTAGCAGTAGTAGTGGTAGCAGCAGCAATAGAAGTGGCAGCTGCAAGGGTAGAACTAGCAGAAGATTTGACTCGCAGTGGGCCAGAAGAAGTATTAGCATCAGCAGTAATAGCTGTAGTACTAATAGACTTGCCATACACAGTGCTAATATTATTAATACTAGTAGTAGAAGTAGCAGCAGCAGCAGCAGTAGCAGTAATAGTAGCAATATTTGCCATGCACTGGACTACTGGTCGTAGCTGTAGTAGCCGCTGCAGCAGCAGTAGTAGTAATATTGTAGCATTTGCCATGGACTGGATTAGTAGTAGTAGCAGCAGTAGCAGCAGCAGTAGAAGTAGCCGCAGTAGGAGTAGCAGCAGTAGGAGTAATAGTAGCAGTATATGCCATGCGCTTAGCTTGTAGTAGATGTAGTAGTAGTAGTAGTAATGGTAGCAGGAGCAGTAGAAGTGGCGGCAGTAGCAGTAGTAGTAGCAGCAGATTTGCCCAGCAATGGGCACGTAGTAGTAGTAGAAATAGCAGCAATAACAGTACAGGCAGTAGAATGACCATGCACAGAGGTATTAATATTGATAGTAGTAGAAGCTGTAGTGGCAGCAGCAACAGCAGTAGCAGTAATATAGTAGCATTTGCACAGACAGGATTAGTAGTAGTAGCAGTGGTAGCCTTAGCAGCAGTCATAGTCATAGTAGTAGTATTTGCCGAGGACTGGACTACTAGTAGTTGCAGTAGAAGGAGCAGTACTAGTAGCATCAGCAGCAGTAGTAGTGATGGTAGTAGTATTTGCCATTCCCTGGACTACTAGTTGCAGCAGTAGTAGTCACAGTAGTAGCAACTGCAGCAGTAGTGGTCATAATAGTGGTATTTGCCATGCACTGTACTAGTAGTAGTAGAAGTAGCAGCAGCATTAGAAGTAGCTGCAGCTGCAGTAATAGTAGCAGCAGAAGTACTAGTAGCAGTTGTGTTAATAGTAGTAGTATTTGCCATGAACTGTACTACGAGTAGCAGCTGTAGTAGCAGCAGCAGCACTACTAGTTACACTACTAGTATTTATCGTGCACTGGGTTAGAAGTGGTGCTAGTAGCAGCAGTAGTAGTAGTCACAGAATTAGTAGTAGTAGCAGCAGTAGTGGTAACAGTAGGAGCACTTACCATGAACTGGGTTAGTAGTACTAGTAGTAGTAGTAGTAGTAGTAGTGGTAGCAGCACCAGTAGAAGTGACAGCAGCAGTACTAGTGACAGCAGATTTACCCTGCAGTTGGCCAGTAAAAGTAGTAGCACTTGCTGAAATAGCCGTAGTAGTAGTAGATTTGCCATGCACTGGGCTGTAGTATTAATACTAGTCGTAGCAGTATTAGCAGCAGCATCAGGAGTAGTAATCGAAGTAGTATTTGCCATGCACTGGGCTACAAGTAATACAAGTACTAGTAGACGTAGTAGCAGCAGCAGCAGTAGTAATAATGGTAGAATACCATTGCCATGCCCTGGGCTAGTAGTATTAGTAACAGTAGTAGTAGCAGCCACAGTAGAATTAGAAGCAGTAGCAGTAGTAGCAGCAGAAGTAGTCGTAAGAGCAAGAGCACTAATAGTAGCAGCAGTGGTAATAGTAGTTGTATTTGGCATGGACTGGGCTAGTAATAGTACTAGTAGCAGCAGCAGTAATGTTAGCATCAGTAGTAGTAGTAGCAGCAGTACTGGTAATATTGGTAGTATTTGAAATGCACTGGGGTAGTAGGAGTAGTAGTTGTATTGGTAGAAGCAGAAGTAGAATTGGCAGCAACATCAGTAGTAGTAGCAGCAGATTAGCCCTGCAGTGTGCACGTAGCAGTATTAGCATTAGCACTAATAGTTGTAGTAGTAGAAGATTTGCCATGCACTGGCATAGTAGTGTTGATACTAGTAGTAGCAGCAGCAGAAGTAGCAGTAATAGTAGTATTTGCCATGCGCTAGACTACTAGTAGTAGCAGCAGTAGTAGAGGTAGCACCAGGAATAGAAGTGACATCAGCAGCAGTAAGAGTAGCAGCAGATATGTCCTGCAGTGGGCCAGTAGTACTAGTAGCAGTAGCAGCCATAGCAGTAGAAGGAGCCGATTTGCCATACACAGGGATAGTAGTATTGATAGTAGTAGTAGCAGTAGTAGCAGCATTGGGTGTAGTAGTAGTATCAGTAGTTTTTGCAATGCACTGGAATATTAGTAGTAGCAGTAGTAGTAGCATTGGTACAAGCAGCAGCGGTAGTACTAATAGTAGTAGTATTTGCCATGCACTGGGCGAATAGTAGTAGTAGTAGCAGCAGCAGCAGTAGAAGTAGCAGCAGCAGTAGTAGTAGCAGCAGTAGTAGTCATAGTAGTATTTGCTATGCATTGGGCGAGTAGTACTAGTAGTGGTAGCAGCAGGAGTAGAAGTGGCAGCAGCAGCAGTAGTAGTTGGAGCAGATTGGCCCTGCAAGGTGTGAGTAGTAGTAGTAGAAGTAGCAGCAATAACAGTACTAGTATTAGATTTGCCATGCACAGGGCTATTAGTATTGATAGTAGTAGTAGCAGTAGTAGTAGCAGCAGGAGCAGCAGTAGTAAAGTAGTTGTATGCGTCAAGAACTGGAATACTCGTAGTAGAAGTAGTAGCAGCAGCAGCAGTAGAGGTAAGAGTAGTAGTGTTTGCCATGCACTGAACTAATTGTAGTAGTAGCAGTACCAGCAAGAATAGAAGTAGCTGCAGCAGCAGTAGTAGCAGCAACAGTAGTGGTAAAAGTAGTAGTATTTGCCATGCACTGGGCTAGTAGTAGAAGTCCTAGTAGTAGTGGTAGCAGCAGAAGTCGAAGTGGCAGCAGCAGCAATACTAGGAGCAGCAGATTTGCCATGCAGTGGGCCACCTGTAGTAGTAAGAGTAACAGCTCTAGCAGTAGTAGTAGTATATTTGCCACGCACTGGGCTAGTAGTATTGACAGTAGTAGTAGCAACAGCAGCAGTAGTCACATGAATAGTATTTGCGACACACTGGATTACTAGTAGTAGCAGAAGTAGTAGAAGTAATAGCAACAGCAGCAGCAGTAGTAGAAATACTAGTACTATTTGCCATGCACTGTGCTAGTAGTAGTAGTAGTAGTAATAGTAATAGCAGCAGCAGTAGAGGTAGCAGCAGCAGTGGAAATAGAAGTAGTATCCGCCATGCACTGGGTAAGAAGTAGTAGTAGTAGTAACAGCAATAGTAACAGTAGAAGTAGATTTGCCATGCACTGGGCTCGTAGTATTGATATTAGCAGTAGCCGTAGTAGCAGCATCAGCAGTAGTAATAATAGTATTACTATGTGCAATGCACTGCACTACTATCAGTAGCAGTAGCAGTAGCAATAGTAGCAGCAGCAGAAGCAGTAGTACTAATAGTAGTAGTATCTGCCATGCACTGGACTGCTAGTAGTAGCAGTAGTAGTAGAGGTAGCAACAGCAATAGACGTGACAGCAGCAACAGAAATAGTAGCAGCAGATTTGCCCTGCAGTTGGCCAGTAGTAGTAGTAGTAGTGGTAGGAGAAATAGCAGTAGTAGTAGTAGATTTGCCATGCACTGAGCTAGTAGTATTGATAGTAGTATTAGCAGTAGTAGTAGCAGCAGCAGTTGTAGTAAGAGTAGTAGTATTTGCCATTCCCTGGACTACATGTAGTACCAAGAGTAGTCACAGAAGACGCAGCAGCAGCAGTAGTGTTCATAGTACATATGTTTGCCATGCACTGGACTAGTAGTAGTAGTAGAATTAGCAGCAGCACTAGGAGTAGCTGCAGAAGCAATAGTAGTAGCAGCAGCAGTAGAAGAAGCAGCAGCAGCAGTAGTGGCAGTAGTAGTAATAGTAGTAGTATTTTACATGCACTGAGCTAGTAGCAGTAGTAGTGGTAGCAGCAGCAATAGAAGTGGCAGCTGCAAGGGTAGAACTAGCAGAAGATTTGACTCGCAGTGGGCCAGAAGAAGTATTAGCATCAGCAGTAATAGCTGTAGTACTAATAGACTTGCCATACACAGTGCTAATATTATTAATACTAGTAGTAGAAGTAGCAGCAGCAGCAGCAGTAGCAGTAATAGTAGCAATATTTGCCATGCACTGGACTACTGGTCGTAGCTGTACTAGTAGCTGTAGTAGCCGCTGCAGCAGCAGTAGTAGTAATATAGTAGCATTTGCCATGGACTGGATTAGTAGTAGTAGCAGCAGTAGCAGCAGCAGTAGAAGTAGCCGCAGTAGGAGTAGCAGCAGTAGGAGTAATAGTAGCAGTATATGCCATGCGCTTAGCTTGTAGTAGATGTAGTAGTAGTAGTAGTAATGGTAGCAGGAGCAGTAGAAGTGGCGGCAGTAGCAGTAGTAGTAGCAGCAGATTTGCCCAGCAATGGGCACGTAGTAGTAGTAGAAATAGCAGCAATAACAGTACAGGCAGTAGAATGACCATGCACAGAGGTATTAATATTGATAGTAGTAGAAGCTGTAGTGGCAGCAGCAACAGCAGTAGCAGTAATATAGTAGCATTTGCACAGACAGGATTAGTAGTAGTAGCAGTGGTAGCCTTAGCAGCAGTCAGAGTCATAGTAGTAGTATTTGCCGAGGACTGGACTACTAGTAGTTGCAGTAGAAGGAGCAGTACTAGTAGCATCAGCAGCAGTAGTAGTGATGGTAGTAGTATTTGCCATTCCCTGGACTACTAGTTGCAGCAGTAGTAGTCACAGTAGTAGCAACTGCAGCAGTAGTGGTCATAATAGTGGTATTTGCCATGCACTGTACTAGTAGTAGTAGAAGTAGCAGCAGCATTAGAAGTAGCTGCAGCTGCAGTAATAGTAGCAGCAGAAGTACTAGTAGCAGTTGTGTTAATAGTAGTAGTATTTGCCATGAACTGTACTACCAGTAGCAGCTGTAGTAGCAGCAGCAGCACTACTAGTTACACTACTAGTATTTATCGTGCACTGGGTTAGAAGTGGTGCTAGTAGCAGCAGTAGTAGTAGTCACAGAATTAGTAGTAGTAGCAGCAGTAGTGGTAACAGTAGGAGCACTTACCATGAACTGGGTTAGTAGTACTAGTAGTAGTAGTAGTAGTAGTAGTGGTAGCAGCACCAGTAGAAGTGACAGCAGCAGTACTAGTGACAGCAGATTTACCCTGCAGTTGGCCAGTAAAAGTAGTAGCACTTGCTGAAATAGCCGTAGTAGTAGTAGATTTGCCATGCACTGGGCTGTAGTATTAATACTAGTCGTAGCAGTATTAGCAGCAGCATCAGGAGTAGTAATCGAAGTAGTATTTGCCATGCACTGGGCTACAAGTAATACAAGTACTAGTAGACGTAGTAGCAGCAGCAGCAGTAGTAATAATGGTAGAATACCATTGCCATGCCCTGGGCTAGTAGTATTAGTAACAGTAGTAGTAGCAGCCACAGTAGAATTAGAAGCAGTAGCAGTAGTAGCAGCAGAAGTAGTCGTAAGAGCAAGAGCACTAATAGTAGCAGCAGTGGTAATAGTAGTTGTATTTGGCATGGACTGGGCTAGTAATAGTACTAGTAGCAGCAGCAGTAATGTTAGCATCAGTAGTAGTAGTAGCAGCAGTACTGGTAATATTGGTAGTATTTGAAATGCACTGGGGTAGTAGGAGTAGTAGTTGTATTGGTAGAAGCAGAAGTAGAATTGGCAGCAACATCAGTAGTAGTAGCAGCAGATTAGCCCTGCAGTGTGCACGTAGCAGTATTAGCATTAGCACTAATAGTTGTAGTACTAGAAGATTTGCCATGCACTGGCATAGTAGTGTTGATACTAGTAGTAGCAGCAGCAGAAGTAGCAGTAATAGTAGTATTTGCCATGCGCTAGACTACTAGTAGTAGCAGCAGTAGTAGAGGTAGCACCAGGAATAGAAGTGACATCAGCAGCAGTAAGAGTAGCAGCAGATATGTCCTGCAGTGGGCCAGTAGTACTAGTAGCAGTAGCAGCCATAGCAGTAGAAGGAGCCGATTTGCCATACACAGGGATAGTAGTATTGATAGTAGTAGTAGCAGTAGTAGCAGCATTGGGTGTAGTAGTAGTATCAGTAGTTTTTGCAATGCACTGGAATATTAGTAGTAGCAGTAGTAGTAGCATTGGTACAAGCAGCAGCGGTAGTACTAATAGTAGTAGTATTTGCCATGCACTGGGCGAATAGTAGTAGTAGTAGCAGCAGCAGCAGTAGAAGTAGCAGCAGCAGTAGTAGTAGCAGCAGTAGTAGTCATAGTAGTATTTGCTATGCATTGGGCGAGTAGTACTAGTAGTGGTAGCAGCAGGAGTAGAAGTGGCAGCAGCAGCAGTAGTACTTGGAGCAGATTGGCCCTGCAAGGTGTGAGTAGTAGTAGTAGAAGTAGCAGCAATAACAGTACTAGTATTAGATTTGCCATGCACAGGGCTATTAGTATGGATAGTAGTAGTAGCAGTAGTAGTAGCAGCAGGAGCAGCAGTAGTAAAGTAGTTGTATGCGTCAAGAACTGGAATACTCGTAGTAGAAGTAGTAGCAGCAGCAGCAGTAGAGGTAAGAGTAGTAGTGTTTGCCATGCACTGAACTAATTGTAGTAGTAGCAGTACCAGCAAGAATAGAAGTAGCTGCAGCAGCAGTAGTAGCAGCAACAGTAGTGGTAAAAGTAGTAGTATTTGCCATGCACTGGGCTAGTAGTAGAAGTCCTAGTAGTAGTGGTAGCAGCAGAAGTCGAAGTGGCAGCAGCAGCAATACTAGGAGCAGCAGATTTGCCATGCAGTGGGCCACCTGTAGTAGTAAGAGTAACAGCTCTAGCAGTAGTAGTAGTATATTTGCCACGCACTGGGCTAGTAGTATTGACAGTAGTAGTAGCAACAGCAGCAGTAGTCACATGAATAGTATTTGCGACACACTGGATTACTAGTAGTAGCAGAAGTAGTAGAAGTAATAGCAACAGCAGCAGCAGTAGTAGAAATACTAGTACTATTTGCCATGCACTGTGCTAGTAGTAGTAGTAGTAGTAATAGTAATAGCAGCAGCAGTAGAGGTAGCAGCAGCAGTGGAAATAGAAGTAGTATCCGCCATGCACTGGGTAAGAAGTAGTAGTAGTAGTAACAGCAATAGTAACAGTAGAAGTAGATTTGCCATGCACTGGGCTCGTAGTATTGATATTAGCAGTAGCCGTAGTAGCAGCATCAGCAGTAGTAATAATAGTATTACTATGTGCAATGCACTGCACTACTATCAGTAGCAGTAGCAGTAGCAATAGTAGCAGCAGCAGAAGCAGTAGTACTAATAGTAGTAGTATCTGCCATGCACTGGACTGCTAGTAGTAGCAGTAGTAGTAGAGGTAGCAACAGCAATAGATGTGACAGCAGCAACAGAAATAGTAGCAGCAGATTTGCCCTGCAGTTGGCCAGTAGTAGTAGTAGTAGTGGTAGGAGAAATAGCAGTAGTAGTAGTAGATTTGCCATGCACTGAGCTAGTAGTATTGATAGTAGTATTAGCAGTAGTAGTAGCAGCAGCAGTTGTAGTAAGAGTAGTAGTATTTGCCATTCCCTGGACTACATGTAGTACCAAGAGTAGTCACAGAAGACGCAGCAGCAGCAGTAGTGTTCATAGTACATATGTTTGCCATGCACTGGACTAGTAGTAGTAGTAGAATTAGCAGCAGCACTAGGAGTAGCTGCAGAAGCAATAGTAGTAGCAGCAGCAGTAGAAGAAGCAGCAGCAGCAGTAGTGGCAGTAGTAGTAATAGTAGTAGTATTTTACATGCACTGAGCTAGTAGCAGTAGTAGTGGTAGCAGCAGCAATAGAAGTGGCAGCTGCAAGGGTAGAACTAGCAGAAGATTTGACTCGCAGTGGGCCAGAAGAAGTATTAGCATCAGCAGTAATAGCTGTAGTACTAATAGACTTGCCATACACAGTGCTAATATTATTAATACTAGTAGTAGAAGTAGCAGCAGCAGCAGCAGTAGCAGTAATAGTAGCAATATTTGCCATGCACTGGACTACTGGTCGTAGCTGTACTAGTAGCTGTAGTAGCCGCTGCAGCAGCAGTAGTAGTAATATAGTAGCATTTGCCATGGACTGGATTAGTAGTAGTAGCAGCAGTAGCAGCAGCAGTAGAAGTAGCCGCAGTAGGAGTAGCAGCAGTAGGAGTAATAGTAGCAGTATATGCCATGCGCTTAGCTTGTAGTAGATGTAGTAGTAGTAGTAGTAATGGTAGCAGGAGCAGTAGAAGTGGCGGCAGTAGCAGTAGTAGTAGCAGCAGATTTGCCCAGCAATGGGCACGTAGTAGTAGTAGAAATAGCAGCAATAACAGTACAGGCAGTAGAATGACCATGCACAGAGGTATTAATATTGATAGTAGTAGAAGCTGTAGTGGCAGCAGCAACAGCAGTAGCAGTAATATAGTAGCATTTGCACAGACAGGATTAGTAGTAGTAGCAGTGGTAGCCTTAGCAGCAGTCATAGTCATAGTAGTAGTATTTGCCGAGGACTGGACTACTAGTAGTTGAAGTAGAAGGAGCAGTACTAGTAGCATCAGCAGCAGTAGTAGTGATGGTAGTAGTATTTGCCATTCCCTGGACTACTAGTTGCAGCAGTAGTAGTCACAGTAGTAGCAACTGCAGCAGTAGTGGTCATAATAGTGGTATTTGCCATGCACTGTACTAGTAGTAGTAGAAGTAGCAGCAGCATTAGAAGTAGCTGCAGCTGCAGTAATAGTAGCAGCAGAAGTACTAGTAGCAGTTGTGTTAATAGTAGTAGTATTTGCCATGAACTGTACTACCAGTAGCAGCTGTAGTAGCAGCAGCAGCACTACTAGTTACACTACTAGTATTTATCGTGCACTGGGTTAGAAGTGGTGCTAGTAGCAGCAGTAGTAGTAGTCACAGAATTAGTAGTAGTAGCAGCAGTAGTGGTAACAGTAGGAGCACTTACCATGAACTGGGTTAGTAGTAGTAGTAGTAGTAGTAGTAGTAGTAGTAGTGGTAGCAGCACCAGTAGAAGTGACAGCAGCAGTACTAGTGACAGCAGATTTACCCTGCAGTTGGCCAGTAAAAGTAGTAGCACTTGCTGAAATAGCCGTAGTAGTAGTAGATTTGCCATGCACTGGGCTGTAGTATTAATACTAGTCGTAGCAGTATTAGCAGCAGCATCAGGAGTAGTAATCGAAGTAGTATTTGCCATGCACTGGGCTGCAAGTAATACAAGTACTAGTAGACGTAGTAGCAGCAGCAGCAGTAGTAATAATGGTAGAATACCATTGCCATGCCCTGGGCTAGTAGTATTAGTAACAGTAGTAGTAGCAGCCACAGTAGAATTAGAAGCAGTAGCAGTAGTAGCAGCAGAAGTAGTCGTAAGAGCAAGAGCACTAATAGTAGCAGCAGTGGTAATAGTAGTTGTATTTGGCATGGACTGGGCTAGTAATAGTACTAGTAGCAGCAGCAGTAATGTTAGCATCAGTAGTAGTAGTAGCAGCAGTACTGGTAATATTGGTAGTATTTGAAATGCACTGGGGTAGTAGGAGTAGTAGTTGTATTGGTAGAAGCAGAAGTAGAATTGGCAGCAACATCAGTAGTAGTAGCAGCAGATTAGCCCTGCAGTGTGCACGTAGCAGTATTAGCATTAGCACTAATAGTTGTAGTACTAGAAGATTTGCCATGCACTGGCATAGTAGTGTTGATACTAGTAGTAGCAGCAGCAGAAGTAGCAGTAATAGTAGTATTTGCCATGCGCTAGACTACTAGTAGTAGCAGCAGTAGTAGAGGTAGCACCAGGAATAGAAGTGACATCAGCAGCAGTAAGAGTAGCAGCAGATATGTCCTGCAGTGGGCCAGTAGTACTAGTAGCAGTAGCAGCCATAGCAGTAGAAGGAGCCGATTTGCCATACACAGGGATAGTAGTATTGATAGTAGTAGTAGCAGTAGTAGCAGCATTGGGTGTAGTAGTAGTATCAGTAGTTTTTGCAATGCACTGGAATATTAGTAGTAGCAGTAGTAGTAGCATTGGTACAAGCAGCAGCGGTAGTACTAATAGTAGTAGTATTTGCCATGCACTGGGCGAATAGTAGTAGTAGTAGCAGCAGCAGCAGTAGAAGTAGCAGCAGCAGTAGTAGTAGCAGCAGTAGTAGTCATAGTAGTATTTGCTATGCATTGGGCGAGTAGTACTAGTAGTGGTAGCAGCAGGAGTAGAAGTGGCAGCAGCAGCAGTAGTACTTGGAGCAGATTGGCCCTGCAAGGTGTGAGTAGTAGTAGTAGAAGTAGCAGCAATAACAGTACTAGTATTAGATTTGCCATGCACAGGGCTATTAGTATTGATAGTAGTAGTAGCAGTAGTAGTAGCAGCAGGAGCAGCAGTAGTAAAGTAGTTGTATGCGTCAAGAACTGGAATACTCGTAGTAGAAGTAGTAGCAGCAGCAGCAGTAGAGGTAAGAGTAGTAGTGTTTGCCATGCACTGAACTAATTGTAGTAGTAGCAGTACCAGCAAGAATAGAAGTAGCTGCAGCAGCAGTAGTAGCAGCAACAGTAGTGGTAAAAGTAGTAGTATTTGCCATGCACTGGGCTAGTAGTAGAAGTCCTAGTAGTAGTGGTAGCAGCAGAAGTCGAAGTGGCAGCAGCAGCAATACTAGGAGCAGCAGATTTGCCATGCAGTGGGCCACCTGTAGTAGTAAGAGTAACAGCTCTAGCAGTAGTAGTAGTATATTTGCCACGCACTGGGCTAGTAGTATTGACAGTAGTAGTAGCAACAGCAGCAGTAGTCACATGAATAGTATTTGCGACACACTGGATTACTAGTAGTAGCAGAAGTAGTAGAAGTAATAGCAACAGCAGCAGCAGTAGTAGAAATACTAGTACTATTTGCCATGCACTGTGCTAGTAGTAGTAGTAATAGTAATAGCAGCAGCAGTAGAGGTAGCAGCAGCAGTGGAAATAGAAGTAGTATCCGCCATGCACTGGGTAAGAAGTAGTAGTAGTAGTAACAGCAATAGTAACAGTAGAAGTAGATTTGCCATGCACTGGGCTCGTAGTATTGATATTAGCAGTAGCCGTAGTAGCAGCATCAGCAGTAGTAATAATAGTATTACTATGTGCAATGCACTGCACTACTATCAGTAGCAGTAGCAGTAGCAATAGTAGCAGCAGCAGAAGCAGTAGTACTAATAGTAGTAGTATCTGCCATGCACTGGACTGCTAGTAGTAGCAGTAGTAGTAGAGGTAGCAACAGCAATAGATGTGACAGCAGCAACAGAAATAGTAGCAGCAGATTTGCCCTGCAGTTGGCCAGTAGTAGTAGTAGTAGTGGTAGGAGAAATAGCAGTAGTAGTAGTAGATTTGCCATGCACTGAGCTAGTAGTATTGATAGTAGTATTAGCAGTAGTAGTAGCAGCAGCAGTTGTAGTAAGAGTAGTAGTATTTGCCATTCCCTGGACTACATGTAGTACCAAGAGTAGTCACAGAAGACGCAGCAGCAGCAGTAGTGTTCATAGTACATATGTTTGCCATGCACTGGACTAGTAGTAGTAGTAGAATTAGCAGCAGCACTAGGAGTAGCTGCAGAAGCAATAGTAGTAGCAGCAGCAGTAGAAGAAGCAGCAGCAGCAGTAGTGGCAGTAGTAGTAATAGTAGTAGTATTTTACATGCACTGAGCTAGTAGCAGTAGTAGTGGTAGCAGCAGCAATAGAAGTGGCAGCTGCAAGGGTAGAACTAGCAGAAGATTTGACTCGCAGTGGGCCAGAAGAAGTATTAGCATCAGCAGTAATAGCTGTAGTACTAATAGACTTGCCATACACAGTGCTAATATTATTAATACTAGTAGTAGAAGTAGCAGCAGCAGCAGCAGTAGCAGTAATAGTAGCAATATTTGCCATGCACTGGACTACTGGTCGTAGCTGTACTAGTAGCTGTAGTAGCCGCTGCAGCAGCAGTAGTAGTAATATAGTAGCATTTGCCATGGACTGGATTAGTAGTAGTAGCAGCAGTAGCAGCAGCAGTAGAAGTAGCCGCAGTAGGAGTAGCAGCAGTAGGAGTAATAGTAGCAGTATATGCCATGCACTTAGCTTGTAGTAGATGTAGTAGTAGTAGTAGTAATGGTAGCAGGAGCAGTAGAAGTGGCGGCAGTAGCAGTAGTAGTAGCAGCAGATTTGCCCAGCAATGGGCACGTAGTAGTAGTAGAAATAGCAGCAATAACAGTACAGGCAGTAGAATGACCATGCACAGAGGTATTAATATTGATAGTAGTAGAAGCTGTAGTGGCAGCAGCAACAGCAGTAGCAGTAATATAGTAGCATTTGCACAGACAGGATTAGTCGTAGTAGCAGTGGTAGACTTAGCAGCAGTCAGAGTCATAGTAGTAGTATTTGCCGAGGACTGGACTACTAGTAGTTGCAGTAGAAGGAGCAGTACTAGTAGCATCAGCAGCAGTAGTAGTGATGGTAGTAGTATTTGCCATTCCCTGGACTACTAGTTGCAGCAGTAGTAGTCACAGTAGTAGCAACTGCAGCAGTAGTGGTCATAGTAGTGGTATTTGCCATGCACTGTACTAGTAGTAGTAGAATTAGCAGCAGCATTAGAAGTAGCTGCAGCTGCAGTAATAGTAGCAGCAGAAGTACTAGTAGCAGTTGTGTTAATAGTAGTAGTATTTGCCATGAACTGTACTACCAGTAGCAGCTGTAGTAGCAGCAGCAGCACTACTAGTTACACTACTAGTATTTATCGTGCACTGGGTTAGAAGTGGTGCTAGTAGCAGCAGTAGTAGTAGTCACAGAATTAGTAGTAGTAGCAGCAGTAGTGGTAACAGTAGGAGCACTTACCATGAACTGGGTTAGTAGTAGTAGTAGTAGTAGTAGTAGTAGTAGTGGTAGCAGCACCAGTAGAAGTGACAGCAGCAGTACTAGTGACAGCAGATTTACCCTGCAGTTGGCCAGTAAAAGTAGTAGCACTTGCTGAAATAGCCGTAGTAGTAGTAGATTTGCCATGCACTGGGCTGTAGTATTAATACTAGTCGTAGCAGTATTAGCAGCAGCATCAGGAGTAGTAATCGAAGTAGTATTTGCCATGCACTGGGCTGCAAGTAATACAAGTACTAGTAGACGTAGTAGCAGCAGCAGCAGTAGTAATAATGGTAGAATACCATTGCCATGCCCTGGGCTAGTAGTATTAGTAACAGTAGTAGTAGCAGCCACAGTAGAATTAGAAGCAGTAGCAGTAGTAGCAGCAGAAGTAGTCGTAAGAGCAAGAGCACTAATAGTAGCAGCAGTGGTAATAGTAGTTGTATTTGGCATGGACTGGGCTAGTAATAGTACTAGTAGCAGCAGCAGTAATGTTAGCATCAGTAGTAGTAGTAGCAGCAGTACTGGTAATATTGGTAGTATTTGAAATGCACTGGGGTAGTAGGAGTAGTAGTTGTATTGGTAGAAGCAGAAGTAGAATTGGCAGCAACATCAGTAGTAGTAGCAGCAGATTAGCCCTGCAGTGTGCACGTAGCAGTATTAGCATTAGCACTAATAGTTGTAGTACTAGAAGATTTGCCATGCACTGGCATAGTAGTGTTGATACTAGTAGTAGCAGCAGCAGAAGTAGCAGTAATAGTAGTATTTGCCATGCGCTAGACTACTAGTAGTAGCAGCAGTAGTAGAGGTAGCACCAGGAATAGAAGTGACATCAGCAGCAGTAAGAGTAGCAGCAGATATGTCCTGCAGTGGGCCAGTAGTACTAGTAGCAGTAGCAGCCATAGCAGTAGAAGGAGCCGATTTGCCATACACAGGGATAGTAGTATTGATAGTAGTAGTAGCAGTAGTAGCAGCATTGGGTGTAGTAGTAGTATCAGTAGTTTTTGCAATGCACTGGAATATTAGTAGTAGCAGTAGTAGTAGCATTGGTACAAGCAGCAGCGGTAGTACTAATAGTAGTAGTATTTGCCATGCACTGGGCGAATAGTAGTAGTAGTAGCAGCAGCAGCAGTAGAAGTAGCAGCAGCAGTAGTAGTAGCAGCAGTAGTAGTCATAGTAGTATTTGCTATGCATTGGACGAGTAGTACTAGTAGTGGTAGCAGCAGGAGTAGAAGTGGCAGCAGCAGCAGTAGTACTTGGAGCAGATTGGCCCTGCAAGGTGTGAGTAGTAGTAGTAGAAGTAGCAGCAATAACAGTACTAGTATTAGATTTGCCATGCACAGGGCTATTAGTATTGATAGTAGTAGTAGCAGTAGTAGTAGCAGCAGGAGCAGCAGTAGTAAAGTAGTTGTATGCGTCAAGAACTGGAATACTCGTAGTAGAAGTAGTAGCAGCAGCAGCAGTAGAGGTAAGAGGAGTAGTGTTTGCCATGCACTGAACTAATTGTAGTAGTAGCAGTACCAGCAAGAATAGAAGTAGCTGCAGCAGCAGTAGTAGCAGCAACAGTAGTGGTAAAAGTAGTAGTATTTGCCATGCACTGGGCTAGTAGTAGAAGTCCTAGTAGTAGTGGTAGCAGCAGAAGTCGAAGTGGCAGCAGCAGCAATACTAGGAGCAGCAGATTTGCCATGCAGTGGGCCACCTGTAGTAGTAAGAGTAACAGCTCTAGCAGTAGTAGTAGTATATTTGCCACGCACTGGGCTAGTAGTATTGACAGTAGTAGTAGCAACAGCAGCAGTAGTCACATGAATAGTATTTGCGACACACTGGATTACTAGTAGTAGCAGAAGTAGTAGAAGTAATAGCAACAGCAGCAGCAGTAGTAGAAATACTAGTACTATTTGCCATGCACTGTGCTAGTAGTAGTAGTAGTAGTAATAGCAGCAGCAGTAGAGGTAGCAGCAGCAGTGGAAATAGAAGTAGTATCCGCCATGCACTGGGTAAGAAGTAGTAGTAGTAGTAACAGCAATAGTAACAGTAGAAGTAGATTTGCCATGCACTGGGCTCGTAGTATTGATATTAGCAGTAGCCGTAGTAGCAGCATCAGCAGTAGTAATAATAGTATTACTATGTGCAATGCACTGCACTACTATCAGTAGCAGTAGCAGTAGCAATAGTAGCAGCAGCAGAAGCAGTAGTACTAATAGTAGTAGTATCTGCCATGCACTGGACTGCTAGTAGTAGCAGTAGTAGTAGAGGTAGCAACAGCAATAGATGTGACAGCAGCAACAGAAATAGTAGCAGCAGATTT
Organism: Leucopleurus acutus; assembly: GCF_964270905.1. Classification (NCBI taxonomy): domain Eukaryota; kingdom Metazoa; phylum Chordata; class Mammalia; order Artiodactyla; family Delphinidae; genus Leucopleurus; species Leucopleurus acutus. The sequence goes on from NW_028139142.1 coordinate 439,150, forward strand.
GCCCTGCAGTTGGCCAGTAGTAGTAGTAGTAGTAGTGGTAGGAGAAATAGCAGTAGTAGTAGTAGATTTGCCATGCACTGAGCTAGTAGTATTGATAGTAGTATTAGCAGTAGTAGTAGCAGCAGCAGTTGTAGTAAGAGTAGTAGTATTTGCCATTCCCTGGACTACATGTAGTACCAAGAGTAGTCACAGAAGACGCAGCAGCAGCAGTAGTGTTCATAGTACATATGTTTGCCATGCACTGGACTAGTAGTAGTAGTAGAATTAGCAGCAGCACTAGGAGTAGCTGCAGAAGCAATAGTAGTAGCAGCAGCAGTAGAAGAAGCAGCAGCAGCAGTAGTGGCAGTAGTAGTAATAGTAGTAGTATTTTACATGCACTGAGCTAGTAGCAGTAGTAGTGGTAGCAGCAGCAATAGAAGTGGCAGCTGCAAGGGTAGAACTAGCAGAAGATTTGACTCGCAGTGGGCCAGAAGAAGTATTAGCATCAGCAGTAATAGCTGTAGTACTAATAGACTTGCCATACACAGTGCTAATATTATTAATACTAGTAGTAGAAGTAGCAGCAGCAGCAGCAGTAGTAGTAATAGTAGCAATATTTGCCATGCACTGGACTACTGGTCGTAGCTGTACTAGTAGCTGTAGTAGCCGCTGCAGCAGCAGTAGTAGTAATATAGTAGCATTTGCCATGGACTGGATTAGTAGTAGTAGCAGCAGTAGCAGCAGCAGTAGAAGTAGCCGCAGTAGGAGTAGCAGCAGTAGGAGTAATAGTAGCAGTATATGCCATGCGCTTAGCTTGTAGTAGATGTAGTAGTAGTAGTAGTAATGGTAGCAGGAGCAGTAGAAGTGGCGGCAGTAGCAGTAGTAGTAGCAGCAGATTTGCCCAGCAATGGGCACGTAGTAGTAGTAGAAATAGCAGCAATAACAGTACAGGCAGTAGAATGACCATGCACAGAGGTATTAATATTGATAGTAGTAGAAGCTGTAGTGGCAGCAGCAACAGCAGTAGCAGTAATATAGTAGCATTTGCACAGACAGGATTAGTAGTAGTAGCAGTGGTAGCCTTAGCAGCAGTCAGAGTCATAGTAGTAGTATTTGCCGAGGACTGGACTACTAGTAGTTGCAGTAGAAGGAGCAGTACTAGTAGCATCAGCAGCAGTAGTAGTGATGGTAGTAGTATTTGCCATTCCCTGGACTACTAGTTGCAGCAGTAGTAGTCACAGTAGTAGCAACTGCAGCAGTAGTGGTCATAATAGTGGTATTTGCCATGCACTGTACTAGTAGTAGTAGAAGTAGCAGCAGCATTAGAAGTAGCTGCAGCTGCAGTAATAGTAGCAGCAGAAGTACTAGTAGCAGTTGTGTTAATAGTAGTAGTATTTGCCATGAACTGTACTACCAGTAGCAGCTGTAGTAGCAGCAGCAGCACTACTAGTTACACTACTAGTATTTACCATGCACTGGGTTAGAAGTGGTGCTAGTAGCAGCAGTAGTAGTAGTCACAGAATTAGTAGTAGTAGCAGCAGTAGTGGTAACAGTAGGAGCACTTACCATGAACTGGGTTAGTAGTAGTAGTAGTAGTAGTAGTAGTGGTAGCAGCACCAGTAGAAGTGACAGCAGCAGTACTAGTGACAGCAGATTTACCCTGCAGTTGGCCAGTAAAAGTAGTAGCACTTGCTGAAATAGCCGTAGTAGTAGTAGATTTGCCATGCACTGGGCTGTAGTATTAATACTAGTCGTAGCAGTATTAGCAGCAGCATCAGGAGTAGTAATCGAAGTAGTATTTGCCATGCACTGGGCTACAAGTAATACAAGTACTAGTAGACGTAGTAGCAGCAGCAGCAGTAGTAATAATGGTAGAATACCATTGCCATGCCCTGGGCTAGTAGTATTAGTAACAGTAGTAGTAGCAGCCACAGTAGAATTAGAAGCAGTAGCAGTAGTAGCAGCAGAAGTAGTCGTAAGAGCAAGAGCACTAATAGTAGCAGCAGTGGTAATAGTAGTTGTATTTGGCATGGACTGGGCTAGTAATAGTACTAGTAGCAGCAGCAGTAATGTTAGCATCAGTAGTAGTAGTAGCAGCAGTACTGGTAATATTGGTAGTATTTGAAATGCACTGGGGTAGTAGGAGTAGTAGTTGTATTGGTAGAAGCAGAAGTAGAATTGGCAGCAACATCAGTAGTAGTAGCAGCAGATTAGCCCTGCAGTGTGCACGTAGCAGTATTAGCATTAGCACTAATAGTTGTAGTAGTAGAAGATTTGCCATGCACTGGCATAGTAGTGTTGATACTAGTAGTAGCAGCAGCAGAAGTAGCAGTAATAGTAGTATTTGCCATGCGCTAGACTACTAGTAGTAGCAGCAGTAGTAGAGGTAGCACCAGGAATAGAAGTGACATCAGCAGCAGTAAGAGTAGCAGCAGATATGTCCTGCAGTGGGCCAGTAGTACTAGTAGCAGTAGCAGCCATAGCAGTAGAAGGAGCCGATTTGCCATACACAGGGATAGTAGTATTGATAGTAGTAGTAGCAGTAGTAGCAGCATTGGGTGTAGTAGTAGTATCAGTAGTTTTTGCAATGCACTGGAATATTAGTAGTAGCAGTAGTAGTAGCATTGGTACAAGCAGCAGCGGTAGTACTAATAGTAGTAGTATTTGCCATGCACTGGGCGAATAGTAGTAGTAGTAGCAGCAGCAGCAGTAGAAGTAGCAGCAGCAGTAGTAGTAGCAGCAGTAGTAGTCATAGTAGTATTTGCTATGCATTGGGCGAGTAGTACTAGTAGTGGTAGCAGCAGGAGTAGAAGTGGCAGCAGCAGCAGTAGTACTTGGAGCAGATTGGCCCTGCAAGGTGTGAGTAGTAGTAGTAGAAGTAGCAGCAATAACAGTACTAGTATTAGATTTGCCATGCACAGGGCTATTAGTATGGATAGTAGTAGTAGCAGTAGTAGTAGCAGCAGGAGCAGCAGTAGTAAAGTAGTTGTATGCGTCAAGAACTGGAATACTCGTAGTAGAAGTAGTAGCAGCAGCAGCAGTAGAGGTAAGAGTAGTAGTGTTTGCCATGCACTGAACTAATTGTAGTAGTAGCAGTACCAGCAAGAATAGAAGTAGCTGCAGCAGCAGTAGTAGCAGCAACAGTAGTGGTAAAAGTAGTAGTATTTGCCATGCACTGGGCTAGTAGTAGAAGTCCTAGTAGTAGTGGTAGCAGCAGAAGTCGAAGTGGCAGCAGCAGCAATACTAGGAGCAGCAGATTTGCCATGCAGTGGGCCACCTGTAGTAGTAAGAGTAACAGCTCTAGCAGTAGTAGTAGTATATTTGCCACGCACTGGGCTAGTAGTATTGACAGTAGTAGTAGCAACAGCAGCAGTAGTCACATGAATAGTATTTGCGACACACTGGATTACTAGTAGTAGCAGAAGTAGTAGAAGTAATAGCAACAGCAGCAGCAGTAGTAGAAATACTAGTACTATTTGCCATGCACTGTGCTAGTAGTAGTAGTAGTAGTAATAGTAATAGCAGCAGCAGTAGAGGTAGCAGCAGCAGTGGAAATAGAAGTAGTATCCGCCATGCACTGGGTAAGAAGTAGTAGTAGTAGTAACAGCAATAGTAACAGTAGAAGTAGATTTGCCATGCACTGGGCTCGTAGTATTGATATTAGCAGTAGCCGTAGTAGCAGCATCAGCAGTAGTAATAATAGTATTACTATGTGCAATGCACTGCACTACTATCAGTAGCAGTAGCAGTAGCAATAGTAGCAGCAGCAGAAGCAGTAGTACTAATAGTAGTAGTATCTGCCATGCACTGGACTGCTAGTAGTAGCAGTAGTAGTAGAGGTAGCAACAGCAATAGATGTGACAGCAGCAACAGAAATAGTAGCAGCAGATTTGCCCTGCAGTTGGCCAGTAGTAGTAGTAGTAGTAGTGGTAGGAGAAATAGCAGTAGTAGTAGTAGATTTGCCATGCACTGAGCTAGTAGTATTGATAGTAGTATTAGCAGTAGTAGTAGCAGCAGCAGTTGTAGTAAGAGTAGTAGTATTTGCCATTCCCTGGACTACATGTAGTACCAAGAGTAGTCACAGAAGACGCAGCAGCAGCAGTAGTGTTCATAGTACATATGTTTGCCATGCACTGGACTAGTAGTAGTAGTAGAATTAGCAGCAGCACTAGGAGTAGCTGCAGAAGCAATAGTAGTAGCAGCAGCAGTAGAAGAAGCAGCAGCAGCAGTAGTGGCAGTAGTAGTAATAGTAGTAGTATTTTACATGCACTGAGCTAGTAGCAGTAGTAGTGGTAGCAGCAGCAATAGAAGTGGCAGCTGCAAGGGTAGAACTAGCAGAAGATTTGACTCGCAGTGGGCCAGAAGAAGTATTAGCATCAGCAGTAATAGCTGTAGTACTAATAGACTTGCCATACACAGTGCTAATATTATTAATACTAGTAGTAGAAGTAGCAGCAGCAGCAGCAGTAGCAGTAATAGTAGCAATATTTGCCATGCACTGGACTACTGGTCGTAGCTGTACTAGTAGCTGTAGTAGCCGCTGCAGCAGCAGTAGTAGTAATATAGTAGCATTTGCCATGGACTGGATTAGTAGTAGTAGCAGCAGTAGCAGCAGCAGTAGAAGTAGCCGCAGTAGTAGTAGCAGCAGTAGGAGTAATAGTAGCAGTATATGCCATGCGCTTAGCTTGTAGTAGATGTAGTAGTAGTAGTAGTAATGGTAGCAGGAGCAGTAGAAGTGGCGGCAGTAGCAGTAGTAGTAGCAGCAGATTTGCCCAGCAATGGGCACGTAGTAGTAGTAGAAATAGCAGCAATAACAGTACAGGCAGTAGAATGACCATGCACAGAGGTATTAATATTGATAGTAGTAGAAGCTGTAGTGGCAGCAGCAACAGCAGTAGCAGTAATATAGTAGCATTTGCACAGACAGGATTAGTAGTAGTAGCAGTGGTAGCCTTAGCAGCAGTCATAGTCATAGTAGTAGTATTTGCCGAGGACTGGACTACTAGTAGTTGCAGTAGAAGGAGCAGTACTAGTAGCATCAGCAGCAGTAGTAGTGATGGTAGTAGTATTTGCCATTCCCTGGACTACTAGTTGCAGCAGTAGTAGTCACAGTAGTAGCAACTGCAGCAGTAGTGGTCATAATAGTGGTATTTGCCATGCACTGTACTAGTAGTAGTAGAAGTAGCAGCAGCATTAGAAGTAGCTGCAGCTGCAGTAATAGTAGCAGCAGAAGTACTAGTAGCAGTTGTGTTAATAGTAGTAGTATTTGCCATGAACTGTACTACCAGTAGCAGCTGTAGTAGCAGCAGCAGCACTACTAGTTACACTACTAGTATTTACCATGCACTGGGTTAGAAGTGGTGCTAGTAGCAGCAGTAGTAGTAGTCACAGAATTAGTAGTAGTAGCAGCAGTAGTGGTAACAGTAGGAGCACTTACCATGAACTGGGTTAGTAGTAGTAGTAGTAGTAGTAGTAGTAGTAGTGGTAGCAGCACCAGTAGAAGTGACAGCAGCAGTACTAGTGACAGCAGATTTACCCTGCAGTTGGCCAGTAAAAGTAGTAGCACTTGCTGAAATAACCGTAGTAGTAGTAGATTTGCCATGCACTGGGCTGTAGTATTAATACTAGTCGTAGCAGTATTAGCAGCAGCATCAGGAGTAGTAATCGAAGTAGTATTTGCCATGCACTGGGCTACAAGTAATACAAGTACTAGTAGACGTAGTAGCAGCAGCAGCAGTAGTAATAATGGTAGAATACCATTGCCATGCCCTGGGCTAGTAGTATTAGTAACAGTAGTAGTAGCAGCCACAGTAGAATTAGAAGCAGTAGCAGTAGTAGCAGCAGAAGTAGTCGTAAGAGCAAGAGCACTAATAGTAGCAGCAGTGGTAATAGTAGTTGTATTTGGCATGGACTGGGCTAGTAATAGTACTAGTAGCAGCAGCAGTAATGTTAGCATCAGTAGTAGTAGTAGCAGCAGTACTGGTAATATTGGTAGTATTTGAAATGCACTGGGGTAGTAGGAGTAGTAGTTGTATTGGTAGAAGCAGAAGTAGAATTGGCAGCAACATCAGTAGTAGTAGCAGCAGATTAGCCCTGCAGTGTGCACGTAGCAGTATTAGCATTAGCACTAATAGTTGTAGTACTAGAAGATTTGCCATGCACTGGCATAGTAGTGTTGATACTAGTAGTAGCAGCAGCAGAAGTAGCAGTAACAGTAGTATTTGCCATGCGCTAGACTACTAGTAGTAGCAGCAGTAGTAGAGGTAGCACCAGGAATAGAAGTGACATCAGCAGCAGTAAGAGTAGCAGCAGATATGTCCTGCAGTGGGCCAGTAGTACTAGTAGCAGTAGCAGCCATAGCAGTAGAAGGAGCCGATTTGCCATACACAGGGATAGTAGTATTGATAGTAGTAGTAGCAGTAGTAGCAGCATTGGGTGTAGTAGTAGTATCAGTAGTTTTTGCAATGCACTGGAATATTAGTAGTAGCAGTAGTAGTAGCATTGGTACAAACAGCAGCGGTAGTACTAATAGTAGTAGTATTTGCCATGCACTGGGCGAATAGTAGTAGTAGTAGCAGCAGCAGCAGTAGAAGTAGCAGCAGCAGTAGTAGTAGCAGCAGTAGTAGTCATAGTAGTATTTGCTATGCATTGGGCGAGTAGTACTAGTAGTGATAGCAGCAGGAGTAGAAGTGGCAGCAGCAGCAGTAGTACTTGGAGCAGATTGGCCCTGCAAGGTGTGAGTAGTAGTAGTAGAAGTAGCAGCAATAACAGTACTAGTATTAGATTTGCCATGCACAGGGCTATTAGTATTGATAGTAGTAGTAGCAGTAGTAGTAGCAGCAGGAGCAGCAGTAGTAAAGTAGTTGTATGCGTCAAGAACTGGAATACTCGTAGTAGAAGTAGTAGCAGCAGCAGCAGTAGAGGTAAGAGTAGTAGTGTTTGCCATGCACTGAACTAATTGTAGTAGTAGCAGTACCAGCAAGAATAGAAGTAGCTGCAGCAGCAGTAGTAGCAGCAACAGTAGTGGTAAAAGTAGTAGTATTTGCCATGCACTGGGCTAGTAGTAGAAGTCCTAGTAGTAGTGGTAGCAGCAGAAGTCGAAGTGGCAGCAGCAGCAATACTAGGAGCAGCAGATTTGCCATGCAGTGGGCCACCTGTAGTAGTAAGAGTAACAGCTCTAGCAGTAGTAGTAGTATATTTGCCACGCACTGGGCTAGTAGTATTGACAGTAGTAGTAGCAACAGCAGCAGTAGTCACATGAATAGTATTTGCGACACACTGGATTACTAGTAGTAGCAGAAGTAGTAGAAGTAATAGCAACAGCAGCAGCAGTAGTAGAAATACTAGTACTATTTGCCATGCACTGTGCTAGTAGTAGTAGTAGTAGTAATAGTAATAGCAGCAGCAGTAGAGGTAGCAGCAGCAGTGGAAATAGAAGTAGTATCCGCCATGCACTGGGTAAGAAGTAGTAGTAGTAGTAACAGCAATAGTAACAGTAGAAGTAGATTTGCCATGCACTGGGCTCGTAGTATTGATATTAGCAGTAGCCGTAGTAGCAGCATCAGCAGTAGTAATAATAGTATTACTATGTGCAATGCACTGCACTACTATCAGTAGCAGTAGCAGTAGCAATAGTAGCAGCAGCAGAAGCAGTAGTACTAATAGTAGTAGTATCTGCCATGCACTGGACTGCTAGTAGTAGCAGTAGTAGTAGAGGTAGCAACAGCAATAGATGTGACAGCAGCAACAGAAATAGTAGCAGCAGATTTGCCCTGCAGTTGGCCAGTAGTAGTAGTAGTAGTAGTGGTAGGAGAAATAGCAGTAGTAGTAGTAGATTTGCCATGCACTGAGCTAGTAGTATTGATAGTAGTATTAGCAGTAGTAGTAGCAGCAGCAGTTGTAGTAAGAGTAGTAGTATTTGCCATTCCCTGGACTACATGTAGTACCAAGAGTAGTCACAGAAGACGCAGCAGCAGCAGTAGTGTTCATAGTACATATGTTTGCCATGCACTGGACTAGTAGTAGTAGTAGAATTAGCAGCAGCACTAGGAGTAGCTGCAGAAGCAATAGTAGTAGCAGCAGCAGTAGAAGAAGCAGCAGCAGCAGTAGTGGCAGTAGTAGTAATAGTAGTAGTATTTTACATGCACTGAGCTAGTAGCAGTAGTAGTGGTAGCAGCAGCAATAGAAGTGGCAGCTGCAAGGGTAGAACTAGCAGAAGATTTGACTCGCAGTGGGCCAGAAGAAGTATTAGCATCAGCAGTAATAGCTGTAGTACTAATAGACTTGCCATACACAGTGCTAATATTATTAATACTAGTAGTAGAAGTAGCAGCAGCAGCAGCAGTAGCAGTAATAGTAGCAATATTTGCCATGCACTGGACTACTGGTCGTAGCTGTACTAGTAGCTGTAGTAGCCGCTGCAGCAGCAGTAGTAGTAATATAGTAGCATTTGCCATGGACTGGATTAGTAGTAGTAGCAGCAGTAGCAGCAGCAGTAGAAGTAGCCGCAGTAGGAGTAGCAGCAGTAGGAGTAATAGTAGCAGTATATGCCATGCGCTTAGCTTGTAGTAGATGTAGTAGTAGTAGTAGTAATGGTAGCAGGAGCAGTAGAAGTGGCGGCAGTAGCAGTAGTAGTAGCAGCAGATTTGCCCAGCAATGGGCACGTAGTAGTAGTAGAAATAGCAGCAATAACAGTACAGGCAGTAGAATGACCATGCACAGAGGTATTAATATTGATAGTAGTAGAAGCTGTAGTGGCAGCAGCAACAGCAGTAGCAGTAATATAGTAGCATTTGCACAGACAGGATTAGTAGTAGTAGCAGTGGTAGCCTTAGCAGCAGTCAGAGTCATAGTAGTAGTATTTGCCGAGGACTGGACTACTAGTAGTTGCAGTAGAAGGAGCAGTACTAGTAGCATCAGCAGCAGTAGTAGTGATGGTAGTAGTATTTGCCATTCCCTGGACTACTAGTTGCAGCAGTAGTAGTCACAGTAGTAGCAACTGCAGCAGTAGTGGTCATAATAGTGGTATTTGCCATGCACTGTACTAGTAGTAGTAGAATTAGCAGCAGCATTAGAAGTAGCTGCAGCTGCAGTAATAGTAGCAGCAGAAGTACTAGTAGCAGTTGTGTTAATAGTAGTAGTATTTGCCATGAACTGTACTACCAGTAGCAGCTGTAGTAGCAGCAGCAGCACTACTAGTTACACTACTAGTATTTACCATGCACTGGGTTAGAAGTGGTGCTAGTAGCAGCAGTAGTAGTAGTCACAGAATTAGTAGTAGTAGCAGCAGTAGTGGTAACAGTAGGAGCACTTACCATGAACTGGGTTAGTAGTAGTAGTAGTAGTAGTAGTAGTAGTAGTGGTAGCAGCACCAGTAGAAGTGACAGCAGCAGTACTAGTGACAGCAGATTTACCCTGCAGTTGGCCAGTAAAAGTAGTAGCACTTGCTGAAATAGCCGTAGTAGTAGTAGATTTGCCATGCACTGGGCTGTAGTATTAATACTAGTCGTAGCAGTATTAGCAGCAGCATCAGGAGTAGTAATCGAAGTAGTATTTGCCATGCACTGGGCTACAAGTAATACAAGTACTAGTAGACGTAGTAGCAGCAGCAGCAGTAGTAATAATGGTAGAATACCATTGCCATGCCCTGGGCTAGTAGTATTAGTAACAGTAGTAGTAGCAGCCACAGTAGAATTAGAAGCAGTAGCAGTAGTAGCAGCAGAAGTAGTCGTAAGAGCAAGAGCACTAATAGTAGCAGCAGTGGTAATAGTAGTTGTATTTGGCATGGACTGGGCTAGTAATAGTACTAGTAGCAGCAGCAGTAATGTTAGCATCAGTAGTAGTAGTAGCAGCAGTACTGGTAATATTGGTAGTATTTGAAATGCACTGGGGTAGTAGGAGTAGTAGTTGTATTGGTAGAAGCAGAAGTAGAATTGGCAGCAACATCAGTAGTAGTAGCAGCAGATTAGCCCTGCAGTGTGCACGTAGCAGTATTAGCATTAGCACTAATAGTTGTAGTAGTAGAAGATTTGCCATGCACTGGCATAGTAGTGTTGATACTAGTAGTAGCAGCAGCAGAAGTAGCAGTAATAGTAGTATTTGCCATGCGCTAGACTACTAGTAGTAGCAGCAGTAGTAGAGGTAGCACCAGGAATAGAAGTGACATCAGCAGCAGTAAGAGTAGCAGCAGATATGTCCTGCAGTGGGCCAGTAGTACTAGTAGCAGTAGCAGCCATAGCAGTAGAAGGAGCCGATTTGCCATACACAGGGATAGTAGTATTGATAGTAGTAGTAGCAGTAGTAGCAGCATTGGGTGTAGTAGTAGTATCAGTAGTTTTTGCAATGCACTGGAATATTAGTAGTAGCAGTAGTAGTAGCATTGGTACAAACAGCAGCGGTAGTACTAATAGTAGTAGTATTTGCCATGCACTGGGCGAATAGTAGTAGTAGTAGCAGCAGCAGCAGTAGAAGTAGCAGCAGCAGTAGTAGTAGCAGCAGTAGTAGTCATAGTAGTATTTGCTATGCATTGGGCGAGTAGTACTAGTAGTGGTAGCAGCAGGAGTAGAAGTGGCAGCAGCAGCAGTAGTACTTGGAGCAGATTGGCCCTGCAAGGTGTGAGTAGTAGTAGTAGAAGTAGCAGCAATAACAGTACTAGTATTAGATTTGCCATGCACAGGGCTATTAGTATTGATAGTAGTAGTAGCAGTAGTAGTAGCAGCAGCAGCAGCAGTAGTAAAGTAGTTGTATGCGTCAAGAACTGGAATACTCGTAGTAGAAGTAGTAGCAGCAGCAGCAGTAGAGGTAAGAGTAGTAGTGTTTGCCATGCACTGAACTAATTGTAGTAGTAGCAGTACCAGCAAGAATAGAAGTAGCTGCAGCAGCAGTAGTAGCAGCAACAGTAGTGGTAAAAGTAGTAGTATTTGCCATGCACTGGGCTAGTAGTAGAAGTCCTAGTAGTAGTGGTAGCAGCAGAAGTCGAAGTGGCAGCAGCAGCAATACTAGGAGCAGCAGATTTGCCATGCAGTGGGCCACCTGTAGTAGTAAGAGTAACAGCTCTAGCAGTAGTAGTAGTATATTTGCCACGCACTGGGCTAGTAGTATTGACAGTAGTAGTAGCAACAGCAGCAGTAGTCACATGAATAGTATTTGCGACACACTGGATTACTAGTAGTAGCAGAAGTAGTAGAAGTAATAGCAACAGCAGCAGCAGTAGTAGAAATACTAGTACTATTTGCCATGCACTGTGCTAGTAGTAGTAGTAGTAGTAATAGTAATAGCAGCAGCAGTAGAGGTAGCAGCAGCAGTGGAAATAGAAGTAGTATCCGCCATGCACTGGGTAAGAAGTAGTAGTAGTAGTAACAGCAATAGTAACAGTAGAAGTAGATTTGCCATGCACTGGGCTCGTAGTATTGATATTAGCAGTAGCCGTAGTAGCAGCATCAGCAGTAGTAATAATAGTATTACTATGTGCAATGCACTGCACTACTATCAGTAGCAGTAGCAGTAGCAATAGTAGCAGCAGCAGAAGCAGTAGTACTAATAGTAGTAGTATCTGCCATGCACTGGACTGCTAGTAGTAGCAGTAGTAGTAGAGGTAGCAACAGCAATAGATGTGACAGCAGCAACAGAAATAGTAGCAGCAGATTTGCCCTGCAGTTGGCCAGTAGTAGTAGTAGTAGTAGTGGTAGGAGAAATAGCAGTAGTAGTAGTAGATTTGCCATGCACTGAGCTAGTAGTATTGATAGTAGTATTAGCAGTAGTAGTAGCAGCAGCAGTTGTAGTAAGAGTAGTAGTATTTGCCATTCCCTGGACTACATGTAGTACCAAGAGTAGTCACAGAAGACGCAGCAGCAGCAGTAGTGTTCATAGTACATATGTTTGCCATGCACTGGACTAGTAGTAGTAGTAGAATTAGCAGCAGCACTAGGAGTAGCTGCAGAAGCAATAGTAGTAGCAGCAGCAGTAGAAGAAGCAGCAGCAGCAGTAGTGGCAGTAGTAGTAATAGTAGTAGTATTTTACATGCACTGAGCTAGTAGCAGTAGTAGTGGTAGCAGCAGCAATAGAAGTGGCAGCTGCAAGGGTAGAACTAGCAGAAGATTTGACTCGCAGTGGGCCAGAAGAAGTATTAGCATCAGCAGTAATAGCTGTAGTACTAATAGACTTGCCATACACAGTGCTAATATTATTAATACTAGTAGTAGAAGTAGCAGCAGCAGCAGCAGTAGCAGTAATAGTAGCAATATTTGCCATGCACTGGACTACTGGTCGTAGCTGTACTAGTAGCTGTAGTAGCCGCTGCAGCAGCAGTAGTAGTAATATAGTAGCATTTGCCATGGACTGGATTAGTAGTAGTAGCAGCAGTAGCAGCAGCAGTAGAAGTAGCCGCAGTAGGAGTAGCAGCAGTAGGAGTAATAGTAGCAGTATATGCCATGCGCTTAGCTTGTAGTAGATGTAGTAGTAGTAGTAGTAATGGTAGCAGGAGCAGTAGAAGTGGCGGCAGTAGCAGTAGTAGTAGCAGCAGATTTGCCCAGCAATGGGCACGTAGTAGTAGTAGAAATAGCAGCAATAACAGTACAGGCAGTAGAATGACCATGCACAGAGGTATTAATATTGATAGTAGTAGAAGCTGTAGTGGCAGCAGCAACAGCAGTAGCAGTAATATAGTAGCATTTGCACAGACAGGATTAGTAGTAGTAGCAGTGGTAGCCTTAGCAGCAGTCAGAGTCATAGTAGTAGTATTTGCCGAGGACTGGACTACTAGTAGTTGCAGTAGAAGGAGCAGTACTAGTAGCATCAGCAGCAGTAGTAGTGATGGTAGTAGTATTTGCCATTCCCTGGACTACTAGTTGCAGCAGTAGTAGTCACAGTAGTAGCAACTGCAGCAGTAGTGGTCATAATAGTGGTATTTGCCATGCACTGTACTAGTAGTAGTAGAATTAGCAGCAGCATTAGAAGTAGCTGCAGCTGCAGTAATAGTAGCAGCAGAAGTACTAGTAGCAGTTGTGTTAATAGTAGTAGTATTTGCCATGAACTGTACTACCAGTAGCAGCTGTAGTAGCAGCAGCAGCACTACTAGTTACACTACTAGTATTTACCATGCACTGGGTTAGAAGTGGTGCTAGTAGCAGCAGTAGTAGTAGTCACAGAATTAGTAGTAGTAGCAGCAGTAGTGGTAACAGTAGGAGCACTTACCATGAACTGGGTTAGTAGTAGTAGTAGTAGTAGTAGTAGTAGTGGTAGCAGCACCAGTAGAAGTGACAGCAGCAGTACTAGTGACAGCAGATTTACCCTGCAGTTGGCCAGTAAAAGTAGTAGCACTTGCTGAAATAGCCGTAGTAGTAGTAGATTTGCCATGCACTGGGCTGTAGTATTAATACTAGTCGTAGCAGTATTAGCAGCAGCATCAGGAGTAGTAATCGAAGTAGTATTTGCCATGCACTGGGCTGCAAGTAATACAAGTACTAGTAGACGTAGTAGCAGCAGCAGCAGTAGTAATAATGGTAGAATACCATTGCCATGCCCTGGGCTAGTAGTATTAGTAACAGTAGTAGTAGCAGCCACAGTAGAATTAGAAGCAGTAGCAGTAGTAGCAGCAGAAGTAGTCGTAAGAGCAAGAGCACTAATAGTAGCAGCAGTGGTAATAGTAGTTGTATTTGGCATGGACTGGGCTAGTAATAGTACTAGTAGCAGCAGCAGTAATGTTAGCATCAGTAGTAGTAGTAGCAGCAGTACTGGTAATATTGGTAGTATTTGAAATGCACTGGGGTAGTAGGAGTAGTAGTTGTATTGGTAGAAGCAGAAGTAGAATTGGCAGCAACATCAGTAGTAGTAGCAGCAGATTAGCCCTGCAGTGTGCACGTAGCAGTATTAGCATTAGCACTAATAGTTGTAGTAGTAGAAGATTTGCCATGCACTGGCATAGTAGTGTTGATACTAGTAGTAGCAGCAGCAGAAGTAGCAGTAATAGTAGTATTTGCCATGCGCTAGACTACTAGTAGTAGCAGCAGTAGTAGAGGTAGCACCAGGAATAGAAGTGACATCAGCAGCAGTAAGAGTAGCAGCAGATATGTCCTGCAGTGGGCCAGTAGTACTAGTAGCAGTAGCAGCCATAGCAGTAGAAGGAGCCGATTTGCCATACACAGGGATAGTAGTATTGATAGTAGTAGTAGCAGTAGTAGCAGCATTGGGTGTAGTAGTAGTATCAGTAGTTTTTGCAATGCACTGGAATATTAGTAGTAGCAGTAGTAGTAGCATTGGTACAAGCAGCAGCGGTAGTACTAATAGTAGTAGTATTTGCCATGCACTGGGCGAATAGTAGTAGTAGTAGCAGCAGCAGCAGTAGAAGTAGCAGCAGCAGTAGTAGTAGCAGCAGTAGTAGTCATAGTAGTATTTGCTATGCATTGGGCGAGTAGTACTAGTAGTGGTAGCAGCAGGAGTAGAAGTGGCAGCAGCAGCAGTAGTAGTTGGAGCAGATTGGCCCTGCAAGGTGTGAGTAGTAGTAGTAGAAGTAGCAGCAATAACAGTACTAGTATTAGATTTGCCATGCACAGGGCTATTAGTATTGATAGTAGTAGTAGCAGTAGTAGTAGCAGCAGGAGCAGCAGTAGTAAAGTAGTTGTATGCGTCAAGAACTGGAATACTCGTAGTAGAAGTAGTAGCAGCAGCAGCAGTAGAGGTAAGAGTAGTAGTGTTTGCCATGCACTGAACTTATTGTAGTAGTAGCAGTACCAGCAAGAATAGAAGTAGCTGCAGCAGCAGTAGTAGCAGCAACAGTAGTGGTAAAAGTAGTAGTATTTGCCATGCACTGGGCTAGTAGTAGAAGTCCTAGTAGTAGTGGTAGCAGCAGAAGTCGAAGTGGCAGCAGCAGCAATACTAGGAGCAGCAGATTTGCCATGCAGTGGGCCACCTGTAGTAGTAAGAGTAACAGCTCTAGCAGTAGTAGTAGTATATTTGCCACGCACTGGGCTAGTAGTATTGACAGTAGTAGTAGCAACAGCAGCAGTAGTCACATGAATAGTATTTGCGACACACTGGATTACTAGTAGTAGCAGAAGTAGTAGAAGTAATAGCAACAGCAGCAGCAGTAGTAGAAATACTAGTACTATTTGCCATGCACTGTGCTAGTAGTAGTAGTAGTAGTAATAGTAATAGCAGCAGCAGTAGAGGTAGCAGCAGCAGTGGAAATAGAAGTAGTATCCGCCATGCACTGGGTAAGAAGTAGTAGTAGTAGTAACAGCAATAGTAACAGTAGAAGTAGATTTGCCATGCACTGGGCTCGTAGTATTGATATTAGCAGTAGCCGTAGTAGCAGCATCAGCAGTAGTAATAATAGTATTACTATGTGCAATGCACTGCACTACTATCAGTAGCAGTAGCAGTAGCAATAGTAGCAGCAGCAGAAGCAGTAGTACTAATAGTAGTAGTATCTGCCATGCACTGGACTGCTAGTAGTAGCAGTAGTAGTAGAGGTAGCAACAGCAATAGATGTGACAGCAGCAACAGAAATAGTAGCAGCAGATTTGCCCTGCAGTTGGCCAGTAGTAGTAGTAGTAGTGGTAGGAGAAATAGCAGTAGTAGTAGTAGATTTGCCATGCACTGAGCTAGTAGTATTGATAGTAGTATTAGCAGTAGTAGTAGCAGCAGCAGTTGTAGTAAGAGTAGTAGTATTTGCCATTCCCTGGACTACATGTAGTACCAAGAGTAGTCACAGAAGACGCAGCAGCAGCAGTAGTGTTCATAGTACATATGTTTGCCATGCACTGGACTAGTAGTAGTAGTAGAATTAGCAGCAGCACTAGGAGTAGCTGCAGAAGCAATAGTAGTAGCAGCAGCAGTAGAAGAAGCAGCAGCAGCAGTAGTGGCAGTAGTAGTAATAGTAGTAGTATTTTACATGCACTGAGCTAGTAGCAGTAGTAGTGGTAGCAGCAGCAATAGAAGTGGCAGCTGCAAGGTTAGAACTAGCAGATTTGACTCGCAGTGGGCCAGAAGAAGTATTAGCATCAGCAGTAATAGCTGTAGTACTAATAGACTTGCCATACACAGTGCTAATATTATTAATACTAGTAGTAGAAGTAGCAGCAGCAGCAGCAGTAGCAGTAATAGTAGCAATATTTGCCATGCACTGGACTACTGGTCGTAGCTGTACTAGTAGCTGTAGTAGCCGCTGCAGCAGCAGTAGTAGTAATATAGTAGCATTTGCCATGGACTGGATTAGTAGTAGTAGCAGCAGTAGCAGCAGCAGTAGAAGTAGCCGCAGTAGGAGTAGCAGCAGTAGGAGTAATAGTAGCAGTATATGCCATGCGCTTAGCTTGTAGTAGATGTAGTAGTAGTAGTAGTAATGGTAGCAGGAGCAGTAGAAGTGGCGGCAGTAGCAGTAGTAGTAGCAGCAGATTTGCCCAGCAATGGGCACGTAGTAGTAGTAGAAATAGCAGCAATAACAGTACAGGCAGTAGAATGACCATGCACAGAGGTATTAATATTGATAGTAGTAGAAGCTCTAGTGGCAGCAGCAACAGCAGTAGCAGTAATATAGTAGCATTTGCACAGACAGGATTAGTAGTAGTAGCAGTGGTAGCCTTAGCAGCAGTCAGAGTCATAGTAGTAGTATTTGCCGAGGACTGGACTACTAGTAGTTGCAGTAGAAGGAGCAGTACTAGTAGCATCAGCAGCAGTAGTAGTGATGGTAGTAGTATTTGCCATTCCCTGGACTACTAGTTGCAGCAGTAGTAGTCACAGTAGTAGCAACTGCAGCAGTAGTGGTCATAATAGTGGTATTTGCCATGCACTGTACTAGTAGTAGTAGAAGTAGCAGCAGCATTAGAAGTAGCTGCAGCTGCAGTAATAGTAGCAGCAGAAGTACTAGTAGCAGTTGTGTTAATAGTAGTAGTATTTGCCATGAACTGTACTACCAGTAGCAGCTGTAGTAGCAGCAGCAGCACTACTAGTTACACTACTAGTATTTACCATGCACTGGGTTAGAAGTGGTGCTAGTAGCAGCAGTAGTAGTAGTCACAGAATTAGTAGTAGTAGCAGCAGTAGTGGTAACAGTAGGAGCACTTACCATGAACTGGGTTAGTAGTAGTAGTAGTAGTAGTAGTAGTAGTAGTGGTAGCAGCACCAGTAGAAGTGACAGCAGCAGTACTAGTGACAGCAGATTTACCCTGCAGTTGGCCAGTAAAAGTAGTAGCACTTGCTGAAATAGCCGTAGTAGTAGTAGATTTGCCATGCACTGGGCTGTAGTATTAATACTAGTCGTAGCAGTATTAGCAGCAGCATCAGGAGTAGTAATCGAAGTAGTATTTGCCATGCACTGGGCTACAAGTAATACAAGTACTAGTAGACGTAGTAGCAGCAGCAGCAGTAGTAATAATGGTAGAATACCATTGCCATGCCCTGGGCTAGTAGTATTAGTAACAGTAGTAGTAGCAGCCACAGTAGAATTAGAAGCAGTAGCAGTAGTAGCAGCAGAAGTAGTCGTAAGAGCAAGAGCACTAATAGTAGCAGCAGTGGTAATAGTAGTTGTATTTGGCATGGACTGGGCTAGTAATAGTACTAGTAGCAGCAGCAGTAATGTTAGCATCAGTAGTAGTAGTAGCAGCAGTACTGGTAATATTGGTAGTATTTGAAATGCACTGGGGTAGTAGGAGTAGTAGTTGTATTGGTAGAAGCAGAAGTAGAATTGGCAGCAACATCAGTAGTAGTAGCAGCAGATTAGCCCTGCAGTGTGCATGTAGCAGTATTAGCATTAGCACTAATAGTTGTAGTACTAGAAGATTTGCCATGCACTGGCATAGTAGTGTTGATACTAGTAGTAGCAGCAGCAGAAGTAGCAGTAATAGTAGTATTTGCCATGCGCTAGACTACTAGTAGTAGCAGCAGTAGTAGAGGTAGCACCAGGAATAGAAGTGACATCAGCAGCAGTAAGAGTAGCAGCAGATATGTCCTGCAGTGGGCCAGTAGTACTAGTAGCAGTAGCAGCCATAGCAGTAGAAGGAGCCAATTTGCCATACACAGGGATAGTAGTATTGATAGTAGTAGTAGCAGTAGTAGCAGCATTGGGTGTAGTAGTAGTATCAGTAGTTTTTTGCAATGCACTGGAATATTAGTAGTAGCAGTAGTAGTAGCATTGGTACAAGCAGCAGCGGTAGTACTAATAGTAGTAGTATTTGCCATGCACTGGGCGAATAGTAGTAGTAGTAGCAGCAGCAGCAGTAGAAGTAGCAGCAGCAGTAGTCGTAGCAGCAGTAGTAGTCATAGTAGTATTTGCTATGCATTGGGCGAGTAGTACTAGTAGTGGTAGCAGCAGGAGTAGAAGTGGCAGCAGCAGCAGTAGTACTTGGAGCAGATTGGCCCTGCAAGGTGTGAGTAGTAGTAGTAGAAGTAGCAGCAATAACAGTACTAGTATTAGATTTGCCATGCACAGGGCTATTAGTATTGATAGTAGTAGTAGCAGTAGTAGCAGCAGCAGCAGCAGTAGAAAAGTAGTTGTATGCGTCAAGAACTGGAATACTCGTAGTAGAAGTAGTAGCAGCAGCAGCAGTAGAGGTAAGAGTAGTAGTGTTTGCCATGCACTGAACTAATTGTAGTAGTAGCAGTACCAGCAAGAATAGAAGTAGCTGCAGCAGCAGTAGTAGCAGCAACAGTAGTGGTAAAAGTAGTAGTATTTGCCATGCACTGGGCTAGTAGTAGAAGTCCTAGTAGTAGTGGTAGCAGCAGAAGTCGAAGTGGCAGCAGCAGCAATACTAGGAGCAGCAGATTTGCCATGCAGTGGGCCACCTGTAGTAGTAAGAGTAACAGCTCTAGCAGTAGTAGTAGTATATTTGCCACGCACTGGGCTAGTAGTATTGACAGTAGTAGTAGCAACAGCAGCAGTAGTCACATGAATAGTATTTGCGACACACTGGATTACTAGTAGTAGCAGAAGTAGTAGAAGTAATAGCAACAGCAGCAGCAGTAGTAGAAATACTAGTACTATTTGCCATGCACTGTGCTAGTAGTAGTAGTAGTAGTAATAGTAATAGCAGCAGCAGTAGAGGTAGCAGCAGCAGTGGAAATAGAAGTAGTATCCGCCATGCACTGGGTAAGAAGTAGTAGTAGTAGTAACAGCAATAGTAACAGTAGAAGTAGATTTGCCATGCACTGGGCTCGTAGTATTGATATTAGCAGTAGCCGTAGTAGCAGCATCAGCAGTAGTAATAATAGTATTACTATGTGCAATGCACTGCACTACTATCAGTAGCAGTAGCAGTAGCAATAGTAGCAGCAGCAGAAGCAGTAGTACTAATAGTAGTAGTATCTGCCATGCACTGGACTGCTAGTAGTAGCAGTAGTAGTAGAGGTAGCAACAGCAATAGATGTGACAGCAGCAACAGAAATAGTAGCAGCAGATTTGCCCTGCAGTTGGCCAGTAGTAGTAGTAGTAGTGGTAGGAGAAATAGCAGTAGTAGTAGTAGATTTGCCATGCACTGAGCTAGTAGTATTGATAGTAGTATTAGCAGTAGTAGTAGCAGCAGCAGTTGTAGTAAGAGTAGTAGTATTTGCCATTCCCTGGACTACATGTAGTACCAAGAGTAGTCACAGAAGACGCAGCAGCAGCAGTAGTGTTCATAGTACATATGTTTGCCATGCACTGGACTAGTAGTAGTAGTAGAATTAGCAGCAGCACTAGGAGTAGCTGCAGAAGCAATAGTAGTAGCAGCAGCAGTAGAAGAAGCAGCAGCAGCAGTAGTGGCAGTAGTAGTAATAGTAGTAGTATTTTACATGCACTGAGCTAGTAGCAGTAGTAGTGGTAGCAGCAGCAATAGAAGTGGCAGCTGCAAGGGTAGAACTAGCAGAAGATTTGACTCGCAGTGGGCCAGAAGAAGTATTAGCATCAGCAGTAATAGCTGTAGTACTAATAGACTTGCCATACACAGTGCTAATATTATTAATACTAGTAGTAGAAGTAGTAGCAGCAGCAGCAGTAACAGTAATAGTAGCAATATTTGCCATGCACTGGACTACTGGTCGTAGCTGTACTAGTAGCTGTAGTAGCCGCTGCAGCAGCAGTAGTAGTAATATAGTAGCATTTGCCATGGACTGGATTAGTAGTAGTAGCAGCAGTAGCAGCAGCAGTAGAAGTAGCCGCAGTAGTAGTAGCAGCAGTAGGAGTAATAGTAGCAGTATATGCCATGCGCTTAGCTTGTAGTAGATGTAGTAGTAGTAGTAGTAATGGTAGCAGGAGCAGTAGAAGTGGCGGCAGTAGCAGTAGTAGTAGCAGCAGATTTGCCCAGCAATGGGCACGTAGTAGTAGTAGAAATAGCAGCAATAACAGTACAGGCAGTAGAATGACCATGCACAGAGGTATTAATATTGATAGTAGTAGAAGCTGTAGTGGCAGCAGCAACAGCAGTAGCAGTAATATAGTAGCATTTGCACAGACAGGATTAGTAGTAGTAACAGTGGTAGCCTTAGCAGCAGTCATAGTCATAGTAGTAGTATTTGCCGAGGACTGGACTACTAGTAGTTGCAGTAGAAGGAGCAGTACTAGTAGCATCAGCAGCAGTAGTAGTGATGGTAGTAGTATTTGCCATTCCCTGGACTACTAGTTGCAGCAGTAGTAGTCACAGTAGTAGCAACTGCAGCAGTAGTGGTCATAATAGTGGTATTTGCCATGCACTGTACTAGTAGTAGTAGAAGTAGCAGCAGCATTAGAAGTAGCTGCAGCTGCAGTAATAGTAGCAGCAGAAGTACTAGTAGCAGTTGTGTTAATAGTAGTAGTATTTGCCATGAACTGTACTACCAGTAGCAGCTGTAGTAGCAGCAGCAGCACTACTAGTTACACTACTAGTATTTACCATGCACTGGGTTAGAAGTGGTGCTAGTAGCAGCAGTAGTAGTAGTCACAGAATTAGTAGTAGTAGCAGCAGTAGTGGTAACAGTAGGAGCACTTACCATGAACTGGGTTAGTAGTAGTAGTAGTAGTAGTAGTAGTAGTAGTGGTAGCAGCACCAGTAGAAGTGACAGCAGCAGTACTAGTGACAGCAGATTTACCCTGCAGTTGGCCAGTAAAAGTAGTAGCACTTGCTGAAATAGCCGTAGTAGTAGTAGATTTGCCATGCACTGGGCTGTAGTATTAATACTAGTCGTAGCAGTATTAGCAGCAGCATCAGGAGTAGTAATCGAAGTAGTATTTGCCATGCACTGGGCTACAAGTAATACAAGTACTAGTAGACGTAGTAGCAGCAGCAGCAGTAGTAATAATGGTAGAATACCATTGCCATGCCCTGGGCTAGTAGTATTAGTAACAGTAGTAGTAGCAGCCACAGTAGAATTAGAAGCAGTAGCAGTAGTAGCAGCAGAAGTAGTCGTAAGAGCAAGAGCACTAATAGTAGCAGCAGTGGTAATAGTAGTTGTATTTGGCATGGACTGGGCTAGTAATAGTACTAGTAGCAGCAGCAGTAATGTTAGCATCAGTAGTAGTAGTAGCAGCAGTACTGGTAATATTGGTAGTATTTGAAATGCACTGGGGTAGTAGGAGTAGTAGTTGTATTGGTAGAAGCAGAAGTAGAATTGGCAGCAACATCAGTAGTAGTAGCAGCAGATTAGCCCTGCAGTGTGCACGTAGCAGTATTAGCATTAGCACTAATAGTTGTAGTACTAGAAGATTTGCCATGCACTGGCATAGTAGTGTTGATACTAGTAGTAGCAGCAGCAGAAGTAGCAGTAATAGTAGTATTTGCCATGCGCTAGACTACTAGTAGTAGCAGCAGTAGTAGAGGTAGCACCAGGAATAGAAGTGACATCAGCAGCAGTAAGAGTAGCAGCAGATATGTCCTGCAGTGGGCCAGTAGTACTAGTAGCAGTAGCAGCCATAGCAGTAGAAGGAGCCGATTTGCCATACACAGGGATAGTAGTATTGATAGTAGTAGTAGCAGTAGTAGCAGCATTGGGTGTAGTAGTAGTATCAGTAGTTTTTGCAATGCACTGGAATATTAGTAGTAGCAGTAGTAGTAGCATTGGTACAAGCAGCAGCGGTAGTACTAATAGTAGTAGTATTTGCCATGCACTGGGCGAATAGTAGTAGTAGTAGCAGCAGCAGCAGTAGAAGTAGCAGCAGCAGTAGTAGTAGCAGCAGTAGTAGTCATAGTAGTATTTGCTATGCATTGGGCGAGTAGTACTAGTAGTGGTAGCAGCAGGAGTAGAAGTGGCAGCAGCAGCAGTAGTAGTTGGAGCAGATTGGCCCTGCAAGGTGTGAGTAGTAGTAGTAGAAGTAGC
The DNA here is from genome assembly GCF_964270905.1 of Leucopleurus acutus. Taxonomy (NCBI): domain Eukaryota; kingdom Metazoa; phylum Chordata; class Mammalia; order Artiodactyla; family Delphinidae; genus Leucopleurus; species Leucopleurus acutus. The sequence goes on from NW_028139142.1 coordinate 461,383, forward strand.
AGCAATAACAGTACTAGTATTAGATTTGCCATGCACAGGGCTATTAGTATTGATAGTAGTAGTAGCAGTAGTAGCAGCAGCAGCAGCAGTAGAAAAGTAGTTGTATGCGTCAAGAACTGGAATACTCGTAGTAGAAGTAGTAGCAGCAGCAGCAGTAGAGGTAAGAGTAGTAGTGTTTGCCATGCACTGAACTAATTGTAGTAGTAGCAGTACCAGCAAGAATAGAAGTAGCTGCAGCAGCAGTAGTAGCAGCAACAGTAGTGGTAAAAGTAGTAGTATTTGCCATGCACTGGGCTAGTAGTAGAAGTCCTAGTAGTAGTGGTAGCAGCAGAAGTCGAAGTGGCAGCAGCAGCAATACTAGGAGCAGCAGATTTGCCATGCAGTGGGCCACCTGTAGTAGTAAGAGTAACAGCTCTAGCAGTAGTAGTAGTATATTTGCCACGCACTGGGCTAGTAGTATTGACAGTAGTAGTAGCAACAGCAGCAGTAGTCACATGAATAGTATTTGCGACACACTGGATTACTAGTAGTAGCAGAAGTAGTAGAAGTAATAGCAACAGCAGCAGCAGTAGTAGAAATACTAGTACTATTTGCCATGCACTGTGCTAGTAGTAGTAGTAGTAGTAATAGTAATAGCAGCAGCAGTAGAGGTAGCAGCAGCAGTGGAAATAGAAGTAGTATCCGCCATGCACTGGGTAAGAAGTAGTAGTAGTAGTAACAGCAATAGTAACAGTAGAAGTAGATTTGCCATGCACTGGGCTCGTAGTATTGATATTAGCAGTAGCCGTAGTAGCAGCATCAGCAGTAGTAATAATAGTATTACTATGTGCAATGCACTGCACTACTATCAGTAGCAGTAGCAGTAGCAATAGTAGCAGCAGCAGAAGCAGTAGTACTAATAGTAGTAGTATCTGCCATGCACTGGACTGCTAGTAGTAGCAGTAGTAGTAGAGGTAGCAACAGCAATAGATGTGACAGCAGCAACAGAAATAGTAGCAGCAGATTTGCCCTGCAGTTGGCCAGTAGTAGTAGTAGTAGTGGTAGGAGAAATAGCAGTAGTAGTAGTAGATTTGCCATGCACTGAGCTAGTAGTATTGATAGTAGTATTAGCAGTAGTAGTAGCAGCAGCAGTTGTAGTAAGAGTAGTAGTATTTGCCATTCCCTGGACTACATGTAGTACCAAGAGTAGTCACAGAAGACGCAGCAGCAGCAGTAGTGTTCATAGTACATATGTTTGCCATGCACTGGACTAGTAGTAGTAGTAGAATTAGCAGCAGCACTAGGAGTAGCTGCAGAAGCAATAGTAGTAGCAGCAGCAGTAGAAGAAGCAGCAGCAGCAGTAGTGGCAGTAGTAGTAATAGTAGTAGTATTTTACATGCACTGAGCTAGTAGCAGTAGTAGTGGTAGCAGCAGCAATAGAAGTGGCAGCTGCAAGGGTAGAACTAGCAGAAGATTTGACTCGCAGTGGGCCAGAAGAAGTATTAGCATCAGCAGTAATAGCTGTAGTACTAATAGACTTGCCATACACAGTGCTAATATTATTAATACTAGTAGTAGAAGTAGCAGCAGCAGCAGCAGTAACAGTAATAGTAGCAATATTTGCCATGCACTGGACTACTGGTCATAGCTGTACTAGTAGCTGTAGTAGCCGCTGCAGCAGCAGTAGTAGTAATATAGTAGCATTTGCCATGGACTGGATTAGTAGTAGTAGCAGCAGTAGCAGCAGCAGTAGAAGTAGCCGCAGTAGTAGTAGCAGCAGTAGGAGTAATAGTAGCAGTATATGCCATGCGCTTAGCTTGTAGTAGATGTAGTAGTAGTAGTAGTAATGGTAGCAGGAGCAGTAGAAGTGGCGGCAGTAGCAGTAGTAGTAGCAGCAGATTTGCCCAGCAATGGGCACGTAGTAGTAGTAGAAATAGCAGCAATAACAGTACAGGCAGTAGAATGACCATGCACAGAGGTATTAATATTGATAGTAGTAGAAGCTGTAGTGGCAGCAGCAACAGCAGTAGCAGTAATATAGTAGCATTTGCACAGACAGGATTAGTAGTAGTAGCAGTGGTAGCCTTAGCAGCAGTCAGAGTCATAGTAGTAGTATTTGCCGAGGACTGGACTACTAGTAGTTGCAGTAGAAGGAGCAGTACTAGTAGCATCAGCAGCAGTAGTAGTGATGGTAGTAGTATTTGCCATTCCCTGGACTACTAGTTGCAGCAGTAGTAGTCACAGTAGTAGCAACTGCAGCAGTAGTGGTCATAATAGTGGTATTTGCCATGCACTGTACTAGTAGTAGTAGAAGTAGCAGCAGCATTAGAAGTAGCTGCAGCTGCAGTAATAGTAGCAGCAGAAGTACTAGTAGCAGTTGTGTTAATAGTAGTAGTATTTGCCATGAACTGTACTACCAGTAGCAGCTGTAGTAGCAGCAGCAGCACTACTAGTTACACTACTAGTATTTACCATGCACTGGGTTAGAAGTGGTGCTAGTAGCAGCAGTAGTAGTAGTCACAGAATTAGTAGTAGTAGCAGCAGTAGTGGTAACAGTAGGAGCACTTACCATGAACTGGGTTAGTAGTAGTAGTAGTAGTAGTAGTAGTAGTACTGGTAGCAGCACCAGTAGAAGTGACAGCAGGAGTACTAGTGACAGCAGATTTACCCTGCAGTTGGCCAGTAAAAGTAGTAGCACTTGCTGAAATAGCCGTAGTAGTAGTAGATTTGCCATGCACTGGGCTGTAGTATTAATACTAGTCGTAGCAGTATTAGCAGCAGCATCAGGAGTAGTAATCGAAGTAGTATTTGCCATGCACTGGGCTACAAGTAATACAAGTACTAGTAGACGTAGTAGCAGCAGCAGCAGTAGTAATAATGGTAGAATACCATTGCCATGCCCTGGGCTAGTAGTATTAGTAACAGTAGTAGTAGCAGCCACAGTAGAATTAGAAGCAGTAGCAGTAGTAGCAGCAGAAGTAGTCGTAAGAGCAAGAGCACTAATAGTAGCAGCAGTGGTAATAGTAGTTGTATTTGGCATGGACTGGGCTAGTAATAGTACTAGTAGCAGCAGCAGTAATGTTAGCATCAGTAGTAGTAGTAGCAGCAGTACTGGCAATATTGGTAGTATTTGAAATGCACTGGGGTAGTAGGAGTAGTAGTTGTATTGGTAGAAGCAGAAGTAGAATTGGCAGCAACATCAGTAGTAGTAGCAGCAGATTAGCCCTGCAGTGTGCACGTAGCAGTATTAGCATTAGCACTAATAGTTGTAGTACTAGAAGATTTGCCATGCACTGGCATAGTAGTGTTGATACTAGTAGTAGCAGCAGCAGAAGTAGCAGTAATAGTAGTATTTGCCATGCGCTAGACTACTAGTAGTAGCAGCAGTAGTAGAGGTAGCACCAGGAATAGAAGTGACATCAGCAGCAGTAAGAGTAGCAGCAGATATGTCCTGCAGTGGGCCAGTAGTACTAGTAGCAGTAGCAGCCATAGCAGTAGAAGGAGCCGATTTGCCATACACAGGGATAGTAGTATTGATAGTAGTAGTAGCAGTAGTAGCAGCATTGGGTGTAGTAGTAGTATCAGTAGTTTTTGCAATGCACTGGAATATTAGTAGTAGCAGTAGTAGTAGCATTGGTACAAGCAGCAGCGGTAGTACTAATAGTAGTAGTATTTGCCATGCACTGGGCGAATAGTAGTAGTAGTAGCAGCAGCAGCAGTAGAAGTAGCAGCAGCAGTAGTAGTAGCAGCAGTAGTAGTCATAGTAGTATTTGCTATGCATTGGGCGAGTAGTACTAGTAGTGGTAGCAGCAGGAGTAGAAGTGGCAGCAGCAGCAGTAGTAGTTGGAGCAGATTGGCCCTGCAAGGTGTGAGTAGTAGTAGTAGAAGTAGCAGCAATAACAGTACTAGTATTAGATTTGCCATGCACAGGGCTATTAGTATTGATAGTAGTAGTAGCAGTAGTAGTAGCAGCAGGAGCAGCAGTAGTAAAGTAGTTGTATGCGTCAAGAACTGGAATACTCGTAGTAGAAGTAGTAGCAGCAGCAGCAGTAGAGGTAAGAGTAGTAGTGTTTGCCATGCACTGAACTAATTGTAGTAGTAGCAGTACCAGCAAGAATAGAAGTAGCTGCAGCAGCAGTAGTAGCAGCAACAGTAGTGGTAAAAGTAGTAGTATTTGCCATGCACTGGGCTAGTAGTAGAAGTCCTAGTAGTAGTGGTAGCAGCAGAAGTCGAAGTGGCAGCAGCAGCAATACTAGGAGCAGCAGATTTGCCATGCAGTGGGCCACCTGTAGTAGTAAGAGTAACAGCTCTAGCAGTAGTAGTAGTATATTTGCCACGCACTGGGCTAGTAGTATTGACAGTAGTAGTAGCAACAGCAGCAGTAGTCACATGAATAGTATTTGCGACACACTGGATTACTAGTAGTAGCAGAAGTAGTAGAAGTAATAGCAACAGCAGCAGCAGTAGTAGAAATACTAGTACTATTTGCCATGCACTGTGCTAGTAGTAGTAGTAGTAGTAATAGTAATAGCAGCAGCAGTAGAGGTAGCAGCAGCAGTGGAAATAGAAGTAGTATCCGCCATGCACTGGGTAAGAAGTAGTAGTAGTAGTAACAGCAATAGTAACAGTAGAAGTAGATTTGCCATGCACTGGGCTCGTAGTATTGATATTAGCAGTAGCCGTAGTAGCAGCATCAGCAGTAGTAATAATAGTATTACTATGTGCAATGCACTGCACTACTATCAGTAGCAGTAGCAGTAGCAATAGTAGCAGCAGCAGAAGCAGTAGTACTAATAGTAGTAGTATCTGCCATGCACTGGACTGCTAGTAGTAGCAGTAGTAGTAGAGGTAGCAACAGCAATAGACGTGACAGCAGCAACAGAAATAGTAGCAGCAGATTTGCCCTGCAGTTGGCCAGTAGTAGTAGTAGTAGTGGTAGGAGAAATAGCAGTAGTAGTAGTAGATTTGCCATGCACTGAGCTAGTAGTATTGATAGTAGTATTAGCAGTAGTAGTAGCAGCAGCAGTTGTAGTAAGAGTAGTAGTATTTGCCATTCCCTGGACTACATGTAGTACCAAGAGTAGTCACAGAAGACGCAGCAGCAGCAGTAGTGTTCATAGTACATATGTTTGCCATGCACTGGACTAGTAGTAGTAGTAGAATTAGCAGCAGCACTAGGAGTAGCTGCAGAAGCAATAGTAGTAGCAGCAGCAGTAGAAGAAGCAGCAGCAGCAGTAGTGGCAGTAGTAGTAATAGTAGTAGTATTTTACATGCACTGAGCTAGTAGCAGTAGTAGTGGTAGCAGCAGCAATAGAAGTGGCAGCTGCAAGGGTAGAACTAGCAGAAGATTTGACTCGCAGTGGGCCAGAAGAAGTATTAGCATCAGCAGTAATAGCTGTAGTACTAATAGACTTGCCATACACAGTGCTAATATTATTAATACTAGTAGTAGAAGTAGCAGCAGCAGCAGCAGTAGCAGTAATAGTAGCAATATTTGCCATGCACTGGACTACTGGTCGTAGCTGTACTAGTAGCTGTAGTAGCCGCTGCAGCAGCAGTAGTAGTAATATAGTAGCATTTGCCATGGACTGGATTAGTAGTAGTAGCAGCAGTAGCAGCAGCAGTAGAAGTAGCCGCAGTAGTAGTAGCAGCAGTAGGAGTAATAGTAGCAGTATATGCCATGCGCTTAGCTTGTAGTAGATGTAGTAGTAGTAGTAGTAATGGTAGCAGGAGCAGTAGAAGTGGCGGCAGTAGCAGTAGTAGTAGCAGCAGATTTGCCCAGCAATGGGCACGTAGTAGTAGTAGAAATAGCAGCAATAACAGTACAGGCAGTAGAATGACCATGCACAGAGGTATTAATATTGATAGTAGTAGAAGCTGTAGTGGCAGCAGCAACAGCAGTAGCAGTAATATAGTAGCATTTGCACAGACAGGATTAGTAGTAGTAGCAGTGGTAGCCTTAGCAGCAGTCAGAGTCATAGTAGTAGTATTTGCCGAGGACTGGACTACTAGTAGTTGCAGTAGAAGGAGCAGTACTAGTAGCATCAGCAGCAGTAGTAGTGATGGTAGTAGTATTTGCCATTCCCTGGACTACTAGTTGCAGCAGTAGTAGTCACAGTAGTAGCAACTGCAGCAGTAGTGGTCATAATAGTGGTATTTGCCATGCACTGTACTAGTAGTAGTAGAAGTAGCAGCAGCATTAGAAGTAGCTGCAGCTGCAGTAATAGTAGCAGCAGAAGTACTAGTAGCAGTTGTGTTAATAGTAGTAGTATTTGCCATGAACTGTACTACCAGTAGCAGCTGTAGTAGCAGCAGCAGCACTACTAGTTACACTACTAGTATTTACCATGCACTGGGTTAGAAGTGGTGCTAGTAGCAGCAGTAGTAGTAGTCACAGAATTAGTAGTAGTAGCAGCAGTAGTGGTAACAGTAGGAGCACTTACCATGAACTGGGTTAGTAGTAGTAGTAGTAGTAGTAGTAGTAGTAGTGGTAGCAGCACCAGTAGAAGTGACAGCAGCAGTACTAGTGACAGCAGATTTACCCTGCAGTTGGCCAGTAAAAGTAGTAGCACTTGCTGAAATAGCCGTAGTAGTAGTAGATTTGCCATGCACTGGGCTGTAGTATTAATACTAGTCGTAGCAGTATTAGCAGCAGCATCAGGAGTAGTAATCGAAGTAGTATTTGCCATGCACTGGGCTGCAAGTAATACAAGTACTAGTAGACGTAGTAGCAGCAGCAGCAGTAGTAATAATGGTAGAATACCATTGCCATGCCCTGGGCTAGTAGTATTAGTAACAGTAGTAGTAGCAGCCACAGTAGAATTAGAAGCAGTAGCAGTAGTAGCAGCAGAAGTAGTCGTAAGAGCAAGAGCACTAATAGTAGCAGCAGTGGTAATAGTAGTTGTATTTGGCATGGACTGGGCTAGTAATAGTACTAGTAGCAGCAGCAGTAATGTTAGCATCAGTAGTAGTAGTAGCAGCAGTACTGGTAATATTGGTAGTATTTGAAATGCACTGGGGTAGTAGGAGTAGTAGTTGTATTGGTAGAAGCAGAAGTAGAATTGGCAGCAACATCAGTAGTAGTAGCAGCAGATTAGCCCTGCAGTGTGCACGTAGCAGTATTAGCATTAGCACTAATAGTTGTAGTACTAGAAGATTTGCCATGCACTGGCATAGTAGTGTTGATACTAGTAGTAGCAGCAGCAGAAGTAGTAGTAATAGTAGTATTTGCCATGCGCTAGACTACTAGTAGTAGCAGCAGTAGTAGAGGTAGCACCAGGAATAGAAGTGACATCAGCAGCAGTAAGAGTAGCAGCAGATATGTCCTGCAGTGGGCCAGTAGTACTAGTAGCAGTAGCAGCCATAGCAGTAGAAGGAGCCGATTTGCCATACACAGGGATAGTAGTATTGATAGTAGTAGTAGCAGTAGTAGCAGCATTGGGTGTAGTAGTAGTATCAGTAGTTTTTGCAATGCACTGGAATATTAGTAGTAGCAGTAGTAGTAGCATTGGTACAAGCAGCAGCGGTAGTACTAATAGTAGTAGTATTTGGCATGCACTGGGCGAATAGTAGTAGTAGTAGCAGCAGCAGCAGTAGAAGTAGCAGCAGCAGTAGTAGTAGCAGCAGTAGTAGTCATAGTAGTATTTGCTATGCATTGGGCGAGTAGTACTAGTAGTGGTAGCAGCAGGAGTAGAAGTGGCAGCAGCAGCAGTAGTACTTGGAGCAGATTGGCCCTGCAAGGTGTGAGTAGTAGTAGTAGAAGTAGCAGCAATAACAGTACTAGTATTAGATTTGCCATGCACAGGGCTATTAGTATGGATAGTAGTAGTAGCAGTAGTAGTAGCAGCAGGAGCAGCAGTAGTAAAGTAGTTGTATGCGTCAAGAACTGGAATACTCGTAGTAGAAGTAGTAGCAGCAGCAGCAGTAGAGGTAAGAGTAGTAGTGTTTGCCATGCACTGAACTAATTGTAGTAGTAGCAGTACCAGCAAGAATAGAAGTAGCTGCAGCAGCAGTAGTAGCAGCAACAGTAGTGGTAAAAGTAGTAGTATTTGCCATGCACTGGGCTAGTAGTAGAAGTCCTAGTAGTAGTGGTAGCAGCAGAAGTCGAAGTGGCAGCAGCAGCAATACTAGGAGCAGCAGATTTGCCATGCAGTGGGCCACCTGTAGTAGTAAGAGTAACAGCTCTAGCAGTAGTAGTAGTATATTTGCCACGCACTGGGCTAGTAGTATTGACAGTAGTAGTAGCAACAGCAGCAGTAGTCACATGAATAGTATTTGCGACACACTGGATTACTAGTAGTAGCAGAAGTAGTAGAAGTAATAGCAACAGCAGCAGCAGTAGTAGAAATACTAGTACTATTTGCCATGCACTGTGCTAGTAGTAGTAGTAATAGTAATAGCAGCAGCAGTAGAGGTAGCAGCAGCAGTGGAAATAGAAGTAGTATCCGCCATGCACTGGGTAAGAAGTAGTAGTAGTAGTAACAGCAATAGTAACAGTAGAAGTAGATTTGCCATGCACTGGGCTCGTAGTATTGATATTAGCAGTAGCCGTAGTAGCAGCATCAGCAGTAGTAATAATAGTATTACTATGTGCAATGCACTGCACTACTATCAGTAGCAGTAGCAGTAGCAATAGTAGCAGCAGCAGAAGCAGTAGTACTAATAGTAGTAGTATCTGCCATGCACTGGACTGCTAGTAGTAGCAGTAGTAGTAGAGGTAGCAACAGCAATAGATGTGACAGCAGCAACAGAAATAGTAGCAGCAGATTTGCCCTGCAGTTGGCCAGTAGTAGTAGTAGTAGTGGTAGGAGAAATAGCAGTAGTAGTAGTAGATTTGCCATGCACTGAGCTAGTAGTATTGATAGTAGTATTAGCAGTAGTAGTAGCAGCAGCAGTTGTAGTAAGAGTAGTAGTATTTGCCATTCCCTGGACTACATGTAGTACCAAGAGTAGTCACAGAAGACGCAGCAGCAGCAGTAGTGTTCATAGTACATATGTTTGCCATGCACTGGACTAGTAGTAGTAGTAGAATTAGCAGCAGCACTAGGAGTAGCTGCAGAAGCAATAGTAGTAGCAGCAGCAGTAGAAGAAGCAGCAGCAGCAGTAGTGGCAGTAGTAGTAATAGTAGTAGTATTTTACATGCACTGAGCTAGTAGCAGTAGTAGTGGTAGCAGCAGCAATAGAAGTGGCAGCTGCAAGGGTAGAACTAGCAGAAGATTTGACTCGCAGTGGGCCAGAAGAAGTATTAGCATCAGCAGTAATAGCTGTAGTACTAATAGACTTGCCATACACAGTGCTAATATTATTAATACTAGTAGTAGAAGTAGCAGCAGCAGCAGCAGTAGCAGTAATAGTAGCAATATTTGCCATGCACTGGACTACTGGTCGTAGCTGTACTAGTAGCTGTAGTAGCCGCTGCAGCAGCAGTAGTAGTAATATAGTAGCATTTGCCATGGACTGGATTAGTAGTAGTAGCAGCAGTAGCAGCAGCAGTAGAAGTAGCCGCAGTAGTAGTAGCAGCAGTAGGAGTAATAGTAGCAGTATATGCCATGCGCTTAGCTTGTAGTAGATGTAGTAGTAGTAGTAGTAATGGTAGCAGGAGCAGTAGAAGTGGCGGCAGTAGCAGTAGTAGTAGCAGCAGATTTGCCCAGCAATGGGCACGTAGTAGTAGTAGAAATAGCAGCAATAACAGTACAGGCAGTAGAATGACCATGCACAGAGGTATTAATATTGATAGTAGTAGAAGCTGTAGTGGCAGCAGCAACAGCAGTAGCAGTAATATAGTAGCATTTGCACAGACAGGATTAGTAGTAGTAGCAGTGGTAGCCTTAGCAGCAGTCATAGTCATAGTAGTAGTATTTGCCGAGGACTGGACTACTAGTAGTTGCAGTAGAAGGAGCAGTACTAGTAGCATCAGCAGCAGTAGTAGTGATGGTAGTAGTATTTGCCATTCCCTGGACTACTAGTTGCAGCAGTAGTAGTCACAGTAGTAGCAACTGCAGCAGTAGTGGTCATAATAGTGGTATTTGCCATGCACTGTACTAGTAGTAGTAGAAGTAGCAGCAGCATTAGAAGTAGCTGCAGCTGCAGTAATAGTAGCAGCAGAAGTACTAGTAGCAGTTGTGTTAATAGTAGTAGTATTTGCCATGAACTGTACTACCAGTAGCAGCTGTAGTAGCAGCAGCAGCACTACTAGTTACACTACTAGTATTTATCGTGCACTGGGTTAGAAGTGGTGCTAGTAGCAGCAGTAGTAGTAGTCACAGAATTAGTAGTAGTAGCAGCAGTAGTGGTAACAGTAGGAGCACTTACCATGAACTGGGTTAGTAGTACTAGTAGTAGTAGTAGTAGTAGTAGTGGTAGCAGCACCAGTAGAAGTGACAGCAGCAGTACTAGTGACAGCAGATTTACCCTGCAGTTGGCCAGTAAAAGTAGTAGCACTTGCTGAAATAGCCGTAGTAGTAGTAGATTTGCCATGCACTGGGCTGTAGTATTAATACTAGTCGTAGCAGTATTAGCAGCAGCATCAGGAGTAGTAATCGAAGTAGTATTTGCCATGCACTGGGCTGCAAGTAATACAAGTACTAGTAGACGTAGTAGCAGCAGCAGCAGTAGTAATAATGGTAGAATACCATTGCCATGCCCTGGGCTAGTAGTATTAGTAACAGTAGTAGTAGCAGCCACAGTAGAATTAGAAGCAGTAGCAGTAGTAGCAGCAGAAGTAGTCGTAAGAGCAAGAGCACTAATAGTAGCAGCAGTGGTAATAGTAGTTGTATTTGGCATGGACTGGGCTAGTAATAGTACTAGTAGCAGCAGCAGTAATGTTAGCATCAGTAGTAGTAGTAGCAGCAGTACTGGTAATATTGGTAGTATTTGAAATGCACTGGGGTAGTAGGAGTAGTAGTTGTATTGGTAGAAGCAGAAGTAGAATTGGCAGCAACATCAGTAGTAGTAGCAGCAGATTAGCCCTGCAGTGTGCACGTAGCAGTATTAGCATTAGCACTAATAGTTGTAGTAGTAGAAGATTTGCCATGCACTGGCATAGTAGTGTTGATACTAGTAGTAGCAGCAGCAGAAGTAGCAGTAATAGTAGTATTTGCCATGCGCTAGACTACTAGTAGTAGCAGCAGTAGTAGAGGTAGCACCAGGAATAGAAGTGACATCAGCAGCAGTAAGAGTAGCAGCAGATATGTCCTGCAGTGGGCCAGTAGTACTAGTAGCAGTAGCAGCCATAGCAGTAGAAGGAGCCGATTTGCCATACACAGGGATAGTAGTATTGATAGTAGTAGTAGCAGTAGTAGCAGCATTGGGTGTAGTAGTAGTATCAGTAGTTTTTGCAATGCACTGGAATATTAGTAGTAGCAGTAGTAGTAGCATTGGTACAAGCAGCAGCGGTAGTACTAATAGTAGTAGTATTTGCCATGCACTGGGCGAATAGTAGTAGTAGTAGCAGCAGCAGCAGTAGAAGTAGCAGCAGCAGTAGTAGTAGCAGCAGTAGTAGTCATAGTAGTATTTGCTATGCATTGGGCGAGTAGTACTAGTAGTGGTAGCAGCAGGAGTAGAAGTGGCAGCAGCAGCAGTAGTACTTGGAGCAGATTGGCCCTGCAAGGTGTGAGTAGTAGTAGTAGAAGTAGCAGCAATAACAGTACTAGTATTAGATTTGCCATGCACAGGGCTATTAGTATTGATAGTAGTAGTAGCAGTAGTAGTAGCAGCAGCAGCAGCAGTAGTAAAGTAGTTGTATGCGTCAAGAACTGGAATACTCGTAGTAGAAGTAGTAGCAGCAGCAGCAGTAGAGGTAAGAGTAGTAGTGTTTGCCATGCACTGAACTAATTGTAGTAGTAGCAGTACCAGCAAGAATAGAAGTAGCTGCAGCAGCAGTAGTAGCAGCAACAGTAGTGGTAAAAGTAGTAGTATTTGCCATGCACTGGGCTAGTAGTAGAAGTCCTAGTAGTAGTGGTAGCAGCAGAAGTCGAAGTGGCAGCAGCAGCAATACTAGGAGCAGCAGATTTGCCATGCAGTGGGCCACCTGTAGTAGTAAGAGTAACAGCTCTAGCAGTAGTAGTAGTATATTTGCCACGCACTGGGCTAGTAGTATTGACAGTAGTAGTAGCAACAGCAGCAGTAGTCACATGAATAGTATTTGCGACACACTGGATTACTAGTAGTAGCAGAAGTAGTAGAAGTAATAGCAACAGCAGCAGCAGTAGTAGAAATACTAGTACTATTTGCCATGCACTGTGCTAGTAGTAGTAGTAGTAGTAATAGTAATAGCAGCAGCAGTAGAGGTAGCAGCAGCAGTGGAAATAGAAGTAGTATCCGCCATGCACTGGGTAAGAAGTAGTAGTAGTAGTAACAGCAATAGTAACAGTAGAAGTAGATTTGCCATGCACTGGGCTCGTAGTATTGATATTAGCAGTAGCCGTAGTAGCAGCATCAGCAGTAGTAATAATAGTATTACTATGTGCAATGCACTGCACTACTATCAGTAGCAGTAGCAATAGTAGCAGCAGCAGAAGCAGTAGTACTAATAGTAGTAGTATCTGCCATGCACTGGACTGCTAGTAGTAGCAGTAGTAGTAGAGGTAGCAACAGCAATAGATGTGACAGCAGCAACAGAAATAGTAGCAGCAGATTTGCCCTGCAGTTGGCCAGTAGTAGTAGTAGTAGTGGTAGGAGAAATAGCAGTAGTAGTAGTAGATTTGCCATGCACTGAGCTAGTAGTATTGATAGTAGTATTAGCAGTAGTAGTAGCAGCAGCAGTTGTAGTAAGAGTAGTAGTATTTGCCATTCCCTGGACTACATGTAGTACCAAGAGTAGTCACAGAAGACGCAGCAGCAGCAGTAGTGTTCATAGTACATATGTTTGCCATGCACTGGACTAGTAGTAGTAGTAGAATTAGCAGCAGCACTAGGAGTAGCTGCAGAAGCAATAGTAGTAGCAGCAGCAGTAGAAGAAGCAGCAGCAGCAGTAGTGGCAGTAGTAGTAATAGTAGTAGTATTTTACATGCACTGAGCTAGTAGCAGTAGTAGTGGTAGCAGCAGCAATAGAAGTGGCAGCTGCAAGGGTAGAACTAGCAGAAGATTTGACTCGCAGTGGGCCAGAAGAAGTATTAGCATCAGCAGTAATAGCTGTAGTACTAATAGACTTGCCATACACAGTGCTAATATTATTAATACTAGTAGTAGAAGTAGCAGCAGCAGCAGCAGTAGCAGTAATAGTAGCAATATTTGCCATGCACTGGACTACTGGTCGTAGCTGTAGTAGCCGCTGCAGCAGCAGTAGTAGTAATATTGTAGCATTTGCCATGGACTGGATTAGTAGTAGTAGCAGCAGTAGCAGCAGCAGTAGAAGTAGCCGCAGTAGGAGTAGCAGCAGTAGGAGTAATAGTAGCAGTATATGCCATGCGCTTAGCTTGTAGTAGATGTAGTAGTAGTAGTAGTAATGGTAGCAGGAGCAGTAGAAGTGGCGGCAGTAGCAGTAGTAGTAGCAGCAGATTTGCCCAGCAATGGGCACGTAGTAGTAGTAGAAATAGCAGCAATAACAGTACAGGCAGTAGAATGACCATGCACAGAGGTATTAATATTGAGAGTAGTAGAAGCTGTAGTGGCAGCAGCAACAGCAGTAGCAGTAATATAGTAGCATTTGCACAGACAGGATTAGTAGTAGTAGCAGTGGTAGCCTTAGCAGCAGTCAGAGTCATAGTAGTAGTATTTGCCGAGGACTGGACTACTAGTAGTTGCAGTAGAAGGAGCAGTACTAGTAGCATCAGCAGCAGTAGTAGTGATGGTAGTAGTATTTGCCATTCCCTGGACTACTAGTTGCAGCAGTAGTAGTCACAGTAGTAGCAACTGCAGCAGTAGTGGTCATAATAGTGGTATTTGCCATGCACTGTACTAGTAGTAGTAGAAGTAGCAGCAGCATTAGAACTAGCTGCAGCTGCAGTAATAGTAGCAGCAGAAGTACTAGTAGCAGTTGTGTTAATAGTAGTAGTATTTGCCATGAACTGTACTACCAGTAGCAGCTGTAGTAGCAGCAGCAGCACTACTAGTTACACTACTAGTATTTACCATGCACTGGGTTAGAAGTGGTGCTAGTAGCAGCAGTAGTAGTAGTCACAGAATTAGTAGTAGTAGCAGCAGTAGTGGTAACAGTAGGAGCACTTACCATGAACTGGGTTAGTAGTAGTAGTAGTAGTAGTAGTAGTAGTAGTGGTAGCAGCACCAGTAGAAGTGACAGCAGCAGTACTAGTGACAGCAGATTTACCCTGCAGTTGGCCAGTAAAAGTAGTAGCACTTGCTGAAATAGCCGTAGTAGTAGTAGATTTGCCATGCACTGGGCTGTAGTATTAATACTAGTCGTAGCAGTATTAGCAGCAGCATCAGGAGTAGTAATCGAAGTAGTATTTGCCATGCACTGGGCTGCAAGTAATACAAGTACTAGTAGCAGCAGCAGCAGTAGTAATAATGGTAGAATACCATTGCCATGCCCTGGGCTAGTAGTATTAGTAACAGTAGTAGTAGCAGCCACAGTAGAATTAGAAGCAGTAGCAGTAGTAGCAGCAGAAGTAGTCGTAAGAGCAAGAGCACTAATAGTAGCAGCAGTGGTAATAGTAGTTGTATTTGGCATGGACTGGGCTAGTAATAGTACTAGTAGCAGCAGCAGTAATGTTAGCATCAGTAGTAGTAGTAGCAGCAGTACTGGTAATATTGGTAGTATTTGAAATGCACTGGGGTAGTAGGAGTAGTAGTTGTATTGGTAGAAGCAGAAGTAGAATTGGCAGCAACATCAGTAGTAGTAGCAGCAGATTAGCCCTGCAGTGTGCACGTAGCAGTATTAGCATTAGCACTAATAGTTGTAGTACTAGAAGATTTGCCATGCACTGGCATAGTAGTGTTGATACTAGTAGTAGCAGCAGCAGAAGTAGTAGTAATAGTAGTATTTGCCATGCGCTAGACTACTAGTAGTAGCAGCAGTAGTAGAGGTAGCACCAGGAATAGAAGTGACATCAGCAGCAGTAAGAGTAGCAGCAGATATGTCCTGCAGTGGGCCAGTAGTACTAGTAGCAGTAGCAGCCATAGCAGTAGAAGGAGCCGATTTGCCATACACAGGGATAGTAGTATTGATAGTAGTAGTAGCAGTAGTAGCAGCATTGGGTGTAGTAGTAGTATCAGTAGTTTTTGCAATGCACTGGAATATTAGTAGTAGCAGTAGTAGTAGCATTGGTACAAGCAGCAGCGGTAGTACTAATAGTAGTAGTATTTGCCATGCACTGGGCGAATAGTAGTAGTAGTAGCAGCAGCAGCAGTAGAAGTAGCAGCAGCAGTAGTAGTAGCAGCAGTAGTAGTCATAGTAGTATTTGCTATGCATTGGGCGAGTAGTACTAGTAGTGGTAGCAGCAGGAGTAGAAGTGGCAGCAGCAGCAGTAGTAGTTGGAGCAGATTGGCCCTGCAAGGTGTGAGTAGTAGTAGTAGAAGTAGCAGCAATAACAGTACTAGTATTAGATTTGCCATGCACAGGGCTATTAGTATGGATAGTAGTAGTAGCAGTAGTAGTAGCAGCAGGAGCAGCAGTAGTAAAGTAGTTGTATGCGTCAAGAACTGGAATACTCGTAGTAGAAGTAGTAGCAGCAGCAGCAGTAGAGGTAAGAGTAGTAGTGTTTGCCATGCACTGAACTAATTGTAGTAGTAGCAGTACCAGCAAGAATAGAAGTAGCTGCAGCAGCAGTAGTAGCAGCAACAGTAGTGGTAAAAGTAGTAGTATTTGCCATGCACTGGGCTAGTAGTAGAAGTCCTAGTAGTAGTGGTAGCAGCAGAAGTCGAAGTGGCAGCAGCAGCAATACTAGGAGCAGCAGATTTGCCATGCAGTGGGCCACCTGTAGTAGTAAGAGTAACAGCTCTAGCAGTAGTAGTAGTATATTTGCCACGCACTGGGCTAGTAGTATTGACAGTAGTAGTAGCAACAGCAGCAGTAGTCACATGAATAGTATTTGCGACACACTGGATTACTAGTAGTAGCAGAAGTAGTAGAAGTAATAGCAACAGCAGCAGCAGTAGTAGAAATACTAGTACTATTTGCCATGCACTGTGCTAGTAGTAGTAGTAGTAGTAATAGTAATAGCAGCAGCAGTAGAGGTAGCAGCAGCAGTGGAAATAGAAGTAGTATCCGCCATGCACTGGGTAAGAAGTAGTAGTAGTAGTAACAGCAATAGTAACAGTAGAAGTAGATTTGCCATGCACTGGGCTCGTAGTATTGATATTAGCAGTAGCCGTAGTAGCAGCATCAGCAGTAGTAATAATAGTATTACTATGTGCAATGCACTGCACTACTATCAGTAGCAGTAGCAGTAGCAATAGTAGCAGCAGCAGAAGCAGTAGTACTAATAGTAGTAGTATCTGCCATGCACTGGACTGCTAGTAGTAGCAGTAGTAGTAGAGGTAGCAACAGCAATAGATGTGACAGCAGCAACAGAAATAGTAGCAGCAGATTTGCCCTGCAGTTGGCCAGTAGTAGTAGTAGTAGTGGTAGGAGAAATAGCAGTAGTAGTAGTAGATTTGCCATGCACTGAGCTAGTAGTATTGATAGTAGTATTAGCAGTAGTAGTAGCAGCAGCAGTTGTAGTAAGAGTAGTAGTATTTGCCATTCCCTGGACTACATGTAGTACCAAGAGTAGTCACAGAAGACGCAGCAGCAGCAGTAGTGTTCATAGTACATATGTTTGCCATGCACTGGACTAGTAGTAGTAGTAGAATTAGCAGCAGCACTAGGAGTAGCTGCAGAAGCAATAGTAGTAGCAGCAGCAGTAGAAGAAGCAGCAGCAGCAGTAGTGGCAGTAGTAGTAATAGTAGTAGTATTTTACATGCACTGAGCTAGTAGCAGTAGTAGTGGTAGCAGCAGCAATAGAAGTGGCAGCTGCAAGGGTAGAACTAGCAGAAGATTTGACTCGCAGTGGGCCAGAAGAAGTATTAGCATCAGCAGTAATAGCTGTAGTACTAATAGACTTGCCATACACAGTGCTAATATTATTAATACTAGTAGTAGAAGTAGCAGCAGCAGCAGCAGTAGCAGTAATAGTAGCAATATTTGCCATGCACTGGACTACTGGTCGTAGCTGTACTAGTAGCTGTAGTAGCCGCTGCAGCAGCAGTAGTAGTAATATAGTAGCATTTGCCATGGACTGGATTAGTAGTAGTAGCAGCAGTAGCAGCAGCAGTAGAAGTAGTCGCAGTAGTAGTAGCAGCAGTAGGAGTAATAGTAGCAGTATATGCCATGTGCTTAGCTTGTAGTAGATGTAGTAGTAGTAGTAGTAATGGTAGCAGGAGCAGTAGAAGTGGCGGCAGTAGCAGTAGTAGTAGCAGCAGATTTGCCCAGCAATGGGCACGTAGTAGTAGTAGAAATAGCAGCAATAACAGTACAGGCAGTAGAATGACCATGCACAGAGGTATTAATATTGAGAGTAGTAGAAGCTGTAGTGGCAGCAGCAACAGCAGTAGCAGTAATATAGTAGCATTTGCACAGACAGGATTAGTAGTAGTAGCAGTGGTAGCCTTAGCAGCAGTCATAGTCATAGTAGTAGTATTTGCCGAGGACTGGACTACTAGTAGTTGCAGTAGAAGGAGCAGTACTAGTAGCATCAGCAGCAGTAGTAGTGATGGTAGTAGTATTTGCCATTCCCTGGACTACTAGTTGCAGCAGTAGTAGTCACAGTAGTAGCAACTGCAGCAGTAGTGGTCATAATAGTGGTATTTGCCATGCACTGTACTAGTAGTAGTAGAAGTAGCAGCAGCATTAGAAGTAGCTGCAGCTGCAGTAATAGTAGCAGCAGAAGTACTAGTAGCAGTTGTGTTAATAGTAGTAGTATTTGCCATGAACTGTACTACGAGTAGCAGCTGTAGTAGCAGCAGCAGCACTACTAGTTACACTACTAGTATTTATCGTGCACTGGGTTAGAAGTGGTGCTAGTAGCAGCAGTAGTAGTAGTCACAGAATTAGTAGTAGTAGCAGCAGTAGTGGTAACAGTAGGAGCACTTACCATGAACTGGGTTAGTAGTAGTAGTAGTAGTAGTAGTAGTAGTAGTGGTAGCAGCACCAGTAGAAGTGACAGCAGCAGTACTAGTGACAGCAGATTTACCCTGCAGTTGGCCAGTAAAAGTAGTAGCACTTGCTGAAATAGCCGTAGTAGTAGTAGATTTGCCATGCACTGGGCTGTAGTATTAATACTAGTCGTAGCAGTATTAGCAGCAGCATCAGGAGTAGTAATCGAAGTAGTATTTGCCATGCACTGGGCTACAAGTAATACAAGTACTAGTAGACGTAGTAGCAGCAGCAGCAGTAGTAATAATGGTAGAATACCATTGCCATGCCCTGGGCTAGTAGTATTAGTAACAGTAGTAGTAGCAGCCACAGTAGAATTAGAAGCAGTAGCAGTAGTAGCAGCAGAAGTAGTCGTAAGAGCAAGAGCACTAATAGTAGCAGCAGTGGTAATAGTAGTTGTATTTGGCATGGACTGGGCTAGTAATAGTACTAGTAGCAGCAGCAGTAATGTTAGCATCAGTAGTAGTAGTAGCAGCAGTACTGGTAATATTGGTAGTATTTGAAATGCACTGGGGTAGTAGGAGTAGTAGTTGTATTGGTAGAAGCAGAAGTAGAATTGGCAGCAACATCAGTAGTAGTAGCAGCAGATTAGCCCTGCAGTGTGCACGTAGCAGTATTAGCATTAGCACTAATAGTTGTAGTAGTAGAAGATTTGCCATGCACTGGCATAGTAGTGTTGATACTAGTAGTAGCAGCAGCAGAAGTAGCAGTAATAGTAGTATTTGCCATGCGCTAGACTACTAGTAGTAGCAGCAGTAGTAGAGGTAGCACCAGGAATAGAAGTGACATCAGCAGCAGTAAGAGTAGCAGCAGATATGTCCTGCAGTGGGCCAGTAGTACTAGTAGCAGTAGCAGCCATAGCAGTAGAAGGAGCCGATTTGCCATACACAGGGATAGTAGTATTGATAGTAGTAGTAGCAGTAGTAGCAGCATTGGGTGTAGTAGTAGTATCAGTAGTTTTTGCAATGCACTGGAATATTAGTAGTAGCAGTAGTAGTAGCATTGGTACAAGCAGCAGCGGTAGTACTAATAGTAGTAGTATTTGCCATGCACTGGGCGAATAGTAGTAGTAGTAGCAGCAGCAGCAGTAGAAGTAGCAGCAGCAGTAGTAGTAGCAGCAGTAGTAGTCATAGTAGTATTTGCTATGCATTGGGCGAGTAGTACTAGTAGTGGTAGCAGCAGGAGTAGAAGTGGCAGCAGCAGCAGTAGTAGTTGGAGCAGATTGGCCCTGCAAGGTGTGAGTAGTAGTAGTAGAAGTAGCAGCAATAACAGTACTAGTATTAGATTTGCCATGCACAGGGCTATTAGTATTGATAGTAGTAGTAGCAGTAGTAGTAGCAGCAGGAGCAGCAGTAGTAAAGTAGTTGTATGCGTCAAGAACTGGAATACTCGTAGTAGAAGTAGTAGCAGCAGCAGCAGTAGAGGTAAGAGTAGTAGTGTTTGCCATGCACTGAACTAATTGTAGTAGTAGCAGTACCAGCAAGAATAGAAGTAGCTGCAGCAGCAGTAGTAGCAGCAACAGTAGTGGTAAAAGTAGTAGTATTTGCCATGCACTGGGCTAGTAGTAGAAGTCCTAGTAGTAGTGGTAGCAGCAGAAGTCGAAGTGGCAGCAGCAGCAATACTAGGAGCAGCAGATTTGCCATGCAGTGGGCCACCTGTAGTAGTAAGAGTAACAGCTCTAGCAGTAGTAGTAGTATATTTGCCACGCACTGGGCTAGTAGTATTGACAGTAGTAGTAGCAACAGCAGCAGTAGTCACATGAATAGTATTTGCGACACACTGGATTACTAGTAGTAGCAGAAGTAGTAGAAGTAATAGCAACAGCAGCAGCAGTAGTAGAAATACTAGTACTATTTGCCATGCACTGTGCTAGTAGTAGTAGTAATAGTAATAGCAGCAGCAGTAGAGGTAGCAGCAGCAGTGGAAATAGAAGTAGTATCCGCCATGCACTGGGTAAGAAGTAGTAGTAGTAGTAACAGCAATAGTAACAGTAGAAGTAGATTTGCCATGCACTGGGCTCGTAGTATTGATATTAGCAGTAGCCGTAGTAGCAGCATCAGCAGTAGTAATAATAGTATTACTATGTGCAATGCACTGCACTACTATCAGTAGCAGTAGCAGTAGCAATAGTAGCAGCAGCAGAAGCAGTAGTACTAATAGTAGTAGTATCTGCCATGCACTGGACTGCTAGTAGTAGCAGTAGTAGTAGAGGTAGCAACAGCAATAGACGTGACAGCAGCAACAGAAATAGTAGCAGCAGATTTGCCCTGCAGTTGGCCAGTAGTAGTAGTAGTAGTGGTAGGAGAAATAGCAGTAGTAGTAGTAGATTTGCCATGCACTGAGCTAGTAGTATTGATAGTAGTATTAGCAGTAGTAGTAGCAGCAGCAGTTGTAGTAAGAGTAGTAGTATTTGCCATTCCCTGGACTACATGTAGTACCAAGAGTAGTCACAGAAGACGCAGCAGCAGCAGTAGTGTTCATAGTACATATGTTTGCCATGCACTGGACTAGTAGTAGTAGTAGAATTAGCAGCAGCACTAGGAGTAGCTGCAGAAGCAATAGTAGTAGCAGCAGCAGTAGAAGAAGCAGCAGCAGCAGTAGTGGCAGTAGTAGTAATAGTAGTAGTATTTTACATGCACTGAGCTAGTAGCAGTAGTAGTGGTAGCAGCAGCAATAGAAGTGGCAGCTGCAAGGGTAGAACTAGCAGAAGATTTGACTCGCAGTGGGCCAGAAGAAGTATTAGCATCAGCAGTAATAGCTGTAGTACTAATAGACTTGCCATACACAGTGCTAATATTATTAATACTAGTAGTAGAAGTAGCAGCAGCAGCAGCAGTAGCAGTAATAGTAGCAATATTTGCCATGCACTGGACTACTGGTCGTAGCTGTACTAGTAGCTGTAGTAGCCGCTGCAGCAGCAGTAGTAGTAATATAGTAGCATTTGCCATGGACTGGATTAGTAGTAGTAGCAGCAGTAGCAGCAGCAGTAGAAGTAGCCGCAGTAGTAGTAGCAGCAGTAGGAGTAATAGTAGCAGTATATGCCATGCGCTTAGCTTGTAGTAGATGTAGTAGTAGTAGTAGTAATGGTAGCAGGAGCAGTAGAAGTGGCGGCAGTAGCAGTAGTAGTAGCAGCAGATTTGCCCAGCAATGGGCACGTAGTAGTAGTAGAAATAGCAGCAATAACAGTACAGGCAGTAGAATGACCATGCACAGAGGTATTAATATTGATAGTAGTAGAAGCTGTAGTGGCAGCAGCAACAGCAGTAGCAGTAATATAGTAGCATTTGCACAGACAGGATTAGTAGTAGTAGCAGTGGTAGCCTTAGCAGCAGTCAGAGTCATAGTAGTAGTATTTGCCGAGGACTGGACTACTAGTAGTTGCAGTAGAAGGAGCAGTACTAGTAGCATCAGCAGCAGTAGTAGTGATGGTAGTAGTATTTGCCATTCCCTGGACTACTAGTTGCAGCAGTAGTAGTCACAGTAGTAGCAACTGCAGCAGTAGTGGTCATAATAGTGGTATTTGCCATGCACTGTACTAGTAGTAGTAGAAGTAGCAGCAGCATTAGAAGTAGCTGCAGCTGCAGTAATAGTAGCAGCAGAAGTACTAGTAGCAGTTGTGTTAATAGTAGTAGTATTTGCCATGAACTGTACTACCAGTAGCAGCTGTAGTAGCAGCAGCAGCACTACTAGTTACACTACTAGTATTTACCATGCACTGGGTTAGAAGTGGTGCTAGTAGCAGCAGTAGTAGTAGTCACAGAATTAGTAGTAGTAGCAGCAGTAGTGGTAACAGTAGGAGCACTTACCATGAACTGGGTTAGTAGTAGTAGTAGTAGTAGTAGTAGTAGTAGTGGTAGCAGCACCAGTAGAAGTGACAGCAGCAGTACTAGTGACAGCAGATTTACCCTGCAGTTGGCCAGTAAAAGTAGTAGCACTTGCTGAAATAGCCGTAGTAGTAGTAGATTTGCCATGCACTGGGCTGTAGTATTAATACTAGTCGTAGCAGTATTAGCAGCAGCATCAGGAGTAGTAATCGAAGTAGTATTTGCCATGCACTGGGCTGCAAGTAATACAAGTACTAGTAGACGTAGTAGCAGCAGCAGCAGTAGTAATAATGGTAGAATACCATTGCCATGCCCTGGGCTAGTAGTATTAGTAACAGTAGTAGTAGCAGCCACAGTAGAATTAGAAGCAGTAGCAGTAGTAGCAGCAGAAGTAGTCGTAAGAGCAAGAGCACTAATAGTAGCAGCAGTGGTAATAGTAGTTGTATTTGGCATGGACTGGGCTAGTAATAGTACTAGTAGCAGCAGCAGTAATGTTAGCATCAGTAGTAGTAGTAGCAGCAGTACTGGTAATATTGGTAGTATTTGAAATGCACTGGGGTAGTAGGAGTAGTAGTTGTATTGGTAGAAGCAGAAGTAGAATTGGCAGCAACATCAGTAGTAGTAGCAGCAGATTAGCCCTGCAGTGTGCACGTAGCAGTATTAGCATTAGCACTAATAGTTGTAGTACTAGAAGATTTGCCATGCACTGGCATAGTAGTGTTGATACTAGTAGTAGCAGCAGCAGAAGTAGTAGTAATAGTAGTATTTGCCATGCGCTAGACTACTAGTAGTAGCAGCAGTAGTAGAGGTAGCACCAGGAATAGAAGTGACATCAGCAGCAGTAAGAGTAGCAGCAGATATGTCCTGCAGTGGGCCAGTAGTACTAGTAGCAGTAGCAGCCATAGCAGTAGAAGGAGCCGATTTGCCATACACAGGGATAGTAGTATTGATAGTAGTAGTAGCAGTAGTAGCAGCATTGGGTGTAGTAGTAGTATCAGTAGTTTTTGCAATGCACTGGAATATTAGTAGTAGCAGTAGTAGTAGCATTGGTACAAGCAGCAGCGGTAGTACTAATAGTAGTAGTATTTGCCATGCACTGGGCGAATAGTAGTAGTAGTAGCAGCAGCAGCAGTAGAAGTAGCAGCAGCAGTAGTAGTAGCAGCAGTAGTAGTCATAGTAGTATTTGCTATGCATTGGGCGAGTAGTACTAGTAGTGGTAGCAGCAGGAGTAGAAGTGGCAGCAGCAGCAGTAGTACTTGGAGCAGATTGGCCCTGCAAGGTGTGAGTAGTAGTAGTAGAAGTAGCAGCAATAACAGTACTAGTATTAGATTTGCCATGCACAGGGCTATTAGTATGGATAGTAGTAGTAGCAGTAGTAGTAGCAGCAGGAGCAGCAGTAGTAAAGTAGTTGTATGCGTCAAGAACTGGAATACTCGTAGTAGAAGTAGTAGCAGCAGCAGCAGTAGAGGTAAGAGTAGTAGTGTTTGCCATGCACTGAACTAATTGTAGTAGTAGCAGTACCAGCAAGAATAGAAGTAGCTGCAGCAGCAGTAGTAGCAGCAACAGTAGTGGTAAAAGTAGTAGTATTTGCCATGCACTGGGCTAGTAGTAGAAGTCCTAGTAGTAGTGGTAGCAGCAGAAGTCGAAGTGGCAGCAGCAGCAATACTAGGAGCAGCAGATTTGCCATGCAGTGGGCCACCTGTAGTAGTAAGAGTAACAGCTCTAGCAGTAGTAGTAGTATATTTGCCACGCACTGGGCTAGTAGTATTGACAGTAGTAGTAGCAACAGCAGCAGTAGTCACATGAATAGTATTTGCGACACACTGGATTACTAGTAGTAGCAGAAGTAGTAGAAGTAATAGCAACAGCAGCAGCAGTAGTAGAAATACTAGTACTATTTGCCATGCACTGTGCTAGTAGTAGTAGTAATAGTAATAGCAGCAGCAGTAGAGGTAGCAGCAGCAGTGGAAATAGAAGTAGTATCCGCCATGCACTGGGTAAGAAGTAGTAGTAGTAGTAACAGCAATAGTAACAGTAGAAGTAGATTTGCCATGCACTGGGCTCGTAGTATTGATATTAGCAGTAGCCGTAGTAGCAGCATCAGCAGTAGTAATAATAGTATTACTATGTGCAATGCACTGCACTACTATCAGTAGCAGTAGCAGTAGCAATAGTAGCAGCAGCAGAAGCAGTAGTACTAATAGTAGTAGTATCTGCCATGCACTGGACTGCTAGTAGTAGCAGTAGTAGTAGAGGTAGCAACAGCAATAGATGTGACAGCAGCAACAGAAATAGTAGCAGCAGATTTGCCCTGCAGTTGGCCAGTAGTAGTAGTAGTAGTGGTAGGAGAAATAGCAGTAGTAGTAGTAGATTTGCCATGCACTGAGCTAGTAGTATTGATAGTAGTATTAGCAGTAGTAGTAGCAGCAGCAGTTGTAGTAAGAGTAGTAGTATTTGCCATTCCCTGGACTACATGTAGTACCAAGAGTAGTCACAGAAGACGCAGCAGCAGCAGTAGTGTTCATAGTACATATGTTTGCCATGCACTGGACTAGTAGTAGTAGTAGAATTAGCAGCAGCACTAGGAGTAGCTGCAGAAGCAATAGTAGTAGCAGCAGCAGTAGAAGAAGCAGCAGCAGCAGTAGTGGCAGTAGTAGTAATAGTAGTAGTATTTTACATGCACTGAGCTAGTAGCAGTAGTAGTGGTAGCAGCAGCAATAGAAGTGGCAGCTGCAAGGGTAGAACTAGCAGAAGATTTGACTCGCAGTGGGCCAGAAGAAGTATTAGCATCAGCAGTAATAGCTGTAGTACTAATAGACTTGCCATACACAGTGCTAATATTATTAATACTAGTAGTAGAAGTAGCAGCAGCAGCAGCAGTAGCAGTAATAGTAGCAATATTTGCCATGCACTGGACTACTGGTCGTAGCTGTACTAGTAGCTGTAGTAGCCGCTGCAGCAGCAGTAGTAGTAATATAGTAGCATTTGCCATGGACTGGATTAGTAGTAGTAGCAGCAGTAGCAGCAGCAGTAGAAGTAGCCGCAGTAGGAGTAGCAGCAGTAGGAGTAATAGTAGCAGTATATGCCATGCGCTTAGCTTGTAGTAGATGTAGTAGTAGTAGTAGTAATGGTAGCAGGAGCAGTAGAAGTGGCGGCAGTAGCAGTAGTAGTAGCAGCAGATTTGCCCAGCAATGGGCACGTAGTAGTAGTAGAAATAGCAGCAATAACAGTACAGGCAGTAGAATGACCATGCACAGAGGTATTAATATTGATAGTAGTAGAAGCTGTAGTGGCAGCAGCAACAGCAGTAGCAGTAATATAGTAGCATTTGCACAGACAGGATTAGTAGTAGTAGCAGTGGTAGCCTTAGCAGCAGTCATAGTCATAGTAGTAGTATTTGCCGAGGACTGGACTACTAGTAGTTGCAGTAGAAGGAGCAGTACTAGTAGCATCAGCAGCAGTAGTAGTGATGGTAGTAGTATTTGCCATTCCCTGGACTACTAGTTGCAGCAGTAGTAGTCACAGTAGTAGCAACTGCAGCAGTAGTGGTCATAATAGTGGTATTTGCCATGCACTGTACTAGTAGTAGTAGAAGTAGCAGCAGCATTAGAAGTAGCTGCAGCTGCAGTAATAGTAGCAGCAGAAGTACTAGTAGCAGTTGTGTTAATAGTAGTAGTATTTGCCATGAACTGTACTACCAGTAGCAGCTGTAGTAGCAGCAGCAGCACTACTAGTTACACTACTAGTATTTATCGTGCACTGGGTTAGAAGTGGTGCTAGTAGCAGCAGTAGTAGTAGTCACAGAATTAGTAGTAGTAGCAGCAGTAGTGGTAACAGTAGGAGCACTTACCATGAACTGGGTTAGTAGTACTAGTAGTAGTAGTAGTAGTAGTAGTGGTAGCAGCACCAGTAGAAGTGACAGCAGCAGTACTAGTGACAGCAGATTTACCCTGCAGTTGGCCAGTAAAAGTAGTAGCACTTGCTGAAATAGCCGTAGTAGTAGTAGATTTGCCATGCACTGGGCTGTAGTATTAATACTAGTCGTAGCAGTATTAGCAGCAGCATCAGGAGTAGTAATCGAAGTAGTATTTGCCATGCACTGGGCTGCAAGTAATACAAGTACTAGTAGACGTAGTAGCAGCAGCAGCAGTAGTAATAATGGTAGAATACCATTGCCATGCCCTGGGCTAGTAGTATTAGTAACAGTAGTAGTAGCAGCCACAGTAGAATTAGAAGCAGTAGCAGTAGTAGCAGCAGAAGTAGTCGTAAGAGCAAGAGCACTAATAGTAGCAGCAGTGGTAATAGTAGTTGTATTTGGCATGGACTGGGCTAGTAATAGTACTAGTAGCAGCAGCAGTAATGTTAGCATCAGTAGTAGTAGTAGCAGCAGTACTGGTAATATTGGTAGTATTTGAAATGCACTGGGGTAGTAGGAGTAGTAGTTGTATTGGTAGAAGCAGAAGTAGAATTGGCAGCAACATCAGTAGTAGTAGCAGCAGATTAGCCCTGCAGTGTGCACGTAGCAGTATTAGCATTAGCACTAATAGTTGTAGTAGTAGAAGATTTGCCATGCACTGGCATAGTAGTGTTGATACTAGTAGTAGCAGCAGCAGAAGTAGCAGTAATAGTAGTATTTGCCATGCGCTAGACTACTAGTAGTAGCAGCAGTAGTAGAGGTAGCACCAGGAATAGAAGTGACATCAGCAGCAGTAAGAGTAGCAGCAGATATGTCCTGCAGTGGGCCAGTAGTACTAGTAGCAGTAGCAGCCATAGCAGTAGAAGGAGCCGATTTGCCATACACAGGGATAGTAGTATTGATAGTAGTAGTAGCAGTAGTAGCAGCATTGGGTGTAGTAGTAGTATCAGTAGTTTTTGCAATGCACTGGAATATTAGTAGTAGCAGTAGTAGTAGCATTGGTACAAGCAGCAGCGGTAGTACTAATAGTAGTAGTATTTGCCATGCACTGGGCGAATAGTAGTAGTAGTAGCAGCAGCAGCAGTAGAAGTAGCAGCAGCAGTAGTAGTAGCAGCAGTAGTAGTCATAGTAGTATTTGCTATGCATTGGGCGAGTAGTACTAGTAGTGGTAGCAGCAGGAGTAGAAGTGGCAGCAGCAGCAGTAGTAGTTGGAGCAGATTGGCCCTGCAAGGTGTGAGTAGTAGTAGTAGAAGTAGCAGCAATAACAGTACTAGTATTAGATTTGCCATGCACAGGGCTATTAGTATTGATAGTAGTAGTAGCAGTAGTAGTAGCAGCAGCAGCAGCAGTAGTAAAGTAGTTGTATGCGTCAAGAACTGGAATACTCGTAGTAGAAGTAGTAGCAGCAGCAGCAGTAGAGGTAAGAGTAGTAGTGTTTGCCATGCACTGAACTAATTGTAGTAGTAGCAGTACCAGCAAGAATAGAAGTAGCTGCAGCAGCAGTAGTAGCAGCAACAGTAGTGGTAAAAGTAGTAGTATTTGCCATGCACTGGGCTAGTAGTAGAAGTCCTAGTAGTAGTGGTAGCAGCAGAAGTCGAAGTGGCAGCAGCAGCAATACTAGGAGCAGCAGATTTGCCATGCAGTGGGCCACCTGTAGTAGTAAGAGTAACAGCTCTAGCAGTAGTAGTAGTATATTTGCCACGCACTGGGCTAGTAGTATTGACAGTAGTAGTAGCAACAGCAGCAGTAGTCACATGAATAGTATTTGCGACACACTGGATTACTAGTAGTAGCAGAAGTAGTAGAAGTAATAGCAACAGCAGCAGCAGTAGTAGAAATACTAGTACTATTTGCCATGCACTGTGCTAGTAGTAGTAGTAGTAGTAATAGTAATAGCAGCAGCAGTAGAGGTAGCAGCAGCAGTGGAAATAGAAGTAGTATCCGCCATGCACTGGGTAAGAAGTAGTAGTAGTAGTAACAGCAATAGTAACAGTAGAAGTAGATTTGCCATGCACTGGGCTCGTAGTATTGATATTAGCAGTAGCCGTAGTAGCAGCATCAGCAGTAGTAATAATAGTATTACTATGTGCAATGCACTGCACTACTATCAGTAGCAGTAGCAGTAGCAATAGTAGCAGCAGCAGAAGCAGTAGTACTAATAGTAGTAGTATCTGCCATGCACTGGACTGCTAGTAGTAGCAGTAGTAGTAGAGGTAGCAACAGCAATAGATGTGACAGCAGCAACAGAAATAGTAGCAGCAGATTTGCCCTGCAGTTGGCCAGTAGTAGTAGTAGTAGTGGTAGGAGAAATAGCAGTAGTAGTAGTAGATTTGCCATGCACTGAGCTAGTAGTATTGATAGTAGTATTAGCAGTAGTAGTAGCAGCAGCAGTTGTAGTAAGAGTAGTAGTATTTGCCATTCCCTGGACTACATGTAGTACCAAGAGTAGTCACAGAAGACGCAGCAGCAGCAGTAGTGTTCATAGTACATATGTTTGCCATGCACTGGACTAGTAGTAGTAGTAGAATTAGCAGCAGCACTAGGAGTAGCTGCAGAAGCAATAGTAGTAGCAGCAGCAGTAGAAGAAGCAGCAGCAGCAGTAGTGGCAGTAGTAGTAATAGTAGTAGTATTTTACATGCACTGAGCTAGTAGCAGTAGTAGTGGTAGCAGCAGCAATAGAAGTGGCAGCTGCAAGGGTAGAACTAGCAGAAGATTTGACTCGCAGTGGGCCAGAAGAAGTATTAGCATCAGCAGTAATAGCTGTAGTACTAATAGACTTGCCATACACAGTGCTAATATTATTAATACTAGTAGTAGAAGTAGCAGCAGCAGCAGCAGTAGCAGTAATAGTAGCAATATTTGCCATGCACTGGACTACTGGTCGTAGCTGTAGTAGCCGCTGCAGCAGCAGTAGTAGTAATATTGTAGCATTTGCCATGGACTGGATTAGTAGTAGTAGCAGCAGTAGCAGCAGCAGTAGAAGTAGCCGCAGTAGGAGTAGCAGCAGTAGGAGTAATAGTAGCAGTATATGCCATGCGCTTAGCTTGTAGTAGATGTAGTAGTAGTAGTAGTAATGGTAGCAGGAGCAGTAGAAGTGGCGGCAGTAGCAGTAGTAGTAGCAGCAGATTTGCCCAGCAATGGGCACGTAGTAGTAGTAGAAATAGCAGCAATAACAGTACAGGCAGTAGAATGACCATGCACAGAGGTATTAATATTGATAGTAGTAGAAGCTGTAGTGGCAGCAGCAACAGCAGTAGCAGTAATATAGTAGCATTTGCACAGACAGGATTAGTAGTAGTAGCAGTGGTAGCCTTAGCAGCAGTCAGAGTCATAGTAGTAGTATTTGCCGAGGACTGGACTACTAGTAGTTGCAGTAGAAGGAGCAGTACTAGTAGCATCAGCAGCAGTAGTAGTGATGGTAGTAGTATTTGCCATTCCCTGGACTACTAGTTGCAGCAGTAGTAGTCACAGTAGTAGCAACTGCAGCAGTAGTGGTCATAATAGTGGTATTTGCCATGCACTGTACTAGTAGTAGTAGAATTAGCAGCAGCATTAGAAGTAGCTGCAGCTGCAGTAATAGTAGCAGCAGAAGTACTAGTAGCAGTTGTGTTAATAGTAGTAGTATTTGCCATGAACTGTACTACCAGTAGCAGCTGTAGTAGCAGCAGCAGCACTACTAGTTACACTACTAGTATTTACCATGCACTGGGTTAGAAGTGGTGCTAGTAGCAGCAGTAGTAGTAGTCACAGAATTAGTAGTAGTAGCAGCAGTAGTGGTAACAGTAGGAGCACTTACCATGAACTGGGTTAGTAGTAGTAGTAGTAGTAGTAGTAGTAGTAGTAGTGGTAGCAGCACCAGTAGAAGTGACAGCAGCAGTACTAGTGACAGCAGATTTACCCTGCAGTTGGCCAGTAAAAGTAGTAGCACTTGCTGAAATAGCCGTAGTAGTAGTAGATTTGCCATGCACTGGGCTGTAGTATTAATACTAGTCGTAGCAGTATTAGCAGCAGCATCAGGAGTAGTAATCGAAGTAGTATTTGCCATGCACTGGGCTACAAGTAATACAAGTACTAGTAGACGTAGTAGCAGCAGCAGCAGTAGTAATAATGGTAGAATACCATTGCCATGCCCTGGGCTAGTAGTATTAGTAACAGTAGTAGTAGCAGCCACAGTAGAATTAGAAGCAGTAGCAGTAGTAGCAGCAGAAGTAGTCGTAAGAGCAAGAGCACTAATAGTAGCAGCAGTGGTAATAGTAGTTGTATTTGGCATGGACTGGGCTAGTAATAGTACTAGTAGCAGCAGCAGTAATGTTAGCATCAGTAGTAGTAGTAGCAGCAGTACTGGTAATATTGGTAGTATTTGAAATGCACTGGGGTAGTAGGAGTAGTAGTTGTATTGGTAGAAGCAGAAGTAGAATTGGCAGCAACATCAGTAGTAGTAGCAGCAGATTAGCCCTGCAGTGTGCACGTAGCAGTATTAGCATTAGCACTAATAGTTGTAGTACTAGAAGATTTGCCATGCACTGGCATAGTAGTGTTGATACTAGTAGTAGCAGCAGCAGAAGTAGCAGTAATAGTAGTATTTGCCATGCGCTAGACTACTAGTAGTAGCAGCAGTAGTAGAGGTAGCACCAGGAATAGAAGTGACATCAGCAGCAGTAAGAGTAGCAGCAGATATGTCCTGCAGTGGGCCAGTAGTACTAGTAGCAGTAGCAGCCATAGCAGTAGAAGGAGCCGATTTGCCATACACAGGGATAGTAGTATTGATAGTAGTAGTAGCAGTAGTAGCAGCATTGGGTGTAGTAGTAGTATCAGTAGTTTTTGCAATGCACTGGAATATTAGTAGTAGCAGTAGTAGTAGCATTGGTACAAACAGCAGCGGTAGTACTAATAGTAGTAGTATTTGCCATGCACTGGGCGAATAGTAGTAGTAGTAGCAGCAGCAGCAGTAGAAGTAGCAGCAGCAGTAGTAGTAGCAGCAGTAGTAGTCATAGTAGTATTTGCTATGCATTGGGCGAGTAGTACTAGTAGTGGTAGCAGCAGGAGTAGAAGTGGCAGCAGCAGCAGTAGTAGTTGGAGCAGATTGGCCCTGCAAGGTGTGAGTAGTAGTAGTAGAAGTAGCAGCAATAACAGTACTAGTATTAGATTTGCCATGCACAGGGCTATTAGTATTGATAGTAGTAGTAGCAGTAGTAGTAGCAGCAGGAGCAGCAGTAGTAAAGTAGTTGTATGCGTCAAGAACTGGAATACTCGTAGTAGAAGTAGTAGCAGCAGCAGCAGTAGAGGTAAGAGTAGTAGTGTTTGCCATGCACTGAACTAATTGTAGTAGTAGCAGTACCAGCAAGAATAGAAGTAGCTGCAGCAGCAGTAGTAGCAGCAACAGTAGTGGTAAAAGTAGTAGTATTTGCCATGCACTGGGCTAGTAGTAGAAGTCCTAGTAGTAGTGGTAGCAGCAGAAGTCGAAGTGGCAGCAGCAGCAATACTAGGAGCAGCAGATTTGCCATGCAGTGGGCCACCTGTAGTAGTAAGAGTAACAGCTCTAGCAGTAGTAGTAGTATATTTGCCACGCACTGGGCTAGTAGTATTGACAGTAGTAGTAGCAACAGCAGCAGTAGTCACATGAATAGTATTTGCGACACACTGGATTACTAGTAGTAGCAGAAGTAGTAGAAGTAATAGCAACAGCAGCAGCAGTAGTAGAAATACTAGTACTATTTGCCATGCACTGTGCTAGTAGTAGTAGTAGTAGTAATAGCAGCAGCAGTAGAGGTAGCAGCAGCAGTGGAAATAGAAGTAGTATCCGCCATGCACTGGGTAAGAAGTAGTAGTAGTAGTAACAGCAATAGTAACAGTAGAAGTAGATTTGCCATGCACTGGGCTCGTAGTATTGATATTAGCAGTAGCCGTAGTAGCAGCATCAGCAGTAGTAATAATAGTATTACTATGTGCAATGCACTGCACTACTATCAGTAGCAGTAGCAGTAGCAATAGTAGCAGCAGCAGAAGCAGTAGTACTAATAGTAGTAGTATCTGCCATGCACTGGACTGCTAGTAGTAGCAGTAGTAGTAGAGGTAGCAACAGCAATAGATGTGACAGCAGCAACAGAAATAGTAGCAGCAGATTTGCCCTGCAGTTGGCCAGTAGTAGTAGTAGTAGTAGTGGTAGGAGAAATAGCAGTAGTAGTAGTAGATTTGCCATGCACTGAGCTAGTAGTATTGATAGTAGTATTAGCAGTAGTAGTAGCAGCAGCAGTTGTAGTAAGAGTAGTAGTATTTGCCATTCCCTGGACTACATGTAGTACCAAGAGTAGTCACAGAAGACGCAGCAGCAGCAGTAGTGTTCATAGTACATATGTTTGCCATGCACTGGACTAGTAGTAGTAGTAGAATTAGCAGCAGCACTAGGAGTAGCTGCAGAAGCAATAGTAGTAGCAGCAGCAGTAGAAGAAGCAGCAGCAGCAGTAGTGGCAGTAGTAGTAATAGTAGTAGTATTTTACATGCACTGAGCTAGTAGCAGTAGTAGTGGTAGCAGCAGCAATAGAAGTGGCAGCTGCAAGGGTAGAACTAGCAGAAGATTTGACTCGCAGTGGGCCAGAAGAAGTATTAGCATCAGCAGTAATAGCTGTAGTACTAATAGACTTGCCATACACAGTGCTAATATTATTAATACTAGTAGTAGAAGTAGCAGCAGCAGCAGCAGTAGCAGTAATAGTAGCAATATTTGCCATGCACTGGACTACTGGTCGTAGCTGTACTAGTAGCTGTAGTAGCCGCTGCAGCAGCAGTAGTAGTAATATAGTAGCATTTGCCATGGACTGGATTAGTAGTAGTAGCAGCAGTAGCAGCAGCAGTAGAAGTAGCCGCAGTAGGAGTAGCAGCAGTAGGAGTAATAGTAGCAGTATATGCCATGCGCTTAGCTTGTAGTAGATGTAGTAGTAGTAGTAGTAATGGTAGCAGGAGCAGTAGAAGTGGCGGCAGTAGCAGTAGTAGTAGCAGCAGATTTGCCCAGCAATGGGCACGTAGTAGTAGTAGAAATAGCAGCAATAACAGTACAGGCAGTAGAATGACCATGCACAGAGGTATTAATATTGATAGTAGTAGAAGCTGTAGTGGCAGCAGCAACAGCAGTAGCAGTAATATAGTAGCATTTGCACAGACAGGATTAGTAGTAGTAGCAGTGGTAGCCTTAGCAGCAGTCAGAGTCATAGTAGTAGTATTTGCCGAGGACTGGACTACTAGTAGTTGCAGTAGAAGGAGCAGTACTAGTAGCATCAGCAGCAGTAGTAGTGATGGTAGTAGTATTTGCCATTCCCTGGACTACTAGTTGCAGCAGTAGTAGTCACAGTAGTAGCAACTGCAGCAGTAGTGGTCATAATAGTGGTATTTGCCATGCACTGTACTAGTAGTAGTAGAAGTAGCAGCAGCATTAGAAGTAGCTGCAGCTGCAGTAATAGTAGCAGCAGAAGTACTAGTAGCAGTTGTGTTAATAGTAGTAGTATTTGCCATGAACTGTACTACCAGTAGCAGCTGTAGTAGCAGCAGCAGCACTACTAGTTACACTACTAGTATTTACCATGCACTGGGTTAGAAGTGGTGCTAGTAGCAGCAGTAGTAGTAGTCACAGAATTAGTAGTAGTAGCAGCAGTAGTGGTAACAGTAGGAGCACTTACCATGAACTGGGTTAGTAGTAGTAGTAGTAGTAGTAGTAGTGGTAGCAGCACCAGTAGAAGTGACAGCAGCAGTACTAGTGACAGCAGATTTACCCTGCAGTTGGGCAGTAAAAGTAGTAGCACTTGCTGAAATAGCCGTAGTAGTAGTAGATTTGCCATGCACTGGGCTGTAGTATTAATACTAGTCGTAGCAGTATTAGCAGCAGCATCAGGAGTAGTAATCGAAGTAGTATTTGCCATGCACTGGGCTACAAGTAATACAAGTACTAGTAGACGTAGTAGCAGCAGCAGCAGTAGTAATAATGGTAGAATACCATTGCCATGCCCTGGGCTAGTAGTATTAGTAACAGTAGTAGTAGCAGCCACAGTAGAATTAGAAGCAGTAGCAGTAGTAGCAGCAGAAGTAGTCGTAAGAGCAAGAGCACTAATAGTAGCAGCAGTGGTAATAGTAGTTGTATTTGGCATGGACTGGGCTAGTAATAGTACTAGTAGCAGCAGCAGTAATGTTAGCATCAGTAGTAGTAGTAGCAGCAGTACTGGTAATATTGGTAGTATTTGAAATGCACTGGGGTAGTAGGAGTAGTAGTTGTATTGGTAGAAGCAGAAGTAGAATTGGCAGCAACATCAGTAGTAGTAGCAGCAGATTAGCCCTGCAGTGTGCACGTAGCAGTATTAGCATTAGCACTAATAGTTGTAGTAGTAGAAGATTTGCCATGCACTGGCATAGTAGTGTTGATACTAGTAGTAGCAGCAGCAGAAGTAGCAGTAATAGTAGTATTTGCCATGCGCTAGACTACTAGTAGTAGCAGCAGTAGTAGAGGTAGCACCAGGAATAGAAGTGACATCAGCAGCAGTAAGAGTAGCAGCAGATATGTCCTGCAGTGGGCCAGTAGTACTAGTAGCAGTAGCAGCCATAGCAGTAGAAGGAGCCGATTTGCCATACACAGGGATAGTAGTATTGATAGTAGTAGTAGCAGTAGTAGCAGCATTGGGTGTAGTAGTAGTATCAGTAGTTTTTGCAATGCACGGGAATATTAGTAGTAGCAGTAGTAGTAGCATTGGTACAAGCAGCAGCGGTAGTACTAATAGTAGTAGTATTTGCCATGCACTGGGCGAATAGTAGTAGTAGTAGCAGCAGCAGCAGTAGAAGTAGCAGCAGCAGTAGTAGTAGCAGCAGTAGTAGTCATAGTAGTATTTGCTATGCATTGGGCGAGTAGTACTAGTAGTGGTAGCAGCAGGAGTAGAAGTGGCAGCAGCAGCAGTAGTACTTGGAGCAGATTGGCCCTGCAAGGTGTGAGTAGTAGTAGTAGAAGTAGCAGCAATAACAGTACTAGTATTAGATTTGCCATGCACAGGGCTATTAGTATGGATAGTAGTAGTAGCAGTAGTAGTAGCAGCAGGAGCAGCAGTAGTAAAGTAGTTGTATGCGTCAAGAACTGGAATACTCGTAGTAGAAGTAGTAGCAGCAGCAGCAGTAGAGGTAAGAGTAGTAGTGTTTGCCATGCACTGAACTAATTGTAGTAGTAGCAGTACCAGCAAGAATAGAAGTAGCTGCAGCAGCAGTAGTAGCAGCAACAGTAGTGGTAAAAGTAGTAGTATTTGCCATGCACTGGGCTAGTAGTAGAAGTCCTAGTAGTAGTGGTAGCAGCAGAAGTCGAAGTGGCAGCAGCAGCAATACTAGGAGCAGCAGATTTGCCATGCAGTGGGCCACCTGTAGTAGTAAGAGTAACAGCTCTAGCAGTAGTAGTAGTATATTTGCCACGCACTGGGCTAGTAGTATTGACAGTAGTAGTAGCAACAGCAGCAGTAGTCACATGAATAGTATTTGCGACACACTGGATTACTAGTAGTAGCAGAAGTAGTAGAAGTAATAGCAACAGCAGCAGCAGTAGTAGAAATACTAGTACTATTTGCCATGCACTGTGCTAGTAGTAGTAGTAGTAGTAATAGTAATAGCAGCAGCAGTAGAGGTAGCAGCAGCAGTGGAAATAGAAGTAGTATCCGCCATGCACTGGGTAAGAAGTAGTAGTAGTAGTAACAGCAATAGTAACAGTAGAAGTAGATTTGCCATGCACTGGGCTCGTAGTATTGATATTAGCAGTAGCCGTAGTAGCAGCATCAGCAGTAGTAATAATAGTATTACTATGTGCAATGCACTGCACTACTATCAGTAGCAGTAGCAGTAGCAATAGTAGCAGCAGCAGAAGCAGTAGTACTAATAGTAGTAGTATCTGCCATGCACTGGACTGCTAGTAGTAGCAGTAGTAGTAGAGGTAGCAACAGCAATAGATGTGACAGCAGCAACAGAAATAGTAGCAGCAGATTTGCCCTGCAGTTGGCCAGTAGTAGTAGTAGTAGTAGTGGTAGGAGAAATAGCAGTAGTAGTAGTAGATTTGCCATGCACTGAGCTAGTAGTATTGATAGTAGTATTAGCAGTAGTAGTAGCAGCAGCAGTTGTAGTAAGAGTAGTAGTATTTGCCATTCCCTGGACTACATGTAGTACCAAGAGTAGTCACAGAAGACGCAGCAGCAGCAGTAGTGTTCATAGTACATATGTTTGCCATGCACTGGACTAGTAGTAGTAGTAGAATTAGCAGCAGCACTAGGAGTAGCTGCAGAAGCAATAGTAGTAGCAGCAGCAGTAGAAGAAGCAGCAGCAGCAGTAGTGGCAGTAGTAGTAATAGTAGTAGTATTTTACATGCACTGAGCTAGTAGCAGTAGTAGTGGTAGCAGCAGCAATAGAAGTGGCAGCTGCAAGGGTAGAACTAGCAGAAGATTTGACTCGCAGTGGGCCAGAAGAAGTATTAGCATCAGCAGTAATAGCTGTAGTACTAATAGACTTGCCATACACAGTGCTAATATTATTAATACTAGTAGTAGAAGTAGTAGCAGCAGCAGCAGTAGCAGTAATAGTAGCAATATTTGCCATGCACTGGACTACTGGTCGTAGCTGTACTAGTAGCTGTAGTAGCCGCTGCAGCAGCAGTAGTAGTAATATAGTAGCATTTGCCATGGACTGGATTAGTAGTAGTAGCAGCAGTAGCAGCAGCAGTAGAAGTAGCCGCAGTAGGAGTAGCAGCAGTAGGAGTAATAGTAGCAGTATATGCCATGCGCTTAGCTTGTAGTAGATGTAGTAGCAGTAGTAGTAATGGTAGCAGGAGCAGTAGAAGTGGCGGCAGTAGCAGTAGTAGTAGCAGCAGATTTGCCCAGCAATGGGCACGTAGTAGTAGTAGAAATAGCAGCAATAACAGTACAGGCAGTAGAATGACCATGCACAGAGGTATTAATATTGATAGTAGTAGAAGCTGTAGTGGCAGCAGCAACAGCAGTAGCAGTAATATAGTAGCATTTGCACAGACAGGATTAGTAGTAGTAGCAGTGGTAGCCTTAGCAGCAGTCATAGTCATAGTAGTAGTATTTGCCGAGGACTGGACTACTAGTAGTTGCAGTAGAAGGAGCAGTACTAGTAGCATCAGCAGCAGTAGTAGTGATGGTAGTAGTATTTGCCATTCCCTGGACTACTAGTTGCAGCAGTAGTAGTCACAGTAGTAGCAACTGCAGCAGTAGTGGTCATAATAGTGGTATTTGCCATGCACTGTACTAGTAGTAGTAGAAGTAGCAGCAGCATTAGAAGTAGCTGCAGCTGCAGTAATAGTAGCAGCAGAAGTACTAGTAGCAGTTGTGTTAATAGTAGTAGTATTTGCCATGAACTGTACTACCAGTAGCAGCTGTAGTAGCAGCAGCAGCACTACTAGTTACACTACTAGTATTTACCATGCACTGGGTTAGAAGTGGTGCTAGTAGCAGCAGTAGTAGTAGTCACAGAATTAGTAGTAGTAGCAGCAGTAGTGGTAACAGTAGGAGCACTTACCATGAACTGGGTTAGTAGTAGTAGTAGTAGTAGTAGTAGTAGTAGTAGTAGTAGTGGTAGCAGCACCAGTAGAAGTGACAGCAGCAGTACTAGTGACAGCAGATTTACCCTGCAGTTGGCCAGTAAAAGTAGTAGCACTTGCTGAAATAGCCGTAGTAGTAGTAGATTTGCCATGCACTGGGCTGTAGTATTAATACTAGTCGTAGCAGTATTAGCAGCAGCATCAGGAGTAGTAATCGAAGTAGTATTTGCCATGCACTGGGCTGCAAGTAATACAAGTACTAGTAGACGTAGTAGCAGCAGCAGCAGTAGTAATAATGGTAGAATACCATTGCCATGCCCTGGGCTAGTAGTATTAGTAACAGTAGTAGTAGCAGCCACAGTAGAATTAGAAGCAGTAGCAGTAGTAGCAGCAGAAGTAGTCGTAAGAGCAAGAGCACTAATAGTAGCAGCAGTGGTAATAGTAGTTGTATTTGGCATGGACTGGGCTAGTAATAGTACTAGTAGCAGCAGCAGTAATGTTAGCATCAGTAGTAGTAGTAGCAGCAGTACTGGTAATATTGGTAGTATTTGAAATGCACTGGGGTAGTAGGAGTAGTAGTTGTATTGGTAGAAGCAGAAGTAGAATTGGCAGCAACATCAGTAGTAGTAGCAGCAGATTAGCCCTGCAGTGTGCACGTAGCAGTATTAGCATTAGCACTAATAGTTGTAGTACTAGAAGATTTGCCATGCACTGGCATAGTAGTGTTGATACTAGTAGTAGCAGCAGCAGAAGTAGCAGTAATAGTAGTATTTGCCATGCGCTAGACTACTAGTAGTAGCAGCAGTAGTAGAGGTAGCACCAGGAATAGAAGTGACATCAGCAGCAGTAAGAGTAGCAGCAGATATGTCCTGCAGTGGGCCAGTAGTACTAGTAGCAGTAGCAGCCATAGCAGTAGAAGGAGCCGATTTGCCATACACAGGGATAGTAGTATTGATAGTAGTAGTAGCAGTAGTAGCAGCATTGGGTGTAGTAGTAGTATCAGTAGTTTTTGCAATGCACTGGAATATTAGTAGTAGCAGTAGTAGTAGCATTGGTACAAACAGCAGCGGTAGTACTAATAGTAGTAGTATTTGCCATGCACTGGGCGAATAGTAGTAGTAGTAGCAGCAGCAGCAGTAGAAGTAGCAGCAGCAGTAGTAGTAGCAGCAGTAGTAGTCATAGTAGTATTTGCTATGCATTGGGCGAGTAGTACTAGTAGTGGTAGCAGCAGGAGTAGAAGTGGCAGCAGCAGCAGTAGTACTTGGAGCAGATTGGCCCTGCAAGGTGTGAGTAGTAGTAGTAGAAGTAGCAGCAATAACAGTACTAGTATTAGATTTGCCATGCACAGGGTTATTAGTATGGATAGTAGTAGTAGCAGTAGTAGTAGCAGCAGCAGCAGCAGTAGTAAAGTAGTTGTATGCGTCAAGAACTGGAATACTCGTAGTAGAAGTAGTAGCAGCAGCAGCAGTAGAGGTAAGAGTAGTAGTGTTTGCCATGCACTGAACTAATTGTAGTAGTAGCAGTACCAGCAAGAATAGAAGTAGCTGCAGCAGCAGTAGTAGCAGCAACAGTAGTGGTAAAAGTAGTAGTATTTGCCATGCACTGGGCTAGTAGTAGAAGTCCTAGTAGTAGTGGTAGCAGCAGAAGTCGAAGTGGCAGCAGCAGCAATACTAGGAGCAGCAGATTTGCCATGCAGTGGGCCACCTGTAGTAGTAAGAGTAACAGCTCTAGCAGTAGTAGTAGTATATTTGCCACGCACTGGGCTAGTAGTATTGACAGTAGTAGTAGCAACAGCAGCAGTAGTCACATGAATAGTATTTGCGACACACTGGATTACTAGTAGTAGCAGAAGTAGTAGAAGTAATAGCAACAGCAGCAGCAGTAGTAGAAATACTAGTACTATTTGCCATGCACTGTGCTAGTAGTAGTAGTAGTAGTAATAGTAATAGCAGCAGCAGTAGAGGTAGCAGCAGCAGTGGAAATAGAAGTAGTATCCGCCATGCACTGGGTAAGAAGTAGTAGTAGTAGTAACAGCAATAGTAACAGTAGAAATAGATTTGCCATGCACTGGGCTCGTAGTATTGATATTAGCAGTAGCCGTAGTAGCAGCATCAGCAGTAGTAATAATAGTATTACTATGTGCAATGCACTGCACTACTATCAGTAGCAGTAGCAGTAGCAATAGTAGCAGCAGCAGAAGCAGTAGTACTAATAGTAGTAGTATCTGCCATGCACTGGACTGCTAGTAGTAGCAGTAGTAGTAGAGGTAGCAACAGCAATAGATGTGACAGCAGCAACAGAAATAGTAGCAGCAGATTTGCCCTGCAGTTGGCCAGTAGTAGTAGTAGTAGTAGTGGTAGGAGAAATAGCAGTAGTAGTAGTAGATTTGCCATGCACTGAGCTAGTAGTATTGATAGTAGTATTAGCAGTAGTAGTAGCAGCAGCAGTTGTAGTAAGAGTAGTAGTATTTGCCATTCCCTGGACTACATGTAGTACCAAGAGTAGTCACAGAAGACGCAGCAGCAGCAGTAGTGTTCATAGTACATATGTTTGCCATGCACTGGACTAGTAGTAGTAGTAGAATTAGCAGCAGCACTAGGAGTAGCTGCAGAAGCAATAGTAGTAGCAGCAGCAGTAGAAGAAGCAGCAGCAGCAGTAGTGGCAGTAGTAGTAATAGTAGTAGTATTTTACATGCACTGAGCTAGTAGCAGTAGTAGTGGTAGCAGCAGCAATAGAAGTGGCAGCTGCAAGGGTAGAACTAGCAGAAGATTTGACTCGCAGTGGGCCAGAAGAAGTATTAGCATCAGCAGTAATAGCTGTAGTACTAATAGACTTGCCATACACAGTGCTAATATTATTAATACTAGTAGTAGAAGTAGCAGCAGCAGCAGCAGTAGCAGTAATAGTAGCAATATTTGC
Organism: Leucopleurus acutus; assembly: GCF_964270905.1. Lineage (NCBI taxonomy): Eukaryota > Metazoa > Chordata > Mammalia > Artiodactyla > Delphinidae > Leucopleurus > Leucopleurus acutus. The sequence goes on from NW_028139142.1 coordinate 501,678, forward strand.
CATGCACTGGACTACTGGTCGTAGCTGTACTAGTAGCTGTAGTAGCCGCTGCAGCAGCAGTAGTAGTAATATAGTAGCATTTGCCATGGACTGGATTAGTAGTAGTAGCAGCAGTAGCAGCAGCAGTAGAAGTAGCCGCAGTAGGAGTAGCAGCAGTAGGAGTAATAGTAGCAGTATATGCCATGCGCTTAGCTTGTAGTAGATGTAGTAGTAGTAGTAGTAATGGTAGCAGGAGCAGTAGAAGTGGCGGCAGTAGCAGTAGTAGTAGCAGCAGATTTGCCCAGCAATGGGCACGTAGTAGTAGTAGAAATAGCAGCAATAACAGTACAGGCAGTAGAATGACCATGCACAGAGGTATTAATATTGATAGTAGTAGAAGCTGTAGTGGCAGCAGCAACAGCAGTAGCAGTAATATAGTAGCATTTGCACAGACAGGATTAGTAGTAGTAGCAGTGGTAGCCTTAGCAGCAGTCAGAGTCATAGTAGTAGTATTTGCCGAGGACTGGACTACTAGTAGTTGCAGTAGAAGGAGCAGTACTAGTAGCATCAGCAGCAGTAGTAGTGATGGTAGTAGTATTTGCCATTCCCTGGACTACTAGTTGCAGCAGTAGTAGTCACAGTAGTAGCAACTGCAGCAGTAGTGGTCATAATAGTGGTATTTGCCATGCACTGTACTAGTAGTAGTAGAAGTAGCAGCAGCATTAGAAGTAGCTGCAGCTGCAGTAATAGTAGCAGCAGAAGTACTAGTAGCAGTTGTGTTAATAGTAGTAGTATTTGCCATGAACTGTACTACCAGTAGCAGCTGTAGTAGCAGCAGCAGCACTACTAGTTACACTACTAGTATTTACCATGCACTGGGTTAGAAGTGGTGCTAGTAGCAGCAGTAGTAGTAGTCACAGAATTAGTAGTAGTAGCAGCAGTAGTGGTAACAGTAGGAGCACTTACCATGAACTGGGTTAGTAGTAGTAGTAGTAGTAGTAGTAGTAGTAGTGGTAGCAGCACCAGTAGAAGTGACAGCAGCAGTACTAGTGACAGCAGATTTACCCTGCAGTTGGCCAGTAAAAGTAGTAGCACTTGCTGAAATAACCGTAGTAGTAGTAGATTTGCCATGCACTGGGCTGTAGTATTAATACTAGTCGTAGCAGTATTAGCAGCAGCATCAGGAGTAGTAATCGAAGTAGTATTTGCCATGCACTGGGCTACAAGTAATACAAGTACTAGTAGACGTAGTAGCAGCAGCAGCAGTAGTAATAATGGTAGAATACCATTGCCATGCCCTGGGCTAGTAGTATTAGTAACAGTAGTAGTAGCAGCCACAGTAGAATTAGAAGCAGTAGCAGTAGTAGCAGCAGAAGTAGTCGTAAGAGCAAGAGCACTAATAGTAGCAGCAGTGGTAATAGTAGTTGTATTTGGCATGGACTGGGCTAGTAATAGTACTAGTAGCAGCAGCAGTAATGTTAGCATCAGTAGTAGTAGTAGCAGCAGTACTGGTAATATTGGTAGTATTTGAAATGCACTGGGGTAGTAGGAGTAGTAGTTGTATTGGTAGAAGCAGAAGTAGAATTGGCAGCAACATCAGTAGTAGTAGCAGCAGATTAGCCCTGCAGTGTGCACGTAGCAGTATTAGCATTAGCACTAATAGTTGTAGTACTAGAAGATTTGCCATGCACTGGCATAGTAGTGTTGATACTAGTAGTAGCAGCAGCAGAAGTAGCAGTAACAGTAGTATTTGCCATGCGCTAGACTACTAGTAGTAGCAGCAGTAGTAGAGGTAGCACCAGGAATAGAAGTGACATCAGCAGCAGTAAGAGTAGCAGCAGATATGTCCTGCAGTGGGCCAGTAGTACTAGTAGCAGTAGCAGCCATAGCAGTAGAAGGAGCCGATTTGCCATACACAGGGATAGTAGTATTGATAGTAGTAGTAGCAGTAGTAGCAGCATTGGGTGTAGTAGTAGTATCAGTAGTTTTTGCAATGCACTGGAATATTAGTAGTAGCAGTAGTAGTAGCATTGGTACAAACAGCAGCGGTAGTACTAATAGTAGTAGTATTTGCCATGCACTGGGCGAATAGTAGTAGTAGTAGCAGCAGCAGCAGTAGAAGTAGCAGCAGCAGTAGTAGTAGCAGCAGTAGTAGTCATAGTAGTATTTGCTATGCATTGGGCGAGTAGTACTAGTAGTGATAGCAGCAGGAGTAGAAGTGGCAGCAGCAGCAGTAGTACTTGGAGCAGATTGGCCCTGCAAGGTGTGAGTAGTAGTAGTAGAAGTAGCAGCAATAACAGTACTAGTATTAGATTTGCCATGCACAGGGCTATTAGTATTGATAGTAGTAGTAGCAGTAGTAGTAGCAGCAGGAGCAGCAGTAGTAAAGTAGTTGTATGCGTCAAGAACTGGAATACTCGTAGTAGAAGTATTAGCAGCAGCAGCAGTAGAGGTAAGAGTAGTAGTGTTTGCCATGCACTGAACTAATTGTAGTAGTAGCAGTACCAGCAAGAATAGAAGTAGCTGCAGCAGCAGTAGTAGCAGCAACAGTAGTGGTAAAAGTAGTAGTATTTGCCATGCACTGGGCTAGTAGTAGAAGTCCTAGTAGTAGTGGTAGCAGCAGAAGTCGAAGTGGCAGCAGCAGCAATACTAGGAGCAGCAGATTTGCCATGCAGTGGGCCACCTGTAGTAGTAAGAGTAACAGCTCTAGCAGTAGTAGTAGTATATTTGCCACGCACTGGGCTAGTAGTATTGACAGTAGTAGTAGCAACAGCAGCAGTAGTCACATGAATAGTATTTGCGACACACTGGATTACTAGTAGTAGCAGAAGTAGTAGAAGTAATAGCAACAGCAGCAGCAGTAGTAGAAATACTAGTACTATTTGCCATGCACTGTGCTAGTAGTAGTAGTAGTAGTAATAGTAATAGCAGCAGCAGTAGAGGTAGCAGCAGCAGTGGAAATAGAAGTAGTATCCGCCATGCACTGGGTAAGAAGTAGTAGTAGTAGTAACAGCAATAGTAACAGTAGAAGTAGATTTGCCATGCACTGGGCTCGTAGTATTGATATTAGCAGTAGCCGTAGTAGCAGCATCAGCAGTAGTAATAATAGTATTACTATGTGCAATGCACTGCACTACTATCAGTAGCAGTAGCAGTAGCAATAGTAGCAGCAGCAGAAGCAGTAGTACTAATAGTAGTAGTATCTGCCATGCACTGGACTGCTAGTAGTAGCAGTAGTAGTAGAGGTAGCAACAGCAATAGATGTGACAGCAGCAACAGAAATAGTAGCAGCAGATTTGCCCTGCAGTTGGCCAGTAGTAGTAGTAGTAGTAGTGGTAGGAGAAATAGCAGTAGTAGTAGTAGATTTGCCATGCACTGAGCTAGTAGTATTGATAGTAGTATTAGCAGTAGTAGTAGCAGCAGCAGTTGTAGTAAGAGTAGTAGTATTTGCCATTCCCTGGACTACATGTAGTACCAAGAGTAGTCACAGAAGACGCAGCAGCAGCAGTAGTGTTCATAGTACATATGTTTGCCATGCACTGGACTAGTAGTAGTAGTAGAATTAGCAGCAGCACTAGGAGTAGCTGCAGAAGCAATAGTAGTAGCAGCAGCAGTAGAAGAAGCAGCAGCAGCAGTAGTGGCAGTAGTAGTAATAGTAGTAGTATTTTACATGCACTGAGCTAGTAGCAGTAGTAGTGGTAGCAGCAGCAATAGAAGTGGCAGCTGCAAGGGTAGAACTAGCAGAAGATTTGACTCGCAGTGGGCCAGAAGAAGTATTAGCATCAGCAGTAATAGCTGTAGTACTAATAGACTTGCCATACACAGTGCTAATATTATTAATACTAGTAGTAGAAGTAGCAGCAGCAGCAGCAGTAGCAGTAATAGTAGCAATATTTGCCATGCACTGGACTACTGGTCGTAGCTGTACTAGTAGCTGTAGTAGCCGCTGCAGCAGCAGTAGTAGTAATATAGTAGCATTTGCCATGGACTGGATTAGTAGTAGTAGCAGCAGTAGCAGCAGCAGTAGAAGTAGCCGCAGTAGGAGTAGCAGCAGTAGGAGTAATAGTAGCAGTATATGCCATGCGCTTAGCTTGTAGTAGATGTAGTAGTAGTAGTAGTAATGGTAGCAGGAGCAGTAGAAGTGGCGGCAGTAGCAGTAGTAGTAGCAGCAGATTTGCCCAGCAATGGGCACGTAGTAGTAGTAGAAATAGCAGCAATAACAGTACAGGCAGTAGAATGACCATGCACAGAGGTATTAATATTGATAGTAGTAGAAGCTGTAGTGGCAGCAGCAACAGCAGTAGCAGTAATATAGTAGCATTTGCACAGACAGGATTAGTAGTAGTAGCAGTGGTAGCCTTAGCAGCAGTCAGAGTCATAGTAGTAGTATTTGCCGAGGACTGGACTACTAGTAGTTGCAGTAGAAGGAGCAGTACTAGTAGCATCAGCAGCAGTAGTAGTGATGGTAGTAGTATTTGCCATTCCCTGGACTACTAGTTGCAGCAGTAGTAGTCACAGTAGTAGCAACTGCAGCAGTAGTGGTCATAATAGTGGTATTTGCCATGCACTGTACTAGTAGTAGTAGAATTAGCAGCAGCATTAGAAGTAGCTGCAGCTGCAGTAATAGTAGCAGCAGAAGTACTAGTAGCAGTTGTGTTAATAGTAGTAGTATTTGCCATGAACTGTACTACCAGTAGCAGCTGTAGTAGCAGCAGCAGCACTACTAGTTACACTACTAGTATTTACCATGCACTGGGTTAGAAGTGGTGCTAGTAGCAGCAGTAGTAGTAGTCACAGAATTAGTAGTAGTAGCAGCAGTAGTGGTAACAGTAGGAGCACTTACCATGAACTGGGTTAGTAGTAGTAGTAGTAGTAGTAGTAGTAGTAGTGGTAGCAGCACCAGTAGAAGTGACAGCAGCAGTACTAGTGACAGCAGATTTACCCTGCAGTTGGCCAGTAAAAGTAGTAGCACTTGCTGAAATAGCCGTAGTAGTAGTAGATTTGCCATGCACTGGGCTGTAGTATTAATACTAGTCGTAGCAGTATTAGCAGCAGCATCAGGAGTAGTAATCGAAGTAGTATTTGCCATGCACTGGGCTACAAGTAATACAAGTACTAGTAGACGTAGTAGCAGCAGCAGCAGTAGTAATAATGGTAGAATACCATTGCCATGCCCTGGGCTAGTAGTATTAGTAACAGTAGTAGTAGCAGCCACAGTAGAATTAGAAGCAGTAGCAGTAGTAGCAGCAGAAGTAGTCGTAAGAGCAAGAGCACTAATAGTAGCAGCAGTGGTAATAGTAGTTGTATTTGGCATGGACTGGGCTAGTAATAGTACTAGTAGCAGCAGCAGTAATGTTAGCATCAGTAGTAGTAGTAGCAGCAGTACTGGTAATATTGGTAGTATTTGAAATGCACTGGGGTAGTAGGAGTAGTAGTTGTATTGGTAGAAGCAGAAGTAGAATTGGCAGCAACATCAGTAGTAGTAGCAGCAGATTAGCCCTGCAGTGTGCACGTAGCAGTATTAGCATTAGCACTAATAGTTGTAGTAGTAGAAGATTTGCCATGCACTGGCATAGTAGTGTTGATACTAGTAGTAGCAGCAGCAGAAGTAGTAGTAATAGTAGTATTTGCCATGCGCTAGACTACTAGTAGTAGCAGCAGTAGTAGAGGTAGCACCAGGAATAGAAGTGACATCAGCAGCAGTAAGAGTAGCAGCAGATATGTCCTGCAGTGGGCCAGTAGTACTAGTAGCAGTAGCAGCCATAGCAGTAGAAGGAGCCGATTTGCCATACACAGGGATAGTAGTATTGATAGTAGTAGTAGTAGTAGTAGCAGCATTGGGTGTAGTAGTAGTATCAGTAGTTTTTGCAATGCACTGGAATATTAGTAGTAGCAGTAGTAGTAGCATTGGTACAAACAGCAGCGGTAGTACTAATAGTAGTAGTATTTGCCATGCACTGGGCGAATAGTAGTAGTAGTAGCAGCAGCAGCAGTAGAAGTAGCAGCAGCAGTAGTAGTAGCAGCAGTAGTAGTCATAGTAGTATTTGCTATGCATTGGGCGAGTAGTACTAGTAGTGGTAGCAGCAGGAGTAGAAGTGGCAGCAGCAGCAGTAGTACTTGGAGCAGATTGGCCCTGCAAGGTGTGAGTAGTAGTAGTAGAAGTAGCAGCAATAACAGTACTAGTATTAGATTTGCCATGCACAGGGCTATTAGTATTGATAGTAGTAGTAGCAGTAGTAGTAGCAGCAGCAGCAGCAGTAGTAAAGTAGTTGTATGCGTCAAGAACTGGAATACTCGTAGTAGAAGTAGTAGCAGCAGCAGCAGTAGAGGTAAGAGTAGTAGTGTTTGCCATGCACTGAACTAATTGTAGTAGTAGCAGTACCAGCAAGAATAGAAGTAGCTGCAGCAGCAGTAGTAGCAGCAACAGTAGTGGTAAAAGTAGTAGTATTTGCCATGCACTGGGCTAGTAGTAGAAGTCCTAGTAGTAGTGGTAGCAGCAGAAGTCGAAGTGGCAGCAGCAGCAATACTAGGAGCAGCAGATTTGCCATGCAGTGGGCCACCTGTAGTAGTAAGAGTAACAGCTCTAGCAGTAGTAGTAGTATATTTGCCACGCACTGGGCTAGTAGTATTGACAGTAGTAGTAGCAACAGCAGCAGTAGTCACATGAATAGTATTTGCGACACACTGGATTACTAGTAGTAGCAGAAGTAGTAGAAGTAATAGCAACAGCAGCAGCAGTAGTAGAAATACTAGTACTATTTGCCATGCACTGTGCTAGTAGTAGTAGTAGTAGTAATAGTAATAGCAGCAGCAGTAGAGGTAGCAGCAGCAGTGGAAATAGAAGTAGTATCCGCCATGCACTGGGTAAGAAGTAGTAGTAGTAGTAACAGCAATAGTAACAGTAGAAGTAGATTTGCCATGCACTGGGCTCGTAGTATTGATATTAGCAGTAGCCGTAGTAGCAGCATCAGCAGTAGTAATAATAGTATTACTATGTGCAATGCACTGCACTACTATCAGTAGCAGTAGCAGTAGCAATAGTAGCAGCAGCAGAAGCAGTAGTACTAATAGTAGTAGTATCTGCCATGCACTGGACTGCTAGTAGTAGCAGTAGTAGTAGAGGTAGCAACAGCAATAGATGTGACAGCAGCAACAGAAATAGTAGCAGCAGATTTGCCCTGCAGTTGGCCAGTAGTAGTAGTAGTAGTGGTAGGAGAAATAGCAGTAGTAGTAGTAGATTTGCCATGCACTGAGCTAGTAGTATTGATAGTAGTATTAGCAGTAGTAGTAGCAGCAGCAGTTGTAGTAAGAGTAGTAGTATTTGCCATTCCCTGGACTACATGTAGTACCAAGAGTAGTCACAGAAGACGCAGCAGCAGCAGTAGTGTTCATAGTACATATGTTTGCCATGCACTGGACTAGTAGTAGTAGTAGAATTAGCAGCAGCACTAGGAGTAGCTGCAGAAGCAATAGTAGTAGCAGCAGCAGTAGAAGAAGCAGCAGCAGCAGTAGTGGCAGTAGTAGTAATAGTAGTAGTATTTTACATGCACTGAGCTAGTAGCAGTAGTAGTGGTAGCAGCAGCAATAGAAGTGGCAGCTGCAAGGGTAGAACTAGCAGAAGATTTGACTCGCAGTGGGCCAGAAGAAGTATTAGCATCAGCAGTAATAGCTGTAGTACTAATAGACTTGCCATACACAGTGCTAATATTATTAATACTAGTAGTAGAAGTAGCAGCAGCAGCAGCAGTAGCAGTAATAGTAGCAATATTTGCCATGCACTGGACTACTGGTCGTAGCTGTACTAGTAGCTGTAGTAGCCACTGCAGCAGCAGTAGTAGTAATATAGTAGCATTTGCCATGGACTGGATTAGTAGTAGTAGCAGCAGTAGCAGCAGCAGTAGAAGTAGCCGCAGTAGGAGTAGCAGCAGTAGGAGTAATAGTAGCAGTATATGCCATGCGCTTAGCTTGTAGTAGATGTAGTAGTAGTAGTAGTAATGGTAGCAGGAGCAGTAGAAGTGGCGGCAGTAGCAGTAGTAGTAGCAGCAGATTTGCCCAGCAATGGGCACGTAGTAGTAGTAGAAATAGCAGCAATAACAGTACAGGCAGTAGAATGACCATGCACAGAGGTATTAATATTGATAGTAGTAGAAGCTGTAGTGGCAGCAGCAACAGCAGTAGCAGTAATATAGTAGCATTTGCACAGACAGGATTAGTAGTAGTAGCAGTGGTAGCCTTAGCAGCAGTCATAGTCATAGTAGTAGTATTTGCCGAGGACTGGACTACTAGTAGTTGCAGTAGAAGGAGCAGTACTAGTAGCATCAGCAGCAGTAGTAGTGATGGTAGTAGTATTTGCCATTCCCTGGACTACTAGTTGCAGCAGTAGTAGTCACAGTAGTAGCAACTGCAGCAGTAGTGGTCATAATAGTGGTATTTGCCATGCACTGTACTAGTAGTAGTAGAATTAGCAGCAGCATTAGAAGTAGCTGCAGCTGCAGTAATAGTAGCAGCAGAAGTACTAGTAGCAGTTGTGTTAATAGTAGTAGTATTTGCCATGAACTGTACTACCAGTAGCAGCTGTAGTAGCAGCAGCAGCACTACTAGTTACACTACTAGTATTTACCATGCACTGGGTTAGAAGTGGTGCTAGTAGCAGCAGTAGTAGTAGTCACAGAATTAGTAGTAGTAGCAGCAGTAGTGGTAACAGTAGGAGCACTTACCATGAACTGGGTTAGTAGTAGTAGTAGTAGTAGTAGTAGTAGTAGTAGTGGTAGCAGCACCAGTAGAAGTGACAGCAGCAGTACTAGTGACAGCAGATTTACCCTGCAGTTGGCCAGTAAAAGTAGTAGCACTTGCTGAAATAGCCGTAGTAGTAGTAGATTTGCCATGCACTGGGCTGTAGTATTAATACTAGTCGTAGCAGTATTAGCAGCAGCATCAGGAGTAGTAATCGAAGTAGTATTTGCCATGCACTGGGCTGCAAGTAATACAAGTACTAGTAGACGTAGTAGCAGCAGCAGCAGTAGTAATAATGGTAGAATACCATTGCCATGCCCTGGGCTAGTAGTATTAGTAACAGTAGTAGTAGCAGCCACAGTAGAATTAGAAGCAGTAGCAGTAGTAGCAGCAGAAGTAGTCGTAAGAGCAAGAGCACTAATAGTAGCAGCAGTGGTAATAGTAGTTGTATTTGGCATGGACTGGGCTAGTAATAGTACTAGTAGCAGCAGCAGTAATGTTAGCATCAGTAGTAGTAGTAGCAGCAGTACTGGTAATATTGGTAGTATTTGAAATGCACTGGGGTAGTAGGAGTAGTAGTTGTATTGGTAGAAGCAGAAGTAGAATTGGCAGCAACATCAGTAGTAGTAGCAGCAGATTAGCCCTGCAGTGTGCACGTAGCAGTATTAGCATTAGCACTAATAGTTGTAGTACTAGAAGATTTGCCATGCACTGGCATAGTAGTGTTGATACTAGTAGTAGCAGCAGCAGAAGTAGCAGTAACAGTAGTATTTGCCATGCGCTAGACTACTAGTAGTAGCAGCAGTAGTAGAGGTAGCACCAGGAATAGAAGTGACATCAGCAGCAGTAAGAGTAGCAGCAGATATGTCCTGCAGTGGGCCAGTAGTACTAGTAGCAGTAGCAGCCATAGCAGTAGAAGGAGCCGATTTGCCATACACAGGGATAGTAGTATTGATAGTAGTAGTAGCAGTAGTAGCAGCATTGGGTGTAGTAGTAGTATCAGTAGTTTTTGCAATGCACTGGAATATTAGTAGTAGCAGTAGTAGTAGCATTGGTACAAGCAGCAGCGGTAGTACTAATAGTAGTAGTATTTGCCATGCACTGGGCGAATAGTAGTAGTAGTAGCAGCAGCAGCAGTAGAAGTAGCAGCAGCAGTAGTAGTAGCAGCAGTAGTAGTCATAGTAGTATTTGCTATGCATTGGGCGAGTAGTACTAGTAGTGGTAGCAGCAGGAGTAGAAGTGGCAGCAGCAGCAGTAGTAGTTGGAGCAGATTGGCCCTGCAAGGTGTGAGTAGTAGTAGTAGAAGTAGCAGCAATAACAGTACTAGTATTAGATTTGCCATGCACAGGGCTATTAGTATTGATAGTAGTAGTAGCAGTAGTAGTAGCAGCAGGAGCAGCAGTAGTAAAGTAGTTGTATGCGTCAAGAACTGGAATACTCGTAGTAGAAGTAGTAGCAGCAGCAGCAGTAGAGGTAAGAGTAGTAGTGTTTGCCATGCACTGAACTAATTGTAGTAGTAGCAGTACCAGCAAGAATAGAAGTAGCTGCAGCAGCAGTAGTAGCAGCAACAGTAGTGGTAAAAGTAGTAGTATTTGCCATGCACTGGGCTAGTAGTAGAAGTCCTAGTAGTAGTGGTAGCAGCAGAAGTCGAAGTGGCAGCAGCAGCAATACTAGGAGCAGCAGATTTGCCATGCAGTGGGCCACCTGTAGTAGTAAGAGTAACAGCTCTAGCAGTAGTAGTAGTATATTTGCCACGCACTGGGCTAGTAGTATTGACAGTAGTAGTAGCAACAGCAGCAGTAGTCACATGAATAGTATTTGTGACACACTGGATTACTAGTAGTAGCAGAAGTAGTAGAAGTAATAGCAACAGCAGCAGCAGTAGTAGAAATACTAGTACTATTTGCCATGCACTGTGCTAGTAGTAGTAGTAGTAGTAATAGTAATAGCAGCAGCAGTAGAGGTAGCAGCAGCAGTGGAAATAGAAGTAGTATCCGCCATGCACTGGGTAAGAAGTAGTAGTAGTAGTAACAGCAATAGTAACAGTAGAAGTAGATTTGCCATGCACTGGGCTCGTAGTATTGATATTAGCAGTAGCCGTAGTAGCAGCATCAGCAGTAGTAATAATAGTATTACTATGTGCAATGCACTGCACTACTATCAGTAGCAGTAGCAGTAGCAATAGTAGCAGCAGCAGAAGCAGTAGTACTAATAGTAGTAGTATCTGCCATGCACTGGACTGCTAGTAGTAGCAGTAGTAGTAGAGGTAGCAACAGCAATAGACGTGACAGCAGCAACAGAAATAGTAGCAGCAGATTTGCCCTGCAGTTGGCCAGTAGTAGTAGTAGTAGTGGTAGGAGAAATAGCAGTAGTAGTAGTAGATTTGCCATGCACTGAGCTAGTAGTATTGATAGTAGTATTAGCAGTAGTAGTAGCAGCAGCAGTTGTAGTAAGAGTAGTAGTATTTGCCATTCCCTGGACTACATGTAGTACCAAGAGTAGTCACAGAAGACGCAGCAGCAGCAGTAGTGTTCATAGTACATATGTTTGCCATGCACTGGACTAGTAGTAGTAGTAGAATTAGCAGCAGCACTAGGAGTAGCTGCAGAAGCAATAGTAGTAGCAGCAGCAGTAGAAGAAGCAGCAGCAGCAGTAGTGGCAGTAGTAGTAATAGTAGTAGTATTTTACATGCACTGAGCTAGTAGCAGTAGTAGTGGTAGCAGCAGCAATAGAAGTGGCAGCTGCAAGGGTAGAACTAGCAGAAGATTTGACTCGCAGTGGGCCAGAAGAAGTATTAGCATCAGCAGTAATAGCTGTAGTACTAATAGACTTGCCATACACAGTGCTAATATTATTAATACTAGTAGTAGAAGTAGTAGCAGCAGCAGCAGTAGCAGTAATAGTAGCAATATTTGCCATGCACTGGACTACTGGTCGTAGCTGTACTAGTAGCTGTAGTAGCCGCTGCAGCAGCAGTAGTAGTAATATAGTAGCATTTGCCATGGACTGGATTAGTAGTAGTAGCAGCAGTAGCAGCAGCAGTAGAAGTAGCCGCAGTAGTAGTAGCAGCAGTAGGAGTAATAGTAGCAGTATATGCCATGCGCTTAGCTTGTAGTAGATGTAGTAGTAGTAGTAGTAATGGTAGCAGGAGCAGTAGAAGTGGCGGCAGTAGCAGTAGTAGTAGCAGCAGATTTGCCCAGCAATGGGCACGTAGTAGTAGTAGAAATAGCAGCAATAACAGTACAGGCAGTAGAATGACCATGCACAGAGGTATTAATATTGATAGTAGTAGAAGCTGTAGTGGCAGCAGCAACAGCAGTAGCAGTAATATAGTAGCATTTGCACAGACAGGATTAGTAGTAGTAGCAGTGGTAGCCTTAGCAGCAGTCAGAGTCATAGTAGTAGTATTTGCCGAGGACTGGACTACTAGTAGTTGCAGTAGAAGGAGCAGTACTAGTAGCATCAGCAGCAGTAGTAGTGATGGTAGTAGTATTTGCCATTCCCTGGACTACTAGTTGCAGCAGTAGTAGTCACAGTAGTAGCAACTGCAGCAGTAGTGGTCATAATAGTGGTATTTGTCATGCACTGTACTAGTAGTAGTAGAATTAGCAGCAGCATTAGAAGTAGCTGCAGCTGCAGTAATAGTAGCAGCAGAAGTACTAGTAGCAGTTGTGTTAATAGTAGTAGTATTTGCCATGAACTGTACTACCAGTAGCAGCTGTAGTAGCAGCAGCAGCACTACTAGTTACACTACTAGTATTTACCATGCACTGGGTTAGAAGTGGTGCTAGTAGCAGCAGTAGTAGTAGTCACAGAATTAGTAGTAGTAGCAGCAGTAGTGGTAACAGTAGGAGCACTTACCATGAACTGGGTTAGTAGTAGTAGTAGTAGTAGTAGTAGTAGTAGTGGTAGCAGCACCAGTAGAAGTGACAGCAGCAGTACTAGTGACAGCAGATTTACCCTGCAGTTGGCCAGTAAAAGTAGTAGCACTTGCTGAAATAGCCGTAGTAGTAGTAGATTTGCCATGCACTGGGCTGTAGTATTAATACTAGTCGTAGCAGTATTAGCAGCAGCATCAGGAGTAGTAATCGAAGTAGTATTTGCCATGCACTGGGCTACAAGTAATACAAGTACTAGTAGACGTAGTAGCAGCAGCAGCAGTAGTAATAATGGTAGAATACCATTGCCATGCCCTGGGCTAGTAGTATTAGTAACAGTAGTAGTAGCAGCCACAGTAGAATTAGAAGCAGTAGCAGTAGTAGCAGCAGCAGAAGTAGTCGTAAGAGCAAGAGCACTAATAGTAGCAGCAGTGGTAATAGTAGTTGTATTTGGCATGGACTGGGCTAGTAATAGTACTAGTAGCAGCAGCAGTAATGTTAGCATCAGTAGTAGTAGTAGCAGCAGTACTGGTAATATTGGTAGTATTTGAAATGCACTGGGGTAGTAGGAGTAGTAGTTGTATTGGTAGAAGCAGAAGTAGAATTGGCAGCAACATCAGTAGTAGTAGCAGCAGATTAGCCCTGCAGTGTGCACGTAGCAGTATTAGCATTAGCACTAATAGTTGTAGTACTAGAAGATTTGCCATGCACTGGCATAGTAGTGTTGATACTAGTAGTAGCATCAGCAGAAGTAGTAGTAATAGTAGTATTTGCCATGCGCTAGACTACTAGTAGTAGCAGCAGTAGTAGAGGTAGCACCAGGAATAGAAGTGACATCAGCAGCAGTAAGAGTAGCAGCAGATATGTCCTGCAGTGGGCCAGTAGTACTAGTAGCAGTAGCAGCCATAGCAGTAGAAGGAGCCGATTTGCCATACACAGGGATAGTAGTATTGATAGTAGTAGTAGCAGTAGTAGCAGCATTGGGTGTAGTAGTAGTATCAGTAGTTTTTGCAATGCACTGGAATATTAGTAGTAGCAGTAGTAGTAGCATTGGTACAAGCAGCAGCGGTAGTACTAATAGTAGTAGTATTTGCCATGCACTGGGCGAATAGTAGTAGTAGTAGCAGCAGCAGCAGTAGAAGTAGCAGCAGCAGTAGTAGTAGCAGCAGTAGTAGTCATAGTAGTATTTGCTATGCATTGGGCGAGTAGTACTAGTAGTGGTAGCAGCAGGAGTAGAAGTGGCAGCAGCAGCAGTAGTAGTTGGAGCAGATTGGCCCTGCAAGGTGTGAGTAGTAGTAGTAGAAGTAGCAGCAATAACAGTACTAGTATTAGATTTGCCATGCACAGGGCTATTAGTATGGATAGTAGTAGTAGCAGTAGTAGTAGCAGCAGGAGCAGCAGTAGTAAAGTAGTTGTATGCGTCAAGAACTGGAATACTCGTAGTAGAAGTAGTAGCAGCAGCAGCAGTAGAGGTAAGAGTAGTAGTGTTTGCCATGCACTGAACTAATTGTAGTAGTAGCAGTACCAGCAAGAATAGAAGTAGCTGCAGCAGCAGTAGTAGCAGCAACAGTAGTGGTAAAAGTAGTAGTATTTGCCATGCACTGGGCTAGTAGTAGAAGTCCTAGTAGTAGTGGTAGCAGCAGAAGTCGAAGTGGCAGCAGCAGCAATACTAGGAGCAGCAGATTTGCCATGCAGTGGGCCACCTGTAGTAGTAAGAGTAACAGCTCTAGCAGTAGTAGTAGTATATTTGCCACGCACTGGGCTAGTAGTATTGACAGTAGTAGTAGCAACAGCAGCAGTAGTCACATGAATAGTATTTGCGACACACTGGATTACTAGTAGTAGCAGAAGTAGTAGAAGTAATAGCAACAGCAGCAGCAGTAGTAGAAATACTAGTACTATTTGCCATGCACTGTGCTAGTAGTAGTAGTAGTAGTAATAGTAATAGCAGCAGCAGTAGAGGTAGCAGCAGCAGTGGAAATAGAAGTAGTATCCGCCATGCACTGGGTAAGAAGTAGTAGTAGTAGTAACAGCAATAGTAACAGTAGAAGTAGATTTGCCATGCACTGGGCTCGTAGTATTGATATTAGCAGTAGCCGTAGTAGCAGCATCAGCAGTAGTAATAATAGTATTACTATGTGCAATGCACTGCACTACTATCAGTAGCAGTAGCAGTAGCAATAGTAGCAGCAGCAGAAGCAGTAGTACTAATAGTAGTAGTATCTGCCATGCACTGGACTGCTAGTAGTAGCAGTAGTAGTAGAGGTAGCAACAGCAATAGATGTGACAGCAGCAACAGAAATAGTAGCAGCAGATTTGCCCTGCAGTTGGCCAGTAGTAGTAGTAGTAGTAGTGGTAGGAGAAATAGCAGTAGTAGTAGTAGATTTGCCATGCACTGAGCTAGTAGTATTGATAGTAGTATTAGCAGTAGTAGTAGCAGCAGCAGTTGTAGTAAGAGTAGTAGTATTTGCCATTCCCTGGACTACATGTAGTACCAAGAGTAGTCACAGAAGACGCAGCAGCAGCAGTAGTGTTCATAGTACATATGTTTGCCATGCACTGGACTAGTAGTAGTAGTAGAATTAGCAGCAGCACTAGGAGTAGCTGCAGAAGCAATAGTAGTAGCAGCAGCAGTAGAAGAAGCAGCAGCAGCAGTAGTGGCAGTAGTAGTAATAGTAGTAGTATTTTACATGCACTGAGCTAGTAGCAGTAGTAGTGGTAGCAGCAGCAATAGAAGTGGCAGCTGCAAGGGTAGAACTAGCAGAAGATTTGACTCGCAGTGGGCCAGAAGAAGTATTAGCATCAGCAGTAATAGCTGTAGTACTAATAGACTTGCCATACACAGTGCTAATATTATTAATACTAGTAGTAGAAGTAGCAGCAGCAGCAGCAGTAGCAGTAATAGTAGCAATATTTGCCATGCACTGGACTACTGGTCGTAGCTGTACTAGTAGCTGTAGTAGCCGCTGCAGCAGCAGTAGTAGTAATATAGTAGCATTTGCCATGGACTGGATTAGTAGTAGTAGCAGCAGTAGCAGCAGCAGTAGAAGTAGCCGCAGTAGGAGTAGCAGCAGTAGGAGTAATAGTAGCAGTATATGCCATGCGCTTAGCTTGTAGTAGATGTAGTAGTAGTAGTAGTAATGGTAGCAGGAGCAGTAGAAGTGGCGGCAGTAGCAGTAGTAGTAGCAGCAGATTTGCCCAGCAATGGGCACGTAGTAGTAGTAGAAATAGCAGCAATAACAGTACAGGCAGTAGAATGACCATGCACAGAGGTATTAATATTGATAGTAGTAGAAGCTGTAGTGGCAGCAGCAACAGCAGTAGCAGTAATATAGTAGCATTTGCACAGACAGGATTAGTAGTAGTAGCAGTGGTAGCCTTAGCAGCAGTCAGAGTCATAGTAGTAGTATTTGCCGAGGACTGGACTACTAGTAGTTGCAGTAGAAGGAGCAGTACTAGTAGCATCAGCAGCAGTAGTAGTGATGGTAGTAGTATTTGCCATTCCCTGGACTACTAGTTGCAGCAGTAGTAGTCACAGTAGTAGCAACTGCAGCAGTAGTGGTCATAATAGTGGTATTTGCCATGCACTGTACTAGTAGTAGTAGAATTAGCAGCAGCATTAGAAGTAGCTGCAGCTGCAGTAATAGTAGCAGCAGAAGTACTAGTAGCAGTTGTGTTAATAGTAGTAGTATTTGCCATGAACTGTACTACCAGTAGCAGCTGTAGTAGCAGCAGCAGCACTACTAGTTACACTACTAGTATTTACCATGCACTGGGTTAGAAGTGGTGCTAGTAGCAGCAGTAGTAGTAGTCACAGAATTAGTAGTAGTAGAAGCAGTAGTGGTAACAGTAGGAGCACTTACCATGAACTGGGTTAGTAGTAGTAGTAGTAGTAGTAGTAGTAGTAGTAGTGGTAGCAGCACCAGTAGAAGTGACAGCAGCAGTACTAGTGACAGCAGATTTACCCTGCAGTTGGCCAGTAAAAGTAGTAGCACTTGCTGAAATAGCCGTAGTAGTAGTAGATTTGCCATGCACTGGGCTGTAGTATTAATACTAGTCGTAGCAGTATTAGCAGCAGCATCAGGAGTAGTAATCGAAGTAGTATTTGCCATGCACTGGGCTACAAGTAATACAAGTACTAGTAGATGTAGTAGCAGCAGCAGCAGTAGTAATAATGGTAGAATACCATTGCCATGCCCTGGGCTAGTAGTATTAGTAACAGTAGTAGTAGCAGCCACAGTAGAATTAGAAGCAGTAGCAGTAGTAGCAGCAGAAGTAGTCGTAAGAGCAAGAGCACTAATAGTAGCAGCAGTGGTAATAGTAGTTGTATTTGGCATGGACTGGGCTAGTAATAGTACTAGTAGCAGCAGCAGTAATGTTAGCATCAGTAGTAGTAGTAGCAGCAGTACTGGTAATATTGGTAGTATTTGAAATGCACTGGGGTAGTAGGAGTAGTAGTTGTATTGGTAGAAGCAGAAGTAGAATTGGCAGCAACATCAGTAGTAGTAGCAGCAGATTAGCCCTGCAGTGTGCACGTAGCAGTATTAGCATTAGCACTAATAGTTGTAGTACTAGAAGATTTGCCATGCACTGGCATAGTAGTGTTGATACTAGTAGTAGCAGCAGCAGAAGTAGCAGTAATAGTAGTATTTGCCATGCGCTAGACTACTAGTAGTAGCAGCAGTAGTAGAGGTAGCACCAGGAATAGAAGTGACATCAGCAGCAGTAAGAGTAGCAGCAGATATGTCCTGCAGTGGGCCAGTAGTACTAGTAGCAGTAGCAGCCATAGCAGTAGAAGGAGCCGATTTGCCATACACAGGGATAGTAGTATTGATAGTAGTAGTAGCAGTAGTAGCAGCATTGGGTGTAGTAGTAGTATCAGTAGTTTTTGCAATGCACTGGAATATTAGTAATAGCAGTAGTAGTAGCATTGGTACAAACAGCAGCGGTAGTACTAATAGTAGTAGTATTTGCCATGCACTGGGCGAATAGTAGTAGTAGTAGCAGCAGCAGCAGTAGAAGTAGCAGCAGCAGTAGTAGTAGCAGCAGTAGTAGTCATAGTAGTATTTGCTATGCATTGGGCGAGTAGTACTAGTAGTGGTAGCAGCAGGAGTAGAAGTGGCAGCAGCAGCAGTAGTACTTGGAGCAGATTGGCCCTGCAAGGTGTGAGTAGTAGTAGTAGAAGTAGCAGCAATAACAGTACTAGTATTAGATTTGCCATGCACAGGGCTATTAGTATTGATAGTAGTAGTAGCAGTAGTAGTAGCAGCAGCAGCAGCAGTAGTAAAGTAGTTGTATGCGTCAAGAACTGGAATACTCGTAGTAGAAGTAGTAGCAGCAGCAGCAGTAGAGGTAAGAGTAGTAGTGTTTGCCATGCACTGAACTAATTGTAGTAGTAGCAGTACCAGCAAGAATAGAAGTAGCTGCAGCAGCAGTAGTAGCAGCAACAGTAGTGGTAAAAGTAGTAGTATTTGCCATGCACTGGGCTAGTAGTAGAAGTCCTAGTAGTAGTGGTAGCAGCAGAAGTCGAAGTGGCAGCAGCAGCAATACTAGGAGCAGCAGATTTGCCATGCAGTGGGCCACCTGTAGTAGTAAGAGTAACAGCTCTAGCAGTAGTAGTAGTATATTTGCCACGCACTGGGCTAGTAGTATTGACAGTAGTAGTAGCAACAGCAGCAGTAGTCACATGAATAGTATTTGCGACACACTGGATTACTAGTAGTAGCAGAAGTAGTAGAAGTAATAGCAACAGCAGCAGCAGTAGTAGAAATACTAGTACTATTTGCCATGCACTGTGCTAGTAGTAGTAGTAATAGTAATAGCAGCAGCAGTAGAGGTAGCAGCAGCAGTGGAAATAGAAGTAGTATCCGCCATGCACTGGGTAAGAAGTAGTAGTAGTAGTAACAGCAATAGTAACAGTAGAAGTAGATTTGCCATGCACTGGGCTCGTAGTATTGATATTAGCAGTAGCCGTAGTAGCAGCATCAGCAGTAGTAATAATAGTATTACTATGTGCAATGCACTGCACTACTATCAGTAGCAGTAGCAGTAGCAATAGTAGCAGCAGCAGAAGCAGTAGTACTAATAGTAGTAGTATCTGCCATGCACTGGACTGCTAGTAGTAGCAGTAGTAGTAGAGGTAGCAACAGCAATAGATGTGACAGCAGCAACA
This sequence comes from Leucopleurus acutus, assembly GCF_964270905.1. NCBI lineage: Eukaryota > Metazoa > Chordata > Mammalia > Artiodactyla > Delphinidae > Leucopleurus > Leucopleurus acutus. The sequence continues at coordinate 520,440 of NW_028139142.1, forward strand.
GAAATAGTAGCAGCAGATTTGCCCTGCAGTTGGCCAGTAGTAGTAGTAGTAGTAGTGGTAGGAGAAATAGCAGTAGTAGTAGTAGATTTGCCATGCACTGAGCTAGTAGTATTGATAGTAGTATTAGCAGTAGTAGTAGCAGCAGCAGTTGTAGTAAGAGTAGTAGTATTTGCCATTCCCTGGACTACATGTAGTACCAAGAGTAGTCACAGAAGACGCAGCAGCAGCAGTAGTGTTCATAGTACATATGTTTGCCATGCACTGGACTAGTAGTAGTAGTAGAATTAGCAGCAGCACTAGGAGTAGCTGCAGAAGCAATAGTAGTAGCAGCAGCAGTAGAAGAAGCAGCAGCAGCAGTAGTGGCAGTAGTAGTAATAGTAGTAGTATTTTACATGCACTGAGCTAGTAGCAGTAGTAGTGGTAGCAGCAGCAATAGAAGTGGCAGCTGCAAGGGTAGAACTAGCAGAAGATTTGACTCGCAGTGGGCCAGAAGAAGTATTAGCATCAGCAGTAATAGCTGTAGTACTAATAGACTTGCCATACACAGTGCTAATATTATTAATACTAGTAGTAGAAGTAGCAGCAGCAGCAGCAGTAGCAGTAATAGTAGCAATATTTGCCATGCACTGGACTACTGGTCGTAGCTGTACTAGTAGCTGTAGTAGCCGCTGCAGCAGCAGTAGTAGTAATATAGTAGCATTTGCCATGGACTGGATTAGTAGTAGTAGCAGCAGTAGCAGCAGCAGTAGAAGTAGCCGCAGTAGGAGTAGCAGCAGTAGGAGTAATAGTAGCAGTATATGCCATGCGCTTAGCTTGTAGTAGATGTAGTAGTAGTAGTAGTAATGGTAGCAGGAGCAGTAGAAGTGGCGGCAGTAGCAGTAGTAGTAGCAGCAGATTTGCCCAGCAATGGGCACGTAGTAGTAGTAGAAATAGCAGCAATAACAGTACAGGCAGTAGAATGACCATGCACAGAGGTATTAATATTGATAGTAGTAGAAGCTGTAGTGGCAGCAGCAACAGCAGTAGCAGTAATATAGTAGCATTTGCACAGACAGGATTAGTAGTAGTAGCAGTGGTAGCCTTAGCAGCAGTCAGAGTCATAGTAGTAGTATTTGCCGAGGACTGGACTACTAGTAGTTGCAGTAGAAGGAGCAGTACTAGTAGCATCAGCAGCAGTAGTAGTGATGGTAGTAGTATTTGCCATTCCCTGGACTACTAGTTGCAGCAGTAGTAGTCACAGTAGTAGCAACTGCAGCAGTAGTGGTCATAATAGTGGTATTTGCCATGCACTGTACTAGTAGTAGTAGAATTAGCAGCAGCATTAGAAGTAGCTGCAGCTGCAGTAATAGTAGCAGCAGAAGTACTAGTAGCAGTTGTGTTAATAGTAGTAGTATTTGCCATGAACTGTACTACCAGTAGCAGCTGTAGTAGCAGCAGCAGCACTACTAGTTACACTACTAGTATTTACCATGCACTGGGTTAGAAGTGGTGCTAGTAGCAGCAGTAGTAGTAGTCACAGAATTAGTAGTAGTAGAAGCAGTAGTGGTAACAGTAGGAGCACTTACCATGAACTGGGTTAGTAGTAGTAGTAGTAGTAGTAGTAGTAGTAGTAGTGGTAGCAGCACCAGTAGAAGTGACAGCAGCAGTACTAGTGACAGCAGATTTACCCTGCAGTTGGCCAGTAAAAGTAGTAGCACTTGCTGAAATAGCCGTAGTAGTAGTAGATTTGCCATGCACTGGGCTGTAGTATTAATACTAGTCGTAGCAGTATTAGCAGCAGCATCAGGAGTAGTAATCGAAGTAGTATTTGCCATGCACTGGGCTACAAGTAATACAAGTACTAGTAGATGTAGTAGCAGCAGCAGCAGTAGTAATAATGGTAGAATACCATTGCCATGCCCTGGGCTAGTAGTATTAGTAACAGTAGTAGTAGCAGCCACAGTAGAATTAGAAGCAGTAGCAGTAGTAGCAGCAGAAGTAGTCGTAAGAGCAAGAGCACTAATAGTAGCAGCAGTGGTAATAGTAGTTGTATTTGGCATGGACTGGGCTAGTAATAGTACTAGTAGCAGCAGCAGTAATGTTAGCATCAGTAGTAGTAGTAGCAGCAGTACTGGTAATATTGGTAGTATTTGAAATGCACTGGGGTAGTAGGAGTAGTAGTTGTATTGGTAGAAGCAGAAGTAGAATTGGCAGCAACATCAGTAGTAGTAGCAGCAGATTAGCCCTGCAGTGTGCACGTAGCAGTATTAGCATTAGCACTAATAGTTGTAGTACTAGAAGATTTGCCATGCACTGGCATAGTAGTGTTGATACTAGTAGTAGCAGCAGCAGAAGTAGTAGTAATAGTAGTATTTGCCATGCGCTAGACTACTAGTAGTAGCAGCAGTAGTAGAGGTAGCACCAGGAATAGAAGTGACATCAGCAGCAGTAAGAGTAGCAGCAGATATGTCCTGCAGTGGGCCAGTAGTACTAGTAGCAGTAGCAGCCATAGCAGTAGAAGGAGCCGATTTGCCATACACAGGGATAGTAGTATTGATAGTAGTAGTAGCAGTAGTAGCAGCATTGGGTGTAGTAGTAGTATCAGTAGTTTTTGCAATGCACTGGAATATTAGTAGTAGCAGTAGTAGTAGCATTGGTACAAACAGCAGCGGTAGTACTAATAGTAGTAGTATTTGCCATGCACTGGGCGAATAGTAGTAGTAGTAGCAGCAGCAGCAGTAGAAGTAGCAGCAGCAGTAGTAGTAGCAGCAGTAGTAGTCATAGTAGTATTTGCTATGCATTGGGCGAGTAGTACTAGTAGTGGTAGCAGCAGGAGTAGAAGTGGCAGCAGCAGCAGTAGTACTTGGAGCAGATTGGCCCTGCAAGGTGTGAGTAGTAGTAGTAGAAGTAGCAGCAATAACAGTACTAGTATTAGATTTGCCATGCACAGGGCTATTAGTATTGATAGTAGTAGTAGCAGTAGTAGTAGCAGCAGCAGCAGCAGTAGTAAAGTAGTTGTATGCGTCAAGAACTGGAATACTCGTAGTAGAAGTAGTAGCAGCAGCAGCAGTAGAGGTAAGAGTAGTAGTGTTTGCCATGCACTGAACTAATTGTAGTAGTAGCAGTACCAGCAAGAATAGAAGTAGCTGCAGCAGCAGTAGTAGCAGCAACAGTAGTGGTAAAAGTAGTAGTATTTGCCATGCACTGGGCTAGTAGTAGAAGTCCTAGTAGTAGTGGTAGCAGCAGAAGTCGAAGTGGCAGCAGCAGCAATACTAGGAGCAGCAGATTTGCCATGCAGTGGGCCACCTGTAGTAGTAAGAGTAACAGCTCTAGCAGTAGTAGTAGTATATTTGCCACGCACTGGGCTAGTAGTATTGACAGTAGTAGTAGCAACAGCAGCAGTAGTCACATGAATAGTATTTGCGACACACTGGATTACTAGTAGTAGCAGAAGTAGTAGAAGTAATAGCAACAGCAGCAGCAGTAGTAGAAATACTAGTACTATTTGCCATGCACTGTGCTAGTAGTAGTAGTAATAGTAATAGCAGCAGCAGTAGAGGTAGCAGCAGCAGTGGAAATAGAAGTAGTATCCGCCATGCACTGGGTAAGAAGTAGTAGTAGTAGTAACAGCAATAGTAACAGTAGAAGTAGATTTGCCATGCACTGGGCTCGTAGTATTGATATTAGCAGTAGCCGTAGTAGCAGCATCAGCAGTAGTAATAATAGTATTACTATGTGCAATGCACTGCACTACTATCAGTAGCAGTAGCAGTAGCAATAGTAGCAGCAGCAGAAGCAGTAGTACTAATAGTAGTAGTATCTGCCATGCACTGGACTGCTAGTAGTAGCAGTAGTAGTAGAGGTAGCAACAGCAATAGATGTGACAGCAGCAACAGAAATAGTAGCAGCAGATTTGCCCTGCAGTTGGCCAGTAGTAGTAGTAGTAGTAGTGGTAGGAGAAATAGCAGTAGTAGTAGTAGATTTGCCATGCACTGAGCTAGTAGTATTGATAGTAGTATTAGCAGTAGTAGTAGCAGCAGCAGTTGTAGTAAGAGTAGTAGTATTTGCCATTCCCTGGACTACATGTAGTACCAAGAGTAGTCACAGAAGACGCAGCAGCAGCAGTAGTGTTCATAGTACATATGTTTGCCATGCACTGGACTAGTAGTAGTAGTAGAATTAGCAGCAGCACTAGGAGTAGCTGCAGAAGCAATAGTAGTAGCAGCAGCAGTAGAAGAAGCAGCAGCAGCAGTAGTGGCAGTAGTAGTAATAGTAGTAGTATTTTACATGCACTGAGCTAGTAGCAGTAGTAGTGGTAGCAGCAGCAATAGAAGTGGCAGCTGCAAGGGTAGAACTAGCAGAAGATTTGACTCGCAGTGGGCCAGAAGAAGTATTAGCATCAGCAGTAATAGCTGTAGTACTAATAGACTTGCCATACACAGTGCTAATATTATTAATACTAGTAGTAGAAGTAGCAGCAGCAGCAGCAGTAGCAGTAATAGTAGCAATATTTGCCATGCACTGGACTACTGGTCGTAGCTGTACTAGTAGCTGTAGTAGCCGCTGCAGCAGCAGTAGTAGTAATATAGTAGCATTTGCCATGGACTGGATTAGTAGTAGTAGCAGCAGTAGCAGCAGAAGTAGAAGTAGCCGCAGTAGGAGTAGCAGCAGTAGGAGTAATAGTAGCAGTATATGCCATGCGCTTAGCTTGTAGTAGATGTAGTAGTAGTAGTAGTAATGGTAGCAGGAGCAGTAGAAGTGGCGGCAGTAGCAGTAGTAGTAGCAGCAGATTTGCCCAGCAATGGGCACGTAGTAGTAGTAGAAATAGCAGCAATAACAGTACAGGCAGTAGAATGACCATGCACAGAGGTATTAATATTGATAGTAGTAGAAGTTGTAGTGGCAGCAGCAACAGCAGTAGCAGTAATATAGTAGCATTTGCACAGACAGGATTAGTAGTAGTAGCAGTGGTAGCCTTAGCAGCAGTCAGAGTCATAGTAGTAGTATTTGCCGAGGACTGGACTACTAGTAGTTGCAGTAGAAGGAGCAGTACTAGTAGCATCAGCAGCAGTAGTAGTGATGGTAGTAGTATTTGCCATTCCCTGGACTACTAGTTGCAGCAGTAGTAGTCACAGTAGTAGCAACTGCAGCAGTAGTGGTCATAATAGTGGTATTTGCCATGCACTGTACTAGTAGTAGTAGAAGTAGCAGCAGCATTAGAAGTAGCTGCAGCTGCAGTAATAGTTGCAGCAGAAGTACTAGTAGCAGTTGTGTTAATAGTAGTAGTATTTGCCATGAACTGTACTACCAGTAGCAGCTGTAGTAGCAGCAGCAGCACTACTAGTTACACTACTAGTATTTACCATGCACTGGGTTAGAAGTGGTGCTAGTAGCAGCAGTAGTAGTAGTCACAGAATTAGTAGTAGTAGCAGCAGTAGTGGTAACAGTAGGAGCACTTACCATGAACTGGGTTAGTAGTAGTAGTAGTAGTAGTAGTAGTAGTAGTAGTGGTAGCAGCACCAGTAGAAGTGACAGCAGCAGTACTAGTGACAGCAGATTTACCCTGCAGTTGGCCAGTAAAAGTAGTAGCACTTGCTGAAATAGCCGTAGTAGTAGTAGATTTGCCATGCACTGGGCTGTAGTATTAATACTAGTCGTAGCAGTATTAGCAGCAGCATCAGGAGTAGTAATCGAAGTAGTATTTGCCATGCACTGGGCTGCAAGTAATACAAGTACTAGTAGACGTAGTAGCAGCAGCAGCAGTAGTAATAATGGTAGAATACCATTGCCATGCCCTGGGCTAGTAGTATTAGTAACAGTAGTAGTAGCAGCCACAGTAGAATTAGAAGCAGTAGCAGTAGTAGCAGCAGAAGTAGTCGTAAGAGCAAGAGCACTAATAGTAGCAGCAGTGGTAATAGTAGTTGTATTTGGCATGGACTGGGCTAGTAATAGTACTAGTAGCAGCAGCAGTAATGTTAGCATCAGTAGTAGTAGTAGCAGCAGTACTGGTAATATTGGTAGTATTTGAAATGCACTGGGGTAGTAGGAGTAGTAGTTGTATTGGTAGAAGCAGAAGTAGAATTGGCAGCAACATCAGTAGTAGTAGCAGCAGATTAGCCCTGCAGTGTGCACGTAGCAGTATTAACATTAGCACTAATAGTTGTAGTAGTAGAAGATTTGCCATGCACTGGCATAGTAGTGTTGATACTAGTAGTAGCAGCAGCAGAAGTAGCAGTAATAGTAGTATTTGCCATGCGCTAGACTACTAGTAGTAGCAGCAGTAGTAGAGGTAGCACCAGGAATAGAAGTGACATCAGCAGCAGTAAGAGTAGCAGCAGATATGTCCTGCAGTGGGCCAGTAGTACTAGTAGCAGTAGCAGCCATAGCAGTAGAAGGAGCCGATTTGCCATACACAGGGATAGTAGTATTGATAGTAGTAGTAGCAGTAGTAGCAGCATTGGGTGTAGTAGTAGTATCAGTAGTTTTTGCAATGCACTGGAATATTAGTAGTAGCAGTAGTAGTAGCATTGGTACAAGCAGCAGCGGTAGTACTAATAGTAGTAGTATTTGCCATGCACTGGGCGAATAGTAGTAGTAGTAGCAGCAGCAGCAGTAGAAGTAGCAGCAGCAGTAGTAGTAGCAGCAGTAGTAGTCATAGTAGTATTTGCTATGCATTGGGCGAGTAGTACTAGTAGTGGTAGCAGCAGGAGTAGAAGTGGCAGCAGCAGCAGTAGTACTTGGAGCAGATTGGCCCTGCAAGGTGTGAGTAGTAGTAGTAGAAGTAGCAGCAATAACAGTACTAGTATTAGATTTGCCATGCACAGGGCTATTAGTATGGATAGTAGTAGTAGCAGTAGTAGTAGCAGCAGGAGCAGCAGTAGTAAAGTAGTTGTATGCGTCAAGAACTGGAATACTCGTAGTAGAAGTAGTAGCAGCAGCAGCAGTAGAGGTAAGAGTAGTAGTGTTTGCCATGCACTGAACTAATTGTAGTAGTAGCAGTACCAGCAAGAATAGAAGTAGCTGCAGCAGCAGTAGTAGCAGCAACAGTAGTGGTAAAAGTAGTAGTATTTGCCATGCACTGGGCTAGTAGTAGAAGTCCTAGTAGTAGTGGTAGCAGCAGAAGTCGAAGTGGCAGCAGCAGCAATACTAGGAGCAGCAGATTTGCCATGCAGTGGGCCACCTGTAGTAGTAAGAGTAACAGCTCTAGCAGTAGTAGTAGTATATTTGCCACGCACTGGGCTAGTAGTATTGACAGTAGTAGTAGCAACAGCAGCAGTAGTCACATGAATAGTATTTGCGACACACTGGATTACTAGTAGTAGCAGAAGTAGTAGAAGTAATAGCAACAGCAGCAGCAGTAGTAGAAATACTAGTACTATTTGCCATGCACTGTGCTAGTAGTAGTAGTAGTAGTAATAGTAATAGCAGCAGCAGTAGAGGTAGCAGCAGCAGTGGAAATAGAAGTAGTATCCGCCATGCACTGGGTAAGAAGTAGTAGTAGTAGTAACAGCAATAGTAACAGTAGAAGTAGATTTGCCATGCACTGGGCTCGTAGTATTGATATTAGCAGTAGCCGTAGTAGCAGCATCAGCAGTAGTAATAATAGTATTACTATGTGCAATGCACTGCACTACTATCAGTAGCAGTAGCAGTAGCAATAGTAGCAGCAGCAGAAGCAGTAGTACTAATAGTAGTAGTATCTGCCATGCACTGGACTGCTAGTAGTAGCAGTAGTAGTAGAGGTAGCAACAGCAATAGACGTGACAGCAGCAACAGAAATAGTAGCAGCAGATTTGCCCTGCAGTTGGCCAGTAGTAGTAGTAGTAGTGGTAGGAGAAATAGCAGTAGTAGTAGTAGATTTGCCATGCACTGAGCTAGTAGTATTGATAGTAGTATTAGCAGTAGTAGTAGCAGCAGCAGTTGTAGTAAGAGTAGTAGTATTTGCCATTCCCTGGACTACATGTAGTACCAAGAGTAGTCACAGAAGACACAGCAGCAGCAGTAGTGTTCATAGTACATATGTTTGCCATGCACTGGACTAGTAGTAGTAGTAGAATTAGCAGCAGCACTAGGAGTAGCTGCAGAAGCAATAGTAGTAGCAGCAGCAGTAGAAGAAGCAGCAGCAGCAGTAGTGGCAGTAGTAGTAATAGTAGTAGTATTTTACATGCACTGAGCTAGTAGCAGTAGTAGTGGTAGCAGCAGCAATAGAAGTGGCAGCTGCAAGGGTAGAACTAGCAGAAGATTTGACTCGCAGTGGGCCAGAAGAAGTATTAGCATCAGCAGTAATAGCTGTAGTACTAATAGACTTGCCATACACAGTGCTAATATTATTAATACTAGTAGTAGAAGTAGCAGCAGCAGCAGCAGTAGCAGTAATAGTAGCAATATTTGCCATGCACTGGACTACTGGTCGTAGCTGTACTAGTAGCTGTAGTAGCCACTGCAGCAGCAGTAGTAGTAATATAGTAGCATTTGCCATGGACTGGATTAGTAGTAGTAGCAGCAGTAGCAGCAGCAGTAGAAGTAGCCGCAGTAGGAGTAGCAGCAGTAGGAGTAATAGTAGCAGTATATGCCATGCGCTTAGCTTGTAGTAGATGTAGTAGTAGTAGTAGTAATGGTAGCAGGAGCAGTAGAAGTGGCGGCAGTAGCAGTAGTAGTAGCAGCAGATTTGCCCAGCAATGGGCACGTAGTAGTAGTAGAAATAGCAGCAATAACAGTACAGGCAGTAGAATGACCATGCACAGAGGTATTAATATTGATAGTAGTAGAAGCTGTAGTGGCAGCAGCAACAGCAGTAGCAGTAATATAGTAGCATTTGCACAGACAGGATTAGTAGTAGTAGCAGTGGTAGCCTTAGCAGCAGTCAGAGTCATAGTAGTAGTATTTGCCGAGGACTGGACTACTAGTAGTTGCAGTAGAAGGAGCAGTACTAGTAGCATCAGCAGCAGTAGTAGTGATGGTAGTAGTATTTGCCATTCCCTGGACTACTAGTTGCAGCAGTAGTAGTCACAGTAGTAGCAACTGCAGCAGTAGTGGTCATAATAGTGGTATTTGCCATGCACTGTACTAGTAGTAGTAGAATTAGCAGCAGCATTAGAAGTAGCTGCAGCTGCAGTAATAGTAGCAGCAGAAGTACTAGTAGCAGTTGTGTTAATAGTAGTAGTATTTGCCATGAACTGTACTACCAGTAGCAGCTGTAGTAGCAGCAGCAGCACTACTAGTTACACTACTAGTATTTACCATGCACTGGGTTAGAAGTGGTGCTAGTAGCAGCAGTAGTAGTAGTCACAGAATTAGTAGTAGTAGCAGCAGTAGTGGTAACAGTAGGAGCACTTACCATGAACTGGGTTAGTAGTAGTAGTAGTAGTAGTAGTAGTAGTAGTAGTGGTAGCAGCACCAGTAGAAGTGACAGCAGCAGTACTAGTGACAGCAGATTTACCCTGCAGTTGGCCAGTAAAAGTAGTAGCACTTGCTGAAATAGCCGTAGTAGTAGTAGATTTGCCATGCACTGGGCTGTAGTATTAATACTAGTCATAGCAGTATTAGCAGCAGCATCAGGAGTAGTAATCGAAGTAGTATTTGCCATGCACTGGGCTGCAAGTAATACAAGTACTAGTAGACGTAGTAGCAGCAGCAGCAGTAGTAATAATGGTAGAATACCATTGCCATGCCCTGGGCTAGTAGTATTAGTAACAGTAGTAGTAGCAGCCACAGTAGAATTAGAAGCAGTAGCAGTAGTAGCAGCAGAAGTAGTCGTAAGAGCAAGAGCACTAATAGTAGCAGCAGTGGTAATAGTAGTTGTATTTGGCATGGACTGGGCTAGTAATAGTACTAGTAGCAGCAGCAGTAATGTTAGCATCAGTAGTAGTAGTAGCAGCAGTACTGGTAATATTGGTAGTATTTGAAATGCACTGGGGTAGTAGGAGTAGTAGTTGTATTGGTAGAAGCAGAAGTAGAATTGGCAGCAACATCAGTAGTAGTAGCAGCAGATTAGCCCTGCAGTGTGCACGTAGCAGTATTAGCATTAGCACTAATAGTTGTAGTACTAGAAGATTTGCCATGCACTGGCATAGTAGTGTTGATACTAGTAGTAGCAGCAGCAGAAGTAGTAGTAATAGTAGTATTTGCCATGCGCTAGACTACTAGTAGTAGCAGCAGTAGTAGAGGTAGCACCAGGAATAGAAGTGACATCAGCAGCAGTAAGAGTAGCAGCAGATATGTCCTGCAGTGGGCCAGTAGTACTAGTAGCAGTAGCAGCCATAGCAGTAGAAGGAGCCGATTTGCCATACACAGGGATAGTAGTATTGATAGTAGTAGTAGCAGTAGTAGCAGCATTGGGTGTAGTAGTAGTATCAGTAGTTTTTGCAATGCACTGGAATATTAGTAGTAGCAGTAGTAGTAGCATTGGTACAAGCAGCAGCGGTAGTACTAATAGTAGTAGTATTTGCCATGCACTGGGCGAATAGTAGTAGTAGTAGCAGCAGCAGCAGTAGAAGTAGCAGCAGCAGTAGTAGTAGCAGCAGTAGTAGTCATAGTAGTATTTGCTATGCATTGGGCGAGTAGTACTAGTAGTGGTAGCAGCAGGAGTAGAAGTGGCAGCAGCAGCAGTAGTAGTTGGAGCAGATTGGCCCTGCAAGGTGTGAGTAGTAGTAGTAGAAGTAGCAGCAATAACAGTACTAGTATTAGATTTGCCATGCACAGGGCTATTAGTATTGATAGTAGTAGTAGCAGTAGTAGTAGCAGCAGGAGCAGCAGTAGTAAAGTAGTTGTATGCGTCAAGAACTGGAATACTCGTAGTAGAAGTAGTAGCAGCAGCAGCAGTAGAGGTAAGAGTAGTAGTGTTTGCCATGCACTGAACTAATTGTAGTAGTAGCAGTACCAGCAAGAATAGAAGTAGCTGCAGCAGCAGTAGTAGCAGCAACAGTAGTGGTAAAAGTAGTAGTATTTGCCATGCACTGGGCTAGTAGTAGAAGTCCTAGTAGTAGTGGTAGCAGCAGAAGTCGAAGTGGCAGCAGCAGCAATACTAGGAGCAGCAGATTTGCCATGCAGTGGGCCACCTGTAGTAGTAAGAGTAACAGCTCTAGCAGTAGTAGTAGTATATTTGCCACGCACTGGGCTAGTAGTATTGACAGTAGTAGTAGCAACAGCAGCAGTAGTCACATGAATAGTATTTGCGACACACTGGATTACTAGTAGTAGCAGAAGTAGTAGAAGTAATAGCAACAGCAGCAGCAGTAGTAGAAATACTAGTACTATTTGCCATGCACTGTGCTAGTAGTAGTAGTAGTAGTAATAGTAATAGCAGCAGCAGTAGAGGTAGCAGCAGCAGTGGAAATAGAAGTAGTATCCGCCATGCACTGGGTAAGAAGTAGTAGTAGTAGTAACAGCAATAGTAACAGTAGAAGTAGATTTGCCATGCACTGGGCTCGTAGTATTGATATTAGCAGTAGCCGTAGTAGCAGCATCAGCAGTAGTAATAATAGTATTACTATGTGCAATGCACTGCACTACTATCAGTAGCAGTAGCAGTAGCAATAGTAGCAGCAGCAGAAGCAGTAGTACTAATAGTAGTAGTATCTGCCATGCACTGGACTGCTAGTAGTAGCAGTAGTAGTAGAGGTAGCAACAGCAATAGACGTGACAGCAGCAACAGAAATAGTAGCAGCAGATTTGCCCTGCAGTTGGCCAGTAGTAGTAGTAGTAGTGGTAGGAGAAATAGCAGTAGTAGTAGTAGATTTGCCATGCACTGAGCTAGTAGTATTGATAGTAGTATTAGCAGTAGTAGTAGCAGCAGCAGTTGTAGTAAGAGTAGTAGTATTTGCCATTCCCTGGACTACATGTAGTACCAAGAGTAGTCACAGAAGACACAGCAGCAGCAGTAGTGTTCATAGTACATATGTTTGCCATGCACTGGACTAGTAGTAGTAGTAGAATTAGCAGCAGCACTAGGAGTAGCTGCAGAAGCAATAGTAGTAGCAGCAGCAGTAGAAGAAGCAGCAGCAGCAGTAGTGGCAGTAGTAGTAATAGTAGTAGTATTTTACATGCACTGAGCTAGTAGCAGTAGTAGTGGTAGCAGCAGCAATAGAAGTGGCAGCTGCAAGGGTAGAACTAGCAGAAGATTTGACTCGCAGTGGGCCAGAAGAAGTATTAGCATCAGCAGTAATAGCTGTAGTACTAATAGACTTGCCATACACAGTGCTAATATTATTAATACTAGTAGTAGAAGTAGCAGCAGCAGCAGCAGTAGCAGTAATAGTAGCAATATTTGCCATGCACTGGACTACTGGTCGTAGCTGTACTAGTAGCTGTAGTAGCCGCTGCAGCAGCAGTAGTAGTAATATAGTAGCATTTGCCATGGACTGGATTAGTAGTAGTAGCAGCAGTAGCAGCAGCAGTAGAAGTAGCCACAGTAGTAGTAGCAGCAGTAGGAGTAATAGTAGCAGTATATGCCATGCGCTTAGCTTGTAGTAGATGTAGTAGTAGTAGTAGTAATGGTAGCAGGAGCAGTAGAAGTGGCGGCAGTAGCAGTAGTAGTAGCAGCAGATTTGCCCAGCAATGGGCACGTAGTAGTAGTAGAAATAGCAGCAATAACAGTACAGGCAGTAGAATGACCATGCACAGAGGTATTAATATTGATAGTAGTAGAAGCTGTAGTGGCAGCAGCAACAGCAGTAGCAGTAATATAGTAGCATTTGCACAGACAGGATTAGTAGTAGTAGCAGTGGTAGCCTTAGCAGCAGTCAGAGTCATAGTAGTAGTATTTGCCGAGGACTGGACTACTAGTAGTTGCAGTAGAAGGAGCAGTACTAGTAGCATCAGCAGCAGTAGTAGTGATGGTAGTAGTATTTGCCATTCCCTGGACTACTAGTTGCAGCAGTAGTAGTCACAGTAGTAGCAACTGCAGCAGTAGTGGTCATAATAGTGGTATTTGTCATGCACTGTACTAGTAGTAGTAGAATTAGCAGCAGCATTAGAAGTAGCTGCAGCTGCAGTAATAGTAGCAGCAGAAGTACTAGTAGCAGTTGTGTTAATAGTAGTAGTATTTGCCATGAACTGTACTACCAGTAGCAGCTGTAGTAGCAGCAGCAGCACTACTAGTTACACTACTAGTATTTACCATGCACTGGGTTAGAAGTGGTGCTAGTAGCAGCAGTAGTAGTAGTCACAGAATTAGTAGTAGTAGCAGCAGTAGTGGTAACAGTAGGAGCACTTACCATGAACTGGGTTAGTAGTAGTAGTAGTAGTAGTAGTAGTAGTAGTGGTAGCAGCACCAGTAGAAGTGACAGCAGCAGTACTAGTGACAGCAGATTTACCCTGCAGTTGGCCAGTAAAAGTAGTAGCACTTGCTGAAATAGCCGTAGTAGTAGTAGATTTGCCATGCACTGGGCTGTAGTATTAATACTAGTCGTAGCAGTATTAGCAGCAGCATCAGGAGTAGTAATCGAAGTAGTATTTGCCATGCACTGGGCTACAAGTAATACAAGTACTAGTAGACGTAGTAGCAGCAGCAGCAGTAGTAATAATGGTAGAATACCATTGCCATGCCCTGGGCTAGTAGTATTAGTAACAGTAGTAGTAGCAGCCACAGTAGAATTAGAAGCAGTAGCAGTAGTAGCAGCAGAAGTAGTCGTAAGAGCAAGAGCACTAATAGTAGCAGCAGTGGTAATAGTAGTTGTATTTGGCATGGACTGGGCTAGTAATAGTACTAGTAGCAGCAGCAGTAATGTTAGCATCAGTAGTAGTAGTAGCAGCAGTACTGGTAATATTGGTAGTATTTGAAATGCACTGGGGTAGTAGGAGTAGTAGTTGTATTGGTAGAAGCAGAAGTAGAATTGGCAGCAACATCAGTAGTAGTAGCAGCAGATTAGCCCTGCAGTGTGCACGTAGCAGTATTAGCATTAGCACTAATAGTTGTAGTACTAGAAGATTTGCCATGCACTGGCATAGTAGTGTTGATACTAGTAGTAGCATCAGCAGAAGTAGCAGTAATAGTAGTATTTGCCATGCGCTAGACTACTAGTAGTAGCAGCAGTAGTAGAGGTAGCACCAGGAATAGAAGTGACATCAGCAGCAGTAAGAGTAGCAGCAGATATGTCCTGCAGTGGGCCAGTAGTACTAGTAGCAGTAGCAGCCATAGCAGTAGAAGGAGCCGATTTGCCATACACAGGGATAGTAGTATTGATAGTAGTAGTAGCAGTAGTAGCAGCATTGGGTGTAGTAGTAGTATCAGTAGTTTTTGCAATGCACTGGAATATTAGTAGTAGCAGTAGTAGTAGCATTGGTACAAGCAGCAGCGGTAGTACTAATAGTAGTAGTATTTGCCATGCACTGGGCGAATAGTAGTAGTAGTAGCAGCAGCAGCAGTAGAAGTAGCAGCAGCAGTAGTAGTAGCAGCAGTAGTAGTCATAGTAGTATTTGCTATGCATTGGGCGAGTAGTACTAGTAGTGGTAGCAGCAGGAGTAGAAGTGGCAGCAGCAGCAGTAGTACTTGGAGCAGATTGGCCCTGCAAGGTGTGAGTAGTAGTAGTAGAAGTAGCAGCAATAACAGTACTAGTATTAGATTTGCCATGCACAGGGCTATTAGTATGGATAGTAGTAGTAGCAGTAGTAATAGCAGCAGCAGCAGCAGTAGTAAAGTAGTTGTATGCGTCAAGAACTGGAATACTCGTAGTAGAAGTAGTAGCAGCAGCAGCAGTAGAGGTAAGAGTAGTAGTGTTTGCCATGCACTGAACTAATTGTAGTAGTAGCAGTACCAGCAAGAATAGAAGTAGCTGCAGCAGCAGTAGTAGCAGCAACAGTAGTGGTAAAAGTAGTAGTATTTGCCATGCACTGGGCTAGTAGTAGAAGTCCTAGTAGTAGTGGTAGCAGCAGAAGTCGAAGTGGCAGCAGCAGCAATACTAGGAGCAGCAGATTTGCCATGCAGTGGGCCACCTGTAGTAGTAAGAGTAACAGCTCTAGCAGTAGTAGTAGTATATTTGCCACGCACTGGGCTAGTAGTATTGACAGTAGTAGTAGCAACAGCAGCAGTAGTCACATGAATAGTATTTGTGACACACTGGATTACTAGTAGTAGCAGAAGTAGTAGAAGTAATAGCAACAGCAGCAGCAGTAGTAGAAATACTAGTACTATTTGCCATGCACTGTGCTAGTAGTAGTAGTAGTAGTAATAGTAATAGCAGCAGCAGTAGAGGTAGCAGCAGCAGTGGAAATAGAAGTAGTATCCGCCATGCACTGGGTAAGAAGTAGTAGTAGTAGTAACAGCAATAGTAACAGTAGAAGTAGATTTGCCATGCACTGGGCTCGTAGTATTGATATTAGCAGTAGCCGTAGTAGCAGCATCAGCAGTAGTAATAATAGTATTACTATGTGCAATGCACTGCACTACTATCAGTAGCAGTAGCAGTAGCAATAGTAGCAGCAGCAGAAGCAGTAGTACTAATAGTAGTAGTATCTGCCATGCACTGGACTGCTAGTAGTAGCAGTAGTAGTAGAGGTAGCAACAGCAATAGATGTGACAGCAGCAACAGAAATAGTAGCAGCAGATTTGCCCTGCAGTTGGCCAGTAGTAGTAGTAGTAGTAGTGGTAGGAGAAATAGCAGTAGTAGTAGTAGATTTGCCATGCACTGAGCTAGTAGTATTGATAGTAGTATTAGCAGTAGTAGTAGCAGCAGCAGTTGTAGTAAGAGTAGTAGTATTTGCCATTCCCTGGACTACATGTAGTACCAAGAGTAGTCACAGAAGACGCAGCAGCAGCAGTAGTGTTCATAGTACATATGTTTGCCATGCACTGGACTAGTAGTAGTAGTAGAATTAGCAGCAGCACTAGGAGTAGCTGCAGAAGCAATAGTAGTAGCAGCAGCAGTAGAAGAAGCAGCAGCAGCAGTAGTGGCAGTAGTAGTAATAGTAGTAGTATTTTACATGCACTGAGCTAGTAGCAGTAGTAGTGGTAGCAGCAGCAATAGAAGTGGCAGCTGCAAGGGTAGAACTAGCAGAAGATTTGACTCGCAGTGGGCCAGAAGAAGTATTAGCATCAGCAGTAATAGCTGTAGTACTAATAGACTTGCCATACACAGTGCTAATATTATTAATACTAGTAGTAGAAGTAGCAGCAGCAGCAGCAGTAGCAGTAATAGTAGCAATATTTGCCATGCACTGGACTACTGGTCGTAGCTGTACTAGTAGCTGTAGTAGCCGCTGCAGCAGCAGTAGTAGTAATATAGTAGCATTTGCCATGGACTGGATTAGTAGTAGTAGCAGCAGTAGCAGCAGCAGTAGAAGTAGCCGCAGTAGGAGTAGCAGCAGTAGGAGTAATAGTAGCAGTATATGCCATGTGCTTAGCTTGTAGTAGATGTAGTAGTAGTAGTAGTAATGGTAGCAGGAGCAGTAGAAGTGGTGGCAGTAGCAGTAGTAGTAGCAGCAGATTTGCCCAGCAATGGGCACGTAGTAGTAGTAGAAATAGCAGCAATAACAGTACAGGCAGTAGAATGACCATGCACAGAGGTATTAATATTGATAGTAGTAGAAGCTGTAGTGGCAGCAGCAACAGCAGTAGCAGTAATATAGTAGCATTTGCACAGACAGGATTAGTAGTAGTAGCAGTGGTAGCCTTAGCAGCAGTCATAGTCATAGTAGTAGTATTTGCCGAGGACTGGACTACTAGTAGTTGCAGTAGAAGGAGCAGTACTAGTAGCATCAGCAGCAGTAGTAGTGATGGTAGTAGTATTTGCCATTCCCTGGACTACTAGTTGCAGCAGTAGTAGTCACAGTAGTAGCAACTGCAGCAGTAGTGGTCATAATAGTGGTATTTGCCATGCACTGTACTAGTAGTAGTAGAATTAGCAGCAGCATTAGAAGTAGCTGCAGCTGCAGTAATAGTAGCAGCAGAAGTACTAGTAGCAGTTGTGTTAATAGTAGTAGTATTTGCCATGAACTGTACTACCAGTAGCAGCTGTAGTAGCAGCAGCAGCACTACTAGTTACACTACTAGTATTTACCATGCACTGGGTTAGAAGTGGTGCTAGTAGCAGCAGTAGTAGTAGTCACAGAATTAGTAGTAGTAGCAGCAGTAGTGGTAACAGTAGGAGCACTTACCATGAACTGGGTTAGTAGTAGTAGTAGTAGTAGTAGTAGTAGTGGTAGCAGCACCAGTAGAAGTGACAGCAGCAGTACTAGTGACAGCAGATTTACCCTGCAGTTGGCCAGTAAAAGTAGTAGCACTTGCTGAAATAGCCGTAGTAGTAGTAGATTTGCCATGCACTGGGCTGTAGTATTAATACTAGTCGTAGCAGTATTAGCAGCAGCATCAGGAGTAGTAATCGAAGTAGTATTTGCCATGCACTGGGCTGCAAGTAATACAAGTACTAGTAGACGTAGTAGCAGCAGCAGCAGTAGTAATAATGGTAGAATACCATTGCCATGCCCTGGGCTAGTAGTATTAGTAACAGTAGTAGTAGCAGCCACAGTAGAATTAGAAGCAGTAGCAGTAGTAGCAGCAGAAGTAGTCGTAAGAGCAAGAGCACTAATAGTAGCAGCAGTGGTAATAGTAGTTGTATTTGGCATGGACTGGGCTAGTAATAGTACTAGTAGCAGCAGCAGTAATGTTAGCATCAGTAGTAGTAGTAGCAGCAGTACTGGTAATATTGGTAGTATTTGAAATGCACTGGGGTAGTAGGAGTAGTAGTTGTATTGGTAGAAGCAGAAGTAGAATTGGCAGCAACATCAGTAGTAGTAGCAGCAGATTAGCCCTGCAGTGTGCACGTAGCAGTATTAGCATTAGCACTAATAGTTGTAGTACTAGAAGATTTGCCATGCACTGGCATAGTAGTGTTGATACTAGTAGTAGCATCAGCAGAAGTAGTAGTAATAGTAGTATTTGCCATGCGCTAGACTACTAGTAGTAGCAGCAGTAGTAGAGGTAGCACCAGGAATAGAAGTGACATCAGCAGCAGTAAGAGTAGCAGCAGATATGTCCTGCAGTGGGCCAGTAGTACTAGTAGCAGTAGCAGCCATAGCAGTAGAAGGAGCCGATTTGCCATACACAGGGATAGTAGTATTGATAGTAGTAGTAGCAGTAGTAGCAGCATTGGGTGTAGTAGTAGTATCAGTAGTTTTTGCAATGCACTGGAATATTAGTAGTAGCAGTAATAGTAGCATTGGTACAAGCAGCAGCGGTAGTACTAATAGTAGTAGTATTTGCCATGCACTGGGCGAATAGTAGTAGTAGTAGCAGCAGCAGCAGTAGAAGTAGCAGCAGCAGTAGTAGTAGCAGCAGTAGTAGTCATAGTAGTATTTGCTATGCATTGGGCGAGTAGTACTAGTAGTGGTAGCAGCAGGAGTAGAAGTGGCAGCAGCAGCAGTAGTACTTGGAGCAGATTGGCCCTGCAAGGTGTGAGTAGTAGTAGTAGAAGTAGCAGCAATAACAGTACTAGTATTAGATTTGCCATGCACAGGGCTATTAGTATGGATAGTAGTAGTAGCAGTAGTAGTAGCAGCAGCAGCAGCAGTAGTAAAGTAGTTGTATGCGTCAAGAACTGGAATACTCGTAGTAGAAGTAGTAGCAGCAGCAGCAGTAGAGGTAAGAGTAGTAGTGTTTGCCATGCACTGAACTAATTGTAGTAGTAGCAGTACCAGCAAGAATAGAAGTAGCTGCAGCAGCAGTAGTAGCAGCAACAGTAGTGGTAAATAGTAGTATTTGCCATGCACTGGGCTAGTAGTAGAAGTCCTAGTAGTAGTGGTAGCAGCAGAAGTCGAAGTGGCAGCAGCAGCAATACTAGGAGCAGCAGATTTGCCATGCAGTGGGCCACCTGTAGTAGTAAGAGTAACAGCTCTAGCAGTAGTAGTAGTATATTTGCCACGCACTGGGCTAGTAGTATTGACAGTAGTAGTAGCAACAGCAGCAGTAGTCACATGAATAGTATTTGCGACACACTGGATTACTAGTAGTAGCAGAAGTAGTAGAAGTAATAGCAACAGCAGCAGCAGTAGTAGAAATACTAGTACTATTTGCCATGCACTGTGCTAGTAGTAGTAGTAATAGTAATAGCAGCAGCAGTAGAGGTAGCAGCAGCAGTGGAAATAGAAGTAGTATCCGCCATGCACTGGGTAAGAAGTAGTAGTAGTAGTAACAGCAATAGTAACAGTAGAAGTAGATTTGCCATGCACTGGGCTCGTAGTATTGATATTAGCAGTAGCCGTAGTAGCAGCATCAGCAGTAGTAATAATAGTATTACTATGTGCAATGCACTGCACTACTATCAGTAGCAGTAGCAGTAGCAATAGTAGCAGCAGCAGAAGCAGTAGTACTAATAGTAGTAGTATCTGCCATGCACTGGACTGCTAGTAGTAGCAGTAGTAGTAGAGGTAGCAACAGCAATAGATGTGACAGCAGCAACAGAAATAGTAGCAGCAGATTTGCCCTGCAGTTGGCCAGTAGTAGTAGTAGTAGTAGTGGTAGGAGAAATAGCAGTAGTAGTAGTAGATTTGCCATGCACTGAGCTAGTAGTATTGATAGTAGTATTAGCAGTAGTAGTAGCAGCAGCAGTTGTAGTAAGAGTAGTAGTATTTGCCATTCCCTGGACTACATGTAGTACCAAGAGTAGTCACAGAAGACGCAGCAGCAGCAGTAGTGTTCATAGTACATATGTTTGCCATGCACTGGACTAGTAGTAGTAGTAGAATTAGCAGCAGCACTAGGAGTAGCTGCAGAAGCAATAGTAGTAGCAGCAGCAGTAGAAGAAGCAGCAGCAGCAGTAGTGGCAGTAGTAGTAATAGTAGTAGTATTTTACATGCACTGAGCTAGTAGCAGTAGTAGTGGTAGCAGCAGCAATAGAAGTGGCAGCTGCAAGGGTAGAACTAGCAGAAGATTTGACTCGCAGTGGGCCAGAAGAAGTATTAGCATCAGCAGTAATAGCTGTAGTACTAATAGACTTGCCATACACAGTGCTAATATTATTAATACTAGTAGTAGAAGTAGCAGCAGCAGCAGCAGTAGCAGTAATAGTAGCAATATTTGCCATGCACTGGACTACTGGTCGTAGCTGTACTAGTAGCTGTAGTAGCCGCTGCAGCAGCAGTAGTAGTAATATAGTAGCATTTGCCATGGACTGGATTAGTAGTAGTAGCAGCAGTAGCAGCAGCAGTAGAAGTAGCCGCAGTAGGAGTAGCAGCAGTAGGAGTAATAGTAGCAGTATATGCCATGCGCTTAGCTTGTAGTAGATGTAGTAGTAGTAGTAGTAATGGTAGCAGGAGCAGTAGAAGTGGCGGCAGTAGCAGTAGTAGTAGCAGCAGATTTGCCCAGCAATGGACACGTAGTAGTAGTAGAAATAGCAGCAATAACAGTACAGGCAGTAGAATGACCATGCACAGAGGTATTAATATTGAGAGTAGTAGAAGCTGTAGTGGCAGCAGCAACAGCAGTAGCAGTAATACAGTAGCATTTGCACAGACAGGATTAGTAGTAGTAGCAGTGGTAGCCTTAGCAGCAGTCAGAGTCATAGTAGTAGTATTTGCCGAGGACTGGACTACTAGTAGTTGCAGTAGAAGGAGCAGTACTAGTAGCATCAGCAGCAGTAGTAGTGATGGTAGTAGTATTTGCCATTCCCTGGACTACTAGTTGCAGCAGTAGTAGTCACAGTAGTAGCAACTGCAGCAGTAGTGGTCATAATAGTGGTATTTGCCATGCACTGTACTAGTAGTAGTAGAATTAGCAGCAGCATTAGAAGTAGCTGCAGCTGCAGTAATAGTAGCAGCAGAAGTACTAGTAGCAGTTGTGTTAATAGTAGTAGTATTTGCCATGAACTGTACTACCAGTAGCAGCTGTAGTAGCAGCAGCAGCACTACTAGTTACACTACTAGTATTTACCATGCACTGGGTTAGAAGTGGTGCTAGTAGCAGCAGTAGTAGTAGTCACAGAATTAGTAGTAGTAGCAGCAGTAGTGGTAACAGTAGGAGCACTTACCATGAACTGGGTTAGTAGTAGTAGTAGTAGTAGTAGTAGTAGTAGTAGTGGTAGCAGCACCAGTAGAAGTGACAGCAGCAGTACTAGTGACAGCAGATTTACCCTGCAGTTGGCCAGTAAAAGTAGTAGCACTTGCTGAAATAGCCGTAGTAGTAGTAGATTTGCCATGCACTGGGCTGTAGTATTAATACTAGTCGTAGCAGTATTAGCAGCAGCATCAGGAGTAGTAATCGAAGTAGTATTTGCCATGCACTGGGCTGCAAGTAATACAAGTACTAGTAGACGTAGTAGCAGCAGCAGCAGTAGTAATAATGGTAGAATACCATTGCCATGCCCTGGGCTAGTAGTATTAGTAACAGTAGTAGTAGCAGCCACAGTAGAATTAGAAGCAGTAGCAGTAGTAGCAGCAGAAGTAGTCGTAAGAGCAAGAGCACTAATAGTAGCAGCAGTGGTAATAGTAGTTGTATTTGGCATGGACTGGGCTAGTAATAGTACTAGTAGCAGCAGCAGTAATGTTAGCATCAGTAGTAGTAGTAGCAGCAGTACTGGTAATATTGGTAGTATTTGAAATGCACTGGGGTAGTAGGAGTAGTAGTTGTATTGGTAGAAGCAGAAGTAGAATTGGCAGCAACATCAGTAGTAGTAGCAGCAGATTAGCCCTGCAGTGTGCACGTAGCAGTATTAGCATTAGCACTAATAGTTGTAGTACTAGAAGATTTGCCATGCACTGGCATAGTAGTGTTGATACTAGTAGTAGCAGCAGCAGAAGTAGCAGTAATAGTAGTATTTGCCATGCGCTAGACTACTAGTAGTAGCAGCAGTAGTAGAGGTAGCACCAGGAATAGAAGTGACATCAGCAGCAGTAAGAGTAGCAGCAGATATGTCCTGCAGTGGGCCAGTAGTACTAGTAGCAGTAGCAGCCATAGCAGTAGAAGGAGCCGATTTGCCATACACAGGGATAGTAGTATTGATAGTAGTAGTAGCAGTAGTAGCAGCATTGGGTGTAGTAGTAGTATCAGTAGTTTTTGCAATGCACTGGAATATTAGTAGTAGCAGTAGTAGTAGCATTGGTACAAGCAGCAGCGGTAGTACTAATAGTAGTAGTATTTGCCATGCACTGGGCGAATAGTAGTAGTAGTAGCAGCAGCAGCAGTAGAAGTAGCAGCAGCAGTAGTAGTAGCAGCAGTAGTAGTCATAGTAGTATTTGCTATGCATTGGGCGAGTAGTACTAGTAGTGGTAGCAGCAGGAGTAGAAGTGGCAGCAGCAGCAGTAGTACTTGGAGCAGATTGGCCCTGCAAGGTGTGAGTAGTAGTAGTAGAAGTAGCAGCAATAACAGTACTAGTATTAGATTTGCCATGCACAGGGCTATTAGTATTGATAGTAGTAGTAGCAGTAGTAGCAGCAGCAGCAGCAGTAGTAAAGTAGTTGTATGCGTCAAGAACTGGAATACTCGTAGTAGAAGTAGTAGCAGCAGCAGCAGTAGAGGTAAGAGTAGTAGTGTTTGCCATGCACTGAACTAATTGTAGTAGTAGCAGTACCAGCAAGAATAGAAGTAGCTGCAGCAGCAGTAGTAGCAGCAACAGTAGTGGTAAAAGTAGTAGTATTTGCCATGCACTGGGCTAGTAGTAGAAGTCCTAGTAGTAGTGGTAGCAGCAGAAGTCGAAGTGGCAGCAGCAGCAATACTAGGAGCAGCAGATTTGCCATGCAGTGGGCCACCTGTAGTAGTAAGAGTAACAGCTCTAGCAGTAGTAGTAGTATATTTGCCACGCACTGGGCTAGTAGTATTGACAGTAGTAGTAGCAACAGCAGCAGTAGTCACATGAATAGTATTTGCGACACACTGGATTACTAGTAGTAGCAGAAGTAGTAGAAGTAATAGCAACAGCAGCAGCAGTAGTAGAAATACTAGTACTATTTGCCATGCACTGTGCTAGTAGTAGTAGTAGTAGTAATAGTAATAGCAGCAGCAGTAGAGGTAGCAGCAGCAGTGGAAATAGAAGTAGTATCCGCCATGCACTGGGTAAGAAGTAGTAGTAGTAGTAACAGCAATAGTAACAGTAGAAGTAGATTTGCCATGCACTGGGCTCGTAGTATTGATATTAGCAGTAGCCGTAGTAGCAGCATCAGCAGTAGTAATAATAGTATTACTATGTGCAATGCACTGCACTACTATCAGTAGCAGTAGCAGTAGCAATAGTAGCAGCAGCAGAAGCAGTAGTACTAATAGTAGTAGTATCTGCCATGCACTGGACTGCTAGTAGTAGCAGTAGTAGTAGAGGTAGCAACAGCAATAGATGTGACAGCAGCAACAGAAATAGTAGCAGCAGATTTGCCCTGCAGTTGGCCAGTAGTAGTAGTAGTAGTAGTGGTAGGAGAAATAGCAGTAGTAGTAGTAGATTTGCCATGCACTGAGCTAGTAGTATTGATAGTAGTATTAGCAGTAGTAGTAGCAGCAGCAGTTGTAGTAAGAGTAGTAGTATTTGCCATTCCCTGGACTACATGTAGTACCAAGAGTAGTCACAGAAGACGCAGCAGCAGCAGTAGTGTTCATAGTACATATGTTTGCCATGCACTGGACTAGTAGTAGTAGTAGAATTAGCAGCAGCACTAGGAGTAGCTGCAGAAGCAATAGTAGTAGCAGCAGCAGTAGAAGAAGCAGCAGCAGCAGTAGTGGCAGTAGTAGTAATAGTAGTAGTATTTTACATGCACTGAGCTAGTAGCAGTAGTAGTGGTAGCAGCAGCAATAGAAGTGGCAGCTGCAAGGGTAGAACTAGCAGAAGATTTGACTCGCAGTGGGCCAGAAGAAGTATTAGCATCAGCAGTAATAGCTGTAGTACTAATAGACTTGCCATACACAGTGCTAATATTATTAATACTAGTAGTAGAAGTAGCAGCAGCAGCAGCAGTAGCAGTAATAGTAGCAATATTTGCCATGCACTGGACTACTGGTCGTAGCTGTACTAGTAGCTGTAGTAGCCGCTGCAGCAGCAGTAGTAGTAATATAGTAGCATTTGCCATGGACTGGATTAGTAGTAGTAGCAGCAGTAGCAGCAGCAGTAGAAGTAGCCGCAGTAGGAGTAGCAGCAGTAGGAGTAATAGTAGCAGTATATGCCATGCGCTTAGCTTGTAGTAGATGTAGTAGTAGTAGTAGTAATGGTAGCAGGAGCAGTAGAAGTGGCGGCAGTAGCAGTAGTAGTAGCAGCAGATTTGCCCAGCAATGGGCACGTAGTAGTAGTAGAAATAGCAGCAATAACAGTACAGGCAGTAGAATGACCATGCACAGAGGTATTAATATTGATAGTAGTAGAAGTTGTAGTGGCAGCAGCAACAGCAGTAGCAGTAATATAGTAGCATTTGCACAGACAGGATTAGTAGTAGTAGCAGTGGTAGCCTTAGCAGCAGTCAGAGTCATAGTAGTAGTATTTGCCGAGGACTGGACTACTAGTAGTTGCAGTAGAAGGAGCAGTACTAGTAGCATCAGCAGCAGTAGTAGTGATGGTAGTAGTATTTGCCATTCCCTGGACTACTAGTTGCAGCAGTAGTAGTCACAGTAGTAGCAACTGCAGCAGTAGTGGTCATAATAGTGGTATTTGCCATGCACTGTACTAGTAGTAGTAGAAGTAGCAGCAGCATTAGAAGTAGCTGCAGCTGCAGTAATAGTTGCAGCAGAAGTACTAGTAGCAGTTGTGTTAATAGTAGTAGTATTTGCCATGAACTGTACTACCAGTAGCAGCTGTAGTAGCAGCAGCAGCACTACTAGTTACACTACTAGTATTTACCATGCACTGGGTTAGAAGTGGTGCTAGTAGCAGCAGTAGTAGTAGTCACAGAATTAGTAGTAGTAGCAGCAGTAGTGGTAACAGTAGGAGCACTTACCATGAACTGGGTTAGTAGTAGTAGTAGTAGTAGTAGTAGTAGTAGTAGTAGTGGTAGCAGCACCAGTAGAAGTGACAGCAGCAGTACTAGTGACAGCAGATTTACCCTGCAGTTGGCCAGTAAAAGTAGTAGCACTTGCTGAAATAGCCGTAGTAGTAGTAGATTTGCCATGCACTGGGCTGTAGTATTAATACTAGTCGTAGCAGTATTAGCAGCAGCATCAGGAGTAGTAATCGAAGTAGTATTTGCCATGCACTGGGCTACAAGTAATACAAGTACTAGTAGACGTAGTAGCAGCAGCAGCAGTAGTAATAATGGTAGAATACCATTGCCATGCCCTGGGCTAGTAGTATTAGTAACAGTAGTAGTAGCAGCCACAGTAGAATTAGAAGCAGTAGCAGTAGTAGCAGCAGAAGTAGTCGTAAGAGCAAGAGCACTAATAGTAGCAGCAGTGGTAATAGTAGTTGTATTTGGCATGGACTGGGCTAGTAATAGTACTAGTAGCAGCAGCAGTAATGTTAGCATCAGTAGTAGTAGTAGCAGCAGTACTGGTAATATTGGTAGTATTTGAAATGCACTGGGGTAGTAGGAGTAGTAGTTGTATTGGTAGAAGCAGAAGTAGAATTGGCAGCAACATCAGTAGTAGTAGCAGCAGATTAGCCCTGCAGTGTGCACGTAGCAGTATTAACATTAGCACTAATAGTTGTAGTAGTAGAAGATTTGCCATGCACTGGCATAGTAGTGTTGATACTAGTAGTAGCAGCAGCAGAAGTAGCAGTAATAGTAGTATTTGCCATGCGCTAGACTACTAGTAGTAGCAGCAGTAGTAGAGGTAGCACCAGGAATAGAAGTGACATCAGCAGCAGTAAGAGTAGCAGCAGATATGTCCTGCAGTGGGCCAGTAGTACTAGTAGCAGTAGCAGCCATAGCAGTAGAAGGAGCCGATTTGCCATACACAGGGATAGTAGTATTGATAGTAGTAGTAGCAGTAGTAGCAGCATTGGGTGTAGTAGTAGTATCAGTAGTTTTTGCAATGCACTGGAATATTAGTAGTAGCAGTAGTAGTAGCATTGGTACAAGCAGCAGCGGTAGTACTAATAGTAGTAGTATTTGCCATGCACTGGGCGAATAGTAGTAGTAGTAGCAGCAGCAGCAGTAGAAGTAGCAGCAGCAGTAGTAGTAGCAGCAGTAGTAGTCATAGTAGTATTTGCTATGCATTGGGCGAGTAGTACTAGTAGTGGTAGCAGCAGGAGTAGAAGTGGCAGCAGCAGCAGTAGTACTTGGAGCAGATTGGCCCTGCAAGGTGTGAGTAGTAGTAGTAGAAGTAGCAGCAATAACAGTACTAGTATTAGATTTGCCATGCACAGGGCTATTAGTATGGATAGTAGTAGTAGCAGTAGTAGTAGCAGCAGGAGCAGCAGTAGTAAAGTAGTTGTATGCGTCAAGAACTGGAATACTCGTAGTAGAAGTAGTAGCAGCAGCAGCAGTAGAGGTAAGAGTAGTAGTGTTTGCCATGCACTGAACTAATTGTAGTAGTAGCAGTACCAGCAAGAATAGAAGTAGCTGCAGCAGCAGTAGTAGCAGCAACAGTAGTGGTAAATAGTAGTATTTGCCATGCACTGGGCTAGTAGTAGAAGTCCTAGTAGTAGTGGTAGCAGCAGAAGTCGAAGTGGCAGCAGCAGCAATACTAGGAGCAGCAGATTTGCCATGCAGTGGGCCACCTGTAGTAGTAAGAGTAACAGCTCTAGCAGTAGTAGTAGTATATTTGCCACGCACTGGGCTAGTAGTATTGACAGTAGTAGTAGCAACAGCAGCAGTAGTCACATGAATAGTATTTGCGACACACTGGATTACTAGTAGTAGCAGAAGTAGTAGAAGTAATAGCAACAGCAGCAGCAGTAGTAGAAATACTAGTACTATTTGCCATGCACTGTGCTAGTAGTAGTAGTAATAGTAATAGCAGCAGCAGTAGAGGTAGCAGCAGCAGTGGAAATAGAAGTAGTATCCGCCATGCACTGGGTAAGAAGTAGTAGTAGTAGTAACAGCAATAGTAACAGTAGAAGTAGATTTGCCATGCACTGGGCTCGTAGTATTGATATTAGCAGTAGCCGTAGTAGCAGCATCAGCAGTAGTAATAATAGTATTACTATGTGCAATGCACTGCACTACTATCAGTAGCAGTAGCAGTAGCAATAGTAGCAGCAGCAGAAGCAGTAGTACTAATAGTAGTAGTATCTGCCATGCACTGGACTGCTAGTAGTAGCAGTAGTAGTAGAGGTAGCAACAGCAATAGATGTGACAGCAGCAACAGAAATAGTAGCAGCAGATTTGCCCTGCAGTTGGCCAGTAGTAGTAGTAGTAGTAGTGGTAGGAGAAATAGCAGTAGTAGTAGTAGATTTGCCATGCACTGAGCTAGTAGTATTGATAGTAGTATTAGCAGTAGTAGTAGCAGCAGCAGTTGTAGTAAGAGTAGTAGTATTTGCCATTCCCTGGACTACATGTAGTACCAAGAGTAGTCACAGAAGACGCAGCAGCAGCAGTAGTGTTCATAGTACATATGTTTGCCATGCACTGGACTAGTAGTAGTAGTAGAATTAGCAGCAGCACTAGGAGTAGCTGCAGAAGCAATAGTAGTAGCAGCAGCAGTAGAAGAAGCAGCAGCAGCAGTAGTGGCAGTAGTAGTAATAGTAGTAGTATTTTACATGCACTGAGCTAGTAGCAGTAGTAGTGGTAGCAGCAGCAATAGAAGTGGCAGCTGCAAGGGTAGAACTAGCAGAAGATTTGACTCGCAGTGGGCCAGAAGAAGTATTAGCATCAGCAGTAATAGCTGTAGTACTAATAGACTTGCCATACACAGTGCTAATATTATTAATACTAGTAGTAGAAGTAGCAGCAGCAGCAGCAGTAGCAGTAATAGTAGCAATATTTGCCATGCACTGGACTACTGGTCGTAGCTGTACTAGTAGCTGTAGTAGCCGCTGCAGCAGCAGTAGTAGTAATATAGTAGCATTTGCCATGGACTGGATTAGTAGTAGTAGCAGCAGTAGCAGCAGCAGTAGAAGTAGCCGCAGTAGGAGTAGCAGCAGTAGGAGTAATAGTAGCAGTATATGCCATGCGCTTAGCTTGTAGTAGATGTAGTAGTAGTAGTAGTAATGGTAGCAGGAGCAGTAGAAGTGGCGGCAGTAGCAGTAGTAGTAGCAGCAGATTTGCCCAGCAATGGGCACGTAGTAGTAGTAGAAATAGCAGCAATAACAGTACAGGCAGTAGAATGACCATGCACAGAGGTATTAATATTGAGAGTAGTAGAAGCTGTAGTGGCAGCAGCAACAGCAGTAGCAGTAATACAGTAGCATTTGCACAGACAGGATTAGTAGTAGTAGCAGTGGTAGCCTTAGCAGCAGTCAGAGTCATAGTAGTAGTATTTGCCGAGGACTGGACTACTAGTAGTTGCAGTAGAAGGAGCAGTACTAGTAGCATCAGCAGCAGTAGTAGTGATGGTAGTAGTATTTGCCATTCCCTGGACTACTAGTTGCAGCAGTAGTAGTCACAGTAGTAGCAACTGCAGCAGTAGTGGTCATAATAGTGGTATTTGCCATGCACTGTACTAGTAGTAGTAGAATTAGCAGCAGCATTAGAAGTAGCTGCAGCTGCAGTAATAGTAGCAGCAGAAGTACTAGTAGCAGTTGTGTTAATAGTAGTAGTATTTGCCATGAACTGTACTACCAGTAGCAGCTGTAGTAGCAGCAGCAGCACTACTAGTTACACTACTAGTATTTACCATGCACTGGGTTAGAAGTGGTGCTAGTAGCAGCAGTAGTAGTAGTCACAGAATTAGTAGTAGTAGCAGCAGTAGTGGTAACAGTAGGAGCACTTACCATGAACTGGGTTAGTAGTAGTAGTAGTAGTAGTAGTAGTAGTAGTAGTGGTAGCAGCACCAGTAGAAGTGACAGCAGCAGTACTAGTGACAGCAGATTTACCCTGCAGTTGGCCAGTAAAAGTAGTAGCACTTGCTGAAATAGCCGTAGTAGTAGTAGATTTGCCATGCACTGGGCTGTAGTATTAATACTAGTCGTAGCAGTATTAGCAGCAGCATCAGGAGTAGTAATCGAAGTAGTATTTGCCATGCACTGGGCTGCAAGTAATACAAGTACTAGTAGACGTAGTAGCAGCAGCAGCAGTAGTAATAATGGTAGAATACCATTGCCATGCCCTGGGCTAGTAGTATTAGTAACAGTAGTAGTAGCAGCCACAGTAGAATTAGAAGCAGTAGCAGTAGTAGCAGCAGAAGTAGTCGTAAGAGCAAGAGCACTAATAGTAGCAGCAGTGGTAATAGTAGTTGTATTTGGCATGGACTGGGCTAGTAATAGTACTAGTAGCAGCAGCAGTAATGTTAGCATCAGTAGTAGTAGTAGCAGCAGTACTGGTAATATTGGTAGTATTTGAAATGCACTGGGGTAGTAGGAGTAGTAGTTGTATTGGTAGAAGCAGAAGTAGAATTGGCAGCAACATCAGTAGTAGTAGCAGCAGATTAGCCCTGCAGTGTGCACGTAGCAGTATTAGCATTAGCACTAATAGTTGTAGTACTAGAAGATTTGCCATGCACTGGCATAGTAGTGTTGATACTAGTAGTAGCAGCAGCAGAAGTAGCAGTAATAGTAGTATTTGCCATGCGCTAGACTACTAGTAGTAGCAGCAGTAGTAGAGGTAGCACCAGGAATAGAAGTGACATCAGCAGCAGTAAGAGTAGCAGCAGATATGTCCTGCAGTGGGCCAGTAGTACTAGTAGCAGTAGCAGCCATAGCAGTAGAAGGAGCCGATTTGCCATACACAGGGATAGTAGTATTGATAGTAGTAGTAGCAGTAGTAGCAGCATTGTGTGTAGTAGTAGTATCAGTAGTTTTTGCAATGCACTGGAATATTAGTAGTAGCAGTAGTAGTAGCATTGGTACAAGCAGCAGCGGTAGTACTAATAGTAGTAGTATTTGCCATGCACTGGGCGAATAGTAGTAGTAGTAGCAGCAGCAGCAGTAGAAGTAGCAGCAGCAGTAGTAGTAGCAGCAGTAGTAGTCATAGTAGTATTTGCTATGCATTGGGCGAGTAGTACTAGTAGTGGTAGCAGCAGGAGTAGAAGTGGCAGCAGCAGCAGTAGTACTTGGAGCAGATTGGCCCTGCAAGGTGTGAGTAGTAGTAGTAGAAGTAGCAGCAATAACAGTACTAGTATTAGATTTGCCATGCACAGGGCTATTAGTATTGATAGTAGTAGTAGCAGTAGTAGCAGCAGCAGCAGCAGTAGTAAAGTAGTTGTATGCGTCAAGAACTGGAATACTCGTAGTAGAAGTAGTAGCAGCAGCAGCAGTAGAGGTAAGAGTAGTAGTGTTTGCCATGCACTGAACTAATTGTAGTAGTAGCAGTACCAGCAAGAATAGAAGTAGCTGCAGCAGCAGTAGTAGCAGCAACAGTAGTGGTAAAAGTAGTAGTATTTGCCATGCACTGGGCTAGTAGTAGAAGTCCTAGTAGTAGTGGTAGCAGCAGAAGTCGAAGTGGCAGCAGCAGCAATACTAGGAGCAGCAGATTTGCCATGCAGTGGGCCACCTGTAGTAGTAAGAGTAACAGCTCTAGCAGTAGTAGTAGTATATTTGCCACGCACTGGGCTAGTAGTATTGACAGTAGTAGTAGCAACAGCAGCAGTAGTCACATGAATAGTATTTGCGACACACTGGATTACTAGTAGTAGCAGAAGTAGTAGAAGTAATAGCAACAGCAGCAGCAGTAGTAGAAATACTAGTACTATTTGCCATGCACTGTGCTAGTAGTAGTAGTAGTAGTAATAGTAATAGCAGCAGCAGTAGAGGTAGCAGCAGCAGTGGAAATAGAAGTAGTATCCGCCATGCACTGGGTAAGAAGTAGTAGTAGTAGTAACAGCAATAGTAACAGTAGAAGTAGATTTGCCATGCACTGGGCTCGTAGTATTGATATTAGCAGTAGCCGTAGTAGCAGCATCAGCAGTAGTAATAATAGTATTACTATGTGCAATGCACTGCACTACTATCAGTAGCAGTAGCAGTAGCAATAGTAGCAGCAGCAGAAGCAGTAGTACTAATAGTAGTAGTATCTGCCATGCACTGGACTGCTAGTAGTAGCAGTAGTAGTAGAGGTAGCAACAGCAATAGATGTGACAGCAGCAACAGAAATAGTAGCAGCAGATTTGCCCTGCAGTTGGCCAGTAGTAGTAGTAGTAGTAGTGGTAGGAGAAATAGCAGTAGTAGTAGTAGATTTGCCATGCACTGAGCTAGTAGTATTGATAGTAGTATTAGCAGTAGTAGTAGCAGCAGCAGTTGTAGTAAGAGTAGTAGTATTTGCCATTCCCTGGACTACATGTAGTACCAAGAGTAGTCACAGAAGACGCAGCAGCAGCAGTAGTGTTCATAGTACATATGTTTGCCATGCACTGGACTAGTAGTAGTAGTAGAATTAGCAGCAGCACTAGGAGTAGCTGCAGAAGCAATAGTAGTAGCAGCAGCAGTAGAAGAAGCAGCAGCAGCAGTAGTGGCAGTAGTAGTAATAGTAGTAGTATTTTACATGCACTGAGCTAGTAGCAGTAGTAGTGGTAGCAGCAGCAATAGAAGTGGCAGCTGCAAGGGTAGAACTAGCAGAAGATTTGACTCGCAGTGGGCCAGAAGAAGTATTAGCATCAGCAGTAATAGCTGTAGTACTAATAGACTTGCCATACACAGTGCTAATATTATTAATACTAGTAGTAGAAGTAGCAGCAGCAGCAGCAGTAGCAGTAATAGTAGCAATATTTGCCATGCACTGGACTACTGGTCGTAGCTGTACTAGTAGCTGTAGTAGCCGCTGCAGCAGCAGTAGTAGTAATATAGTAGCATTTGCCATGGACTGGATTAGTAGTAGTAGCAGCAGTAGCAGCAGCAGTAGAAGTAGCCGCAGTAGGAGTAGCAGCAGTAGGAGTAATAGTAGCAGTATATGCCATGCGCTTAGCTTGTAGTAGATGTAGTAGTAGTAGTAGTAATGGTAGCAGGAGCAGTAGAAGTGGCGGCAGTAGCAGTAGTAGTAGCAGCAGATTTGCCCAGCAATGGGCACGTAGTAGTAGTAGAAATAGCAGCAATAACAGTACAGGCAGTAGAATGACCATGCACAGAGGTATTAATATTGAGAGTAGTAGAAGCTGTAGTGGCAGCAGCAACAGCAGTAGCAGTAATACAGTAGCATTTGCACAGACAGGATTAGTAGTAGTAGCAGTGGTAGCCTTAGCAGCAGTCAGAGTCATAGTAGTAGTATTTGCCGAGGACTGGACTACTAGTAGTTGCAGTAGAAGGAGCAGTACTAGTAGCATCAGCAGCAGTAGTAGTGATGGTAGTAGTATTTGCCATTCCCTGGACTACTAGTTGCAGCAGTAGTAGTCACAGTAGTAGCAACTGCAGCAGTAGTGGTCATAATAGTGGTATTTGCCATGCACTGTACTAGTAGTAGTAGAATTAGCAGCAGCATTAGAAGTAGCTGCAGCTGCAGTAATAGTAGCAGCAGAAGTACTAGTAGCAGTTGTGTTAATAGTAGTAGTATTTGCCATGAACTGTACTACCAGTAGCAGCTGTAGTAGCAGCAGCAGCACTACTAGTTACACTACTAGTATTTACCATGCACTGGGTTAGAAGTGGTGCTAGTAGCAGCAGTAGTAGTAGTCACAGAATTAGTAGTAGTAGCAGCAGTAGTGGTAACAGTAGGAGCACTTACCATGAACTGGGTTAGTAGTAGTAGTAGTAGTAGTAGTAGTAGTAGTAGTGGTAGCAGCACCAGTAGAAGTGACAGCAGCAGTACTAGTGACAGCAGATTTACCCTGCAGTTGGCCAGTAAAAGTAGTAGCACTTGCTGAAATAGCCGTAGTAGTAGTAGATTTGCCATGCACTGGGCTGTAGTATTAATACTAGTCGTAGCAGTATTAGCAGCAGCATCAGGAGTAGTAATCGAAGTAGTATTTGCCATGCACTGGGCTGCAAGTAATACAAGTACTAGTAGACGTAGTAGCAGCAGCAGCAGTAGTAATAATGGTAGAATACCATTGCCATGCCCTGGGCTAGTAGTATTAGTAACAGTAGTAGTAGCAGCCACAGTAGAATTAGAAGCAGTAGCAGTAGTAGCAGCAGAAGTAGTCGTAAGAGCAAGAGCACTAATAGTAGCAGCAGTGGTAATAGTAGTTGTATTTGGCATGGACTGGGCTAGTAATAGTACTAGTAGCAGCAGCAGTAATGTTAGCATCAGTAGTAGTAGTAGCAGCAGTACTGGTAATATTGGTAGTATTTGAAATGCACTGGGGTAGTAGGAGTAGTAGTTGTATTGGTAGAAGCAGAAGTAGAATTGGCAGCAACATCAGTAGTAGTAGCAGCAGATTAGCCCTGCAGTGTGCACGTAGCAGTATTAGCATTAGCACTAATAGTTGTAGTACTAGAAGATTTGCCATGCACTGGCATAGTAGTGTTGATACTAGTAGTAGCAGCAGCAGAAGTAGCAGTAATAGTAGTATTTGCCATGCGCTAGACTACTAGTAGTAGCAGCAGTAGTAGAGGTAGCACCAGGAATAGAAGTGACATCAGCAGCAGTAAGAGTAGCAGCAGATATGTCCTGCAGTGGGCCAGTAGTACTAGTAGCAGTAGCAGCCATAGCAGTAGAAGGAGCCGATTTGCCATACACAGGGATAGTAGTATTGATAGTAGTAGTAGCAGTAGTAGCAGCATTGGGTGTAGTAGTAGTATCAGTAGTTTTTGCAATGCACTGGAATATTAGTAGTAGCAGTAGTAGTAGCATTGGTACAAGCAGCAGCGGTAGTACTAATAGTAGTAGTATTTGCCATGCACTGGGCGAATAGTAGTAGTAGTAGCAGCAGCAGCAGTAGAAGTAGCAGCAGCAGTAGTAGTAGCAGCAGTAGTAGTCATAGTAGTATTTGCTATGCATTGGGCGAGTAGTACTAGTAGTGGTAGCAGCAGGAGTAGAAGTGGCAGCAGCAGCAGTAGTACTTGGAGCAGATTGGCCCTGCAAGGTGTGAGTAGTAGTAGTAGAAGTAGCAGCAATAACAGTACTAGTATTAGATTTGCCATGCACAGGGCTATTAGTATTGATAGTAGTAGTAGCAGTAGTAGCAGCAGCAGCAGCAGTAGTAAAGTAGTTGTATGCGTCAAGAACTGGAATACTCGTAGTAGAAGTAGTAGCAGCAGCAGCAGTAGAGGTAAGAGTAGTAGTGTTTGCCATGCACTGAACTAATTGTAGTAGTAGCAGTACCAGCAAGAATAGAAGTAGCTGCAGCAGCAGTAGTAGCAGCAACAGTAGTGGTAAAAGTAGTAGTATTTGCCATGCACTGGGCTAGTAGTAGAAGTCCTAGTAGTAGTGGTAGCAGCAGAAGTCGAAGTGGCAGCAGCAGCAATACTAGGAGCAGCAGATTTGCCATGCAGTGGGCCACCTGTAGTAGTAAGAGTAACAGCTCTAGCAGTAGTAGTAGTATATTTGCCACGCACTGGGCTAGTAGTATTGACAGTAGTAGTAGCAACAGCAGCAGTAGTCACATGAATAGTATTTGCGACACACTGGATTACTAGTAGTAGCAGAAGTAGTAGAAGTAATAGCAACAGCAGCAGCAGTAGTAGAAATACTAGTACTATTTGCCATGCACTGTGCTAGTAGTAGTAGTAGTAGTAATAGTAATAGCAGCAGCAGTAGAGGTAGCAGCAGCAGTGGAAATAGAAGTAGTATCCGCCATGCACTGGGTAAGAAGTAGTAGTAGTAGTAACAGCAATAGTAACAGTAGAAGTAGATTTGCCATGCACTGGGCTCGTAGTATTGATATTAGCAGTAGCCGTAGTAGCAGCATCAGCAGTAGTAATAATAGTATTACTATGTGCAATGCACTGCACTACTATCAGTAGCAGTAGCAGTAGCAATAGTAGCAGCAGCAGAAGCAGTAGTACTAATAGTAGTAGTATCTGCCATGCACTGGACTGCTAGTAGTAGCAGTAGTAGTAGAGGTAGCAACAGCAATAGATGTGACAGCAGCAACAGAAATAGTAGCAGCAGATTTGCCCTGCAGTTGGCCAGTAGTAGTAGTAGTAGTAGTGGTAGGAGAAATAGCAGTAGTAGTAGTAGATTTGCCATGCACTGAGCTAGTAGTATTGATAGTAGTATTAGCAGTAGTAGTAGCAGCAGCAGTTGTAGTAAGAGTAGTAGTATTTGCCATTCCCTGGACTACATGTAGTACCAAGAGTAGTCACAGAAGACGCAGCAGCAGCAGTAGTGTTCATAGTACATATGTTTGCCATGCACTGGACTAGTAGTAGTAGTAGAATTAGCAGCAGCACTAGGAGTAGCTGCAGAAGCAATAGTAGTAGCAGCAGCAGTAGAAGAAGCAGCAGCAGCAGTAGTGGCAGTAGTAGTAATAGTAGTAGTATTTTACATGCACTGAGCTAGTAGCAGTAGTAGTGGTAGCAGCAGCAATAGAAGTGGCAGCTGCAAGGGTAGAACTAGCAGAAGATTTGACTCGCAGTGGGCCAGAAGAAGTATTAGCATCAGCAGTAATAGCTGTAGTACTAATAGACTTGCCATACACAGTGCTAATATTATTAATACTAGTAGTAGAAGTAGCAGCAGCAGCAGCAGTAGCAGTAATAGTAGCAATATTTGCCATGCACTGGACTACTGGTCGTAGCTGTACTAGTAGCTGTAGTAGCCGCTGCAGCAGCAGTAGTAGTAATATAGTAGCATTTGCCATGGACTGGATTAGTAGTAGTAGCAGCAGTAGCAGCAGCAGTAGAAGTAGCCGCAGTAGTAGTAGCAGCAGTAGGAGTAATAGTAGCAGTATATGCCATGCGCTTAGCTTGTAGTAGATGTAGTAGTAGTAGTAGTAATGGTAGCAGGAGCAGTAGAAGTGGCGGCAGTAGCAGTAGTAGTAGCAGCAGATTTGCCCAGCAATGGGCACGTAGTAGTAGTAGAAATAGCAGCAATAACAGTACAGGCAGTAGAATGACCATGCACAGAGGTATTAATATTGATAGTAGTAGAAGCTGTAGTGGCAGCAGCAACAGCAGTAGCAGTAATATAGTAGCATTTGCACAGACAGGATTAGTAGTAGTAGCAGTGGTAGCCTTAGCAGCAGTCATAGTCATAGTAGTAGTATTTGCCGAGGACTGGACTACTAGTAGTTGCAGTAGAAGGAGCAGTACTAGTAGCATCAGCAGCAGTAGTAGGGATGGTAGTAGTATTTGCCATTCCCTGGACTACTAGTTGCAGCAGTAGTAGTCACAGTAGTAGCAACTGCAGCAGTAGTGGTCATAATAGTGGTATTTGCCATGCACTGTACTAGTAGTAGTAGAATTAGCAGCAGCATTAGAAGTAGCTGCAGCTGCAGTAATAGTAGCAGCAGAAGTACTAGTAGCAGTTGTGTTAATAGTAGTAGTATTTGCCATGAACTGTACTACCAGTAGCAGCTGTAGTAGCAGCAGCAGCACTACTAGTTACACTACTAGTATTTACCATGCACTGGGTTAGAAGTGGTGCTAGTAGCAGCAGTAGTAGTAGTCACAGAATTAGTAGTAGTAGCAGCAGTAGTGGTAACAGTAGGAGCACTTACCATGAACTGGGTTAGTAGTAGTAGTAGTAGTAGTAGTAGTAGTAGTAGTGGTAGCAGCACCAGTAGAAGTGACAGCAGCAGTACTAGTGACAGCAGATTTACCCTGCAGTTGGCCAGTAAAAGTAGTAGCACTTGCTGAAATAGCCGTAGTAGTAGTAGATTTGCCATGCACTGGGCTGTAGTATTAATACTAGTCGTAGCAGTATTAGCAGCAGCATCAGGAGTAGTAATCGAAGTAGTATTTGCCATGCACTGGGCTGCAAGTAATACAAGTACTAGTAGACGTAGTAGCAGCAGCAGCAGTAGTAATAATGGTAGAATACCATTGCCATGCCCTGGGCTAGTAGTATTAGTAACAGTAATAGTAGCAGCCACAGTAGAAATAGAAGCAGTAGCAGTAGTAGCAGCAGAAGTAGTCGTAAGAGCAAGAGCACTAATAGTAGCAGCAGTGGTAATAGTAGTTGTATTTGGCATGGACTGGGCTAGTAATAGTACTAGTAGCAGCAGCAGTAATGTTAGCATCAGTAGTAGTAGTAGCAGCAGTACTGGTAATATTGGTAGTATTTGAAATGCACTGGGGTAGTAGGAGTAGTAGTTGTATTGGTAGAAGCAGAAGTAGAATTGGCAGCAACATCAGTAGTAGTAGCAGCAGATTAGCCCTGCAGTGTGCACGTAGCAGTATTAGCATTAGCACTAATAGTTGTAGTACTAGAAGATTTGCCATGCACTGGCATAGTAGTGTTGATACTAGTAGTAGCAGCAGCAGAAGTAGCAGTAATAGTAGTATTTGCCATGCGCTAGACTACTAGTAGTAGCAGCAGTAGTAGAGGTAGCACCAGGAATAGAAGTGACATCAGCAGCAGTAAGAGTAGCAGCAGATATGTCCTGCAGTGGGCCAGTAGTACTAGTAGCAGTAGCAGCCATAGCAGTAGAAGGAGCCGATTTGCCATACACAGGGATAGTAGTATTGATAGTAGTAGTAGCAGTAGTAGCAGCATTGGGTGTAGTAGTAGTATCAGTAGTTTTTGCAATGCACTGGAATATTAGTAGTAGCAGTAGTAGTAGCATTGGTACAAGCAGCAGCGGTAGTACTAATAGTAGTAGTATTTGCCATGCACTGGGCGAATAGTAGTAGTAGTAGCAGCAGCAGCAGTAGAAGTAGCAGCAGCAGTAGTAGTAGCAGCAGTAGTAGTCATAGTAGTATTTGCTATGCATTGGGCGAGTAGTACTAGTAGTGGTAGCAGCAGGAGTAGAAGTGGCAGCAGCAGCAGTAGTACTTGGAGCAGATTGGCCCTGCAAGGTGTGAGTAGTAGTAGTAGAAGTAGCAGCAATAACAGTACTAGTATTAGATTTGCCATGCACAGGGCTATTAGTATTGATAGTAGTAGTAGCAGTAGTAGTAGCAGCAGGAGCAGCAGTAGTAAAGTAGTTGTATGCGTCAAGAACTGGAATACTCGTAGTAGAAGTAGTAGCAGCAGCAGCAGTAGAGGTAAGAGTAGTAGTGTTTGCCATGCACTGAACTAATTGTAGTAGTAGCAGTACCAGCAAGAATAGAAGTAGCTGCAGCAGCAGTAGTAGCAGCAACAGTAGTGGTAAAAGTAGTAGTATTTGCCATGCACTGGGCTAGTAGTAGAAGTCCTAGTAGTAGTGGTAGCAGCAGAAGTCGAAGTGGCAGCAGCAGCAATACTAGGAGCAGCAGATTTGCCATGCAGTGGGCCACCTGTAGTAGTAAGAGTAACAGCTCTAGCAGTAGTAGTAGTATATTTGCCACGCACTGGGCTAGTAGTATTGACAGTAGTAGTAGCAACAGCAGCAGTAGTCACATGAATAGTATTTGCGACACACTGGATTACTAGTAGTAGCAGAAGTAGTAGAAGTAATAGCAACAGCAGCAGCAGTAGTAGAAATACTAGTACTATTTGCCATGCACTGTGCTAGTAGTAGTAGTAGTAGTAATAGTAATAGCAGCAGCAGTAGAGGTAGCAGCAGCAGTGGAAATAGAAGTAGTATCCGCCATGCACTGGGTAAGAAGTAGTAGTAGTAGTAACAGCAATAGTAACAGTAGAAGTAGATTTGCCATGCACTGGGCTCGTAGTATTGATATTAGCAGTAGCCGTAGTAGCAGCATCAGCAGTAGTAATAATAGTATTACTATGTGCAATGCACTGCACTACTATCAGTAGCAGTAGCAGTAGCAATAGTAGCAGCAGCAGAAGCAGTAGTACTAATAGTAGTAGTATCTGCCATGCACTGGACTGCTAGTAGTAGCAGTAGTAGTAGAGGTAGCAACAGCAATAGATGTGACAGCAGCAACAGAAATAGTAGCAGCAGATTTGCCCTGCAGTTGGCCAGTAGTAGTAGTAGTAGTAGTGGTAGGAGAAATAGCAGTAGTAGTAGTAGATTTGCCATGCACTGAGCTAGTAGTATTGATAGTAGTATTAGCAGTAGTAGTAGCAGCAGCAGTTGTAGTAAGAGTAGTAGTATTTGCCATTCCCTGGACTACATGTAGTACCAAGAGTAGTCACAGAAGACGCAGCAGCAGCAGTAGTGTTCATAGTACATATGTTTGCCATGCACTGGACTAGTAGTAGTAGTAGAATTAGCAGCAGCACTAGGAGTAGCTGCAGAAGCAATAGTAGTAGCAGCAGCAGTAGAAGAAGCAGCAGCAGCAGTAGTGGCAGTAGTAGTAATAGTAGTAGTATTTTACATGCACTGAGCTAGTAGCAGTAGTAGTGGTAGCAGCAGCAATAGAAGTGGCAGCTGCAAGGGTAGAACTAGCAGAAGATTTGACTCGCAGTGGGCCAGAAGAAGTATTAGCATCAGCAGTAATAGCTGTAGTACTAATAGACTTGCCATACACAGTGCTAATATTATTAATACTAGTAGTAGAAGTAGCAGCAGCAGCAGCAGTAGCAGTAATAGTAGCAATATTTGCCATGCACTGGACTACTGGTCGTAGCTGTACTAGTAGCTGTAGTAGCCGCTGCAGCAGCAGTAGTAGTAATATAGTAGCATTTGCCATGGACTGGATTAGTAGTAGTAGCAGCAGTAGCAGCAGCAGTAGAAGTAGCCGCAGTAGTAGTAGCAGCAGTAGGAGTAATAGTAGCAGTATATGCCATGCGCTTAGCTTGTAGTAGATGTAGTAGTAGTAGTAGTAATGGTAGCAGGAGCAGTAGAAGTGGCGGCAGTAGCAGTAGTAGTAGCAGCAGATTTGCCCAGCAATGGGCACGTAGTAGTAGTAGAAATAGCAGCAATAACAGTACAGGCAGTAGAATGACCATGCACAGAGGTATTAATATTGATAGTAGTAGAAGCTGTAGTGGCAGCAGCAACAGCAGTAGCAGTAATATAGTAGCATTTGCACAGACAGGATTAGTAGTAGTAGCAGTGGTAGCCTTAGCAGCAGTCAGAGTCATAGTAGTAGTATTTGCCGAGGACTGGACTACTAGTAGTTGCAGTAGAAGGAGCAGTACTAGTAGCATCAGCAGCAGTAGTAGTGATGGTAGTAGTATTTGCCATTCCCTGGACTACTAGTTGCAGCAGTAGTAGTCACAGTAGTAGCAACTGCAGCAGTAGTGGTCATAATAGTGGTATTTGCCATGCACTGTACTAGTAGTAGTAGAAGTAGCAGCAGCATTAGAAGTAGCTGCAGCTGCAGTAATAGTAGCAGCAGAAGTACTAGTAGCAGTTGTGTTAATAGTAGTAGTATTTGCCATGAACTGTACTACCAGTAGCAGCTGTAGTAGCAGCAGCAGCACTACTAGTTACACTACTAGTATTTACCATGCACTGGGTTAGAAGTGGTGCTAGTAGCAGCAGTAGTAGTAGTCACAGAATTAGTAGTAGTAGCAGCAGTAGTGGTAACAGTAGGAGCACTTACCATGAACTGGGTTAGTAGTAGTAGTAGTAGTAGTAGTAGTAGTAGTAGTAGTAGTGGTAGCAGCACCAGTAGAAGTGACAGCAGCAGTACTAGTGACAGCAGATTTACCCTGCAGTTGGCCAGTAAAAGTAGTAGCACTTGCTGAAATAGCCGTAGTAGTAGTAGATTTGCCATGCACTGGGCTGTAGTATTAATACTAGTCGTAGCAGTATTAGCAGCAGCATCAGGAGTAGTAATCGAAGTAGTATTTGCCATGCACTGGGCTGCAAGTAATACAAGTACTAGTAGACGTAGTAGCAGCAGCAGCAGTAGTAATAATGGTAGAATACCATTGCCATGCCCTGGGGTAGTAGTATTAGTAACAGTAATAGTAGCAGCCACAGTAGAAATAGAAGCAGTAGCAGTAGTAGCAGCAGAAGTAGTCGTAAGAGCAAGAGCACTAATAGTAGCAGCAGTGGTAATAGTAGTTGTATTTGGCATGGACTGGGCTAGTAATAGTACTAGTAGCAGCAGCAGTAATGTTAGCATCAGTAGTAGTAGTAGCAGCAGTACTGGTAATATTGGTAGTATTTGAAATGCACTGGGGTAGTAGGAGTAGTAGTTGTATTGGTAGAAGCAGAAGTAGAATTGGCAGCAACATCAGTAGTAGTAGCAGCAGATTAGCCCTGCAGTGTGCACGTAGCAGTATTAGCATTAGCACTAATAGTTGTAGTACTAGAAGATTTGCCATGCACTGGCATAGTAGTGTTGATACTAGTAGTAGCAGCAGCAGAAGTAGCAGTAATAGTAGTATTTGCCATGCGCTAGACTACTAGTAGTAGCAGCAGTAGTAGAGGTAGCACCAGGAATAGAAGTGACATCAGCAGCAGTAAGAGTAGCAGCAGATATGTCCTGCAGTGGGCCAGTAGTACTAGTAGCAGTAGCAGCCATAGCAGTAGAAGGAGCCGATTTGCCATACACAGGGATAGTAGTATTGATAGTAGTAGTAGCAGTAGTAGCAGCATTGGGTGTAGTAGTAGTATCAGTAGTTTTTGCAATGCACTGGAATATTAGTAGTAGCAGTAGTAGTAGCATTGGTACAAGCAGCAGCGGTAGTACTAATAGTAGTAGTATTTGCCATGCACTGGGCGAATAGTAGTAGTAGTAGCAGCAGCAGCAGTAGAAGTAGCAGCAGCAGTAGTAGTAGCAGCAGTAGTAGTCATAGTAGTATTTGCTATGCATTGGGCGAGTAGTACTAGTAGTGGTAGCAGCAGGAGTAGAAGTGGCAGCAGCAGCAGTAGTACTTGGAGCAGATTGGCCCTGCAAGGTGTGAGTAGTAGTAGTAGAAGTAGCAGCAATAACAGTACTAGTATTAGATTTGCCATGCACAGGGCTATTAGTATTGATAGTAGTAGTAGCAGTAGTAGTAGCAGCAGGAGCAGCAGTAGTAAAGTAGTTGTATGCGTCAAGAACTGGAATACTCGTAGTAGAAGTAGTAGCAGCAGCAGCAGTAGAGGTAAGAGTAGTAGTGTTTGCCATGCACTGAACTAATTGTAGTAGTAGCAGTACCAGCAAGAATAGAAGTAGCTGCAGCAGCAGTAGTAGCAGCAACAGTAGTGGTAAAAGTAGTAGTATTTGCCATGCACTGGGCTAGTAGTAGAAGTCCTAGTAGTAGTGGTAGCAGCAGAAGTCGAAGTGGCAGCAGCAGCAATACTAGGAGCAGCAGATTTGCCATGCAGTGGGCCACCTGTAGTAGTAAGAGTAACAGCTCTAGCAGTAGTAGTAGTATATTTGCCACGCACTGGGCTAGTAGTATTGACAGTAGTAGTAGCAACAGCAGCAGTAGTCACATGAATAGTATTTGCGACACACTGGATTACTAGTAGTAGCAGAAGTAGTAGAAGTAATAGCAACAGCAGCAGCAGTAGTAGAAATACTAGTACTATTTGCCATGCACTGTGCTAGTAGTAGTAGTAGTAGTAATAGTAATAGCAGCAGCAGTAGAGGTAGCAGCAGCAGTGGAAATAGAAGTAGTATCCGCCATGCACTGGGTAAGAAGTAGTAGTAGTAGTAACAGCAATAGTAACAGTAGAAGTAGATTTGCCATGCACTGGGCTCGTAGTATTGATATTAGCAGTAGCCGTAGTAGCAGCATCAGCAGTAGTAATAATAGTATTACTATGTGCAATGCACTGCACTACTATCAGTAGCAGTAGCAGTAGCAATAGTAGCAGCAGCAGAAGCAGTAGTACTAATAGTAGTAGTATCTGCCATGCACTGGACTGCTAGTAGTAGCAGTAGTAGTAGAGGTAGCAACAGCAATAGATGTGACAGCAGCAACAGAAATAGTAGCAGCAGATTTGCCCTGCAGTTGGCCAGTAGTAGTAGTAGTAGTAGTGGTAGGAGAAATAGCAGTAGTAGTAGTAGATTTGCCATGCACTGAGCTAGTAGTATTGATAGTAGTATTAGCAGTAGTAGTAGCAGCAGCAGTTGTAGTAAGAGTAGTAGTATTTGCCATTCCCTGGACTACATGTAGTACC
Source organism: Leucopleurus acutus (assembly GCF_964270905.1). Taxonomy (NCBI): domain Eukaryota; kingdom Metazoa; phylum Chordata; class Mammalia; order Artiodactyla; family Delphinidae; genus Leucopleurus; species Leucopleurus acutus. Next base: position 563,281 of record NW_028139142.1, read on the forward strand.
AAGAGTAGTCACAGAAGACGCAGCAGCAGCAGTAGTGTTCATAGTACATATGTTTGCCATGCACTGGACTAGTAGTAGTAGTAGAATTAGCAGCAGCACTAGGAGTAGCTGCAGAAGCAATAGTAGTAGCAGCAGCAGTAGAAGAAGCAGCAGCAGCAGTAGTGGCAGTAGTAGTAATAGTAGTAGTATTTTACATGCACTGAGCTAGTAGCAGTAGTAGTGGTAGCAGCAGCAATAGAAGTGGCAGCTGCAAGGGTAGAACTAGCAGAAGATTTGACTCGCAGTGGGCCAGAAGAAGTATTAGCATCAGCAGTAATAGCTGTAGTACTAATAGACTTGCCATACACAGTGCTAATATTATTAATACTAGTAGTAGAAGTAGCAGCAGCAGCAGCAGTAGCAGTAATAGTAGCAATATTTGCCATGCACTGGACTACTGGTCGTAGCTGTACTAGTAGCTGTAGTAGCCGCTGCAGCAGCAGTAGTAGTAATATAGTAGCATTTGCCATGGACTGGATTAGTAGTAGTAGCAGCAGTAGCAGCAGCAGTAGAAGTAGCCGCAGTAGTAGTAGCAGCAGTAGGAGTAATAGTAGCAGTATATGCCATGCGCTTAGCTTGTAGTAGATGTAGTAGTAGTAGTAGTAATGGTAGCAGGAGCAGTAGAAGTGGCGGCAGTAGCAGTAGTAGTAGCAGCAGATTTGCCCAGCAATGGGCACGTAGTAGTAGTAGAAATAGCAGCAATAACAGTACAGGCAGTAGAATGACCATGCACAGAGGTATTAATATTGATAGTAGTAGAAGCTGTAGTGGCAGCAGCAACAGCAGTAGCAGTAATATAGTAGCATTTGCACAGACAGGATTAGTAGTAGTAGCAGTGGTAGCCTTAGCAGCAGTCAGAGTCATAGTAGTAGTATTTGCCGAGGACTGGACTACTAGTAGTTGCAGTAGAAGGAGCAGTACTAGTAGCATCAGCAGCAGTAGTAGTGATGGTAGTAGTATTTGCCATTCCCTGGACTACTAGTTGCAGCAGTAGTAGTCACAGTAGTAGCAACTGCAGCAGTAGTGGTCATAATAGTGGTATTTGCCATGCACTGTACTAGTAGTAGTAGAATTAGCAGCAGCATTAGAAGTAGCTGCAGCTGCAGTAATAGTAGCAGCAGAAGTACTAGTAGCAGTTGTGTTAATAGTAGTAGTATTTGCCATGAACTGTACTACCAGTAGCAGCTGTAGTAGCAGCAGCAGCACTACTAGTTACACTACTAGTATTTACCATGCACTGGGTTAGAAGTGGTGCTAGTAGCAGCAGTAGTAGTAGTCACAGAATTAGTAGTAGTAGCAGCAGTAGTGGTAACAGTAGGAGCACTTACCATGAACTGGGTTAGTAGTAGTAGTAGTAGTAGTAGTAGTGGTAGCAGCACCAGTAGAAGTGACAGCAGCAGTACTAGTGACAGCAGATTTACCCTGCAGTTGGCCAGTAAAAGTAGTAGCACTTGCTGAAATAGCCGTAGTAGTAGTAGATTTGCCATGCACTGGGCTGTAGTATTAATACTAGTCGTAGCAGTATTAGCAGCAGCATCAGGAGTAGTAATCGAAGTAGTATTTGCCATGCACTGGGCTGCAAGTAATACAAGTACTAGTAGACGTAGTAGCAGCAGCAGCAGTAGTAATAATGGTAGAATACCATTGCCATGCCCTGGGCTAGTAGTATTAGTAACAGTAGTAGTAGCAGCCACAGTAGAATTAGAAGCAGTAGCAGTAGTAGCAGCAGAAGTAGTCGTAAGAGCAAGAGCACTAATAGTAGCAGCAGTGGTAATAGTAGTTGTATTTGGCATGGACTGGGCTAGTAATAGTACTAGTAGCAGCAGCAGTAATGTTAGCATCAGTAGTAGTAGTAGCAGCAGTACTGGTAATATTGGTAGTATTTGAAATGCACTGGGGTAGTAGGAGTAGTAGTTGTATTGGTAGAAGCAGAAGTAGAATTGGCAGCAACATCAGTAGTAGTAGCAGCAGATTAGCCCTGCAGTGTGCACGTAGCAGTATTAGCATTAGCACTAATAGTTGTAGTACTAGAAGATTTGCCATGCACTGGCATAGTAGTGTTGATACTAGTAGTAGCAGCAGCAGAAGTAGCAGTAATAGTAGTATTTGCCATGCGCTAGACTACTAGTAGTAGCAGCAGTAGTAGAGGTAGCACCAGGAATAGAAGTGACATCAGCAGCAGTAAGAGTAGCAGCAGATATGTCCTGCAGTGGGCCAGTAGTACTAGTAGCAGTAGCAGCCATAGCAGTAGAAGGAGCCGATTTGCCATACACAGGGATAGTAGTATTGATAGTAGTAGTAGCAGTAGTAGCAGCATTGGGTGTAGTAGTAGTATCAGTAGTTTTTGCAATGCACTGGAATATTAGTAGTAGCAGTAGTAGTAGCATTGGTACAAACAGCAGCGGTAGTACTAATAGTAGTAGTATTTGCCATGCACTGGGCGAATAGTAGTAGTAGTAGCAGCAGCAGCAGTAGAAGTAGCAGCAGCAGTAGTAGTAGCAGCAGTAGTAGTCATAGTAGTATTTGCTATGCATTGGGCGAGTAGTACTAGTAGTGATAGCAGCAGAAGTAGAAGTGGCAGCAGCAGCAGTAGTAGTTGGAGCAGATTGGCCCTGCAAGGTGTGAGTAGTAGTAGTAGAAGTAGCAGCAATAACAGTACTAGTATTAGATTTGCCATGCACAGGGCTATTAGTATTGATAGTAGTAGTAGCAGTAGTAGTAGCAGCAGCAGCAGCAGTAGTAAAGTAGTTGTATGCGTCAAGAACTGGAATACTCGTAGTAGAAGTAGTAGCAGCAGCAGCAGTAGAGGTAAGAGTAGTAGTGTTTGCCATGCACTGAACTAATTGTAGTAGTAGCAGTACCAGCAAGAATAGAAGTAGCTGCAGCAGCAGTAGTAGCAGCAACAGTAGTGGTAAAAGTAGTAGTATTTGCCATGCACTGGGCTAGTAGTAGAAGTCCTAGTAGTAGTGGTAGCAGCAGAAGTCGAAGTGGCAGCAGCAGCAATACTAGGAGCAGCAGATTTGCCATGCAGTGGGCCACCTGTAGTAGTAAGAGTAACAGCTCTAGCAGTAGTAGTAGTATATTTGCCACGCACTGGGCTAGTAGTATTGACAGTAGTAGTAGCAACAGCAGCAGTAGTCACATGAATAGTATTTGCGACACACTGGATTACTAGTAGTAGCAGAAGTAGTAGAAGTAATAGCAACAGCAGCAGCAGTAGTAGAAATACTAGTACTATTTGCCATGCACTGTGCTAGTAGTAGTAGTAGTAGTAATAGTAATAGCAGCAGCAGTAGAGGTAGCAGCAGCAGTGGAAATAGAAGTAGTATCCGCCATGCACTGGGTAAGAAGTAGTAGTAGTAGTAACAGCAATAGTAACAGTAGAAGTAGATTTGCCATGCACTGGGCTCGTAGTATTGATATTAGCAGTAGCCGTAGTAGCAGCATCAGCAGTAGTAATAATAGTATTACTATGTGCAATGCACTGCACTACTATCAGTAGCAGTAGCAGTAGCAATAGTAGCAGCAGCAGAAGCAGTAGTACTAATAGTAGTAGTATCTGCCATGCACTGGACTGCTAGTAGTAGCAGTAGTAGTAGAGGTAGCAACAGCAATAGATGTGACAGCAGCAACAGAAATAGTAGCAGCAGATTTGCCCTGCAGTTGGCCAGTAGTAGTAGTAGTAGTGGTAGGAGAAATAGCAGTAGTAGTAGTAGATTTGCCATGCACTGAGCTAGTAGTATTGATAGTAGTATTAGCAGTAGTAGTAGCAGCAGCAGTTGTAGTAAGAGTAGTAGTATTTGCCATTCCCTGGACTACATGTAGTACCAAGAGTAGTCACAGAAGACGCAGCAGCAGCAGTAGTGTTCATAGTACATATGTTTGCCATGCACTGGACTAGTAGTAGTAGTAGAATTAGCAGCAGCACTAGGAGTAGCTGCAGAAGCAATAGTAGTAGCAGCAGCAGTAGAAGAAGCAGCAGCAGCAGTAGTGGCAGTAGTAGTAATAGTAGTAGTATTTTACATGCACTGAGCTAGTAGCAGTAGTAGTGGTAGCAGCAGCAATAGAAGTGGCAGCTGCAAGGGTAGAACTAGCAGAAGATTTGACTCGCAGTGGGCCAGAAGAAGTATTAGCATCAGCAGTAATAGCTGTAGTACTAATAGACTTGCCATACACAGTGCTAATATTATTAATACTAGTAGTAGAAGTAGCAGCAGCAGCAGCAGTAGCAGTAATAGTAGCAATATTTGCCATGCACTGGACTACTGGTCGTAGCTGTACTAGTAGCTGTAGTAGCCGCTGCAGCAGCAGTAGTAGTAATATAGTAGCATTTGCCATGGACTGGATTAGTAGTAGTAGCAGCAGTAGCAGCAGCAGTAGAAGTAGCCACAGTAGGAGTAGCAGCAGTAGGAGTAATAGTAGCAGTATATGCCATGCGCTTAGCTTGTAGTAGATGTAGTAGTAGTAGTAGTAATGGTAGCAGGAGCAGTAGAAGTGGCGGCAGTAGCAGTAGTAGTAGCAGCAGATTTGCCCAGCAATGGGCACGTAGTAGTAGTAGAAATAGCAGCAATAACAGTACAGGCAGTAGAATGACCATGCACAGAGGTATTAATATTGATAGTAGTAGAAGCTGTAGTGGCAGCAGCAACAGCAGTAGCAGTAATATAGTAGCATTTGCACAGACAGGATTAGTAGTAGTAGCAGTGGTAGCCTTAGCAGCAGTCAGAGTCATAGTAGTAGTATTTGCCGAGGACTGGACTACTAGTAGTTGCAGTAGAAGGAGCAGTACTAGTAGCATCAGCAGCAGTAGTAGTGATGGTAGTAGTATTTGCCATTCCCTGGACTACTAGTTGCAGCAGTAGTAGTCACAGTAGTAGCAACTGCAGCAGTAGTGGTCATAATAGTGGTATTTGCCATGCACTGTACTAGTAGTAGTAGAAGTAGCAGCAGCATTAGAAGTAGCTGCAGCTGCAGTAATAGTAGCAGCAGAAGTACTAGTAGCAGTTGTGTTAATAGTAGTAGTATTTGCCATGAACTGTACTACCAGTAGCAGCTGTAGTAGCAGCAGCAGCACTACTAGTTACACTACTAGTATTTACCATGCACTGGGTTAGAAGTGGTGCTAGTAGTAGCAGTAGTAGTAGTCACAGAATTAGTAGTAGTAGCAGCAGTACTGGTAAGAGTAGGAGCACTTATCATGAACTGGGTTAGTAGTAGTAGTAGTAGTAGTAGTAGTAGTAGTGGTAGCAGCACCAGTAGAAGTGACAGCAGCAGTACTAGTGACAGCAGATTTACCCTGCAGTTGGCCAGTAAAAGTAGTAGCACTTGCTGAAATAGCCGTAGTAGTAGTAGATTTGCCATGCACTGGGCTGTAGTATTAATACTAGTCGTAGCAGTATTAGCAGCAGCATCAGGAGTAGTAATCGAAGTAGTATTTGCCATGCACTGGGCTACAAGTAATACAAGTACTAGTAGACGTAGTAGCAGCAGCAGCAGTAGTAATAATGGTAGAATACCATTGCCATGCCCTGGGCTAGTAGTATTAGTAACAGTAGTAGTAGCAGCCACAGTAGAATTAGAAGCAGTAGCAGTAGTAGCAGCAGAAGTAGTCGTAAGAGCAAGAGCACTAATAGTAGCAGCAGTGGTAATAGTAGTTGTATTTGGCATGGACTGGGCTAGTAATAGTACTAGTAGCAGCAGCAGTAATGTTAGCATCAGTAGTAGTAGTAGCAGCAGTACTGGTAATATTGGTAGTATTTGAAATGCACTGGGGTAGTAGGAGTAGTAGTTGTATTGGTAGAAGCAGAAGTAGAATTGGCAGCAACATCAGTAGTAGTAGCAGCAGATTAGCCCTGCAGTGTGCACGTAGCAGTATTAGCATTAGCACTAATAGTTGTAGTAGTAGAAGATTTGCCATGCACTGGCATAGTAGTGTTGATACTAGTAGGAGCAGCAGCAGAAGTAGCAGTAACAGTAGTATTTGCCATGCGCTAGACTACTAGTAGTAGCAGCAGTAGTAGAGGTAGCACCAGGAATAGAAGTGACATCAGCAGCAGTAAGAGTAGCAGCAGATATGTCCTGCAGTGGGCCAGTAGTACTAGTAGCAGTAGCAGCCATAGCAGTAGAAGGAGCCGATTTGCCATACACAGGGATAGTAGTATTGATAGTAGTAGTAGCAGTAGTAGCAGCATTGGGTGTAGTAGTAGTATCAGTAGTTTTTGCAATGCACTGGAATATTAGTAGTAGCAGTAGTAGTAGCATTGGTACAAGCAGCAGCGGTAGTACTAATAGTAGTAGTATTTGCCATGCACTGGGCGAATAGTAGTAGTAGTAGCAGCAGCAGCAGTAGAAGTAGCAGCAGCAGTAGTAGTAGCAGCAGTAGTAGTCATAGTAGTATTTGCTATGCATTGGGCGAGTAGTACTAGTAGTGGTAGCAGCAGGAGTAGAAGTGGCAGCAGCAGCAGTAGTAGTTGGAGCAGATTGGCCCTGCAAGGTGTGAGTAGTAGTAGTAGAAGTAGCAGCAATAACAGTACTAGTATTAGATTTGCCATGCACAGGGCTATTAGTATTGATAGTAGTAGTAGCAGTAGTAGTAGCAGCAGCAGCAGCAGTAGTAAAGTAGTTGTATGCGTCAAGAACTGGAATACTCGTAGTAGAAGTAGTAGCAGCAGCAGCAGTAGAGGTAAGAGTAGTAGTGTTTGCCATGCACTGAACTAATTGTAGTAGTAGCAGTACCAGCAAGAATAGAAGTAGCTGCAGCAGCAGTAGTAGCAGCAACAGTAGTGGTAAAAGTAGTAGTATTTGCCATGCACTGGGCTAGTAGTAGAAGTCCTAGTAGTAGTGGTAGCAGCAGAAGTCGAAGTGGCAGCAGCAGCAATACTAGGAGCAGCAGATTTGCCATGCAGTGGGCCACCTGTAGTAGTAAGAGTAACAGCTCTAGCAGTAGTAGTAGTATATTTGCCACGCACTGGGCTAGTAGTATTGACAGTAGTAGTAGCAACAGCAGCAGTAGTCACATGAATAGTATTTGCGACACACTGGATTACTAGTAGTAGCAGAAGTAGTAGAAGTAATAGCAACAGCAGCAGCAGTAGTAGAAATACTAGTACTATTTGCCATGCACTGTGCTAGTAGTAGTAGTAGTAGTAATAGTAATAGCAGCAGCAGTAGAGGTAGCAGCAGCAGTGGAAATAGAAGTAGTATCCGCCATGCACTGGGTAAGAAGTAGTAGTAGTAGTAACAGCAATAGTAACAGTAGAAGTAGATTTGCCATGCACTGGGCTCGTAGTATTGATATTAGCAGTAGCCGTAGTAGCAGCATCAGCAGTAGTAATAATAGTATTACTATGTGCAATGCACTGCACTACTATCAGTAGCAGTAGCAGTAGCAATAGTAGCAGCAGCAGAAGCAGTAGTACTAATAGTAGTAGTATCTGCCATGCACTGGACTGCTAGTAGTAGCAGTAGTAGTAGAGGTAGCAACAGCAATAGACGTGACAGCAGCAACAGAAATAGTAGCAGCAGATTTGCCCTGCAGTTGGCCAGTAGTAGTAGTAGTAGTGGTAGGAGAAATAGCAGTAGTAGTAGTAGATTTGCCATGCACTGAGCTAGTAGTATTGATAGTAGTATTAGCAGTAGTAGTAGCAGCAGCAGTTGTAGTAAGAGTAGTAGTATTTGCCATTCCCTGGACTACATGTAGTACCAAGAGTAGTCACAGAAGACACAGCAGCAGCAGTAGTGTTCATAGTACATATGTTTGCCATGCACTGGACTAGTAGTAGTAGTAGAATTAGCAGCAGCACTAGGAGTAGCTGCAGAAGCAATAGTAGTAGCAGCAGCAGTAGAAGAAGCAGCAGCAGCAGTAGTGGCAGTAGTAGTAATAGTAGTAGTATTTTACATGCACTGAGCTAGTAGCAGTAGTAGTGGTAGCAGCAGCAATAGAAGTGGCAGCTGCAAGGGTAGAACTAGCAGAAGATTTGACTCGCAGTGGGCCAGAAGAAGTATTAGCATCAGCAGTAATAGCTGTAGTACTAATAGACTTGCCATACACAGTGCTAATATTATTAATACTAGTAGTAGAAGTAGTAGCAGCAGCAGCAGTAGCAGTAATAGTAGCAATATTTGCCATGCACTGGACTACTGGTCGTAGCTGTACTAGTAGCTGTAGTAGCCGCTGCAGCAGCAGTAGTAGTAATATAGTAGCATTTGCCATGGACTGGATTAGTAGTAGTAGCAGCAGTAGCAGCAGCAGTAGAAGTAGCCACAGTAGTAGTAGCAGCAGTAGGAGTAATAGTAGCAGTATATGCCATGCGCTTAGCTTGTAGTAGATGTAGTAGTAGTAGTAGTAATGGTAGCAGGAGCAGTAGAAGTGGCGGCAGTAGCAGTAGTAGTAGCAGCAGATTTGCCCAGCAATGGGCACGTAGTAGTAGTAGAAATAGCAGCAATAACAGTACAGGCAGTAGAATGACCATGCACAGAGGTATTAATATTGATAGTAGTAGAAGCTGTAGTGGCAGCAGCAACAGCAGTAGCAGTAATATAGTAGCATTTGCACAGACAGGATTAGTAGTAGTAGCAGTGGTAGCCTTAGCAGCAGTCATAGTCATAGTAGTAGTATTTGCCGAGGACTGGACTACTAGTAGTTGCAGTAGAAGGAGCAGTACTAGTAGCATCAGCAGCAGTAGTAGTGATGGTAGTAGTATTTGCCATTCCCTGGACTACTAGTTGCAGCAGTAGTAGTCACAGTAGTAGCAACTGCAGCAGTAGTGGTCATAATAGTGGTATTTGCCATGCACTGTACTAGTAGTAGTAGAATTAGCAGCAGCATTAGAAGTAGCTGCAGCTGCAGTAATAGTAGCAGCAGAAGTACTAGTAGCAGTTGTGTTAATAGTAGTAGTATTTGCCATGAACTGTACTACCAGTAGCAGCTGTAGTAGCAGCAGCAGCACTACTAGTTACACTACTAGTATTTACCATGCACTGGGTTAGAAGTGGTGCTAGTAGCAGCAGTAGTAGTAGTCACAGAATTAGTAGTAGTAGCAGCAGTAGTGGTAACAGTAGGAGCACTTACCATGAACTGGGTTAGTAGTAGTAGTAGTAGTAGTAGTAGTAGTAGTAGTAGTAGTGGTAGCAGCACCAGTAGAAGTGACAGCAGCAGTACTAGTGACAGCAGATTTACCCTGCAGTTGGCCAGTAAAAGTAGTAGCACTTGCTGAAATAGCCGTAGTAGTAGTAGATTTGCCATGCACTGGGCTGTAGTATTAATACTAGTCGTAGCAGTATTAGCAGCAGCATCAGGAGTAGTAATCGAAGTAGTATTTGCCATGCACTGGGCTACAAGTAATACAAGTACTAGTAGACGTAGTAGCAGCAGCAGCAGTAGTAATAATGGTAGAATACCATTGCCATGCCCTGGGCTAGTAGTATTAGTAACAGTAGTAGTAGCAGCCACAGTAGAATTAGAAGCAGTAGCAGTAGTAGCAGCAGAAGTAGTCGTAAGAGCAAGAGCACTAATAGTAGCAGCAGTGGTAATAGTAGTTGTATTTGGCATGGACTGGGCTAGTAATAGTACTAGTAGCAGCAGCAGTAATGTTAGCATCAGTAGTAGTAGTAGCAGCAGTACTGGTAATATTGGTAGTATTTGAAATGCACTGGGGTAGTAGGAGTAGTAGTTGTATTGGTAGAAGCAGAAGTAGAATTGGCAGCAACATCAGTAGTAGTAGCAGCAGATTAGCCCTGCAGTGTGCACGTAGCAGTATTAGCATTAGCACTAATAGTTGTAGTACTAGAAGATTTGCCATGCACTGGCATAGTAGTGTTGATACTAGTAGTAGCAGCAGCAGAAGTAGCAGTAATAGTAGTATTTGCCATGCGCTAGACTACTAGTAGTAGCAGCAGTAGTAGAGGTAGCACCAGGAATAGAAGTGACATCAGCAGCAGTAAGAGTAGCAGCAGATATGTCCTGCAGTGGGCCAGTAGTACTAGTAGCAGTAGCAGCCATAGCAGTAGAAGGAGCCGATTTGCCATACACAGGGATAGTAGTATTGATAGTAGTAGTAGCAGTAGTAGCAGCATTGGGTGTAGTAGTAGTATCAGTAGTTTTTGCAATGCACTGGAATATTAGTAGTAGCAGTAGTAGTAGCATTGGTACAAGCAGCAGCGGTAGTACTAATAGTAGTAGTATTTGCCATGCACTGGGCGAATAGTAGTAGTAGTAGCAGCAGCAGCAGTAGAAGTAGCAGCAGCAGTAGTAGTAGCAGCAGTAGTAGTCATAGTAGTATTTGCTATGCATTGGGCGAGTAGTACTAGTAGTGGTAGCAGCAGGAGTAGAAGTGGCAGCAGCAGCAGTAGTAGTTGGAGCAGATTGGCCCTGCAAGGTGTGAGTAGTAGTAGTAGAAGTAGCAGCAATAACAGTACTAGTATTAGATTTGCCATGCACAGGGCTATTAGTATTGATAGTAGTAGTAGCAGTAGTAGTAGCAGCAGGAGCAGCAGTAGTAAAGTAGTTGTATGCGTCAAGAACTGGAATACTCGTAGTAGAAGTAGTAGCAGCAGCAGCAGTAGAGGTAAGAGTAGTAGTGTTTGCCATGCACTGAACTAATTGTAGTAGTAGCAGTACCAGCAAGAATAGAAGTAGCTGCAGCAGCAGTAGTAGCAGCAACAGTAGTGGTAAAAGTAGTAGTATTTGCCATGCACTGGGCTAGTAGTAGAAGTCCTAGTAGTAGTGGTAGCAGCAGAAGTCGAAGTGGCAGCAGCAGCAATACTAGGAGCAGCAGATTTGCCATGCAGTGGGCCACCTGTAGTAGTAAGAGTAACAGCTCTAGCAGTAGTAGTAGTATATTTGCCACGCACTGGGCTAGTAGTATTGACAGTAGTAGTAGCAACAGCAGCAGTAGTCACATGAATAGTATTTGCGACACACTGGATTACTAGTAGTAGCAGAAGTAGTAGAAGTAATAGCAACAGCAGCAGCAGTAGTAGAAATACTAGTACTATTTGCCATGCACTGTGCTAGTAGTAGTAGTAGTAGTAATAGTAATAGCAGCAGCAGTAGAGGTAGCAGCAGCAGTGGAAATAGAAGTAGTATCCGCCATGCACTGGGTAAGAAGTAGTAGTAGTAGTAACAGCAATAGTAACAGTAGAAGTAGATTTGCCATGCACTGGGCTCGTAGTATTGATATTAGCAGTAGCCGTAGTAGCAGCATCAGCAGTAGTAATAATAGTATTACTATGTGCAATGCACTGCACTACTATCAGTAGCAGTAGCAGTAGCAATAGTAGCAGCAGCAGAAGCAGTAGTACTAATAGTAGTAGTATCTGCCATGCACTGGACTGCTAGTAGTAGCAGTAGTAGTAGAGGTAGCAACAGCAATAGACGTGACAGCAGCAACAGAAATAGTAGCAGCAGATTTGCCCTGCAGTTGGCCAGTAGTAGTAGTAGTAGTGGTAGGAGAAATAGCAGTAGTAGTAGTAGATTTGCCATGCACTGAGCTAGTAGTATTGATAGTAGTATTAGCAGTAGTAGTAGCAGCAGCAGTTGTAGTAAGAGTAGTAGTATTTGCCATTCCCTGGACTACATGTAGTACCAAGAGTAGTCACAGAAGACACAGCAGCAGCAGTAGTGTTCATAGTACATATGTTTGCCATGCACTGGACTAGTAGTAGTAGTAGAATTAGCAGCAGCACTAGGAGTAGCTGCAGAAGCAATAGTAGTAGCAGCAGCAGTAGAAGAAGCAGCAGCAGCAGTAGTGGCAGTAGTAGTAATAGTAGTAGTATTTTACATGCACTGAGCTAGTAGCAGTAGTAGTGGTAGCAGCAGCAATAGAAGTGGCAGCTGCAAGGGTAGAACTAGCAGAAGATTTGACTCGCAGTGGGCCAGAAGAAGTATTAGCATCAGCAGTAATAGCTGTAGTACTAATAGACTTGCCATACACAGTGCTAATATTATTAATACTAGTAGTAGAAGTAGTAGCAGCAGCAGCAGTAGCAGTAATAGTAGCAATATTTGCCATGCACTGGACTACTGGTCGTAGCTGTACTAGTAGCTGTAGTAGCCGCTGCAGCAGCAGTAGTAGTAATATAGTAGCATTTGCCATGGACTGGATTAGTAGTAGTAGCAGCAGTAGCAGCAGCAGTAGAAGTAGCCACAGTAGTAGTAGCAGCAGTAGGAGTAATAGTAGCAGTATATGCCATGCGCTTAGCTTGTAGTAGATGTAGTAGTAGTAGTAGTAATGGTAGCAGGAGCAGTAGAAGTGGCGGCAGTAGCAGTAGTAGTAGCAGCAGATTTGCCCAGCAATGGGCACGTAGTAGTAGTAGAAATAGCAGCAATAACAGTACAGGCAGTAGAATGACCATGCACAGAGGTATTAATATTGATAGTAGTAGAAGCTGTAGTGGCAGCAGCAACAGCAGTAGCAGTAATATAGTAGCATTTGCACAGACAGGATTAGTAGTAGTAGCAGTGGTAGCCTTAGCAGCAGTCATAGTCATAGTAGTAGTATTTGCCGAGGACTGGACTACTAGTAGTTGCAGTAGAAGGAGCAGTACTAGTAGCATCAGCAGCAGTAGTAGTGATGGTAGTAGTATTTGCCATTCCCTGGACTACTAGTTGCAGCAGTAGTAGTCACAGTAGTAGCAACTGCAGCAGTAGTGGTCATAATAGTGGTATTTGCCATGCACTGTACTAGTAGTAGTAGAATTAGCAGCAGCATTAGAAGTAGCTGCAGCTGCAGTAATAGTAGCAGCAGAAGTACTAGTAGCAGTTGTGTTAATAGTAGTAGTATTTGCCATGAACTGTACTACCAGTAGCAGCTGTAGTAGCAGCAGCAGCACTACTAGTTACACTACTAGTATTTACCATGCACTGGGTTAGAAGTGGTGCTAGTAGCAGCAGTAGTAGTAGTCACAGAATTAGTAGTAGTAGCAGCAGTAGTGGTAACAGTAGGAGCACTTACCATGAACTGGGTTAGTAGTAGTAGTAGTAGTAGTAGTAGTAGTAGTAGTAGTAGTGGTAGCAGCACCAGTAGAAGTGACAGCAGCAGTACTAGTGACAGCAGATTTACCCTGCAGTTGGCCAGTAAAAGTAGTAGCACTTGCTGAAATAGCCGTAGTAGTAGTAGATTTGCCATGCACTGGGCTGTAGTATTAATACTAGTCGTAGCAGTATTAGCAGCAGCATCAGGAGTAGTAATCGAAGTAGTATTTGCCATGCACTGGGCTACAAGTAATACAAGTACTAGTAGACGTAGTAGCAGCAGCAGCAGTAGTAATAATGGTAGAATACCATTGCCATGCCCTGGGCTAGTAGTATTAGTAACAGTAGTAGTAGCAGCCACAGTAGAATTAGAAGCAGTAGCAGTAGTAGCAGCAGAAGTAGTCGTAAGAGCAAGAGCACTAATAGTAGCAGCAGTGGTAATAGTAGTTGTATTTGGCATGGACTGGGCTAGTAATAGTACTAGTAGCAGCAGCAGTAATGTTAGCATCAGTAGTAGTAGTAGCAGCAGTACTGGTAATATTGGTAGTATTTGAAATGCACTGGGGTAGTAGGAGTAGTAGTTGTATTGGTAGAAGCAGAAGTAGAATTGGCAGCAACATCAGTAGTAGTAGCAGCAGATTAGCCCTGCAGTGTGCACGTAGCAGTATTAGCATTAGCACTAATAGTTGTAGTACTAGAAGATTTGCCATGCACTGGCATAGTAGTGTTGATACTAGTAGTAGCAGCAGCAGAAGTAGCAGTAATAGTAGTATTTGCCATGCGCTAGACTACTAGTAGTAGCAGCAGTAGTAGAGGTAGCACCAGGAATAGAAGTGACATCAGCAGCAGTAAGAGTAGCAGCAGATATGTCCTGCAGTGGGCCAGTAGTACTAGTAGCAGTAGCAGCCATAGCAGTAGAAGGAGCCGATTTGCCATACACAGGGATAGTAGTATTGATAGTAGTAGTAGCAGTAGTAGCAGCATTGGGTGTAGTAGTAGTATCAGTAGTTTTTGCAATGCACTGGAATATTAGTAGTAGCAGTAGTAGTAGCATTGGTACAAGCAGCAGCGGTAGTACTAATAGTAGTAGTATTTGCCATGCACTGGGCGAATAGTAGTAGTAGTAGCAGCAGCAGCAGTAGAAGTAGCAGCAGCAGTAGTAGTAGCAGCAGTAGTAGTCATAGTAGTATTTGCTATGCATTGGGCGAGTAGTACTAGTAGTGGTAGCAGCAGGAGTAGAAGTGGCAGCAGCAGCAGTAGTAGTTGGAGCAGATTGGCCCTGCAAGGTGTGAGTAGTAGTAGTAGAAGTAGCAGCAATAACAGTACTAGTATTAGATTTGCCATGCACAGGGCTATTAGTATTGATAGTAGTAGTAGCAGTAGTAGTAGCAGCAGGAGCAGCAGTAGTAAAGTAGTTGTATGCGTCAAGAACTGGAATACTCGTAGTAGAAGTAGTAGCAGCAGCAGCAGTAGAGGTAAGAGTAGTAGTGTTTGCCATGCACTGAACTAATTGTAGTAGTAGCAGTACCAGCAAGAATAGAAGTAGCTGCAGCAGCAGTAGTAGCAGCAACAGTAGTGGTAAAAGTAGTAGTATTTGCCATGCACTGGGCTAGTAGTAGAAGTCCTAGTAGTAGTGGTAGCAGCAGAAGTCGAAGTGGCAGCAGCAGCAATACTAGGAGCAGCAGATTTGCCATGCAGTGGGCCACCTGTAGTAGTAAGAGTAACAGCTCTAGCAGTAGTAGTAGTATATTTGCCACGCACTGGGCTAGTAGTATTGACAGTAGTAGTAGCAACAGCAGCAGTAGTCACATGAATAGTATTTGCGACACACTGGATTACTAGTAGTAGCAGAAGTAGTAGAAGTAATAGCAACAGCAGCAGCAGTAGTAGAAATACTAGTACTATTTGCCATGCACTGTGCTAGTAGTAGTAGTAGTAGTAATAGTAATAGCAGCAGCAGTAGAGGTAGCAGCAGCAGTGGAAATAGAAGTAGTATCCGCCATGCACTGGGTAAGAAGTAGTAGTAGTAGTAACAGCAATAGTAACAGTAGAAGTAGATTTGCCATGCACTGGGCTCGTAGTATTGATATTAGCAGTAGCCGTAGTAGCAGCATCAGCAGTAGTAATAATAGTATTACTATGTGCAATGCACTGCACTACTATCAGTAGCAGTAGCAGTAGCAATAGTAGCAGCAGCAGAAGCAGTAGTACTAATAGTAGTAGTATCTGCCATGCACTGGACTGCTAGTAGTAGCAGTAGTAGTAGAGGTAGCAACAGCAATAGATGTGACAGCAGCAACAGAAATAGTAGCAGCAGATTTGCCCTGCAGTTGGCCAGTAGTAGTAGTAGTAGTAGTGGTAGGAGAAATAGCAGTAGTAGTAGTAGATTTGCCATGCACTGAGCTAGTAGTATTGATAGTAGTATTAGCAGTAGTAGTAGCAGCAGCAGTTGTAGTAAGAGTAGTAGTATTTGCCATTCCCTGGACTACATGTAGTACCAAGAGTAGTCACAGAAGACGCAGCAGCAGCAGTAGTGTTCATAGTACATATGTTTGCCATGCACTGGACTAGTAGTAGTAGTAGAATTAGCAGCAGCACTAGGAGTAGCTGCAGAAGCAATAGTAGTAGCAGCAGCAGTAGAAGAAGCAGCAGCAGCAGTAGTGGCAGTAGTAGTAATAGTAGTAGTATTTTACATGCACTGAGCTAGTAGCAGTAGTAGTGGTAGCAGCAGCAATAGAAGTGGCAGCTGCAAGGGTAGAACTAGCAGAAGATTTGACTCGCAGTGGGCCAGAAGAAGTATTAGCATCAGCAGTAATAGCTGTAGTACTAATAGACTTGCCATACACAGTGCTAATATTATTAATACTAGTAGTAGAAGTAGCAGCAGCAGCAGCAGTAGCAGTAATAGTAGCAATATTTGCCATGCACTGGACTACTGGTCGTAGCTGTACTAGTAGCTGTAGTAGCCGCTGCAGCAGCAGTAGTAGTAATATAGTAGCATTTGCCATGGACTGGATTAGTAGTAGTAGCAGCAGTAGCAGCAGCAGTAAAAGTAGCCGCAGTAGGAGTAGCAGCAGTAGGAGTAATAGTAGCAGTATATGCCATGCGCTTAGCTTGTAGTAGATGTAGTAGTAGTAGTAGTAATGGTAGCAGGAGCAGTAGAAGTGGCGGCAGTAGCAGTAGTAGTAGCAGCAGATTTGCCCAGCAATGGGCACGTAGTAGTAGTAGAAATAGCAGCAATAACAGTACAGGCAGTAGAATGACCATGCACAGAGGTATTAATATTGATAGTAGTAGAAGCTGTAGTGGCAGCAGCAACAGCAGTAGCAGTAATATAGTAGCATTTGCACAGACAGGATTAGTAGTAGTAGCAGTGGTAGCCTTAGCAGCAGTCAGAGTCATAGTAGTAGTATTTGCCGAGGACTGGACTACTAGTAGTTGCAGTAGAAGGAGCAGTACTAGTAGCATCAGCAGCAGTAGTAGTGATGGTAGTAGTATTTGCCATTCCCTGGACTACTAGTTGCAGCAGTAGTAGTCACAGTAGTAGCAACTGCAGCAGTAGTGGTCATAATAGTGGTATTTGCCATGCACTGTACTAGTAGTAGTAGAAGTAGCAGCAGCATTAGAAGTAGCTGCAGCTGCAGTAATAGTAGCAGCAGAAGTACTAGTAGCAGTTGTGTTAATAGTAGTAGTATTTGCCATGAACTGTACTACCAGTAGCAGCTGTAGTAGCAGCAGCAGCACTACTAGTTACACTACTAGTATTTATCGTGCACTGGGTTAGAAGTGGTGCTAGTAGCAGCAGTAGTAGTAGTCACAGAATTAGTAGTAGTAGCAGCAGTAGTGGTAACAGTAGGAGCACTTACCATGAACTGGGTTAGTAGTAGTAGTAGTAGTAGTAGTAGTAGTAGTGGTAGCAGCACCAGTAGAAGTGACAGCAGCAGTACTAGTGACAGCAGATTTACCCTGCAGTTGGCCAGTAAAAGTAGTAGCACTTGCTGAAATAGCCGTAGTAGTAGTAGATTTGCCATGCACTGGGCTGTAGTATTAATACTAGTCGTAGCAGTATTAGCAGCAGCATCAGGAGTAGTAATCGAAGTAGTATTTGCCATGCACTGGGCTGCAAGTAATACAAGTACTAGTAGACGTAGTAGCAGCAGCAGCAGTAGTAATAATGGTAGAATACCATTGCCATGCCCTGGGCTAGTAGTATTAGTAACAGTAGTAGTAGCAGCCACAGTAGAATTAGAAGCAGTAGCAGTAGTAGCAGCAGAAGTAGTCGTAAGAGCAAGAGCACTAATAGTAGCAGCAGTGGTAATAGTAGTTGTATTTGGCATGGACTGGGCTAGTAATAGTACTAGTAGCAGCAGCAGTAATGTTAGCATCAGTAGTAGTAGTAGCAGCAGTACTGGTAATATTGGTAGTATTTGAAATGCACTGGGGTAGTAGGAGTAGTAGTTGTATTGGTAGAAGCAGAAGTAGAATTGGCAGCAACATCAGTAGTAGTAGCAGCAGATTAGCCCTGCAGTGTGCACGTAGCAGTATTAGCATTAGCACTAATAGTTGTAGTACTAGAAGATTTGCCATGCACTGGCATAGTAGTGTTGATACTAGTAGTAGCAGCAGCAGAAGTAGCAGTAATAGTAGTATTTGCCATGCGCTAGACTACTAGTAGTAGCAGCAGTAGTAGAGGTAGCACCAGGAATAGAAGTGACATCAGCAGCAGTAAGAGTAGCAGCAGATATGTCCTGCAGTGGGCCAGTAGTACTAGTAGCAGTAGCAGCCATAGCAGTAGAAGGAGCCGATTTGCCATACACAGGGATAGTAGTATTGATAGTAGTAGTAGCAGTAGTAGCAGCATTGGGTGTAGTAGTAGTATCAGTAGTTTTTGCAATGCACTGGAATATTAGTAGTAGCAGTAGTAGTAGCATTGGTACAAACAGCAGCGGTAGTACTAATAGTAGTAGTATTTGCCATGCACTGGGCGAATAGTAGTAGTAGTAGCAGCAGCAGCAGTAGAAGTAGCAGCAGCAGTAGTAGTAGCAGCAGTAGTAGTCATAGTAGTATTTGCTATGCATTGGGCGAGTAGTACTAGTAGTGGTAGCAGCAGGAGTAGAAGTGGCAGCAGCAGCAGTAGTAGTTGGAGCAGATTGGCCCTGCAAGGTGTGAGTAGTAGTAGTAGAAGTAGCAGCAATAACAGTACTAGTATTAGATTTGCCATGCACAGGGCTATTAGTATTGATAGTAGTAGTAGCAGTAGTAGTAGCAGCAGCAGCAGCAGTAGTAAAGTAGTTGTATGCGTCAAGAACTGGAATACTCGTAGTAGAAGTAGTAGCAGCAGCAGCAGTAGAGGTAAGAGTAGTAGTGTTTGCCATGCACTGAACTAATTGTAGTAGTAGCAGTACCAGCAAGAATAGAAGTAGCTGCAGCAGCAGTAGTAGCAGCAACAGTAGTGGTAAAAGTAGTAGTATTTGCCATGCACTGGGCTAGTAGTAGAAGTCCTAGTAGTAGTGGTAGCAGCAGAAGTCGAAGTGGCAGCAGCAGCAATACTAGGAGCAGCAGATTTGCCATGCAGTGGGCCACCTGTAGTAGTAAGAGTAACAGCTCTAGCAGTAGTAGTAGTATATTTGCCACGCACTGGGCTAGTAGTATTGACAGTAGTAGTAGCAACAGCAGCAGTAGTCACATGAATAGTATTTGCGACACACTGGATTACTAGTAGTAGCAGAAGTAGTAGAAGTAATAGCAACAGCAGCAGCAGTAGTAGAAATACTAGTACTATTTGCCATGCACTGTGCTAGTAGTAGTAGTAGTAGTAATAGTAATAGCAGCAGCAGTAGAGGTAGCAGCAGCAGTGGAAATAGAAGTAGTATCCGCCATGCACTGGGTAAGAAGTAGTAGTAGTAGTAACAGCAATAGTAACAGTAGAAGTAGATTTGCCATGCACTGGGCTCGTAGTATTGATATTAGCAGTAGCCGTAGTAGCAGCATCAGCAGTAGTAATAATAGTATTACTATGTGCAATGCACTGCACTACTATCAGTAGCAGTAGCAGTAGCAATAGTAGCAGCAGCAGAAGCAGTAGTACTAATAGTAGTAGTATCTGCCATGCACTGGACTGCTAGTAGTAGCAGTAGTAGTAGAGGTAGCAACAGCAATAGATGTGACAGCAGCAACAGAAATAGTAGCAGCAGATTTGCCCTGCAGTTGGCCAGTAGTAGTAGTAGTAGTAGTGGTAGGAGAAATAGCAGTAGTAGTAGTAGATTTGCCATGCACTGAGCTAGTAGTATTGATAGTAGTATTAGCAGTAGTAGTAGCAGCAGCAGTTGTAGTAAGAGTAGTAGTATTTGCCATTCCCTGGACTACATGTAGTACCAAGAGTAGTCACAGAAGACGCAGCAGCAGCAGTAGTGTTCATAGTACATATGTTTGCCATGCACTGGACTAGTAGTAGTAGTAGAATTAGCAGCAGCACTAGGAGTAGCTGCAGAAGCAATAGTAGTAGCAGCAGCAGTAGAAGAAGCAGCAGCAGCAGTAGTGGCAGTAGTAGTAATAGTAGTAGTATTTTACATGCACTGAGCTAGTAGCAGTAGTAGTGGTAGCAGCAGCAATAGAAGTGGCAGCTGCAAGGGTAGAACTAGCAGAAGATTTGACTCGCAGTGGGCCAGAAGAAGTATTAGCATCAGCAGTAATAGCTGTAGTACTAATAGACTTGCCATACACAGTGCTAATATTATTAATACTAGTAGTAGAAGTAGCAGCAGCAGCAGCAGTAGCAGTAATAGTAGCAATATTTGCCATGCACTGGACTACTGGTCGTAGCTGTACTAGTAGCTGTAGTAGCCGCTGCAGCAGCAGTAGTAGTAATATAGTAGCATTTGCCATGGACTGGATTAGTAGTAGTAGCAGCAGTAGCAGCAGCAGTAAAAGTAGCCGCAGTAGGAGTAGCAGCAGTAGGAGTAATAGTAGCAGTATATGCCATGCGCTTAGCTTGTAGTAGATGTAGTAGTAGTAGTAGTAATGGTAGCAGGAGCAGTAGAAGTGGCGGCAGTAGCAGTAGTAGTAGCAGCAGATTTGCCCAGCAATGGGCACGTAGTAGTAGTAGAAATAGCAGCAATAACAGTACAGGCAGTAGAATGACCATGCACAGAGGTATTAATATTGATAGTAGTAGAAGCTGTAGTGGCAGCAGCAACAGCAGTAGCAGTAATATAGTAGCATTTGCACAGACAGGATTAGTAGTAGTAGCAGTGGTAGCCTTAGCAGCAGTCAGAGTCATAGTAGTAGTATTTGCCGAGGACTGGACTACTAGTAGTTGCAGTAGAAGGAGCAGTACTAGTAGCATCAGCAGCAGTAGTAGTGATGGTAGTAGTATTTGCCATTCCCTGGACTACTAGTTGCAGCAGTAGTAGTCACAGTAGTAGCAACTGCAGCAGTAGTGGTCATAATAGTGGTATTTGCCATGCACTGTACTAGTAGTAGTAGAAGTAGCAGCAGCATTAGAAGTAGCTGCAGCTGCAGTAATAGTAGCAGCAGAAGTACTAGTAGCAGTTGTGTTAATAGTAGTAGTATTTGCCATGAACTGTACTACCAGTAGCAGCTGTAGTAGCAGCAGCAGCACTACTAGTTACACTACTAGTATTTATCGTGCACTGGGTTAGAAGTGGTGCTAGTAGCAGCAGTAGTAGTAGTCACAGAATTAGTAGTAGTAGCAGCAGTAGTGGTAACAGTAGGAGCACTTACCATGAACTGGGTTAGTAGTAGTAGTAGTAGTAGTAGTAGTAGTAGTGGTAGCAGCACCAGTAGAAGTGACAGCAGCAGTACTAGTGACAGCAGATTTACCCTGCAGTTGGCCAGTAAAAGTAGTAGCACTTGCTGAAATAGCCGTAGTAGTAGTAGATTTGCCATGCACTGGGCTGTAGTATTAATACTAGTCGTAGCAGTATTAGCAGCAGCATCAGGAGTAGTAATCGAAGTAGTATTTGCCATGCACTGGGCTGCAAGTAATACAAGTACTAGTAGACGTAGTAGCAGCAGCAGCAGTAGTAATAATGGTAGAATACCATTGCCATGCCCTGGGCTAGTAGTATTAGTAACAGTAGTAGTAGCAGCCACAGTAGAATTAGAAGCAGTAGCAGTAGTAGCAGCAGAAGTAGTCGTAAGAGCAAGAGCACTAATAGTAGCAGCAGTGGTAATAGTAGTTGTATTTGGCATGGACTGGGCTAGTAATAGTACTAGTAGCAGCAGCAGTAATGTTAGCATCAGTAGTAGTAGTAGCAGCAGTACTGGTAATATTGGTAGTATTTGAAATGCACTGGGGTAGTAGGAGTAGTAGTTGTATTGGTAGAAGCAGAAGTAGAATTGGCAGCAACATCAGTAGTAGTAGCAGCAGATTAGCCCTGCAGTGTGCACGTAGCAGTATTAGCATTAGCACTAATAGTTGTAGTACTAGAAGATTTGCCATGCACTGGCATAGTAGTGTTGATACTAGTAGTAGCAGCAGCAGAAGTAGTAGTAATAGTAGTATTTGCCATGCGCTAGACTACTAGTAGTAGCAGCAGTAGTAGAGGTAGCACCAGGAATAGAAGTGACATCAGCAGCAGTAAGAGTAGCAGCAGATATGTCCTGCAGTGGGCCAGTAGTACTAGTAGCAGTAGCAGCCATAGCAGTAGAAGGAGCCGATTTGCCATACACAGGGATAGTAGTATTGATAGTAGTAGTAGCAGTAGTAGCAGCATTGGGTGTAGTAGTAGTATCAGTAGTTTTTGCAATGCACTGGAATATTAGTAGTAGCAGTAGTAGTAGCATTGGTACAAACAGCAGCGGTAGTACTAATAGTAGTAGTATTTGCCATGCACTGGGCGAATAGTAGTAGTAGTAGCAGCAGCAGCAGTAGAAGTAGCAGCAGCAGTAGTAGTAGCAGCAGTAGTAGTCATAGTAGTATTTGCTATGCATTGGGCGAGTAGTACTAGTAGTGGTAGCAGCAGGAGTAGAAGTGGCAGCAGCAGCAGTAGTAGTTGGAGCAGATTGGCCCTGCAAGGTGTGAGTAGTAGTAGTAGAAGTAGCAGCAATAACAGTACTAGTATTAGATTTGCCATGCACAGGGCTATTAGTATTGATAGTAGTAGTAGCAGTAGTAGTAGCAGCAGCAGCAGCAGTAGTAAAGTAGTTGTATGCGTCAAGAACTGGAATACTCGTAGTAGAAGTAGTAGCAGCAGCAGCAGTAGAGGTAAGAGTAGTAGTGTTTGCCATGCACTGAACTAATTGTAGTAGTAGCAGTACCAGCAAGAATAGAAGTAGCTGCAGCAGCAGTAGTAGCAGCAACAGTAGTGGTAAAAGTAGTAGTATTTGCCATGCACTGGGCTAGTAGTAGAAGTCCTAGTAGTAGTGGTAGCAGCAGAAGTCGAAGTGGCAGCAGCAGCAATACTAGGAGCAGCAGATTTGCCATGCAGTGGGCCACCTGTAGTAGTAAGAGTAACAGCTCTAGCAGTAGTAGTAGTATATTTGCCACGCACTGGGCTAGTAGTATTGACAGTAGTAGTAGCAACAGCAGCAGTAGTCACATGAATAGTATTTGCGACACACTGGATTACTAGTAGTAGCAGAAGTAGTAGAAGTAATAGCAACAGCAGCAGCAGTAGTAGAAATACTAGTACTATTTGCCATGCACTGTGCTAGTAGTAGTAGTAGTAGTAATAGTAATAGCAGCAGCAGTAGAGGTAGCAGCAGCAGTGGAAATAGAAGTAGTATCCGCCATGCACTGGGTAAGAAGTAGTAGTAGTAGTAACAGCAATAGTAACAGTAGAAGTAGATTTGCCATGCACTGGGCTCGTAGTATTGATATTAGCAGTAGCCGTAGTAGCAGCATCAGCAGTAGTAATAATAGTATTACTATGTGCAATGCACTGCACTACTATCAGTAGCAGTAGCAGTAGCAATAGTAGCAGCAGCAGAAGCAGTAGTACTAATAGTAGTAGTATCTGCCATGCACTGGACTGCTAGTAGTAGCAGTAGTAGTAGAGGTAGCAACAGCAATAGATGTGACAGCAGCAACAGAAATAGTAGCAGCAGATTTGCCCTGCAGTTGGCCAGTAGTAGTAGTAGTAGTGGTAGGAGAAATAGCAGTAGTAGTAGTAGATTTGCCATGCACTGAGCTAGTAGTATTGATAGTAGTATTAGCAGTAGTAGTAGCAGCAGCAGTTGTAGTAAGAGTAGTAGTATTTGCCATTCCCTGGACTACATGTAGTACCAAGAGTAGTCACAGAAGACGCAGCAGCAGCAGTAGTGTTCATAGTACATATGTTTGCCATGCACTGGACTAGTAGTAGTAGTAGAATTAGCAGCAGCACTAGGAGTAGCTGCAGAAGCAATAGTAGTAGCAGCAGCAGTAGAAGAAGCAGCAGCAGCAGTAGTGGCAGTAGTAGTAATAGTAGTAGTATTTTACATGCACTGAGCTAGTAGCAGTAGTAGTGGTAGCAGCAGCAATAGAAGTGGCAGCTGCAAGGGTAGAACTAGCAGAAGATTTGACTCGCAGTGGGCCAGAAGAAGTATTAGCATCAGCAGTAATAGCTGTAGTACTAATAGACTTGCCATACACAGTGCTAATATTATTAATACTAGTAGTAGAAGTAGCAGCAGCAGCAGCAGTAGCAGTAATAGTAGCAATATTTGCCATGCACTGGACTACTGGTCGTAGCTGTACTAGTAGCTGTAGTAGCCGCTGCAGCAGCAGTAGTAGTAATATAGTAGCATTTGCCATGGACTGGATTAGTAGTAGTAGCAGCAGTAGCAGCAGCAGTAGAAGTAGCCGCAGTAGTAGTAGCAGCAGTAGGAGTAATAGTAGCAGTATATGCCATGCGCTTAGCTTGTAGTAGATGTAGTAGTAGTAGTAGTAATGGTAGCAGGAGCAGTAGAAGTGGCGGCAGTAGCAGTAGTAGTAGCAGCAGATTTGCCCAGCAATGGGCACGTAGTAGTAGTAGAAATAACAGCAATAACAGTACAGGCAGTAGAATGACCATGCACAGAGGTATTAATATTGATAGTAGTAGAAGCTGTAGTGGCAGCAGCAACAGCAGTAGCAGTAATATAGTAGCATTTGCACAGACAGGATTAGTAGTAGTAGCAGTGGTAGCCTTAGCAGCAGTCAGAGTCATAGTAGTAGTATTTGCCGAGGACTGGACTACTAGTAGTTGCAGTAGAAGGAGCAGTACTAGTAGCATCAGCAGCAGTAGTAGTGATGGTAGTAGTATTTGCCATTCCCTGGACTACTAGTTGCAGCAGTAGTAGTCACAGTAGTAGCAACTGCAGCAGTAGTGGTCATAATAGTGGTATTTGCCATGCACTGTACTAGTAGTAGTAGAATTAGCAGCAGCATTAGAAGTAGCTGCAGCTGCAGTAATAGTAGCAGCAGAAGTACTAGTAGCAGTTGTGTTAATAGTAGTAGTATTTGCCATGAACTGTACTACCAGTAGCAGCTGTAGTAGCAGCAGCAGCACTACTAGTTACACTACTAGTATTTACCATGCACTGGGTTAGAAGTGGTGCTAGTAGCAGCAGTAGTAGTAGTCACAGAATTAGTAGTAGTAGCAGCAGTAGTGGTAACAGTAGGAGCACTTACCATGAACTGGGTCAGTAGTAGTAGTAGTAGTAGTAGTAGTAGTAGTAGTGGTAGCAGCACCAGTAGAAGTGACAGCAGCAGTACTAGTGACAGCAGATTTACCCTGCAGTTGGCCAGTAAAAGTAGTAGCACTTGCTGAAATAGCCGTAGTAGTAGTAGATTTGCCATGCACTGGGCTGTAGTATTAATACTAGTCGTAGCAGTATTAGCAGCAGCATCAGGAGTAGTAATCGAAGTAGTATTTGCCATGCACTGGGCTGCAAGTAATACAAGTACTAGTAGACGTAGTAGCAGCAGCAGCAGTAGTAATAATGGTAGAATACCATTGCCATGCCCTGGGCTAGTAGTATTAGTAACAGTAGTAGTAGCAGCCACAGTAGAATTAGAAGCAGTAGCAGTAGTAACAGCAGAAGTAGTCGTAAGAGCAAGAGCACTAATAGTAGCAGCAGTGGTAATAGTAGTTGTATTTGGCATGGACTGGGCTAGTAATAGTACTAGTAGCAGCAGCAGTAATGTTAGCATCAGTAGTAGTAGTAGCAGCAGTACTGGTAATATTGGTAGTATTTGAAATGCACTGGGGTAGTAGGAGTAGTAGTTGTATTGGTAGAAGCAGAAGTAGAATTGGCAGCAACATCAGTAGTAGTAGCAGCAGATTAGCCCTGCAGTGTGCACGTAGCAGTATTAGCATTAGCACTA
This sequence comes from Leucopleurus acutus, assembly GCF_964270905.1. NCBI lineage: Eukaryota > Metazoa > Chordata > Mammalia > Artiodactyla > Delphinidae > Leucopleurus > Leucopleurus acutus. The sequence continues at coordinate 588,606 of NW_028139142.1, forward strand.
ATAGTTGTAGTAGTAGAAGATTTGCCATGCACTGGCATAGTAGTGTTGATACTAGTAGTAGCAGCAGCAGAAGTAGCAGTAATAGTAGTATTTGCCATGCGCTAGACTACTAGTAGTAGCAGCAGTAGTAGAGGTAGCACCAGGAATAGAAGTGACATCAGCAGCAGTAAGAGTAGCAGCAGATATGTCCTGCAGTGGGCCAGTAGTACTAGTAGCAGTAGCAGCCATAGCAGTAGAAGGAGCCGATTTGCCATACACAGGGATAGTAGTATTGATAGTAGTAGTAGCAGTAGTAGCAGCATTGGGTGTAGTAGTAGTATCAGTAGTTTTTGCAATGCACTGGAATATTAGTAGTAGCAGTAGTAGTAGCATTGGTACAAGCAGCAGCGGTAGTACTAATAGTAGTAGTATTTGCCATGCACTGGGCGAATAGTAGTAGTAGTAGCAGCAGCAGCAGTAGAAGTAGCAGCAGCAGTAGTAGTAGCAGCAGTAGTAGTCATAGTAGTATTTGCTATGCATTGGGCGAGTAGTACTAGTAGTGGTAGCAGCAGGAGTAGAAGTGGCAGCAGCAGCAGTAGTAGTTGGAGCAGATTGGCCCTGCAAGGTGTGAGTAGTAGTAGTAGAAGTAGCAGCAATAACAGTACTAGTATTAGATTTGCCATGCACAGGGCTATTAGTATTGATAGTAGTAGTAGCAGTAGTAGTAGCAGCAGGAGCAGCAGTAGTAAAGTAGTTGTATGCGTCAAGAACTGGAATACTCGTAGTAGAAGTAGTAGCAGCAGCAGCAGTAGAGGTAAGAGTAGTAGTGTTTGCCATGCACTGAACTAATTGTAGTAGTAGCAGTACCAGCAAGAATAGAAGTAGCTGCAGCAGCAGTAGTAGCAGCAACAGTAGTGGTAAAAGTAGTAGTATTTGCCATGCACTGGGCTAGTAGTAGAAGTCCTAGTAGTAGTGGTAGCAGCAGAAGTCGAAGTGGCAGCAGCAGCAATACTAGGAGCAGCAGATTTGCCATGCAGTGGGCCACCTGTAGTAGTAAGAGTAACAGCTCTAGCAGTAGTAGTAGTATATTTGCCACGCACTGGGCTAGTAGTATTGACAGTAGTAGTAGCAACAGCAGCAGTAGTCACATGAATAGTATTTGCGACACACTGGATTACTAGTAGTAGCAGAAGTAGTAGAAGTAATAGAAACAGCAGCAGCAGTAGTAGAAATACTAGTACTATTTGCCATGCACTGTGCTAGTAGTAGTAGTAGTAGTAATAGTAATAGCAGCAGCAGTAGAGGTAGCAGCAGCAGTGGAAATAGAAGTAGTATCCGCCATGCACTGGGTAAGAAGTAGTAGTAGTAGTAACAGCAATAGTAACAGTAGAAGTAGATTTGCCATGCACTGGGCTCGTAGTATTGATATTAGCAGTAGCCGTAGTAGCAGCATCAGCAGTAGTAATAATAGTATTACTATGTGCAATGCACTGCACTACTATCAGTAGCAGTAGCAGTAGCAATAGTAGCAGCAGCAGAAGCAGTAGTACTAATAGTAGTAGTATCTGCCATGCACTGGACTGCTAGTAGTAGCAGTAGTAGTAGAGGTAGCAACAGCAATAGATGTGACAGCAGCAACAGAAATAGTAGCAGCAGATTTGCCCTGCAGTTGGCCAGTAGTAGTAGTAGTAGTGGTAGGAGAAATAGCAGTAGTAGTAGTAGATTTGCCATGCACTGAGCTAGTAGTATTGATAGTAGTATTAGCAGTAGTAGTAGCAGCAGCAGTTGTAGTAAGAGTAGTAGTATTTGCCATTCCCTGGACTACATGTAGTACCAAGAGTAGTCACAGAAGACGCAGCAGCAGCAGTAGTGTTCATAGTACATATGTTTGCCATGCACTGGACTAGTAGTAGTAGTAGAATTAGCAGCAGCACTAGGAGTAGCTGCAGAAGCAATAGTAGTAGCAGCAGCAGTAGAAGAAGCAGCAGCAGCAGTAGTGGCAGTAGTAGTAATAGTAGTAGTATTTTACATGCACTGAGCTAGTAGCAGTAGTAGTGGTAGCAGCAGCAATAGAAGTGGCAGCTGCAAGGGTAGAACTAGCAGAAGATTTGACTCGCAGTGGGCCAGAAGAAGTATTAGCATCAGCAGTAATAGCTGTAGTACTAATAGACTTGCCATACACAGTGCTAATATTATTAATACTAGTAGTAGAAGTAGCAGCAGCAGCAGCAGTAGCAGTAATAGTAGCAATATTTGCCATGCACTGGACTACTGGTCGTAGCTGTACTAGTAGCTGTAGTAGCCGCTGCAGCAGCAGTAGTAGTAATATAGTAGCATTTGCCATGGACTGGATTAGTAGTAGTAGCAGCAGTAGCAGCAGCAGTAGAAGTAGCCGCAGTAGGAGTAGCAGCAGTAGGAGTAATAGTAGCAGTATATGCCATGCGCTTAGCTTGTAGTAGATGTAGTAGTAGTAGTAGTAATGGTAGCAGGAGCAGTAGAAGTGGCGGCAGTAGCAGTAGTAGTAGCAGCAGATTTGCCCAGCAATGGGCACGTAGTAGTAGTAGAAATAGCAGCAATAACAGTACAGGCAGTAGAATGACCATGCACAGAGGTATTAATATTGATAGTAGTAGAAGCTGTAGTGGCAGCAGCAACAGCAGTAGCAGTAATATAGTAGCATTTGCACAGACAGGATTAGTAGTAGTAGCAGTGGTAGCCTTAGCAGCAGTCAGAGTCATAGTAGTAGTATTTGCCGAGGACTGGACTACTAGTAGTTGCAGTAGAAGGAGCAGTACTAGTAGCATCAGCAGCAGTAGTAGTGATGGTAGTAGTATTTGCCATTCCCTGGACTACTAGTTGCAGCAGTAGTAGTCACAGTAGTAGCAACTGCAGCAGTAGTGGTCATAATAGTGGTATTTGCCATGCACTGTACTAGTAGTAGTAGAATTAGCAGCAGCATTAGAAGTAGCTGCAGCTGCAGTAATAGTAGCAGCAGAAGTACTAGTAGCAGTTGTGTTAATAGTAGTAGTATTTGCCATGAACTGTACTACCAGTAGCAGCTGTAGTAGCAGCAGCAGCACTACTAGTTACACTACTAGTATTTACCGTGCACTGGGTTAGAAGTGGTGCTAGTAGCAGCAGTAGTAGTAGTCACAGAATTAGTAGTAGTAGCAGCAGTAGTGGTAACAGTAGGAGCACTTACCATGAACTGGGTTAGTAGTAGTAGTAGTAGTAGTAGTAGTAGTAGTAGTGGTAGCAGCACCAGTAGAAGTGACAGCAGCAGTACTAGTGACAGCAGATTTACCCTGCAGTTGGCCAGTAAAAGTAGTAGCACTTGCTGAAATAGCCGTAGTAGTAGTAGATTTGCCATGCACTGGGCTGTAGTATTAATACTAGTCGTAGCAGTATTAGCAGCAGCATCAGGAATAGTAATCGAAGTAGTATTTGCCATGCACTGGGCTGCAAGTAATACAAGTACTAGTAGACGTAGTAGCAGCAGCAGCAGTAGTAATAATGGTAGAATACCATTGCCATGCCCTGGGCTAGTAGTATTAGTAACAGTAGTAGTAGCAGCCACAGTAGAATTAGAAGCAGTAGCAGTAGTAGCAGCAGAAGTAGTCGTAAGAGCAAGAGCACTAATAGTAGCAGCAGTGGTAATAGTAGTTGTATTTGGCATGGACTGGGCTAGTAATAGTACTAGTAGCAGCAGCAGTAATGTTAGCATCAGTAGTAGTAGTAGCAGCAGTACTGGTAATATTGGTAGTATTTGAAATGCACTGGGGTAGTAGGAGTAGTAGTTGTATTGGTAGAAGCAGAAGTAGAATTGGCAGCAACATCAGTAGTAGTAGCAGCAGATTAGCCCTGCAGTGTGCACGTAGCAGTATTAGCATTAGCACTAATAGTTGTAGTACTAGAAGATTTGCCATGCACTGGCATAGTAGTGTTGATACTAGTAGTAGCAGCAGCAGAAGTAGCAGTAATAGTAGTATTTGCCATGCGCTAGACTACTAGTAGTAGCAGCAGTAGTAGAGGTAGCAGCAGGAATAGAAGTGACATCAGCAGCAGTAAGAGTAGCAGCAGATATGTCCTGCAGTGGGCCAGTAGTACTAGTAGCAGTAGCAGCCATAGCAGTAGAAGGAGCCGATTTGCCATACACAGGGATAGTAGTATTGATAGTAGTAGTAGCAGTAGTAGCAGCATTGGGTGTAGTAGTAGTATCAGTAGTTTTTGCAATGCACTGGAATATTAGTAGTAGCAGTAGTAGTAGCATTGGTACAAGCAGCAGCGGTAGTACTAATAGTAGTAGTATTTGCCATGCACTGGGCGAATAGTAGTAGTAGTAGCAGCAGCAGCAGTAGAAGTAGCAGCAGCAGTAGTAGTAGCAGCAGTAGTAGTCATAGTAGTATTTGCTATGCATTGGGCGAGTAGTACTAGTAGTGGTAGCAGCAGGAGTAGAAGTGGCAGCAGCAGCAGTAGTAGTTGGAGCAGATTGGCCCTGCAAGGTGTGAGTAGTAGTAGTAGAAGTAGCAGCAATAACAGTACTAGTATTAGATTTGCCATGCACAGGGCTATTAGTATTGATAGTAGTAGTAGCAGTAGTAGTAGCAGCAGGAGCAGCAGTAGTAAAGTAGTTGTATGCGTCAAGAACTGGAATACTCGTAGTAGAAGTAGTAGCAGCAGCAGCAGTAGAGGTAAGAGTAGTAGTGTTTGCCATGCACTGAACTAATTGTAGTAGTAGCAGTACCAGCAAGAATAGAAGTAGCTGCAGCAGCAGTAGTAGCAGCAACAGTAGTGGTAAAAGTAGTAGTATTTGCCATGCACTGGGCTAGTAGTAGAAGTCCTAGTAGTAGTGGTAGCAGCAGAAGTCGAAGTGGCAGCAGCAGCAATACTAGGAGCAGCAGATTTGCCATGCAGTGGGCCACCTGTAGTAGTAAGAGTAACAGCTCTAGCAGTAGTAGTAGTATATTTGCCACGCACTGGGCTAGTAGTATTGACAGTAGTAGTAGCAACAGCAGCAGTAGTCACATGAATAGTATTTGCGACACACTGGATTACTAGTAGTAGCAGAAGTAGTAGAAGTAATAGCAACAGCAGCAGCAGTAGTAGAAATACTAGTACTATTTGCCATGCACTGTGCTAGTAGTAGTAGTAGTAGTAATAGTAATAGCAGCAGCAGTAGAGGTAGCAGCAGCAGTGGAAATAGAAGTAGTATCCGCCATGCACTGGGTAAGAAGTAGTAGTAGTAGTAACAGCAATAGTAACAGTAGAAGTAGATTTGCCATGCACTGGGCTCGTAGTATTGATATTAGCAGTAGCCGTAGTAGCAGCATCAGCAGTAGTAATAATAGTATTACTATGTGCAATGCACTGCACTACTATCAGTAGCAGTAGCAGTAGCAATAGTAGCAGCAGCAGAAGCAGTAGTACTAATAGTAGTAGTATCTGCCATGCACTGGACTGCTAGTAGTAGCAGTAGTAGTAGAGGTAGCAACAGCAATAGATGTGACAGCAGCAACAGAAATAGTAGCAGCAGATTTGCCCTGCAGTTGGCCAGTAGTAGTAGTAGTAGTGGTAGGAGAAATAGCAGTAGTAGTAGTAGATTTGCCATGCACTGAGCTAGTAGTATTGATAGTAGTATTAGCAGTAGTAGTAGCAGCAGCAGTTGTAGTAAGAGTAGTAGTATTTGCCATTCCCTGGACTACATGTAGTACCAAGAGTAGTCACAGAAGATGCAGCAGCAGCAGTAGTGTTCATAGTACATATGTTTGCCATGCACTGGACTAGTAGTAGTAGTAGAATTAGCAGCAGCACTAGGAGTAGCTGCAGAAGCAATAGTAGTAGCAGCAGCAGTAGAAGAAGCAGCAGCAGCAGTAGTGGCAGTAGTAGTAATAGTAGTAGTATTTTACATGCACTGAGCTAGTAGCAGTAGTAGTGGTAGCAGCAGCAATAGAAGTGGCAGCTGCAAGGGTAGAACTAGCAGAAGATTTGACTCGCAGTGGGCCAGAAGAAGTATTAGCATCAGCAGTAATAGCTGTAGTACTAATAGACTTGCCATACACAGTGCTAATATTATTAATACTAGTAGTAGAAGTAGCAGCAGCAGCAGCAGTAGCAGTAATAGTAGCAATATTTGCCATGCACTGGACTACTGGTCGTAGCTGTACTAGTAGCTGTAGTAGCCGCTGCAGCAGCAGTAGTAGTAATATAGTAGCATTTGCCATGGACTGGATTAGTAGTAGTAGCAGCAGTAGCAGCAGCAGTAGAAGTAGCCGCAGTAGTAGTAGCAGCAGTAGGAGTAATAGTAGCAGTATATGCCATGCGCTTAGCTTGTAGTAGATGTAGTAGTAGTAGTAGTAATGGTAGCAGGAGCAGTAGAAGTGGCGGCAGTAGCAGTAGTAGTAGCAGCAGATTTGCCCAGCAATGGGCACGTAGTAGTAGTAGAAATAGCAGCAATAACAGTACAGGCAGTAGAATGACCATGCACAGAGGTATTAATATTGATAGTAGTAGAAGCTGTAGTGGCAGCAGCAACAGCAGTAGCAGTAATATAGTAGCATTTGCACAGACAGGATTAGTAGTAGTAGCAGTGGTAGCCTTAGCAGCAGTCATAGTCATAGTAGTAGTATTTGCCGAGGACTGGACTACTAGTAGTTGCAGTAGAAGGAGCAGTACTAGTAGCATCAGCAGCAGTAGTAGTGATGGTAGTAGTATTTGCCATTCCCTGGACTACTAGTTGCAGCAGTAGTAGTCACAGTAGTAGCAACTGCAGCAGTAGTGGTCATAATAGTGGTATTTGCCATGCACTGTACTAGTAGTAGTAGAAGTAGCAGCAGCATTAGAAGTAGCTGCAGCTGCAGTAATAGTAGCAGCAGAAGTACTAGTAGCAGTTGTGTTAATAGTAGTAGTATTTGCCATGAACTGTACTACCAGTAGCAGCTGTAGTAGCAGCAGCAGCACTACTAGTTACACTACTAGTATTTACCATGCACTGGGTTAGAAGTGGTGCTAGTAGCAGCAGTAGTAGTAGTCACAGAATTAGTAGTAGTAGCAGCAGTAGTGGTAACAGTAGGAGCACTTACCATGAACTGGGTTAGTAGTAGTAGTAGTAGTAGTAGTAGTAGTGGTAGCAGCACCAGTAGAAGTGACAGCAGCAGTACTAGTGACAGCAGATTTACCCTGCAGTTGGCCAGTAAAAGTAGTAGCACTTGCTGAAATAGCCGTAGTAGTAGTAGATTTGCCATGCACTGGGCTGTAGTATTAATACTAGTCGTAGCAGTATTAGCAGCAGCATCAGGAGTAGTAATCGAAGTAGTATTTGCCATGCACTGGGCTACAAGTAATACAAGTACTAGTAGACGTAGTAGCAGCAGCAGCAGTAGTAATAATGGTAGAATACCATTGCCATGCCCTGGGCTAGTAGTATTAGTAACAGTAGTAGTAGCAGCCACAGTAGAATTAGAAGCAGTAGCAGTAGTAGCAGCAGAAGTAGTCGTAAGAGCAAGAGCACTAATAGTAGCAGCAGTGGTAATAGTAGTTGTATTTGGCATGGACTGGGCTAGTAATAGTACTAGTAGCAGCAGCAGTAATGTTAGCATCAGTAGTAGTAGTAGCAGCAGTACTGGTAATATTGGTAGTATTTGAAATGCACTGGGGTAGTAGGAGTAGTAGTTGTATTGGTAGAAGCAGAAGTAGAATTGGCAGCAACATCAGTAGTAGTAGCAGCAGATTAGCCCTGCAGTGTGCACGTAGCAGTATTAGCATTAGCACTAATAGTTGTAGTACTAGAAGATTTGCCATGCACTGGCATAGTAGTGTTGATACTAGTAGTAGCAGCAGCAGAAGTAGCAGTAATAGTAGTATTTGCCATGCGCTAGACTACTAGTAGTAGCAGCAGTAGTAGAGGTAGCACCAGGAATAGAAGTGACATCAGCAGCAGTAAGAGTAGCAGCAGATATGTCCTGCAGTGGGCCAGTAGTACTAGTAGCAGTAGCAGCCATAGCAGTAGAAGGAGCCGATTTGCCATACACAGGGATAGTAGTATTGATAGTAGTAGTAGCAGTAGTAGCAGCATTGGGTGTAGTAGTAGTATCAGTAGTTTTTGCAATGCACTGGAATATTAGTAGTAGCAGTAGTAGTAGCATTGGTACAAGCAGCAGCGGTAGTACTAATAGTAGTAGTATTTGCCATGCACTGGGCGAATAGTAGTAGTAGTAGCAGCAGCAGCAGTAGAAGTAGCAGCAGCAGTAGTAGTAGCAGCAGTAGTAGTCATAGTAGTATTTGCTATGCATTGGGCGAGTAGTACTAGTAGTGGTAGCAGCAGGAGTAGAAGTGGCAGCAGCAGCAGTAGTACTTGGAGCAGATTGGCCCTGCAAGGTGTGAGTAGTAGTAGTAGAAGTAGCAGCAATAACAGTACTAGTATTAGATTTGCCATGCACAGGGCTATTAGTATTGATAGTAGTAGTAGCAGTAGTAGCAGCAGCAGCAGCAGTAGAAAAGTAGTTGTATGCGTCAAGAACTGGAATACTCGTAGTAGAAGTAGTAGCAGCAGCAGCAGTAGAGGTAAGAGTAGTAGTGTTTGCCATGCACTGAACTAATTGTAGTAGTAGCAGTACCAGCAAGAATAGAAGTAGCTGCAGCAGCAGTAGTAGCAGCAACAGTAGTGGTAAAAGTAGTAGTATTTGCCATGCACTGGGCTAGTAGTAGAAGTCCTAGTAGTAGTGGTAGCAGCAGAAGTCGAAGTGGCAGCAGCAGCAATACTAGGAGCAGCAGATTTGCCATGCAGTGGGCCACCTGTAGTAGTAAGAGTAACAGCTCTAGCAGTAGTAGTAGTATATTTGCCACGCACTGGGCTAGTAGTATTGACAGTAGTAGTAGCAACAGCAGCAGTAGTCACATGAATAGTATTTGCGACACACTGGATTACTAGTAGTAGCAGAAGTAGTAGAAGTAATAGCAACAGCAGCAGCAGTAGTAGAAATACTAGTACTATTTGCCATGCACTGTGCTAGTAGTAGTAGTAGTAGTAATAGTAATAGCAGCAGCAGTAGAGGTAGCAGCAGCAGTGGAAATAGAAGTAGTATCCGCCATGCACTGGGTAAGAAGTAGTAGTAGTAGTAACAGCAATAGTAACAGTAGAAGTAGATTTGCCATGCACTGGGCTCGTAGTATTGATATTAGCAGTAGCCGTAGTAGCAGCATCAGCAGTAGTAATAATAGTATTACTATGTGCAATGCACTGCACTACTATCAGTAGCAGTAGCAGTAGCAATAGTAGCAGCAGCAGAAGCAGTAGTACTAATAGTAGTAGTATCTGCCATGCACTGGACTGCTAGTAGTAGCAGTAGTAGTAGCAACAGCAATAGACGTGACAGCAGCAACAGAAATAGTAGCAGCAGATTTGCCCTGCAGTTGGCCAGTAGTAGTAGTAGTAGTGGTAGGAGAAATAGCAGTAGTAGTAGTAGATTTGCCATGCACTGAGCTAGTAGTATTGATAGTAGTATTAGCAGTAGTAGTAGCAGCAGCAGTTGTAGTAAGAGTAGTAGTATTTGCCATTCCCTGGACTACATGTAGTACCAAGAGTAGTCACAGAAGACGCAGCAGCAGCAGTAGTGTTCATAGTACATATGTTTGCCATGCACTGGACTAGTAGTAGTAGTAGAATTAGCAGCAGCACTAGGAGTAGCTGCAGAAGCAATAGTAGTAGCAGCAGCAGTAGAAGAAGCAGCAGCAGCAGTAGTGGCAGTAGTAGTAATAGTAGTAGTATTTTACATGCACTGAGCTAGTAGCAGTAGTAGTGGTAGCAGCAGCAATAGAAGTGGCAGCTGCAAGGGTAGAACTAGCAGAAGATTTGACTCGCAGTGGGCCAGAAGAAGTATTAGCATCAGCAGTAATAGCTGTAGTACTAATAGACTTGCCATACACAGTGCTAATATTATTAATACTAGTAGTAGAAGTAGTAGCAGCAGCAGCAGTAGCAGTAATAGTAGCAATATTTGCCATGCACTGGACTACTGGTCGTAGCTGTACTAGTAGCTGTAGTAGCCGCTGCAGCAGCAGTAGTAGTAATATAGTAGCATTTGCCATGGACTGGATTAGTAGTAGTAGCAGCAGTAGCAGCAGCAGTAGAAGTAGCCGCAGTAGGAGTAGCAGCAGTAGGAGTAATAGTAGCAGTATATGCCATGCGCTTAGCTTGTAGTAGATGTAGTAGTAGTAGTAGTAATGGTAGCAGGAGCAGTAGAAGTGGCGGCAGTAGCAGTAGTAGTAGCAGCAGATTTGCCCAGCAATGGGCACGTAGTAGTAGTAGAAATAGCAGCAATAACAGTACAGGCAGTAGAATGACCATGCACAGAGGTATTAATATTGAGAGTAGTAGAAGCTGTAGTGGCAGCAGCAACAGCAGTAGCAGTAATATAGTAGCATTTGCACAGACAGGATTAGTAGTAGTAGCAGTGGTAGCCTTAGCAGCAGTCAGAGTCATAGTAGTAGTATTTGCCGAGGACTGGACTACTAGTAGTTGCAGTAGAAGGAGCAGTACTAGTAGCATCAGCAGCAGTAGTAGTGATGGTAGTAGTATTTGCCATTCCCTGGACTACTAGTTGCAGCAGTAGTAGTCACAGTAGTAGCAACTGCAGCAGTAGTGGTCATAATAGTGGTATTTGCCATGCACTGTACTAGTAGTAGTAGAAGTAGCAGCAGCATTAGAAGTAGCTGCAGCTGCAGTAATAGTAGCAGCAGAAGTACTAGTAGCAGTTGTGTTAATAGTAGTAGTATTTGCCATGAACTGTACTACCAGTAGCAGCTGTAGTAGCAGCAGCAGCACTACTAGTTACACTACTAGTATTTACCATGCACTGGGTTAGAAGTGGTGCTAGTAGCAGCAGTAGTAGTAGTCACAGAATTAGTAGTAGTAGCAGCAGTAGTGGTAACAGTAGGAGCACTTACCATGAACTGGGTTAGTAGTAGTAGTAGTAGTAGTAGTAGTAGTAGTAGTAGTGGTAGCAGCACCAGTAGAAGTGACAGCAGCAGTACTAGTGACAGCAGATTTACCCTGCAGTTGGCCAGTAAAAGTAGTAGCACTTGCTGAAATAGCCGTAGTAGTAGTAGATTTGCCATGCACTGGGCTGTAGTATTAATACTAGTCGTAGCAGTATTAGCAGCAGCATCAGGAGTAGTAATCGAAGTAGTATTTGCCATGCACTGGGCTACAAGTAATACAAGTACTAGTAGACGTAGTAGCAGCAGCAGCAGTAGTAATAATGGTAGAATACCATTGCCATGCCCTGGGCTAGTAGTATTAGTAACAGTAGTAGTAGCAGCCACAGTAGAATTAGAAGCAGTAGCAGTAGTAGCAGCAGAAGTAGTCGTAAGAGCAAGAGCACTAATAGTAGCAGCAGTGGTAATAGTAGTTGTATTTGGCATGGACTGGGCTAGTAATAGTACTAGTAGCAGCAGCAGTAATGTTAGCATCAGTAGTAGTAGTAGCAGCAGTACTGGTAATATTGGTAGTATTTGAAATGCACTGGGGTAGTAGGAGTAGTAGTTGTATTGGTAGAAGCAGAAGTAGAATTGGCAGCAACATCAGTAGTAGTAGCAGCAGATTAGCCCTGCAGTGTGCACGTAGCAGTATTAGCATTAGCACTAATAGTTGTAGTACTAGAAGATTTGCCATGCACTGGCATAGTAGTGTTGATACTAGTAGTAGCAGCAGCAGAAGTAGCAGTAACAGTAGTATTTGCCATGCGCTAGACTACTAGTAGTAGCAGCAGTAGTAGAGGTAGCACCAGGAATAGAAGTGACATCAGCAGCAGTAAGAGTAGCAGCAGATATGTCCTGCAGTGGGCCAGTAGTACTAGTAGCAGTAGCAGCCATAGCAGTAGAAGGAGCCGATTTGCCATACACAGGGATAGTAGTATTGATAGTAGTAGTAGCAGTAGTAGCAGCATTGGGTGTAGTAGTAGTATCAGTAGTTTTTGCAATGCACTGGAATATTAGTAGTAGCAGTAGTAGTAGCATTGGTACAAGCAGCAGCGGTAGTACTAATAGTAGTAGTATTTGCCATGCACTGGGCGAATAGTAGTAGTAGTAGCAGCAGCAGCAGTAGAAGTAGCAGCAGCAGTAGTAGTAGCAGCAGTAGTAGTCATAGTAGTATTTGCTATGCATTGGGCGAGTAGTACTAGTAGTGGTAGCAGCAGGAGTAGAAGTGGCAGCAGCAGCAGTAGTACTTGGAGCAGATTGGCCCTGCAAGGTGTGAGTAGTAGTAGTAGAAGTAGCAGCAATAACAGTACTAGTATTAGATTTGCCATGCACAGGGCTATTAGTATTGATAGTAGTAGTAGCAGTAGTAGTAGCAGCAGGAGCAGCAGTAGTAAAGTAGTTGTATGCGTCAAGAACTGGAATACTCGTAGTAGAAGTAGTAGCAGCAGCAGCAGTAGAGGTAAGAGTAGTAGTGTTTGCCATGCACTGAACTAATTGTAGTAGTAGCAGTACCAGCAAGAATAGAAGTAGCTGCAGCAGCAGTAGTAGCAGCAACAGTAGTGGTAAAAGTAGTAGTATTTGCCATGCACTGGGCTAGTAGTAGAAGTCCTAGTAGTAGTGGTAGCAGCAGAAGTCGAAGTGGCAGCAGCAGCAATACTAGGAGCAGCAGATTTGCCATGCAGTGGGCCACCTGTAGTAGTAAGAGTAACAGCTCTAGCAGTAGTAGTAGTATATTTGCCATGCACTGGGCTAGTAGTATTGACAGTAGTAGTAGCAACAGCAGCAGTAGTCACATGAATAGTATTTGCGACACACTGGATTACTAGTAGTAGCAGAAGTAGTAGAAGTAATAGCAACAGCAGCAGCAGTAGTAGAAATACTAGTACTATTTGCCATGCACTGTGCTAGTAGTAGTAGTAATAGTAATAGCAGCAGCAGTAGAGGTAGCAGCAGCAGTGGAAATAGAAGTAGTATCCGCCATGCACTGGGTAAGAAGTAGTAGTAGTAGTAACAGCAATAGTAACAGTAGAAGTAGATTTGCCATGCACTGGGCTCGTAGTATTGATATTAGCAGTAGCCGTAGTAGCAGCATCAGCAGTAGTAATAATAGTATTACTATGTGCAATGCACTGCACTACTATCAGTAGCAGTAGCAGTAGCAATAGTAGCAGCAGCAGAAGCAGTAGTACTAATAGTAGTAGTATCTGCCATGCACTGGACTGCTAGTAGTAGCAGTAGTAGTAGAGGTAGCAACAGCAATAGATGTGACAGCAGCAACAGAAATAGTAGCAGCAGATTTGCCCTGCAGTTGGCCAGTAGTAGTAGTAGTAGTAGTGGTAGGAGAAATAGCAGTAGTAGTAGTAGATTTGCCATGCACTGAGCTAGTAGTATTGATAGTAGTATTAGCAGTAGTAGTAGCAGCAGCAGTTGTAGTAAGAGTAGTAGTATTTGCCATTCCCTGGACTACATGTAGTACCAAGAGTAGTCACAGAAGACGCAGCAGCAGCAGTAGTGTTCATAGTACATATGTTTGCCATGCACTGGACTAGTAGTAGTAGTAGAATTAGCAGCAGCACTAGGAGTAGCTGCAGAAGCAATAGTAGTAGCAGCAGCAGTAGAAGAAGCAGCAGCAGCAGTAGTGGCAGTAGTAGTAATAGTAGTAGTATTTTACATGCACTGAGCTAGTAGCAGTAGTAGTGGTAGCAGCAGCAATAGAAGTGGCAGCTGCAAGGGTAGAACTAGCAGAAGATTTGACTCGCAGTGGGCCAGAAGAAGTATTAGCATCAGCAGTAATAGCTGTAGTACTAATAGACTTGCCATACACAGTGCTAATATTATTAATACTAGTAGTAGAAGTAGCAGCAGCAGCAGCAGTAGCAGTAATAGTAGCAATATTTGCCATGCACTGGACTACTGGTCGTAGCTGTACTAGTAGCTGTAGTAGCCGCTGCAGCAGCAGTAGTAGTAATATAGTAGCATTTGCCATGGACTGGATTAGTAGTAGTAGCAGCAGTAGCAGCAGCAGTAGAAGTAGCCGCAGTAGGAGTAGCAGCAGTAGGAGTAATAGTAGCAGTATATGCCATGCGCTTAGCTTGTAGTAGATGTAGTAGTAGTAGTAGTAATGGTAGCAGGAGCAGTAGAAGTGGCGGCAGTAGCAGTAGTAGTAGCAGCAGATTTGCCCAGCAATGGGCACGTAGTAGTAGTAGAAATAGCAGCAATAACAGTACAGGCAGTAGAATGACCATGCACAGAGGTATTAATATTGATAGTAGTAGAAGCTGTAGTGGCAGCAGCAACAGCAGTAGCAGTAATATAGTAGCATTTGCACAGACAGGATTAGTAGTAGTAGCAGTGGTAGCCTTAGCAGCAGTCAGAGTCATAGTAGTAGTATTTGCCGAGGACTGGACTACTAGTAGTTGCAGTAGAAGGAGCAGTACTAGTAGCATCAGCAGCAGTAGTAGTGATGGTAGTAGTATTTGCCATTCCCTGGACTACTAGTTGCAGCAGTAGTAGTCACAGTAGTAGCAACTGCAGCAGTAGTGGTCATAATAGTGGTATTTGCCATGCACTGTACTAGTAGTAGTAGAAGTAGCAGCAGCATTAGAAGTAGCTGCAGCTGCAGTAATAGTAGCAGCAGAAGTACTAGTAGCAGTTGTGTTAATAGTAGTAGTATTTGCCATGAACTGTACTACCAGTAGCAGCTGTAGTAGCAGCAGCAGCACTACTAGTTACACTACTAGTATTTACCATGCACTGGGTTAGAAGTGGTGCTAGTAGCAGCAGTAGTAGTAGTCACAGAATTAGTAGTAGTAGCAGCAGTAGTGGTAACAGTAGGAGCACTTACCATGAACTGGGTTAGTAGTAGTAGTAGTAGTAGTAGTAGTAGTAGTAGTGGTAGCAGCACCAGTAGAAGTGACAGCAGCAGTACTAGTGACAGCAGATTTACCCTGCAGTTGGCCAGTAAAAGTAGTAGCACTTGCTGAAATAGCCGTAGTAGTAGTAGATTTGCCATGCACTGGGCTGTAGTATTAATACTAGTCGTAGCAGTATTAGCAGCAGCATCAGGAGTAGTAATCGAAGTAGTATTTGCCATGCACTGGGCTGCAAGTAATACAAGTACTAGTAGACGTAGTAGCAGCAGCAGCAGTAGTAATAATGGTAGAATACCATTGCCATGCCCTGGGCTAGTAGTATTAGTAACAGTAGTAGTAGCAGCCACAGTAGAATTAGAAGCAGTAGCAGTAGTAGCAGCAGAAGTAGTCGTAAGAGCAAGAGCACTAATAGTAGCAGCAGTGGTAATAGTAGTTGTATTTGGCATGGACTGGGCTAGTAATAGTACTAGTAGCAGCAGCAGTAATGTTAGCATCAGTAGTAGTAGTAGCAGCAGTACTGGTAATATTGGTAGTATTTGAAATGCACTGGGGTAGTAGGAGTAGTAGTTGTATTGGTAGAAGCAGAAGTAGAATTGGCAGCAACATCAGTAGTAGTAGCAGCAGATTAGCCCTGCAGTGTGCACGTAGCAGTATTAGCATTAGCACTAATAGTTGTAGTACTAGAAGATTTGCCATGCACTGGCATAGTAGTGTTGATACTAGTAGTAGCAGCAGCAGAAGTAGCAGTAACAGTAGTATTTGCCATGCGCTAGACTACTAGTAGTAGCAGCAGTAGTAGAGGTAGCACCAGGAATAGAAGTGACATCAGCAGAAGTAAGAGTAGCAGCAGATATGTCCTGCAGTGGGCCAGTAGTACTAGTAGCAGTAGCAGCCATAGCAGTAGAAGGAGCCGATTTGCCATACACAGGGATAGTAGTATTGATAGTAGTAGTAGCAGTAGTAGCAGCATTGGGTGTAGTAGTAGTATCAGTAGTTTTTGCAATGCACTGGAATATTAGTAGTAGCAGTAGTAGTAGCATTGGTACAAGCAGCAGCGGTAGTACTAATAGTAGTAGTATTTGCCATGCACTGGGCGAATAGTAGTAGTAGTAGCAGCAGCAGCAGTAGAAGTAGCAGCAGCAGTAGTAGTAGCAGCAGTAGTAGTCATAGTAGTATTTGCTATGCATTGGGCGAGTAGTACTAGTAGTGGTAGCAGCAGGAGTAGAAGTGGCAGCAGCAGCAGTAGTAGTTGGAGCAGATTGGCCCTGCAAGGTGTGAGTAGTAGTAGTAGAAGTAGCAGCAATAACAGTACTAGTATTAGATTTGCCATGCACAGGGCTATTAGTATTGATAGTAGTAGTAGCAGTAGTAGTAGCAGCAGGAGCAGCAGTAGTAAAGTAGTTGTATGCGTCAAGAACTGGAATACTCGTAGTAGAAGTAGTAGCAGCAGCAGCAGTAGAGGTAAGAGTAGTAGTGTTTGCCATGCACTGAACTAATTGTAGTAGTAGCAGTACCAGCAAGAATAGAAGTAGCTGCAGCAGCAGTAGTAGCAGCAACAGTAGTGGTAAAAGTAGTAGTATTTGCCATGCACTGGGCTAGTAGTAGAAGTCCTAGTAGTAGTGGTAGCAGCAGAAGTCGAAGTGGCAGCAGCAGCAATACTAGGAGCAGCAGATTTGCCATGCAGTGGGCCACCTGTAGTAGTAAGAGTAACAGCTCTAGCAGTAGTAGTAGTATATTTGCCACGCACTGGGCTAGTAGTATTGACAGTAGTAGTAGCAACAGCAGCAGTAGTCACATGAATAGTATTTGCGACACACTGGATTACTAGTAGTAGCAGAAGTAGTAGAAGTAATAGCAACAGCAGCAGCAGTAGTAGAAATACTAGTACTATTTGCCATGCACTGTGCTAGTAGTAGTAGTAATAGTAATAGCAGCAGCAGTAGAGGTAGCAGCAGCAGTGGAAATAGAAGTAGTATCCGCCATGCACTGGGTAAGAAGTAGTAGTAGTAGTAACAGCAATAGTAACAGTAGAAGTAGATTTGCCATGCACTGGGCTCGTAGTATTGATATTAGCAGTAGCCGTAGTAGCAGCATCAGCAGTAGTAATAATAGTATTACTATGTGCAATGCACTGCACTACTATCAGTAGCAGTAGCAGTAGCAATAGTAGCAGCAGCAGAAGCAGTAGTACTAATAGTAGTAGTATCTGCCATGCACTGGACTGCTAGTAGTAGCAGTAGTAGTAGAGGTAGCAACAGCAATAGATGTGACAGCAGCAACAGAAATAGTAGCAGCAGATTTGCCCTGCAGTTGGCCAGTAGTAGTAGTAGTAGTAGTGGTAGGAGAAATAGCAGTAGTAGTAGTAGATTTGCCATGCACTGAGCTAGTAGTATTGATAGTAGTATTAGCAGTAGTAGTAGCAGCAGCAGTTGTAGTAAGAGTAGTAGTATTTGCCATTCCCTGGACTACATGTAGTACCAAGAGTAGTCACAGAAGACGCAGCAGCAGCAGTAGTGTTCATAGTACATATGTTTGCCATGCACTGGACTAGTAGTAGTAGTAGAATTAGCAGCAGCACTAGGAGTAGCTGCAGAAGCAATAGTAGTAGCAGCAGCAGTAGAAGAAGCAGCAGCAGCAGTAGTGGCAGTAGTAGTAATAGTAGTAGTATTTTACATGCACTGAGCTAGTAGCAGTAGTAGTGGTAGCAGCAGCAATAGAAGTGGCAGCTGCAAGGGTAGAACTAGCAGAAGATTTGACTCGCAGTGGGCCAGAAGAAGTATTAGCATCAGCAGTAATAGCTGTAGTACTAATAGACTTGCCATACACAGTGCTAATATTATTAATACTAGTAGTAGAAGTAGCAGCAGCAGCAGCAGTAGCAGTAATAGTAGCAATATTTGCCATGCACTGGACTACTGGTCGTAGCTGTACTAGTAGCTGTAGTAGCCGCTGCAGCAGCAGTAGTAGTAATATAGTAGCATTTGCCATGGACTGGATTAGTAGTAGTAGCAGCAGTAGCAGCAGCAGTAGAAGTAGCCGCAGTAGGAGTAGCAGCAGTAGGAGTAATAGTAGCAGTATATGCCATGCGCTTAGCTTGTAGTAGATGTAGTAGTAGTAGTAGTAATGGTAGCAGGAGCAGTAGAAGTGGCGGCAGTAGCAGTAGTAGTAGCAGCAGATTTGCCCAGCAATGGGCACGTAGTAGTAGTAGAAATAGCAGCAATAACAGTACAGGCAGTAGAATGACCATGCACAGAGGTATTAATATTGAGAGTAGTAGAAGCTGTAGTGGCAGCAGCAACAGCAGTAGCAGTAATATAGTAGCATTTGCACAGACAGGATTAGTAGTAGTAGCAGTGGTAGCCTTAGCAGCAGTCATAGTCATAGTAGTAGTATTTGCCGAGGACTGGACTACTAGTAGTTGCAGTAGAAGGAGCAGTACTAGTAGCATCAGCAGCAGTAGTAGTGATGGTAGTAGTATTTGCCATTCCCTGGACTACTAGTTGCAGCAGTAGTAGTCACAGTAGTAGCAACTGCAGCAGTAGTGGTCATAATAGTGGTATTTGCCATGCACTGTACTAGTAGTAGTAGAAGTAGCAGCAGCATTAGAAGTAGCTGCAGCTGCAGTAATAGTAGCAGCAGAAGTACTAGTAGCAGTTGTGTTAATAGTAGTAGTATTTGCCATGAACTGTACTACCAGTAGCAGCTGTAGTAGCAGCAGCATCACTACTAGTTACACTACTAGTATTTACCATGCACTGGGTTAGAAGTGGTGCTAGTAGCAGCAGTAGTAGTAGTCACAGAATTAGTAGTAGTAGCAGCAGTAGTGGTAACAGTAGGAGCACTTACCATGAACTGGGTTAGTAGTAGTAGTAGTAGTAGTAGTAGTAGTGGTAGCAGCACCAGTAGAAGTGACAGCAGCAGTACTAGTGACAGCAGATTTACCCTGCAGTTGGCCAGTAAAAGTAGTAGCACTTGCTGAAATAGCCGTAGTAGTAGTAGATTTGCCATGCACTGGGCTGTAGTATTAATACTAGTCGTAGCAGTATTAGCAGCAGCATCAGGAGTAGTAATCGAAGTAGTATTTGCCATGCACTGGGCTGCAAGTAATACAAGTACTAGTAGACGTAGTAGCAGCAGCAGCAGTAGTAATAATGGTAGAATACCATTGCCATGCCCTGGGCTAGTAGTATTAGTAACAGTAGTAGTAGCAGCCACAGTAGAATTAGAAGCAGTAGCAGTAGTAGCAGCAGAAGTAGTCGTAAGAGCAAGAGCACTAATAGTAGCAGCAGTGGTAATAGTAGTTGTATTTGGCATGGACTGGGCTAGTAATAGTACTAGTAGCAGCAGCAGTAATGTTAGCATCAGTAGTAGTAGTAGCAGCAGTACTGGTAATATTGGTAGTATTTGAAATGCACTGGGGTAGTAGGAGTAGTAGTTGTATTGGTAGAAGCAGAAGTAGAATTGGCAGCAACATCAGTAGTAGTAGCAGCAGATTAGCCCTGCAGTGTGCACGTAGCAGTATTAGCATTAGCACTAATAGTTGTAGTACTAGAAGATTTGCCATGCACTGGCATAGTAGTGTTGATACTAGTAGTAGCAGCAGCAGAAGTAGCAGTAATAGTAGTATTTGCCATGCGCTAGACTACTAGTAGTAGCAGCAGTAGTAGAGGTAGCAGCAGGAATAGAAGTGACATCAGCAGCAGTAAGAGTAGCAGCAGATATGTCCTGCAGTGGGCCAGTAGTACTAGTAGCAGTAGCAGCCATAGCAGTAGAAGGAGCCGATTTGCCATACACAGGGATAGTAGTATTGATAGTAGTAGTAGCAGTAGTAGCAGCATTGGGTGTAGTAGTAGTATCAGTAGTTTTTGCAATGCACTGGAATATTAGTAGTAGCAGTAGTAGTAGCATTGGTACAAACAGCAGCGGTAGTACTAATAGTAGTAGTATTTGCCATGCACTGGGCGAATAGTAGTAGTAGTAGCAGCAGCAGCAGTAGAAGTAGCAGCAGCAGTAGTAGTAGCAGCAGTAGTAGTCATAGTAGTATTTGCTATGCATTGGGCGAGTAGTACTAGTAGTGGTAGCAGCAGGAGTAGAAGTGGCAGCAGCAGCAGTAGTAGTTGGAGCAGATTGGCCCTGCAAGGTGTGAGTAGTAGTAGTAGAAGTAGCAGCAATAACAGTACTAGTATTAGATTTGCCATGCACAGGGCTATTAGTATGGATAGTAGTAGTAGCAGTAGTAGTAGCAGCAGGAGCAGCAGTAGTAAAGTAGTTGTATGCGTCAAGAACTGGAATACTCGTAGTAGAAGTAGTAGCAGCAGCAGCAGTAGAGGTAAGAGTAGTAGTGTTTGCCATGCACTGAACTAATTGTAGTAGTAGCAGTACCAGCAAGAATAGAAGTAGCTGCAGCAGCAGTAGTAGCAGCAACAGTAGTGGTAAAAGTAGTAGTATTTGCCATGCACTGGGCTAGTAGTAGAAGTCCTAGTAGTAGTGGTAGCAGCAGAAGTCGAAGTGGCAGCAGCAGCAATACTAGGAGCAGCAGATTTGCCATGCAGTGGGCCACCTGTAGTAGTAAGAGTAACAGCTCTAGCAGTAGTAGTAGTATATTTGCCACGCACTGGGCTAGTAGTATTGACAGTAGTAGTAGCAACAGCAGCAGTAGTCACATGAATAGTATTTGCGACACACTGGATTACTAGTAGTAGCAGAAGTAGTAGAAGTAATAGCAACAGCAGCAGCAGTAGTAGAAATACTAGTACTATTTGCCATGCACTGTGCTAGTAGTAGTAGTAGTAGTAATAGTAATAGCAGCAGCAGTAGAGGTAGCAGCAGCAGTGGAAATAGAAGTAGTATCCGCCATGCACTGGGTAAGAAGTAGTAGTAGTAGTAACAGCAATAGTAACAGTAGAAGTAGATTTGCCATGCACTGGGCTCGTAGTATTGATATTAGCAGTAGCCGTAGTAGCAGCATCAGCAGTAGTAATAATAGTATTACTATGTGCAATGCACTGTACTACTATCAGTAGCAGTAGCAGTAGCAATAGTAGCAGCAGCAGAAGCAGTAGTACTAATAGTAGTAGTATCTGCCATGCACTGGACTGCTAGTAGTAGCAGTAGTAGTAGAGGTAGCAACAGCAATAGATGTGACAGCAGCAACAGAAATAGTAGCAGCAGATTTGCCCTGCAGTTGGCCAGTAGTAGTAGTAGTAGTGGTAGGAGAAATAGCAGTAGTAGTAGTAGATTTGCCATGCACTGAGCTAGTAGTATTGATAGTAGTATTAGCAGTAGTAGTAGCAGCAGCAGTTGTAGTAAGAGTAGTAGTATTTGCCATTCCCTGGACTACATGTAGTACCAAGAGTAGTCACAGAAGACGCAGCAGCAGCAGTAGTGTTCATAGTACATATGTTTGCCATGCACTGGACTAGTAGTAGTAGTAGAATTAGCAGCAGCACTAGGAGTAGCTGCAGAAGCAATAGTAGTAGCAGCAGCAGTAGAAGAAGCAGCAGCAGCAGTAGTGGCAGTAGTAGTAATAGTAGTAGTATTTTACATGCACTGAGCTAGTAGCAGTAGTAGTGGTAGCAGCAGCAATAGAAGTGGCAGCTGCAAGGGTAGAACTAGCAGAAGATTTGACTCGCAGTGGGCCAGAAGAAGTATTAGCATCAGCAGTAATAGCTGTAGTACTAATAGACTTGCCATACACAGTGCTAATATTATTAATACTAGTAGTAGAAGTAGCAGCAGCAGCAGCAGTAGCAGTAATAGTAGCAATATTTGCCATGCACTGGACTACTGGTCGTAGCTGTACTAGTAGCTGTAGTAGCCGCTGCAGCAGCAGTAGTAGTAATATAGTAGCATTTGCCATGGACTGGATTAGTAGTAGTAGCAGCAGTAGCAGCAGCAGTAGAAGTAGCCGCAGTAGTAGTAGCAGCAGTAGGAGTAATAGTAGCAGTATATGCCATGCGCTTAGCTTGTAGTAGATGTAGTAGTAGTAGTAGTAATGGTAGCAGGAGCAGTAGAAGTGGCGGCAGTAGCAGTAGTAGTAGCAGCAGATTTGCCCAGCAATGGGCACGTAGTAGTAGTAGAAATAGCAGCAATAACAGTACAGGCAGTAGAATGACCATGCACAGAGGTATTAATATTGAGAGTAGTAGAAGCTGTAGTGGCAGCAGCAACAGCAGTAGCAGTAATATAGTAGCATTTGCACAGACAGGATTAGTAGTAGTAGCAGTGGTAGCCTTAGCAGCAGTCAGAGTCATAGTAGTAGTATTTGCCGAGGACTGGACTACTAGTAGTTGCAGTAGAAGGAGCAGTACTAGTAGCATCAGCAGCAGTAGTAGTGATGGTAGTAGTATTTGCCATTCCCTGGACTACTAGTTGCAGCAGTAGTAGTCACAGTAGTAGCAACTGCAGCAGTAGTGGTCATAATAGTGGTATTTGCCATGCACTGTACTAGTAGTAGTAGAAGTAGCAGCAGCATTAGAAGTAGCTGCAGCTGCAGTAATAGTAGCAGCAGAAGTACTAGTAGCAGTTGTGTTAATAGTAGTAGTATTTGCCATGAACTGTACTACCAGTAGCAGCTGTAGTAGCAGCAGCAGCACTACTAGTTACACTACTAGTATTTACCATGCACTGGGTTAGAAGTGGTGCTAGTAGCAGCAGTAGTAGTAGTCACAGAATTAGTAGTAGTAGCAGCAGTAGTGGTAACAGTAGGAGCACTTACCATGAACTGGGTTAGTAGTAGTAGTAGTAGTAGTAGTAGTAGTAGTAGTAGTGGTAGCAGCACCAGTAGAAGTGACAGCAGCAGTACTAGTGACAGCAGATTTACCCTGCAGTTGGCCAGTAAAAGTAGTAGCACTTGCTGAAATAGCCGTAGTAGTAGTAGATTTGCCATGCACTGGGCTGTAGTATTAATACTAGTCGTAGCAGTATTAGCAGCAGCATCAGGAGTAGTAATCGAAGTAGTATTTGCCATGCACTGGGCTGCAAGTAATACAAGTACTAGTAGACGTAGTAGCAGCAGCAGCAGTAGTAATAATGGTAGAATACCATTGCCATGCCCTGGGCTAGTAGTATTAGTAACAGTAGTAGTAGCAGCCACAGTAGAATTAGAAGCAGTAGCAGTAGTAGCAGCAGAAGTAGTTGTAAGAGCAAGAGCACTAATAGTAGCAGCAGTGGTAATAGTAGTTGTATTTGGCATGGACTGGGCTAGTAATAGTACTAGTAGCAGCAGCAGTAATGTTAGCATCAGTAGTAGTAGTAGCAGCAGTACTGGTAATATTGGTAGTATTTGAAATGCACTGGGGTAGTAGGAGTAGTAGTTGTATTGGTAGAAGCAGAAGTAGAATTGGCAGCAACATCAGTAGTAGTAGCAGCAGATTAGCCCTGCAGTGTGCACGTAGCAGTATTAGCATTAGCACTAATAGTTGTAGTAGTAGAAGATTTGCCATGCACTGGCATAGTAGTGTTGATACTAGTAGTAGCAGCAGCAGAAGTAGCAGTAATAGTAGTATTTGCCATGCGCTAGACTACTAGTAGTAGCAGCAGTAGTAGAGGTAGCACCAGGAATAGAAGTGACATCAGCAGCAGTAAGAGTAGCAGCAGATATGTCCTGCAGTGGGCCAGTAGTACTAGTAGCAGTAGCAGCCATAGCAGTAGAAGGAGCCGATTTGCCATACACAGGGATAGTAGTATTGATAGTAGTAGTAGCAGTAGTAGCAGCATTGGGTGTAGTAGTAGTATCAGTAGTTTTTGCAATGCACTGGAATATTAGTAGTAGCAGTAGTAGTAGCATTGGTACAAGCAGCAGCGGTAGTACTAATAGTAGTAGTATTTGCCATGCACTGGGCGAATAGTAGTAGTAGTAGCAGCAGCAGCAGTAGAAGTAGCAGCAGCAGTAGTAGTAGCAGCAGTAGTAGTCATAGTAGTATTTGCTATGCATTGGGCGAGTAGTACTAGTAGTGGTAGCAGCAGGAGTAGAAGTGGCAGCAGCAGCAGTAGTAGTTGGAGCAGATTGGCCCTGCAAGGTGTGAGTAGTAGTAGTAGAAGTAGCAGCAATAACAGTACTAGTATTAGATTTGCCATGCACAGGGCTATTAGTATGGATAGTAGTAGTAGCAGTAGTAGTAGCAGCAGCAGCAGCAGTAGTAAAGTAGTTGTATGCGTCAAGAACTGGAATACTCGTAGTAGAAGTAGTAGCAGCAGCAGCAGTAGAGGTAAGAGTAGTAGTGTTTGCCATGCACTGAACTAATTGTAGTAGTAGCAGTACCAGCAAGAATAGAAGTAGCTGCAGCAGCAGTAGTAGCAGCAACAGTAGTGGTAAAAGTAGTAGTATTTGCCATGCACTGGGCTAGTAGTAGAAGTCCTAGTAGTAGTGGTAGCAGCAGAAGTCGAAGTGGCAGCAGCAGCAATACTAGGAGCAGCAGATTTGCCATGCAGTGGGCCACCTGTAGTAGTAAGAGTAACAGCTCTAGCAGTAGTAGTAGTATATTTGCCACGCACTGGGCTAGTAGTATTGACAGTAGTAGTAGCAACAGCAGCAGTAGTCACATGAATAGTATTTGCGACACACTGGATTACTAGTAGTAGCAGAAGTAGTAGAAGTAATAGCAACAGCAGCAGCAGTAGTAGAAATACTAGTACTATTTGCCATGCACTGTGCTAGTAGTAGTAGTAGTAGTAATAGTAATAGCAGCAGCAGTAGAGGTAGCAGCAGCAGTGGAAATAGAAGTAGTATCCGCCATGCACTGGGTAAGAAGTAGTAGTAGTAGTAACAGCAATAGTAACAGTAGAAGTAGATTTGCCATGCACTGGGCTCATAGTATTGATATTAGCAGTAGCCGTAGTAGCAGCATCAGCAGTAGTAATAATAGTATTACTATGTGCAATGCACTGCACTACTATCAGTAGCAGTAGCAGTAGCAATAGTAGCAGCAGCAGAAGCAGTAGTACTAATAGTAGTAGTATCTGCCATGCACTGGACTGCTAGTAGTAGCAGTAGTAGTAGCAACAGCAATAGATGTGACAGCAGCAACAGAAATAGTAGCAGCAGATTTGCCCTGCAGTTGGCCAGTAGTAGTAGTAGTAGTAGTGGTAGGAGAAATAGCAGTAGTAGTAGTAGATTTGCCATGCACTGAGCTAGTAGTATTGATAGTAGTATTAGCAGTAGTAGTAGCAGCAGCAGTTGTAGTAAGAGTAGTAGTATTTGCCATTCCCTGGACTACATGTAGTACCAAGAGTAGTCACAGAAGACGCAGCAGCAGCAGTAGTGTTCATAGTACATATGTTTGCCATGCACTGGACTAGTAGTAGTAGTAGAATTAGCAGCAGCACTAGGAGTAGCTGCAGAAGCAATAGTAGTAGCAGCAGCAGTAGAAGAAGCAGCAGCAGCAGTAGTGGCAGTAGTAGTAATAGTAGTAGTATTTTACATGCACTGAGCTAGTAGCAGTAGTAGTGGTAGCAGCAGCAATAGAAGTGGCAGCTGCAAGGGTAGAACTAGCAGAAGATTTGACTCGCAGTGGGCCAGAAGAAGTATTAGCATCAGCAGTAATAGCTGTAGTACTAATAGACTTGCCATACACAGTGCTAATATTATTAATACTAGTAGTAGAAGTAGCAGCAGCAGCAGCAGTAGCAGTAATAGTAGCAATATTTGCCATGCACTGGACTACTGGTCGTAGCTGTACTAGTAGCTGTAGTAGCCGCTGCAGCAGCAGTAGTAGTAATATAGTAGCATTTGCCATGGACTGGATTAGTAGTAGTAGCAGCAGTAGCAGCAGCAGTAGAAGTAGCCGCAGTAGTAGTAGCAGCAGTAGGAGTAATAGTAGCAGTATATGCCATGCGCTTAGCTTGTAGTAGATGTAGTAGTAGTAGTAGTAATGGTAGCAGGAGCAGTAGAAGTGGCGGCAGTAGCAGTAGTAGTAGCAGCAGATTTGCCCAGCAATGGGCACGTAGTAGTAGTAGAAATAGCAGCAATAACAGTACAGGCAGTAGAATGACCATGCACAGAGGTATTAATATTGATAGTAGTAGAAGCTGTAGTGGCAGCAGCAACAGCAGTAGCAGTAATATAGTAGCATTTGCACAGACAGGATTAGTAGTAGTAGCAGTGGTAGCCTTAGCAGCAGTCATAGTCATAGTAGTAGTATTTGCCGAGGACTGGACTACTAGTAGTTGCAGTAGAAGGAGCAGTACTAGTAGCATCAGCAGCAGTAGTAGTGATGGTAGTAGTATTTGCCATTCCCTGGACTACTAGTTGCAGCAGTAGTAGTCACAGTAGTAGCAACTGCAGCAGTAGTGGTCATAATAGTGGTATTTGCCATGCACTGTACTAGTAGTAGTAGAAGTAGCAGCAGCATTAGAAGTAGCTGCAGCTGCAGTAATAGTAGCAGCAGAAGTACTAGTAGCAGTTGTGTTAATAGTAGTAGTATTTGCCATGAACTGTACTACCAGTAGCAGCTGTAGTAGCAGCAGCAGCACTACTAGTTACACTACTAGTATTTACCATGCACTGGGTTAGAAGTGGTGCTAGTAGCAGCAGTAGTAGTAGTCACAGAATTAGTAGTAGTAGCAGCAGTAGTGGTAACAGTAGGAGCACTTACCATGAACTGGGTTAGTAGTAGTAGTAGTAGTAGTAGTAGTGGTAGCAGCACCAGTAGAAGTGACAGCAGCAGTACTAGTGACAGCAGATTTACCCTGCAGTTGGCCAGTAAAAGTAGTAGCACTTGCTGAAATAGCCGTAGTAGTAGTAGATTTGCCATGCACTGGGCTGTAGTATTAATACTAGTCGTAGCAGTATTAGCAGCAGCATCAGGAGTAGTAATCGAAGTAGTATTTGCCATGCACTGGGCTGCAAGTAATACAAGTACTAGTAGACGTAGTAGCAGCAGCAGCAGTAGTAATAATGGTAGAATACCATTGCCATGCCCTGGGCTAGTAGTATTAGTAACAGTAGTAGTAGCAGCCACAGTAGAATTAGAAGCAGTAGCAGTAGTAGCAGCAGAAGTAGTCGTAAGAGCAAGAGCACTAATAGTAGCAGCAGTGGTAATAGTAGTTGTATTTGGCATGGACTGGGCTAGTAATAGTACTAGTAGCAGCAGCAGTAATGTTAGCATCAGTAGTAGTAGTAGCAGCAGTACTGGTAATATTGGTAGTATTTGAAATGCACTGGGGTAGTAGGAGTAGTAGTTGTATTGGTAGAAGCAGAAGTAGAATTGGCAGCAACATCAGTAGTAGTAGCAGCAGATTAGCCCTGCAGTGTGCACGTAGCAGTATTAGCATTAGCACTAATAGTTGTAGTAGTAGAAGATTTGCCATGCACTGGCATAGTAGTGTTGATACTAGTAGGAGCAGCAGCAGAAGTAGCAGTAACAGTAGTATTTGCCATGCGCTAGACTACTAGTAGTAGCAGCAGTAGTAGAGGTAGCACCAGGAATAGAAGTGACATCAGCAGCAGTAAGAGTAGCAGCAGATATGTCCTGCAGTGGGCCAGTAGTACTAGTAGCAGTAGCAGCCATAGCAGTAGAAGGAGCCGATTTGCCATACACAGGGATAGTAGTATTGATAGTAGTAGTAGCAGTAGTAGCAGCATTGGGTGTAGTAGTAGTATCAGTAGTTTTTGCAATGCACTGGAATATTAGTAGTAGCAGTAGTAGTAGCATTGGTACAAGCAGCAGCGGTAGTACTAATAGTAGTAGTATTTGCCATGCACTGGGCGAATAGTAGTAGTAGTAGCAGCAGCAGCAGTAGAAGTAGCAGCAGCAGTAGTAGTAGCAGCAGTAGTAGTCATAGTAGTATTTGCTATGCATTGGGCGAGTAGTACTAGTAGTGGTAGCAGCAGGAGTAGAAGTGGCAGCAGCAGCAGTAGTAGTTGGAGTAGATTGGCCCTGCAAGGTGTGAGTAGTAGTAGTAGAAGTAGCAGCAATAACAGTACTAGTATTAGATTTGCCGTGCACAGGGCTATTAGTATTGATAGTAGTAGTAGCAGCAGCAGCAGCAGTAGTAAAGTAGTTGTATGCGTCAAGAACTGGAATACTCGTAGTAGAAGTAGTAGCAGCAGCAGCAGTAGAGGTAAGAGTAGTAGTGTTTGCCATGCACTGAACTAATTGTAGTAGTAGCAGTACCAGCAAGAATAGAAGTAGCTGCAGCAGCAGTAGTAGCAGCAACAGTAGTGGTAAAAGTAGTAGTATTTGCCATGCACTGGGCTAGTAGTAGAAGTCCTAGTAGTAGTGGTAGCAGCAGAAGTCGAAGTGGCAGCAGCAGCAATACTAGGAGCAGCAGATTTGCCATGCAGTGGGCCACCTGTAGTAGTAAGAGCAACAGCTCTAGCAGTAGTAGTAGTATATTTGCCACGCACTGGGCTAGTAGTATTGACAGTAGTAGTAGCAACAGCAGCAGTAGTCACATGAATAGTATTTGCGACACACTGGATTACTAGTAGTAGCAGAAGTAGTAGAAGTAATAGCAACAGCAGCAGCAGTAGTAGAAATACTAGTACTATTTGCCGTGCACTGTACTAGTAGTAGTAGTAGTAGTAATAGTAATAGCAGCAGCAGTAGAGGTAGCAGCAGCAGTGGAAATAGAAGTAGTATCCGCCATGCACTGGGTAAGAAGTAGTAGTAGTAGTAACAGCAATAGTAACAGTAGAAGTAGATTTGCCATGCACTGGGCTCGTAGTATTGATATTAGCAGTAGCCGTAGTAGCAGCATCAGCATCAGCAGTAGTAATAATAGTATTACTATGTGCAATGCACTGCACTACTATCAGTAGCAGTAGCAGTAGCAATAGTAGCAGCAGCAGAAGCAGTAGTACTAATAGTAGTAGTATCTGCCATGCACTGGACTGCTAGTAGTAGCAGTAGTAGTAGAGGTAGCAACAGCAATAGATGTGACAGCAGCAACAGAAATAGTAGCAGCAGATTTGCCCTGCAGTTGGCCAGTAGTAGTAGTAGTAGTAGTGGTAGGAGAAATAGCAGTAGTAGTAGTAGATTTGCCATGCACTGAGCTAGTAGTATTGATAGTAGTATTAGCAGTAGTAGTAGCAGCAGCAGTTGTAGTAAGAGTAGTAGTATTTGCCATTCCCTGGACTACATGTAGTACCAAGAGTAGTCACAGAAGACGCAGCAGCAGCAGTAGTGTTCATAGTACATATGTTTGCCATGCACTGGACTAGTAGTAGTAGTAGAATTAGCAGCAGCACTAGGAGTAGCTGCAGAAGCAATAGTAGTAGCAGCAGCAGTAGAAGAAGCAGCAGCAGCAGTAGTGGCAGTAGTAGTAATAGTAGTAGTATTTTACATGCACTGAGCTAGTAGCAGTAGTAGTGGTAGCAGCAGCAATAGAAGTGGCAGCTGCAAGGGTAGAACTAGCAGAAGATTTGACTCGCAGTGGGCCAGAAGAAGTATTAGCATCAGCAGTAATAGCTGTAGTACTAATAGACTTGCCATACACAGTGCTAATATTATTAATACTAGTAGTAGAAGTAGTAGCAGCAGCAGCAGTAACAGTAATAGTAGCAATATTTGCCATGCACTGGACTACTGGTCGTAGCTGTACTAGTAGCTGTAGTAGCCGCTGCAGCAGCAGTAGTAGTAATATAGTAGCATTTGCCATGGACTGGATTAGTAGTAGTAGCAGCAGTAGCAGCAGCAGTAGAAGTAGCCGCAGTAGTAGTAGCAGCAGTAGGAGTAATAGTAGCAGTATATGCCATGCGCTTAGCTTGTAGTAGATGTAGTAGTAGTAGTAGTAATGGTAGCAGGAGCAGTAGAAGTGGCGGCAGTAGCAGTAGTAGTAGCAGCAGATTTGCCCAGCAATGGGCACGTAGTAGTAGTAGAAATAGCAGCAATAACAGTACAGGCAGTAGAATGACCATGCACAGAGGTATTAATATTGATAGTAGTAGAAGCTGTAGTGGCAGCAGCAACAGCAGTAGCAGTAATATAGTAGCATTTGCACAGACAGGATTAGTAGTAGTAGCAGTGGTAGCCTTAGCAGCAGTCAGAGTCATAGTAGTAGTATTTGCCGAGGACTGGACTACTAGTAGTTGCAGTAGAAGGAGCAGTACTAGTAGCATCAGCAGCAGTAGTAGTGATGGTAGTAGTATTTGCCATTCCCTGGACTACTAGTTGCAGCAGTAGTAGTCACAGTAGTAGCAACTGCAGCAGTAGTGGTCATAATAGTGGTATTTGCCATGCACTGTACTAGTAGTAGTAGAAGTAGCAGCAGCATTAGAAGTAGCTGCAGCTGCAGTAATAGTAGCAGCAGAAGTACTAGTAGCAGTTGTGTTAATAGTAGTAGTATTTGCCATGAACTGTACTACCAGTAGCAGCTGTAGTAGCAGCAGCAGCACTACTAGTTACACTACTAGTATTTACCATGCACTGGGTTAGAAGTGGTGCTAGTAGCAGCAGTAGTAGTAGTCACAGAATTAGTAGTAGTAGCAGCAGTAGTGGTAACAGTAGGAGCACTTACCATGAACTGGGTTAGTAGTAGTAGTAGTAGTAGTAGTAGTAGTAGTAGTGGTAGCAGCACCAGTAGAAGTGACAGCAGCAGTACTAGTGACAGCAGATTTACCCTGCAGTTGGCCAGTAAAAGTAGTAGCACTTGCTGAAATAGCCGTAGTAGTAGTAGATTTGCCATGCACTGGGCTGTAGTATTAATACTAGTCGTAGCAGTATTAGCAGCAGCATCAGGAGTAGTAATCGAAGTAGTATTTGCCATGCACTGGGCTACAAGTAATACAAGTACTAGTAGACGTAGTAGCAGCAGCAGCAGTAGTAATAATGGTAGAATACCATTGCCATGCCCTGGGCTAGTAGTATTAGTAACAGTAGTAGTAGCAGCCACAGTAGAATTAGAAGCAGTAGCAGTAGTAGCAGCAGAAGTAGTCGTAAGAGCAAGAGCACTAATAGTAGCAGCAGTGGTAATAGTAGTTGTATTTGGCATGGACTGGGCTAGTAATAGTACTAGTAGCAGCAGCAGTAATGTTAGCATCAGTAGTAGTAGTAGCAGCAGTACTGGTAATATTGGTAGTATTTGAAATGCACTGGGGTAGTAGGAGTAGTAGTTGTATTGGTAGAAGCAGAAGTAGAATTGGCAGCAACATCAGTAGTAGTAGCAGCAGATTAGCCCTGCAGTGTGCACGTAGCAGTATTAGCATTAGCACTAATAGTTGTAGTAGTAGAAGATTTGCCATGCACTGGCATAGTAGTGTTGATACTAGTAGTAGCAGCAGCAGAAGTAGCAGTAACAGTAGTATTTGCCATGCGCTAGACTACTAGTAGTAGCAGCAGTAGTAGAGGTAGCACCAGGAATAGAAGTGACATCAGCAGCAGTAAGAGTAGCAGCAGATATGTCCTGCAGTGGGCCAGTAGTACTAGTAGCAGTAGCAGCCATAGCAGTAGAAGGAGCCGATTTGCCATACACAGGGATAGTAGTATTGATAGTAGTAGTAGCAGTAGTAGCAGCATTGGGTGTAGTAGTAGTATCAGTAGTTTTTGCAATGCACTGGAATATTAGTAGTAGCAGTAGTAGTAGCATTGGTACAAGCAGCAGCGGTAGTACTAATAGTAGTAGTATTTGCCATGCACTGGGCGAATAGTAGTAGTAGTAGCAGCAGCAGCAGTAGAAGTAGCAGCAGCAGTAGTAGTCATAGTAGTATTTGCTATGCATTGGGCGAGTAGTACTAGTAGTGGTAGCAGCAGGAGTAGAAGTGGCAGCAGCAGCAGTAGTAGTTGGAGCAGATTGGCCCTGCAAGGTGTGAGTAGTAGTAGTAGAAGTAGCAGCAATAACAGTACTAGTATTAGATTTGCCATGCACAGGGCTATTAGTATGGATAGTAGTAGTAGCAGTAGTAGTAGCAGCAGCAGCAGCAGTAGTAAAGTAGTTGTATGCGTCAAGAACTGGAATACTCGTAGTAGAAGTAGTAGCAGCAGCAGCAGTAGAGGTAAGAGTAGTAGTGTTTGCCATGCACTGAACTAATTGTAGTAGTAGCAGTACCAGCAAGAATAGAAGTAGCTGCAGCAGCAGTAGTAGCAGCAACAGTAGTGGTAAAAGTAGTAGTATTTGCCATGCACTGGGCTAGTAGTAGAAGTCCTAGTAGTAGTGGTAGCAGCAGAAGTCGAAGTGGCAGCAGCAGCAATACTAGGAGCAGCAGATTTGCCATGCAGTGGGCCACCTGTAGTAGTAAGAGTAACAGCTCTAGCAGTAGTAGTAGTATATTTGCCACGCACTGGGCTAGTAGTATTGACAGTAGTAGTAGCAACAGCAGCAGTAGTCACATGAATAGTATTTGCGACACACTGGATTACTAGTAGTAGCAGAAGTAGTAGAAGTAATAGCAACAGCAGCAGCAGTAGTAGAAATACTAGTACTATTTGCCATGCACTGTGCTAGTAGTAGTAGTAGTAGTAATAGTAATAGCAGCAGCAGTAGAGGTAGCAGCAGCAGTGGAAATAGAAGTAGTATCCGCCATGCACTGGGTAAGAAGTAGTAGTAGTAGTAACAGCAATAGTAACAGTAGAAGTAGATTTGCCATGCACTGGGCTCGTAGTATTGATATTAGCAGTAGCCGTAGTAGCAGCATCAGCAGTAGTAATAATAGTATTACTATGTGCAATGCACTGCACTACTATCAGTAGCAGTAGCAGTAGCAATAGTAGCAGCAGCAGAAGCAGTAGTACTAATAGTAGTAGTATCTGCCATGCACTGGACTGCTAGTAGTAGCAGTAGTAGTAGCAACAGCAATAGATGTGACAGCAGCAACAGAAATAGTAGCAGCAGATTTGCCCTGCAGTTGGCCAGTAGTAGTAGTAGTAGTAGTGGTAGGAGAAATAGCAGTAGTAGTAGTAGATTTGCCATGCACTGAGCTAGTAGTATTGATAGTAGTATTAGCAGTAGTAGTAGCAGCAGCAGTTGTAGTAAGAGTAGTAGTATTTGCCATTCCCTGGACTACATGTAGTACCAAGAGTAGTCACAGAAGACGCAGCAGCAGCAGTAGTGTTCATAGTACATATGTTTGCCATGCACTGGACTAGTAGTAGTAGTAGAATTAGCAGCAGCACTAGGAGTAGCTGCAGAAGCAATAGTAGTAGCAGCAGCAGTAGAAGAAGCAGCAGCAGCAGTAGTGGCAGTAGTAGTAATAGTAGTAGTATTTTACATGCACTGAGCTAGTAGCAGTAGTAGTGGTAGCAGCAGCAATAGAAGTGGCAGCTGCAAGGGTAGAACTAGCAGAAGATTTGACTCGCAGTGGGCCAGAAGAAGTATTAGCATCAGCAGTAATAGCTGTAGTACTAATAGACTTGCCATACACAGTGCTAATATTATTAATACTAGTAGTAGAAGTAGCAGCAGCAGCAGCAGTAGCAGTAATAGTAGCAATATTTGCCATGCACTGGACTACTGGTCGTAGCTGTACTAGTAGCTGTAGTAGCCGCTGCAGCAGCAGTAGTAGTAATATAGTAGCATTTGCCATGGACTGGATTAGTAGTAGTAGCAGCAGTAGCAGCAGCAGTAGAAGTAGCCGCAGTAGTAGTAGCAGCAGTAGGAGTAATAGTAGCAGTATATGCCATGCGCTTAGCTTGTAGTAGATGTAGTAGTAGTAGTAGTAATGGTAGCAGGAGCAGTAGAAGTGGCGGCAGTAGCAGTAGTAGTAGCAGCAGATTTGCCCAGCAATGGGCACGTAGTAGTAGTAGAAATAGCAGCAATAACAGTACAGGCAGTAGAATGACCATGCACAGAGGTATTAATATTGATAGTAGTAGAAGCTGTAGTGGCAGCAGCAACAGCAGTAGCAGTAATATAGTAGCATTTGCACAGACAGGATTAGTAGTAGTAGCAGTGGTAGCCTTAGCAGCAGTCATAGTCATAGTAGTAGTATTTGCCGAGGACTGGACTACTAGTAGTTGCAGTAGAAGGAGCAGTACTAGTAGCATCAGCAGCAGTAGTAGTGATGGTAGTAGTATTTGCCATTCCCTGGACTACTAGTTGCAGCAGTAGTAGTCACAGTAGTAGCAACTGCAGCAGTAGTGGTCATAATAGTGGTATTTGCCATGCACTGTACTAGTAGTAGTAGAAGTAGCAGCAGCATTAGAAGTAGCTGCAGCTGCAGTAATAGTAGCAGCAGAAGTACTAGTAGCAGTTGTGTTAATAGTAGTAGTATTTGCCATGAACTGTACTACCAGTAGCAGCTGTAGTAGCAGCAGCAGCACTACTAGTTACACTACTAGTATTTACCATGCACTGGGTTAGAAGTGGTGCTAGTAGCAGCAGTAGTAGTAGTCACAGAATTAGTAGTAGTAGCAGCAGTAGTGGTAACAGTAGGAGCACTTACCATGAACTGTGAGTTAGTTAGTAGTAGTAGTAGTAGTAGTAGTAGTAGTAGCAGCACCAGTAGAAGTGACAGCAGCAGTACTAGTGACAGCAGATTTACCCTGCAGTTGGCCAGTAAAAGTAGTAGCACTTGCTGAAATAGCCGTAGTAGTAGTAGATTTGCCATGCACTGGGCTGTAGTATTAATACTAGTCGTAGCAGTATTAGCAGCAGCATCAGGAGTAGTAATCGAAGTAGTATTTGCCATGCACTGGGCTGCAAGTAATACAAGTACTAGTAGACGTAGTAGCAGCAGCAGCAGTAGTAATAATGGTAGAATACCATTGCCATGCCCTGGGCTAGTAGTATTAGTAACAGTAGTAGTAGCAGCCACAGTAGAATTAGAAGCAGTAGCAGTAGTAGCAGCAGAAGTAGTCGTAAGAGCAAGAGCACTAATAGTAGCAGCAGTGGTAATAGTAGTTGTATTTGGCATGGACTGGGCTAGTAATAGTACTAGTAGCAGCAGCAGTAATGTTAGCATCAGTAGTAGTAGTAGCAGCAGTACTGGTAATATTGGTAGTATTTGAAATGCACTGGGGTAGTAGGAGTAGTAGTTGTATTGGTAGAAGCAGAAGTAGAATTGGCAGCAACATCAGTAGTAGTAGCAGCAGATTAGCCCTGCAGTGTGCACGTAGCAGTATTAGCATTAGCACTAATAGTTGTAGTAGTAGAAGATTTGCCATGCACTGGCATAGTAGTGTTGATACTAGTAGGAGCAGCAGCAGAAGTAGCAGTAACAGTAGTATTTGCCATGCGCTAGACTACTAGTAGTAGCAGCAGTAGTAGAGGTAGCACCAGGAATAGAAGTGACATCAGCAGCAGTAAGAGTAGCAGCAGATATGTCCTGCAGTGGGCCAGTAGTACTAGTAGCAGTAGCAGCCATAGCAGTAGAAGGAGCCGATTTGCCATACACAGGGATAGTAGTATTGATAGTAGTAGTAGCAGTAGTAGCAGCATTGGGTGTAGTAGTAGTATCAGTAGTTTTTGCAATGCACTGGAATATTAGTAGTAGCAGTAGTAGTAGCATTGGTACAAACAGCAGCGGTAGTACTAATAGTAGTAGTATTTGCCATGCACTGGGCGAATAGTAGTAGTAGTAGCAGCAGCAGCAGTAGAAGTAGCAGCAGCAGTAGTAGTAGCAGTAGTCATAGTAGTATTTGCTATGCATTGGGCGAGTAGTACTAGTAGTGGTAGCAGCAGGAGTAGAAGTGGCAGCAGCAGCAGTAGTAGTTGGAGTAGATTGGCCCTGCAAGGTGTGAGTAGTAGTAGTAGAAGTAGCAGCAATAACAGTACTAGTATTAGATTTGCCGTGCACAGGGCTATTAGTATTGATAGTAGTAGTAGCAGCAGCAGCAGCAGTAGTAAAGTAGTTGTATGCGTCAAGAACTGGAATACTCGTAGTAGAAGTAGTAGCAGCAGCAGCAGTAGAGGTAAGAGTAGTAGTGTTTGCCATGCACTGAACTAATTGTAGTAGTAGCAGTACCAGCAAGAATAGAAGTAGCTGCAGCAGCAGTAGTAGCAGCAACAGTAGTGGTAAAAGTAGTAGTATTTGCCATGCACTGGGCTAGTAGTAGAAGTCCTAGTAGTAGTGGTAGCAGCAGAAGTCGAAGTGGCAGCAGCAGCAATACTAGGAGCAGCAGATTTGCCATGCAGTGGGCCACCTGTAGTAGTAAGAGCAACAGCTCTAGCAGTAGTAGTAGTATATTTGCCACGCACTGGGCTAGTAGTATTGACAGTAGTAGTAGCAACAGCAGCAGTAGTCACATGAATAGTATTTGCGACACACTGGATTACTAGTAGTAGCAGAAGTAGTAGAAGTAATAGCAACAGCAGCAGCAGTAGTAGAAATACTAGTACTATTTGCCATGCACTGTGCTAGTAGTAGTAGTAGTAGTAATAGTAATAGCAGCAGCAGTAGAGGTAGCAGCAGCAGTGGAAATAGAAGTAGTATCCGCCATGCACTGGGTAAGAAGTAGTAGTAGTAGTAACAGCAATAGTAACAGTAGAAGTAGATTTGCCATGCACTGGGCTCGTAGTATTGATATTAGCAGTAGCCGTAGTAGCAGCATCAGCAGTAGTAATAATAGTATTACTATGTGCAATGCACTGCACTACTATCAGTAGCAGTAGCAGTAGCAATAGTAGCAGCAGCAGAAGCAGTAGTACTAATAGTAGTAGTATCTGCCATGCACTGGACTGCTAGTAGTAGCAGTAGTAGTAGAGGTAGCAACAGCAATAGATGTGACAGCAGCAACAGAAATAGTAGCAGCAGATTTGCCCTGCAGTTGGCCAGTAGTAGTAGTAGTAGTAGTGGTAGGAGAAATAGCAGTAGTAGTAGTAGATTTGCCATGCACTGAGCTAGTAGTATTGATAGTAGTATTAGCAGTAGTAGTAGCAGCAGCAGTTGTAGTAAGAGTAGTAGTATTTGCCATTCCCTGGACTACATGTAGTACCAAGAGTAGTCACAGAAGACGCAGCAGCAGCAGTAGTGTTCATAGTACATATGTTTGCCATGCACTGGACTAGTAGTAGTAGTAGAATTAGCAGCAGCACTAGGAGTAGCTGCAGAAGCAATAGTAGTAGCAGCAGCAGTAGAAGAAGCAGCAGCAGCAGTAGTGGCAGTAGTAGTAATAGTAGTAGTATTTTACATGCACTGAGCTAGTAGCAGTAGTAGTGGTAGCAGCAGCAATAGAAGTGGCAGCTGCAAGGGTAGAACTAGCAGAAGATTTGACTCGCAGTGGGCCAGAAGAAGTATTAGCATCAGCAGTAATAGCTGTAGTACTAATAGACTTGCCATACACAGTGCTAATATTATTAATACTAGTAGTAGAAGTAGTAGCAGCAGCAGCAGTAACAGTAATAGTAGCAATATTTGCCATGCACTGGACTACTGGTCGTAGCTGTACTAGTAGCTGTAGTAGCCGCTGCAGCAGCAGTAGTAGTAATATAGTAGCATTTGCCATGGACTGGATTAGTAGTAGTAGCAGCAGTAGCAGCAGCAGTAGAAGTAGCTGCAGTAGTAGTAGCAGCAGTAGGAGTAATAGTAGCAGTATATGCCATGTGCTTAGCTTGTAGTAGATGTAGTAGTAGTAGTAGTAATGGTAGCAGGAGCAGTAGAAGTGGCGGCAGTAGCAGTAGTAGTAGCAGCAGATTTGCCCAGCAATGGGCACGTAGTAGTAGTAGAAATAGCAGCAATAACAGTACAGGCAGTAGAATGACCATGCACAGAGGTATTAATATTGATAGTAGTAGAAGCTGTAGTGGCAGCAGCAACAGCAGTAGCAGTAATATAGTAGCATTTGCACAGACAGGATTAGTAGTAGTAGCAGTGGTAGCCTTAGCAGCAGTCAGAGTCATAGTAGTAGTATTTGCCGAGGACTGGACTACTAGTAGTTGCAGTAGAAGGAGCAGTACTAGTAGCATCAGCAGCAGTAGTAGTGATGGTAGTAGTATTTGCCATTCCCTGGACTACTAGTTGCAGCAGTAGTAGTCACAGTAGTAGCAACTGCAGCAGTAGTGGTCATAATAGTGGTATTTGCCATGCACTGTACTAGTAGTAGTAGAAGTAGCAGCAGCATTAGAAGTAGCTGCAGCTGCAGTAATAGTAGCAGCAGAAGTACTAGTAGCAGTTGTGTTAATAGTAGTAGTATTTGCCATGAACTGTACTACCAGTAGCAGCTGTAGTAGCAGCAGCAGCACTACTAGTTACACTACTAGTATTTACCATGCACTGGGTTAGAAGTGGTGCTAGTAGCAGCAGTAGTAGTAGTCACAGAATTAGTAGTAGTAGCAGCAGTAGTGGTAACAGTAGGAGCACTTACCATGAACTGGGTTAGTAGTAGTAGTAGTAGTAGTAGTAGTAGTAGTAGTGGTAGCAGCACCAGTAGAAGTGACAGCAGCAGTACTAGTGACAGCAGATTTACCCTGCAGTTGGCCAGTAAAAGTAGTAGCACTTGCTGAAATAGCCGTAGTAGTAGTAGATTTGCCATGCACTGGGCTGTAGTATTAATACTAGTCGTAGCAGTATTAGCAGCAGCATCAGGAGTAGTAATCGAAGTAGTATTTGCCATGCACTGGGCTACAAGTAATACAAGTACTAGTAGACGTAGTAGCAGCAGCAGCAGTAGTAATAATGGTAGAATACCATTGCCATGCCCTGGGCTAGTAGTATTAGTAACAGTAGTAGTAGCAGCCACAGTAGAATTAGAAGCAGTAGCAGTAGTAGCAGCAGAAGTAGTCGTAAGAGCAAGAGCACTAATAGTAGCAGCAGTGGTAATAGTAGTTGTATTTGGCATGGACTGGGCTAGTAATAGTACTAGTAGCAGCAGCAGTAATGTTAGCATCAGTAGTAGTAGTAGCAGCAGTACTGGTAATATTGGTAGTATTTGAAATGCACTGGGGTAGTAGGAGTAGTAGTTGTATTGGTAGAAGCAGAAGTAGAATTGGCAGCAACATCAGTAGTAGTAGCAGCAGATTAGCCCTGCAGTGTGCACGTAGCAGTATTAGCATTAGCACTAATAGTTGTAGTAGTAGAAGATTTGCCATGCACTGGCATAGTAGTGTTGATACTAGTAGTAGCAGCAGCAGAAGTAGCAGTAACAGTAGTATTTGCCATGCGCTAGACTACTAGTAGTAGCAGCAGTAGTAGAGGTAGCACCAGGAATAGAAGTGACATCAGCAGCAGTAAGAGTAGCAGCAGATATGTCCTGCAGTGGGCCAGTAGTACTAGTAGCAGTAGCAGCCATAGCAGTAGAAGGAGCCGATTTGCCATACACAGGGATAGTAGTATTGATAGTAGTAGTAGCAGTAGTAGCAGCATTGGGTGTAGTAGTAGTATCAGTAGTTTTTGCAATGCACTGGAATATTAGTAGTAGCAGTAGTAGTAGCATTGGTACAAGCAGCAGCGGTAGTACTAATAGTAGTAGTATTTGCCATGCACTGGGCGAATAGTAGTAGTAGTAGCAGCAGCAGCAGTAGAAGTAGCAGCAGCAGTAGTAGTAGCAGCAGTAGTAGTCATAGTAGTATTTGCTATGCATTGGGCGAGTAGTACTAGTAGTGGTAGCAGCAGGAGTAGAAGTGGCAGCAGCAGCAGTAGTAGTTGGAGCAGATTGGCCCTGCAAGGTGTGAGTAGTAGTAGTAGAAGTAGCAGCAATAACAGTACTAGTATTAGATTTGCCATGCACAGGGCTATTAGTATTGATAGTAGTAGTAGCAGTAGTAGTAGCAGCAGGAGCAGCAGTAGTA
The DNA here is from genome assembly GCF_964270905.1 of Leucopleurus acutus. Lineage (NCBI taxonomy): Eukaryota > Metazoa > Chordata > Mammalia > Artiodactyla > Delphinidae > Leucopleurus > Leucopleurus acutus. Next base: position 628,031 of record NW_028139142.1, read on the forward strand.
AAGTAGTTGTATGCGTCAAGAACTGGAATACTCGTAGTAGAAGTAGTAGCAGCAGCAGCAGTAGAGGTAAGAGTAGTAGTGTTTGCCATGCACTGAACTAATTGTAGTAGTAGCAGTACCAGCAAGAATAGAAGTAGCTGCAGCAGCAGTAGTAGCAGCAACAGTAGTGGTAAAAGTAGTAGTATTTGCCATGCACTGGGCTAGTAGTAGAAGTCCTAGTAGTAGTGGTAGCAGCAGAAGTCGAAGTGGCAGCAGCAGCAATACTAGGAGCAGCAGATTTGCCATGCAGTGGGCCACCTGTAGTAGTAAGAGTAACAGCTCTAGCAGTAGTAGTAGTATATTTGCCACGCACTGGGCTAGTAGTATTGACAGTAGTAGTAGCAACAGCAGCAGTAGTCACATGAATAGTATTTGCGACACACTGGATTACTAGTAGTAGCAGAAGTAGTAGAAGTAATAGCAACAGCAGCAGCAGTAGTAGAAATACTAGTACTATTTGCCATGCACTGTGCTAGTAGTAGTAGTAATAGTAATAGCAGCAGCAGTAGAGGTAGCAGCAGCAGTGGAAATAGAAGTAGTATCCGCCATGCACTGGGTAAGAAGTAGTAGTAGTAGTAACAGCAATAGTAACAGTAGAAGTAGATTTGCCATGCACTGGGCTCGTAGTATTGATATTAGCAGTAGCCGTAGTAGCAGCATCAGCAGTAGTAATAATAGTATTACTATGTGCAATGCACTGCACTACTATCAGTAGCAGTAGCAGTAGCAATAGTAGCAGCAGCAGAAGCAGTAGTACTAATAGTAGTAGTATCTGCCATGCACTGGACTGCTAGTAGTAGCAGTAGTAGTAGAGGTAGCAACAGCAATAGATGTGACAGCAGCAACAGAAATAGTAGCAGCAGATTTGCCCTGCAGTTGGCCAGTAGTAGTAGTAGTAGTAGTGGTAGGAGAAATAGCAGTAGTAGTAGTAGATTTGCCATGCACTGAGCTAGTAGTATTGATAGTAGTATTAGCAGTAGTAGTAGCAGCAGCAGTTGTAGTAAGAGTAGTAGTATTTGCCATTCCCTGGACTACATGTAGTACCAAGAGTAGTCACAGAAGACGCAGCAGCAGCAGTAGTGTTCATAGTACATATGTTTGCCATGCACTGGACTAGTAGTAGTAGTAGAATTAGCAGCAGCACTAGGAGTAGCTGCAGAAGCAATAGTAGTAGCAGCAGCAGTAGAAGAAGCAGCAGCAGCAGTAGTGGCAGTAGTAGTAATAGTAGTAGTATTTTACATGCACTGAGCTAGTAGCAGTAGTAGTGGTAGCAGCAGCAATAGAAGTGGCAGCTGCAAGGGTAGAACTAGCAGAAGATTTGACTCGCAGTGGGCCAGAAGAAGTATTAGCATCAGCAGTAATAGCTGTAGTACTAATAGACTTGCCATACACAGTGCTAATATTATTAATACTAGTAGTAGAAGTAGCAGCAGCAGCAGCAGTAGCAGTAATAGTAGCAATATTTGCCATGCACTGGACTACTGGTCGTAGCTGTACTAGTAGCTGTAGTAGCCGCTGCAGCAGCAGTAGTAGTAATATAGTAGCATTTGCCATGGACTGGATTAGTAGTAGTAGCAGCAGTAGCAGCAGCAGTAGAAGTAGCCACAGTAGGAGTAGCAGCAGTAGGAGTAATAGTAGCAGTATATGCCATGCGCTTAGCTTGTAGTAGATGTAGTAGTAGTAGTAGTAATGGTAGCAGGAGCAGTAGAAGTGGCGGCAGTAGCAGTAGTAGTAGCAGCAGATTTGCCCAGCAATGGGCACGTAGTAGTAGTAGAAATAGCAGCAATAACAGTACAGGCAGTAGAATGACCATGCACAGAGGTATTAATATTGAGAGTAGTAGAAGCTGTAGTGGCAGCAGCAACAGCAGTAGCAGTAATATAGTAGCATTTGCACAGACAGGATTAGTAGTAGTAGCAGTGGTAGCCTTAGCAGCAGTCAGAGTCATAGTAGTAGTATTTGCCGAGGACTGGACTACTAGTAGTTGCAGTAGAAGGAGCAGTACTAGTAGCATCAGCAGCAGTAGTAGTGATGGTAGTAGTATTTGCCATTCCCTGGACTACTAGTTGCAGCAGTAGTAGTCACAGTAGTAGCAACTGCAGCAGTAGTGGTCATAATAGTGGTATTTGCCATGCACTGTACTAGTAGTAGTAGAAGTAGCAGCAGCATTAGAAGTAGCTGCAGCTGCAGTAATAGTAGCAGCAGAAGTACTAGTAGCAGTTGTGTTAATAGTAGTAGTATTTGCCATGAACTGTACTACCAGTAGCAGCTGTAGTAGCAGCAGCAGCACTACTAGTTACACTACTAGTATTTACCATGCACTGGGTTAGAAGTGGTGCTAGTAGCAGCAGTAGTAGTAGTCACAGAATTAGTAGTAGTAGCAGCAGTAGTGGTAACAGTAGGAGCACTTACCATGAACTGGGTTAGTAGTAGTAGTAGTAGTAGTAGTAGTAGTAGTAGTGGTAGCAGCACCAGTAGAAGTGACAGCAGCAGTACTAGTGACAGCAGATTTACCCTGCAGTTGGCCAGTAAAAGTAGTAGCACTTGCTGAAAT